>NW_022885057.1:0-647789 GCF_011952205.1 Bombus bifarius | reverse complement strand
TAGAGCGACGCGTTCGTGTGATCAAACGAGAGTCGTTGAAAAAGTTTCCCCCGTTTAACGCTCGTTTTCGAGTATCGAATTACACCGAAGTTGAACTTCCGTGCTGGCTACGTATCGATGAAACTAAAAGGGCCTCGTTTGCGCGATGTCAATAGACAAGTGATCCGAAACAGTAACTAAACGTTGCAAAAATTTGCACGCCTCTCGTAATCCGTAAAAAGCAGACCGTCGGCGAAAAAGTGTAAGAGGAAAAAATGGAGTCAAGCAGAAATATTGACGTTGATATTTTCCCGCTTTTTCTTTCGAAAATCATTCAGTACTTGGATATATTTAAACATTATTAAGCATTACGAGTTTGAAAAATCTGTCGATGTGAAGCACAAAATACCCGAAGTCCTAACAATGTATTTTAGTACTTAATTAGTTAATTTTAAATAATGCCAACGTAATGAACAATAGAATTATAATTGAGATGATATGTTTTAGTAATGCTTATATGTATTTGATGTGAATTGATGTGAAGAAGTTTTGAACTAATCCAAGAAGCTAAACACCTAATGCCATCATGCTGCCTGTGGATTATGCGTATTCGATGGAATTTTGGCTTTTGATGCATCTCGAATTACACGAACGCATTTAACGTCTACCCTTTGTTCTATTATTGGTTTCCGGTTTGTCAACTAGAGCACGATCGAATCTCATTGACATACCTTCTGTTTGATTTCCAGATTTCGTTCAGAATTCCACATTTCAATCATATCCTGAATCACTAAACCATCTTTGAACCACCTTTTCACTGGTCTCCAAACAACAGAAAACATAAAAATAACATATCAAATATATCTTAGATTTCTCAATTGAATCATAGAAGATAAAATCTCCAAAAATCAATTTTCTTTTCATTTATGTTCTTCAAATATCTGCGCTAAACCTTTCACCATATTTGAGTTATTTTAACACACTCAAACATCAGCTGCATTTGTTTTGTTAATTTTGCACGTGGAAAATCTTATCGAACGGCACGACTGCGCGTTCAGCGACTCCGTTTATTAATGGACATTTCGTTAACTGTTATATCTGTCGTACAAGCCGGCGAATACGCCGTTTCTGCTTCCAATAATCGTCGATGCTTTAATTAATATGTATAAATCCAGTGCGCGGTCGAACAGCTTTAGTCAAGCATCGATTTTTATCGACGAGTCGATGGGGTTGGGAGGGTAACGTTCGATGGCGTTCAAGCGGTCGACTCGTCGTTATATCAATAACGAGGGTAAATCGGCATTACCGTATCGTTTCCGCGGTCGCGCGAAAAAAAAGGAGAAACTATAATACCAAAAGAAGAATGCGATTCGGCGACGCACCAAAGGATGTAACGTCACGGAATTTTCGTAATTAATATTTTTTTCCAGCGTGCTATGAACAATGAACGACGGAAGTAAAAAAAAATGCGAGCTATGGGACGGGGGACCGCAGTTGCGAGGAAATTCGACTGTATGCGCCAGAGGGAAATTGGTATTTTTATGATACGTCGATAAAGTGAACGAGCGCGGCCGTTGGAACTATGATATTTCATAAACGAAAAACAGGTGGATTTTACACAGATCTGTAAATTTGAAGTTAAAAATTCGAAATTTCCAAATTTGTATTTTCCAAATTAATCTTAAATTAAAAATTTAGAAACAAAAGGTACGGAATTAAAACTTGTACCATCTTTATATCTTCCTGAAATATAAATTCTTACCCTCTACAATATTATGTCATTAATTGGTCATTAGAAATCATAAGTCAAAGGAAATATAAAAAAATCTTGTATATAGAAATATACGAAACATACGATATTTTCTGTCAACGTCCATTCAACGAATGAGAGATGAGTTGCTTGGCAGTTCGTACATTTGTGAAGAATACAAAGGGAGATAGCAAAAGTGGAAAAAGACTGATAGGGTAGATAGAAAAAGGGTGGTGAGTTTCCAGCGATGAGAACGCCGATCGATCGGTCGTAGAAAAAGGGAAAGGATGGTGGGCTCGAAGTACTTCGAAAATGCGTGGGCCATTTTTCTATCATGACGACACTGGTCCACCGATAATAACGAGGACGGGGGATTCAGCACAATGGCGATTACGATCACCGGACTCATTATACGCCGGTGTTCCCCCTCCGCGAAATCGTCCCATTTTTGTCATTGCCCAGTTACGCTCGCCATCCTCTTTAACTCTCCATGCATTTGCGTAATCTTCCTGCTTCTTTTCTCTTATAAAACCGCTGACCATTCACGCGTAGCGACCTTCACTTTCCGATAGATGGCAGACACCTAGGTTGGAGTGGAAAAGAATGTGACACACTCTTAAAGAAGGTATAGTCGATGAGACGATTTATGTGGAGCAATTCTTAAGTAAAAAGAAATTTATTGTTGTTAAAAATGTACAATACTGTTCGTTGCAAGGATTAGGTATACGTGATGTAGAAAACAGTTGCTAATTTTGTTGTAAGAATGGCAAAATTGAAAATTCCTGATCCAGTATTTTATAATTTCCAAGTGAAAGTGCTAAAACTAGATTTTTCAACTGCACCAGTTAACCGCTGTATGCTTTATTTAAAAATCCATTTCAATTCGACTACACACTCCATACAACAAAAGACAACTCAAGAACTCAACACCTGGCAAAACCAAATCCACAGCTTAGCCTGCCCCGGCCTCGCGCTAAAATTACCAGCGATCGATTCGATTGAACGTTAAATTTAATCGCGGGCCGCTACTCGCGGCATACTTTCACGGAAACCTAGAAATCCCTATCGAGTGGAAGCTCCACAACCTGAATTCTGTGCCCCTCGCACGATAAACACAAACCGTGCCCTTCAGCGAACGTAAAAAACAAGGAAGAATCTATCCGAAATACAAAAAGGAAGTTGCCATAAGGAAAAACGAGGGAGTAGTGGGAGCCAAAGTGCTGGCCACAGGAGATGTTTCTACCGATAAAATTAACGGACACGCTAGTGTGTATATTAAAACGAGACAAAAAAGGCTTTATGCCTATGCATTCGTGACGCGAGACGGCATTTTATTTGTACCTGCATGAATATGCACCTGGCCGCGTTACCTTCAATTTATGTCAGCGGTACAAGCTGAACTAATTTCGGTAACAACCGCACCGGGTCAGACCGAATGAGCACCAGTTATCCCCCGGGAATCCTCGACACTGTCCTGCTGTTGCAACCGGAAGCGCTGCCAGCGCGGCCCACCCTCTGGTCGCGTTTGTTTTTACCACTCTTTTTCTCTCTATTCTTTCACCAAACCTCGCCATCTCCCTTCGCCTTTTCTTTCTCTGTTATTCCCTTTTTACTTCTCCTTTTTTCCTTTTATTTTTGTGTTGCGTCGTTACATATTTTGTGGATCGAGGGAGCGCGAACTATTCGAAACATGGGCCAATTTTCATACTTTACTGGGTAGCTATGGGCAGAAACAGTAGTTTCCATCTCGGAAAACGGTAGTAACTATCGCCACTTTAACTATTTTAACTTTAACTACCGTGGTTCAATTTAAAAAGTTCAGTTGTTCGTTCGCGTCGAAGATTGACGTTTCCGCGGCGTCGCGGATATTAAAAAGTGTAATTACCGAGAAATTATACGCAACCGCGCGAACGAACTTGTTCGTTTCTATTATTTTTCACGGACAGCCTTCGCTATTGCCGAAGGAAAGTTTGATTATACGTATCGATCTTGGACTCTACCAGCAATCTGTAAACTTGGTGAATTTCTTCCGCTCGATTTTCACGGATAACAGAGATAACTACAAACATTTGCTTTTTAGGAAAATTTTGGGAGCTCCATTGAATCGCATACAACAGAATGTTTATTCAAGTAAAGTACGAAGCAATTTTCCTTGGTGTTTTATAAATTCTTAATACGAAAATCCTTTCGCCGTGTACTATAAAAGTTACTCTTCCTCCCTTACGATCATTCGAAACAGTTGAACAAACCTTGTGGCCATTAGCATTTTAACTAAGCGACCAAGCACCTCCAGCGTTGTTCATAAAAACAATCTTATCGCGGGCCATTTGCGAAGCTGTGCGCAGTATCTAACCCATAGTATGCCGGTTCGTTCTCTATTTTCCAGCGAGTTTTACCTTCAAAACTTTAATATCAAGCCGCTTAAAATCCTCCGTTTACACTCCAACCAAAATCCGACGCTACTTACTTCGACTTATTATTCCCGTTAGGTAGCTATTCTCGCAGACAGGAACGTAATTGAACCGTCTGCGGATACTGAAGAGCATCTATAGAGTCGTCTATGCTCGTACATAATTACGGCGGCCGGTTCAGGAAGCTATTTCGATAAGCTATTTCGGCCGGTTAAGGCGATCCAATTTTAAGTTGCACGGAATGTGAAATGCAGCAGCTGGTGCGAGAAACGCGCACTCAGCGCGAGGCAAGTGCCACTGCCACTGATTCTCTGCCTCCACGCTTCGAAACTTAATAAACTCGCGGCTCGATTATTGCGGCCATGTTTCTGATGAAGATCGATGAGCGCCCAGACCAAAATGCCGCCCCGTTGCACAATTCCCGGGATTAACCGGCGTTTCCTTCGTTAAAGTCAAACAATGAATCCGTTACGTACGTTCGCCGCGAGATTAACACGAGGGATATCCTTTATCCGAAAGCAGCGTATCTTTCAAACACATTTATTCGAAAATGATGACGAATTATTATGGGTTTCTGAATAATTGCAAGTAAATATAAATAATTTGAAATTAGAAAATTATGATACAATATATCTTTAATTTTAGAACCCTTGGAACCCTCCTCTACAAACTAGAACTTTATTTGGTTATAGAAACGAAATTATTTGTTTGTTCGTGCCTTGATTTTGTCGTAAATTAGTAAAAAGAAATACATATTAGATTATTATATACCTTTGCAGCTACGTGATGTTATAAAAGAATAACAATAAGATTTCGAAATTAAATGAATCTTTGAAAGCAATCTAAGACCTGTGGCGGCACTTGACAGCAACTACACCTTAGACCCACAAAGAAGTTGTGTCTTTTAAACTTTAAATGTTAAGAATATTTATTGCAAGTGAAATTATCTAGTCTGTAAGCTCCAAAGAATTTTGATTAATTTTTTTAGACACAGCTCCCGCCTGTAATTAGATACGTTGTTTTCGAAATGTAATTATTGAATATTTTCGTTCAGAGTACACGCTTATGCAACAATGATATCGATCTCCTGGGAGGTGCATACTGCTTGAAATTTAATTACAACGCACCGGAGGACCCGCGAGTTGTGGTGAAAAACGCTTAATAAAAACGCTTGAATGTGTAGGAGCTTTTACTACGACGCTAATGTCGGAGCGGCAAAGGAGGAGGAGAAGAGATTGAGTCACAAAAAGGTAGAGAAGCCTGGTGCTATTCGCTACTCATTCCAGCTCGCATTCAAAGCGAAAACATTGGAAACGAATCGCGAATATATTCTCTGGTTCAATTCAAAAGAACTATATTAATATGCATGAACATTTTTTGCGCCTCATGTTTCTTTTATTCTGAACGATAAACTCGCGAAAGATACAATCGAAGGAAAGGTAATGAATATTTTTCATTTATTTCAAACGTTAATTCAATTATAGATAATGAAAAAAATTTCGCGAGTAATAAAATTGTTTGTCGGTATGTCGAATTCAAGTAATTTTAATCGAGCACGTTTCTCTTTTATATAATACCCACGTTATAGGATTAATATTCGAATCGATTCCATAAAATCATTCTTAATAAAGTTTATGCGCTGTAATAAGCGTTTTAAAGTTTCACGCACGAAGGGTTTGCGATAACAAGAACTAATTTCATTCGCATGTGCCAACTCAAAAAATGTAACGTATCGATTGCCAGATAAATAAGAATTAACTACAGCCTGCTGTTTCTTTCCTACTCATTCACTTTCGCGCTCACGCTCTTTCGCTCTCGAAATAACGTGTTTCATAGATCTAATGAAAAAACAAAAAGCCGAGGGCGAAAATGACGATAATAAAAGTAACTTCGTTAAAACTAATTTAACTAGAAACTTTCGAATAGTACAAGTCTTTCCGTTATTTTTCGCCTGTTTCCTTTTTCGGAAAATTCGCCGTTAAGAGCAAACTTTATAGTGGAAAAAATGTGGTTCCAACTCCAGTTTTAATTTCCCGGAGCTCTCCTTTACTTTGTGAACCAATAAAGCTAAAGTTATAGATTAATAATGAAGAAAACTTCGTCGTCGTTGTCTTCCTCTGCCTCTTCCTTCTTCATCGTTTCTTTCTTCTTCCTCTTCTGTACAATCTAACATTGTCAATTATCGGACAAGAATGAATTACCGTTATTTTTCACCCATCCCCCATTCCCTATAAAACTTCTCCGCGTGACTTTAATGAGCGAATCTTCACCTAACGAGTCGCTCAAGATTGAACGAAGAATAAAATCTTCCTTCCAAACCAAATCCGATACAAATGGTCTGTGAGAGTTAAAAAAAACCTTTCATTATAATCTCATTATTTTATTGGAAACGAGAACTTTATCTTACTAATATTTAATTCTCAACTAGTATCGTTAAATAATAGGTAGCTACAGTAACTGTTTAGATTATAAGATTATTCAAAGTATACAATACGGACAGCACATCTGCTATTTTTGAGAAGTTAAAATTTGTTCACACTGCACATTATAAAGTTAACAACATCGGCAACTTAATTAGCATTTTAAGCGCACGAAGAGTTCGCTCGATAGCAAACGACGTGTCGTAAACTTTGACACCAGTTGAAAACTCTACAATAGACCAGAGGACGATGTCACTAACTACGCACCCTCGACCAAGTACGCACATGATGTACAACTTGCCAGACGCCCACGACATTTCGACAGTCACATGATTGGACAGGCATAGATTCCCATCTCACAGAAAACGTTGATGGAAACACACCTTTTAGACTGACACTTAGAATATAAGCACTATGCACTTAGAGAATAAGACATTTCAAAATAAACATTCAACAAAATCAATCAACTTAATCAATCTCCACCTTGAGCGTTAACATCGTCCGATGTTCACGACCTCACCAAACAGTTACAATTTAACTGATCGCCAACTAGTGGGGAGGTCGCAACAATAATTTCAATTAGAAATTCTCTCGTAACTAGCCGTATCGCTGAAACAGATTCAGTCTACACAGAGTAACCTCATGGTGATATTTTTACTTGATGCGAGATATCGTTTGGTTTTGCTCTTTAAGTAAGCGACCTTCGAGGCAGCGACACGTGGCACAGCACTCGATGAGTATCATGGAGCCACAAAGTGTCCTAAAATATCATGGGCATCGAAGGTAAAGGTGGCGGAAGGGCGGGTTGTGCAGGGGCTGAGAATTAATAGCCAACGACACAAATTGAACGGGGGCCTGCAGCATCGCGAAACGACTACGTGATTACGGGTTAATCAAAATTAATTAAGTGCCATGGCATGCGCGTCACTACTTCGTTACTGTGACGCGTCAAGTGGCGCACCCCGCGCACCCTCCATCGGCTTAGTGTGTGATCCTAATGAATGATATGCGCGTGCATGCTTCCGTTGCGAAGCTTCCGAGGGTTTAGCCGTGAGTAAGTCTACCGTTCTCTTTTCGAAGAGAGAGAAAGACAGAATAAATGAGCCGGAAGGGATAAGCGAGGGAACTTCGTAGAGAACCGGGCAATTTTTTAGCATTCGACTACACCTCGCCTGCCGTAACGTTTATATTGTATCGTTTTTAAGAGTTACGTTAAGAATGAAAACCTTGCAAAAGATAATATTAATTTTGTCGATTTTCTAATCTCCATATCTATATTACTTGTTACCAGTTGGAAATTTTATTAATCAAATTGGTATTAGATCAATCCGTTTCTACACGAAAGATTGAAAAATAAATAGTATATAAAAATTTGCTACCATCTCTTAGTTTTCGATTAAGTCTTCATTTTCTTTTACTATCATAAGATAAGTTGCAACTCACAACATTGTCTTACAATTTTAATGTATCTATTACAATCATATTCTCTTTATCAGCAACCTTAAAAAGCACAAATTCCACCAAAAAATAGAAATTCTATGCGACTAATTTCCATTTCAACTTCGATATCTCGAAGCATCGAAACAGAGTTTGCGGACAACTTGTGATTTTTCCTTATCTTCCTGCTTGTTCACATACATGGTATACCAGAGAACAGAGAGGAAGAGGGAAACGTAATTTGCAGTGTTTATCGTTGTTGAAACGAGGCAGTCGGCGGCGGCAAAACGAACATCATATTAAAACAGATAGGCGAGTTTCGAGCCGCTTAGAAACTGCTCCGTGGAAATTCCTATCGTCGATGATGACTACAGCGAAATTCCCAGATATTACAGTCCGTGAAACAAGACACGGCTCACAAAGTGCTTTCCGACGCATTCTTAACAGATGATCCACCACAATTCTCGCGGTGAAAGTTCGGGCTTATAAAGTTGCTTTGCGTTTCTCCCAGCATGACCCGCATTTCTGTGCGACTCAACATATACGTGCAGGTTACGAGCATAATTCCCTTTCAGAGGTCGCTTTAGGTCTCGATTCTTGCGCTGTGAATGTTAATCGCGCGCTACCCGTAATCAACGCAATGGGGTAACAGTGCGCTGTGTGATTTATCCGGCTGATTAGACCAGTTTCTTCATCCTTTTCATCCTTCCTCGCTACCATCTAATTTCCTCGATTAATTCGCTTTCCTCTACTAGTTCGGGCTATATAAACATCGAACACAATACAAATGTGAATATGTCTTTCATGATACAGCAAAATAATTTTGAAAGGGAGATATAGATTTTTTAATTTAGATGATAATTTAGTGAATCATACGAATTTAAATTGACAGCGACTAATAATATTACAGAAAATATGAATTGCAATTTGACATTTTGCATTTGAATACTTGAATTTGTAATTTTAAAACTTGAAATTTGAACGTCTGCATTTGAAATTTGAATATTTGAATCTAAACTTTGAAATTTGAAATTTCGTATATATATTAAACAATCCAGCCTGAGCATTCTACATGTGTATGTATGTAGGTAAAAAATTAGCTTTCTGTTTAAGTTAAATCTTATTAAGTTTTTCGAAACGAAGCTACCCTAAGATTTAAGTACATTTCAAATTCTGAGATTAAATTTTCCATGAAGCAAGGAAAAATATCGTGTTTCGTGGACTGTTTTTCATGATAGCGCTCGAAGTTTCAGCCGCGAATGGCATAAACAGGAACAAGTAACGAGTACCTCCTACTCGTTACCGGGAAATCTTCATTAGACAACTCCAAAATTGACTTCGCCGTTCTACTTGAGAAAGTGCTTGAGCACTAATAGAACGAGGCGCGTGTATATCGCGGTGTACACCTCTAGAAGCTAGAATTTCCACGACGAAGACCGGGATTATGGGATTTGAATCGACTCTTCCGGGGTCAAGAGTCTTCTCGTGCTAGAAACTACGTTCCGTTTCCGGCCGGTCGAGGAAGTAAGATCAACGTTCGCTCAGCCGTGATTACAATAAGGCGATGTCGAGTTCGTGCAACGGAGAGACCGCCGGTTAGCCTCCATGACTTTGAAAGATGATCCCGATTCTCACTTCGTTTCGACCAATTCGTCTTCAAAATACGCACAGTATGGATTTTGCACCAGAATTCCTTTTAATAATGATTTAAGAACTTTTTCTTTAATAATAAAAATATAAATGGACATCGAGTCTTTTTTTTATGTATTATGTTCGAGAGTTATCATCATTTGAATACAAATGTAAAATTAAATTCTTCAGTATTACGGGCGCAATTCAATAATAGCTTCTTGAAATAACCTTTGAAGTAAACATCAATATGTACGCCCAATTACGAAAATATATCCATAAGGCATGTACAATAACTCTAAGAGACAGAATCCCAAATCTCGTCAACCAGATTTATTAGATACTATTTATGGCATATTCTGAAATTTGGAACTAATAATTCTTAATAATTAGAAAAAAAAAAAGTAATTCTCTAAGAACGGAACACCTCGAATAACAAGTATCATCCTATTTCTATAAGAAATCTGGTAGCTGAAGAGTATAACTTTAAAATAACGCTAGATTTTCGATGATACTGAATCACAGGTGTACTAAAATAAAACAAACGAGAGGACGATAGGGGGTATTAGGCGGCAAGGAATGTTAAAAAGAAGCGTAATCCGGTCCGCCCATTGGCCATGGGCCAACTTGAACACGTACAGGCCACATCGGGGATGCCATGGCGTGAAAGAGTACCAAGCGAGTCGCCTAGATGATGCCTAACAATGTCGTCGAAAGGTGTCTAATTAAATAAGACGTCCGGAAATATGCGGATCTCGTGGACTAACAAGCCGTTGCTATAAGTGCGCGCCATCATTGACTTTGTTGGCGTTGTTGCTGTTGTTGCTGGGTCAGCCAAGAAGAAGCACCCCAGAAGGGCTATCCACACGGAGGCCAGAAACTTCGTATAATTGTAGTGGCGCGCTTACAACAAGTGGATCTTCAGGGCGTCGGAAATACCCAGCGTGGACATTTCTTATCTTCGCCTTCTATCCCTTTGTTCCCGTTGCCGAAGCCGGAATATTTTACGGAAAAGGGAGAGAAATCGATTTCTGTCCTGATATATCCCAGGATACGTACACACTTTTATTCAGATGACGCAAAATAGAATGTAAGATAACGCGACTATTTTTATACATGAAGTCGATTTGGAAATTTGAGTAATTTTTCTGGATTGAATGAACTATCGTGTTATTAAGCTGGTGCATGTCGGACGTCGTTTTCTCGAGGGAAACTTTAATCGTACGTTACTTCTTCTAAATGGATAATAAATAATAGGTCATTTAGTGTACTGTAGTAAATTTCTTTTTTAATGTAGTTGATAATGATAAAATCAAATATAATAAGTAGTATCAACCCGTCACATTCAGGCTCCAAAGAAACGGTTCATTACACTAACCCAATAATAAACTGATATATCAACAGAGAAAATGAAAATTACTAGAACTTTTTATACGTATGTTTCACGAGTAATAAACTATGCAGAATAGATGAGTAGGCTACAAGGATAATCTAATCAATGGAATTCCATTTAGTGAAAGAAATCAATTATACGAGATCATTAATACGATAATAATAAGACATCATTAATATTAATGTTGCTTGTTTCTCGTTGAAAACACGCACCGTTACGTCGAATGAAGATTATAAGTAGAGTGGAATAAAAACATTTTTCCCGAGGAGTGAACTCGATACGCGTGCCATGACGTTTTTACCGTTCATCCCCTATTGCGGAGAATCGCGTCTACTCGTTTACCGTGCTTTTCATACGTTGCGACACAGGGGCACGCAATCACGCGATTCCCTTGTCCGTCGGAAGCGAAATCACGATCGCGTGGAAAGCTTGGATGCCCGGCAACGAGAAAATGGTTTAAGCCTGTCATCATCGCGTGTCGCTCACGAAATTAACGACATTATCGACGCGAGGCGAGAAAGAAGCACGCGTTTAGATATAGCTATGATAAGGTGATATACGTTCTTTCGACAAATTTTCCATTCAACGATGACATGACGGAAAATTTTAGCACGTTAATAGTTGCTAACGTAACAGCTACTGACGTAATATTACATTTTTCTTAGGACCAAAATATGACTAAGTAGGTCAACGGAGGAGGGGGTCTGTAAGTTTATGGTAAATATTCAGTGCTGAAGTTATTATGGAATTTTTATTTATCTCGAATGAATAAAAAAAGAATAAAAATCTTTAAGAATCAGAAAAATTATCAATTTAAATGTAGTTAATATCTAAGAACTAAAACTAAAACTTTGCAACTTACTTTCAGGTCCCCTTTTCAGAAAATTTCATAATTATAAAAGGATTATCAGTGTTTCTAAGGAGAACCGAGAATTTTTATTACTATTTTAAATTAATAATAATAAGTGATTTTGATAAATTTTTGTCCCTATAAAATTATGAATGAATAAAATAGAACGGAAGAAGTACTATTTGTATATATTTTGAAAAGAAAAGAGCGGCAGGTAATGCTATGTGATAAAAGACATAGCTAACTTAATGCAGGTTTCTAAGGGGATTAAAAGCACTTTTGAGGAACAGTAACTGATTCTAAAACCCAGCTGTTGAAAGGATGGCAATGTTACGACTACTTGCAGCCATTTGATTCCATAAAGTAACGTCTAAGTCTGCTATATGCAGGACAAAAGCCGAAACTTGACACTGACTGAATAATGCGAACACGTAAAACGGAGAATCGCCAGGAACATGTTGCAAGGGGAACGACTATCGTGGATCGCGGTCTGTCATTTGGATTACTTAAACGGTCTATCGTGAAGATCGATGATAATACCTTACCAGCATCGTTGGTCCTTTTCGATATTCCACGGGGATTTCTCTCGTATAAAATTCAGTTTTCCGGAAGATATTCTTGAAATGTTCATAGGATTGATGTAACGATATTTTAGGTAAACGTAATTCACTGTGTTTGTATTACACAAAAATCCAGCAATTTCAAATAATTTTTCGCTTTGTACACCATGAAATTATTAATATTCGCAACATTAATGAATGTATTCTAGACATTGTACACATTTGCCTAAACTTCAGTATCTTCTATTGAGAACAGCTCTATTTTTTAAACACAACTATTTATATCCAATTCTAAATCTCTAAACTATTCAATTTATGCGACAACAAACCACTATCAACTTCTAAACGATCACCCAGAACTAAATAAATTCTCGAAAATATCCTCTGTTTCCAATTGCTCGATTGTCTATCTTTTCTGTACAAAATAAACAATCCAAAATACCGCGCGAGCATACTAAACTACCGTTTCGTATGCATGACATTTTGGAGAAAATTTCAACCGGTTACGCGTAGCGAATCGATCGGTTGCACGTAGCCACCTTCCAGCAGCGATCAAAAAAATAAAGCGCGCGAAAAATCTAAACAATGGCTATCAGTCGATGCATCGCCGGAAAACAATCGCTGAGCTTGTAAATAGTCCAGTGGCAAAAGGGGCCCCTGCTTCCGGTACTTGGCTGCTGTACGTCGACAAAGCTGCGGCTGTGCGGAACGTCTGCGAACGAAACTGTCCCCTACGGCGGCGGATTCCTTTGCGCCATACTGAAATTCCATGCATCCGGTAAATACGCTGAAGGCGTCGCGGTGGAATTCAATCATTATGCTGGTCGGGCCGCCGCATCATCGCGGTCCGTGCACGCCGCTTTACTTCCCGCCTTGCGCGCCGCGTCGCATTGTTGGTCAAGCTCGGTAATAGCGAGCTCCTTCGAGCTGATCCTGCCAGAATATTCCTATCACAGGCGAACAAGCTGAACGACCCTCGTGAGCATCGCTTGGCATTCACCTCCACGCGAACGTGCTCGACCACCGTAAGATCATGCAAACGAGGGGTCATGTCCCTTTTTCTGTTTTCTTGCCTCTTTCCCCTCTTTGTTTCTTTTTTTGGGTCGAGATTATTCGTATTTTCGCGTGGGCGCCGCAGCTAAACTGCTTGTCGACGAGTGTTATGACTTGGGATTCTTCGGTTTCTCGGATTTTACACAAATTTTTGGTATGTGCCCTCTGTGTTTCTCTTTTAGACGGGTCGAACAGCTGGTTGATGGGTCTACGGGCTAGGATTTGGAATTAGATGTTGTGAAAGAAATTGTTTTTTATTAAATAACAAAGATGTAAATGAATCGCTTTGGTTGTTTTAATTTTATATAAGAGCATTTTGATCGATAATCTATAGCATTGTACTATGTGGAAAGAAAAATGTCGTTTAGAGCAACAATTGGTTTGGTACAACTACAATAGGTTCTAACTAAACCAATCTCATCCCCATTTCTTACTTGCACTTTCACTTATAGAATTTCAGTAGCTACATAATTTGATATGGTACTAAACGCATAAATATATTTTAAGCCAAACTACTACCACGACTAATAACTAAATTCACCGTAAATTTCAAACCCATTGTACTGCAACATCATCAATACCGACATCGTGTATTTTGTTAGAGATCTACGCATCACGTCTGAAAACGATTATCTTATATCACTATTGTTTCCACGCGAGTACTCGCAGTGTGGTATCGTGTAATACATACACAACACTGAGAGCAAGAAAATAGTGGAGTTCAAAGAAACAGCTCGATGAACGAGAATGAAATTTACGCGATCTGGCAGCCGCGTTTCATAGCCACCCAGGAACGTGGCTGTGATTAACGCGCGCTTCCATTCTCGGTCGGGCTGTGTTCCAGCATCGCCTATAAACCGCGATTTACAGTAAATCCAGCACGCGTTGCTGGCAGCAGCCGGTATAACGCGTTTGCATTAAGGCTTAGCAAACCGCCGGTTGCCGGGACCGACAGTAAATTTTATTCCTCCGCATTTTTCTTCCTTGCCTGTCGACCCTCGTTGCGCTACCTTCGTTATCGATGCACGTACGAGGCTTATCCGAGCGTAAAACGAATCAGACTTCGGGGGGAAAACTGCATCGCTCCAGAATCTGCACGGTTTGTCGTAATAAATGAAGCAAAATTCCTCGATCTTGCTTTTTGTATTAGGCGCTATTTCAACGGTTTTACGACGGTGTTGAAGAAACGTTTCCGAAGTCGAAGAATCTTGAACAATGAAGATCGGTAAGCATTCATTGCGACTCGTAAAACGAAGCTCGAATAATCGTTCAAGTTGGACGAATCCGCTCATAAACTCGCACACAAGACGAAGTCGTTTTAACGACACTGTAAAAATCGGTTGTACGTCGCGATACGTCGAGTCAACAACGGCGCCCTCCCGAGGGGATAGTCGATATATCTGGAGGCTGTCTAGCTCTGGATATGTATACACGATGCCGAATCCTGGCCCTTGCGCCTCTATTGACATTGATGGGGTGACAAGCAACGGGCGATGGGTGCTAGCAAGCAAGTAGTCGGTCGACGTTGGAAACCGGGGCAGCTTGTATTAGTAGCGGCGGTTAAGGGAGGAAATGGAGGGTGTTGCCAAGTCCCGACATGCTTCGCTTCGATTAATCAATGAGAATGGCATTTTGGAGAGGTGCTAGGCAAAGGTGACGCTGAAGGAGGTGACGCGAGAGCTCGAGGATGCCAGGAGTGAAGTGACTACTACCTAGACGGATTGAGCACGGAGGAAAACGGGGAAGATGAGGTCGGCCCTGGACACTTTTGATGAATGGTGTCTATGATGGTCCCCCGTAGGCTTCCGGTTTGTCATTTCTGTCGCTCTGTCTTTCTATGTCTCTCGGCTCCCAACCTCTCTTGCTATCGTCCCACTCTCTCGCCCCGCTTGGGTATTCATATCCAAGTGGTGAAACCGCTGAGACATCGTCGAGCTAAGAAGCCGTGACGTGAATTATCGTCCTGTCCCTTGTACGTCGGCAAATATTAGGATCGATTCGATATAGGCCAAGCGAGGACAGATATAATGCACCGGCAGGATGTTCAATATTGTTTAGATACGGAACGTGCTTACGCGAGGATAAGTAATGGGGGAGACGGAATTCTGTGGTTGGGGATACTGGTTCGTTCAAATCTGATCGCGTTAATTAGAGATGTTGAAATGTTTAGATGTGAATTTAATGAAGTAGTTGTACACTGCGAGTAAATTACGCACAACGTAATTTGCAAAATATATTAATACAGCTTTGACAAATGTAGGAAACAATAGTAAACGGATTTTTCTTTGGCCACGAGAAAATAAATTAGAATTGGCTGTAATTTTTTATTCTAGTTCTAGGAATACAAACTACGGTAACTAGCACAAACAGTTTTGCTTGATAAGAAAACACCACGATAATAGTACTTAACGATAAAAGTTTATAAATATACGTAGCTTCCAAGTCACATCACGCCATGCACGAATAAAAGAATTATGAAGCAAATCATATTTGAACAAAAAGTAATTTAAAATCATCTGACAGAAGGTAAAGTAAACCTCGTAGAATCAGCGATATTTTAATATTCATACCATTCGAATATTAGAAGTAAGACAAACTTGAGTAAACTCATATGGAAATCGTAGGAGGGGATGGTTGAAAAATTCATGAATCTTCTTAACAACGCAAAACCGCTAACTAAAATACCAGAAAGTTGAAGCAAGTTTAATACCAAAGAACTAACTTCTTACGTAATAATAACTCGATACATAAGAACATTCTCGGAAAGAATTATCATCTGTGTGTATCGTGGAATCGCGTTGGAATTGCTGTGCGTATTTTGTGCACGGTTTTTATATTGCTTGATTTCTACGAGGAAAATCTGTCTGTGGCTTTTTTTTAATGCCGATAATTCATTACGGGGCGGAGATTTCGAGCTTCCTTCCGAAACTACGTCTTCTTTGGCTTATTGCCTCCCTCGCGGATCGGGGACGATTCTAATTCTTCGTTAATTAATGGAACGACATCGGAGGACACGTAAGAAAGGAAAAGGGTAGTACGGTTCGAGAGTTTGCTGAAAGGTGGCCTTCATTTATCACTGTCTAGGACAGAAGTAGACGGGAGGAAAATCGATCCCTTACGTGTCATCCTTCTCTCCTTTCCACTCGGTTTCACCAAAGAAGAGCGGAACCCGCTTCCGCATACGTAAGCCTCTCTCTTTCTCCTTCTAACGCCTTCGTCTTCGCGAAACATATTTTATATATGTTTTATGATAATTACGCCGGTCAATAAATATTCCGTCAATTCAATGACCGTGCATTCCTCTATGCCAGTAGCACGTGCATTTATTATCATTCCGAAACTTCAGGTATTCCACATTCTGCTTATCCCTGTCAAGCATCTTATTTGAATATCCCTGACGTCGTCTTATAGTTAGCTATAGCGAGGCGTAAACAGAGAATATCAGCTGATCATAATTTTATTCGGGAAAGAGTTGGAAAACATGTCTGGTTCTTTTACTACTGGTAAATCTCGTGAAACGTTTTATATTTGATCTGTTTTTTATTCAAAATTTCTCGCTACCCTCTATATTTGCAAAATAATCAATCAGCCAATTTCTTGGCTAAAATCTGAAGAATTTCACTGGGGATTCAGCAACGGTCTACTATCAAGTAGAAAGAAGTTAGATTAAATTAAAAGCCTGGTACTCGACGAACAATTAACAACGATCCTCCCTGTTATTGACAGCGCCGCTTTCAGCGTAGTGGATCCACTCTAACACAAAAATCGCTTCGATCTGCGGTAGCTTTGCTAGTATCCAACCGAGATTGCTGTAATACCCACCAACAGCAATATGGCCCACACAATGAACTTCCATTCTTCAAGGCTGCGAGCAAGTTCAACCCGCTTCTCATTGCAGTTTCTCATACACTATAGGCAACAGCCGGTCACGTTTCTCCCTTGTCTTTTCTCTCTTTCTCTTCCTTTATTTTCCTCCTTCTCCTCGTACGTAGTCATCTTCCAAAACGCGAAAAACTCGCGGGATGTACGGGACGGGTATACAAGTTGCGGTTACGAGCTCCCGATCAGCTAGCCGACGCGCCGCCAGGGAATACGGTGCAAAGGATTGGTGGGAGGGATGCAAAGGGAGGAGGGAGGCAGGAGGAGCGAGGCAGGAGGATGGAGGCAGGAGGAGGGAAAGGGTGAAATACGAATTGAAAACGAGCCCAGGGAAACGATGGTATACGCTCGGTGAACAAAAGATGGACCGGACGAAATTGAAACGAAACGCGGCAACACGCGGCTGCTTGTGTACGGAGCTCTGTTCGGGAAAATAAGAAAGCAGACGGAGAAGGTGGAGGCACGCGCGCTATCGCGAGTTCTACCCGAGTTTTCTACGAGTTATCCGGACAGCCCCAACCAAGGGTGTTAATTACCAGGCCGTTCTAGACCGGCGGTGTGCGAGGAGAGCGAGGCAGCGAGAGATTGGCGGAGAGAAGCAGCCTTAAGCTATGGAAGCGGCGAGGACGGAGTGGCGAGACACTCACCAGGCCCGCCGCCACTAGGAAAGGATGGAGACTCCCGGGTGCGAGATAACGTTTTCAATTACCTGCAGGATGTGACGTAGTTATGAGTTAGCTACCTAGAGAGCGACGGCGAGCTACCCAGCCAACTGGTTCCAGAAGATGATGAGCCAAGATGGGTCGAGCTGGAGAAGCGAACAGAGTAGACGACGCAGCGAATAGATACCTAATACTTGTATAGCGCGTGTCCTCGCGAGATAAACTAAACCCGATTAGACCGTATATACAACGGTACAATATTTCAACCAACGATACTTGTGCCGTAGGTATCTATCGTTTCAACGAAAAAAAGAGTCAGCTCTTTGGAGAAATTTCGTCGTATCTTGTCGGTTTTACGGTGAACTTACAATACATCGAAGAAAAATACCCCCAACGAGAAGAATTCAAGGGAAAAATGAGAGGAAAAAGGACGTTGAGACCGATCCAATTAGCAAACGACCTTAATGCAACGAAGGCGGAAGAAAGGACCAGGCTCTGGTAATCCTTCGAGTTCCATCTCCATCATTCAGCCACCCTTCTCGCCCGTCTGACTCGTGGATCCTTCGAATCCCTTCTTGCAGGATCTTCAAGGGTATCGTGAATGAATTTTCCGGCGGTAATTTTATGGCGACTAGCTTCAGATGCGTTTTAGGCGAGGATAAACGCGTCAACCGGTTGCAGAGGAGGAGGATAATCATGGTGGATAGATAGCAGCAATATTTCCAAAAGTCGTGCCGATACGATAGAGGAGAAATATTGTCGGGCTGGCTACGTAATCTCTTCGATGTCAGCATTTTTTTGAAAAGTTTTACAAACGGTTCTCCGATTTTATTTCAACTTACTTCGATTCTTGGTAAAATCTTACGCAAATAAGACTAAACAAATCTTATACACTCATACACTTCTTAGGTATTGTATAGGTATTTTTCAATTTTACATGTTTGACATATATAGATGAATGATTCGCATAATTTTTTTGCTCTGAGGGATAAGATTAAATACCATTAGCAAACGTCATTCGATCGATCGATTTCAAAAGATTTTTTAAATATTCATCGTAAGACTTTAAAGCGATTAAGATCATAGTAAAAGGGGAAAAGCTTAGAAATAAAAGAAGCTTTTAAATCATACGTTTTATCCTCTACTATCCCAGTCGGTCCTTTCGTTTGTTATATATCATTCGGAACTCATTCTTCAAACTTCACTTACTTTTTTTCTTTTATGCTTTCTATAATGGCGAGCATTCATGATTTCGAAGTTAACGGCAACTTAGCCAGGCCGAAAGATATACTTTTTCTTAACACGTGCACCACGTCGTTGGCTGCTGCCACTGACGTCATATTTATCTCCTTAACTGCACGATTATAGTGTAAAAACTGGCAAGGGAGAAATGCCGGGACGCCGCGCCGCTGCCTGCCACCCCCATAATGTATTATAATGTATACGATGGGAAATTCAGTCTGTTCATAATAATGGGAACAAAAATGATGCATAGTGACTGTCTTGGCAGTTGTTATTAATATACCAAAATCGGAAGATAAATTCCAAAGTTTTGGAATATGTCTGCGTAGGTAGCAATCGTTCTTGCGATATTTTCAGACGCGAGACAAACGAGTTAAATTAACTTCACTTCTAGATTATTTAACGCGAAGATATATCTTTAACGAAACAACATGGTGCAAAGTTAAATGATTTTAGATATTTTATGTCTTGGTATTAGGTACTTGGTATTGTGGACGTCATACGATGCAAAATGTTTAATAAACCTACCTTGAAAGCTAAAAGACATCCTTGTGATGTAGATATTAATTGCAAAAATTAAATAGTTATATTTTTGGATGGTCAAAACGCAATTTATCTAAATTTAATTAAAATATATCCGATACACATATCCGATTCGATTGATATAAATATTTCTAACAGATAGAAGATACCACATTCTCGCAAAATATATCGTTTCCTCTATATCACGTCTACTTTCTACAAATATTCCAACTATGTATCACCATTCCCCTAAAACACAAACATTTTTCACACAAATAGCGTCATTTGTTTCGTCAGTTATCCCCCGGACACCATACATCCATCTAATTCAACCCACGATAAAATCTAAATTAACGAAAACCCCGAACGATCCCAGAAATCACGCCGAGATTAAACCAGTATGACCTCCATTATGTAACAATTCAGCACTTCCATTGGAGAAATTTTAAAGCCCTTGAAAGAGGAAGAATCCAGGCATCGAGGAACGGTGTTATCGGGTCCGGATGAGCCGAACCGTTGGAAATCGAGGTCGGCTCGAGCGCGAGCGCTCCGTGCATCACCTTAATCAGAGAAAAAGCGACGCGGGTAAAGGAGGCAACGTCGGCGGCGGTGGCGGCGGCTCAGCTAGAAGGAGGTAGAGTGATGTACGAGGGAGCTCTTTTCCGTTTTCCGGCTGCACGAGTTTCAAGTTACGCGAGCGCCAGCAGAAAACTTTTCCCCACCCTCGCCCGAGGGACTTCGGTTCGAGGGCTCTCTCTCTCTCTCTCTCTTCTCTCTCTCTCTCTCTGTCGCAATTTATAACCTTTCTAACTGAATCTAGCGTCACGCGCACGCTGCGCTCTTCATTTCAGGCCGCGTGTCCGTTGCTTTTAATCCTGCCCGCGACCTGTAATATTCGTTCGTACCCACCGACGCGAGACCTTAATCGCCACGATGCCAACTGGAACACGCGTCGCCTCTATTTTCCGTTTTCTCCGGAGACCGTGCCTCAAAACCCACGGCTTTTCGCTTTGTCGCATTTTTGCAAAAAATATTTCGATTCACGATACCAGACTTTCTACCACGGAAACGTGTGTGTTTCAGAGTTTTGAGAGCCAACGCTTCAACTTTCGATGAACATTTCGTATTTGCGAGGGTGGCTGTTTGTTGTTGCGAGTTTTAAAGTTTGGGGCTTTGGAAGCCGCGTGAGCGGTTAGTACGCTAATTAATTCGATAGGATCTTTTTGGGGTTTTCCATTTCGCTAGTTTATTATGTAAATGCGCACAAAAATATATCGAAAAATTTTTGTTTGTGGATTTACAATAAGAAATTGATATAAAAATCCGGCTATGAAATATTCAAAAGATGAAACCATAAATTAGTAAACCACAATGTAATATTGCAAATTCCTATATAATATTAGCACAAAATCTGTGGCTGTATCTATAGCCAAGCTAAATACAAATCTTGCCATGGAATTAGTTCACGCGAGAAGCTTTGGTGCAAAAACGGGGTACGATAATTGACGGGCGCGTTAACGTTTCAATATCTCGGCAATTATGGTCGGCCGGCCACTATTGAACCGTCGACGTTTCACTTATCGAATTTGCAGTAATTTGGTCGCGGGGCTGGCGCATTCCGTTGGAATCGAGTGCAGTTCGTTCCGTCGGCCACAGCTTCACCTCGATCGCGCAACGTGATCAAAATGTTCACGCCATATTGATCGCGTAACACATGCAGATAGCCTATGCATACTGGGCCTTCCCTTGCATATTTACAAACACTAGGCCGCAGTGCTACCACGGGCTGCAATAATAATGGCCCGTAACGAGTCGCAACCGCGTACGAGGCGAATTCACGTTGCCCATCCCTTCCATCCCATTATTACAGACGTCAGTTGGGAACCGAAGCAAACATTTCGAGCCGACACAGAGAGAGGGTTTCAGAGGACGAGTCGACCGGTCAATTCGGCTAGCGCGACAGAGACTCGAACGGAAACAGAGACATGGACAGGCATAGAGAGAGAAAGGGGGTAGGAAAGCTCAACCATTTAGAGTCGAGAGTTATACGATTCGGCGTGTAGAGCGGCTATGATAACGCAAAAAGAGGATTCGAAAAGTTACGATGCCTACGTTGGTCGGCTGGGAGCCAACTTGAACTTCCGTTACATGGAGTACACAGTCTGCCGCCGGCAACACATACGGTAGTTACCTCTGTTCGACAGTACAAATTACGATGGTTCTGGCTCGACCAAGTCCATCGAACAAACGCGACCGCAACCGTCTCGGTCGTCTAAACGCTACGTTCCTTCGTTTGCCATGGCGATTTAGGATTCAGGGGGATCTACGCATTTTCCCTTGTGCGTTAAGGATGCCAGGACCCGGGGGCACCGGAAATTTATCCCTGTTTGTCGTGTTCGGGTTAGAACGGGGATGTCGCGGGGAAAGGAACGAAGAAGGACGTCGCGTCCTCTAAATCTGCATATTTGGCTAAGGGTAGCTACTGCGCCAATTGGAATTGCAAAATCGCAAATTGGACTTGTTCGCGGACCGACCCTTTCCGATGTTCCCACCCTCATTCCACGGAGACGGTTTTCGTGGAAAAGTATTCCCGGCAAGCTTTTCGTTACGCTTTCCGTGCCCCCGTCCCGTTGCGTCGTTTCGTGCGCTCCCCTTGTACACGGTGTTCTATCCGGGAATTATGCGACAGAGGTTGTTTGACCAGCCATGATAATAAATCAGGAATCCGGTAGATGCTGCGTTCGTGTTTAAGTACGTGAGAATTTGCGTGAATCGATATTTTATAAGAAATATCTAGTATCAATGGAACTTTTGAAATCTATAATGGAAAGAATAGCCCCAATCTTTTTGTTGTCTAAGAATCTGTGTATTTGAATATCGTCCAACTAAATTTTAAAGTAGATGCACGAACGATAAAAGAAAAACAAGGAGGATCGCTTACATTAGGAAAGTAGCTAATAGCACAATAGCTGACTGCACAAACGAAAAAACAAGGTGGGAAATTTGTCAGGCTGTGACGACTGCTCAGGTTATTCCGTTAAGAAAAACAGTTTCTTTATCCGATATTTTACGTTTGCGATCTGCTGTAACATGCTGGGAAAAAAATTCACGAAGATTGAAAATATTTCACCGTACCGTGGTGCTGAACCTAAACAGCTTCTGGATGGAAATGCATGTAATAACACAGCATTAAACTAAAATGAAGATTATGTTTGAAATTTGCCAAGTCTATATTATTAATGAAATTATGTATTAACTTTAAAATACGCAACTACTAAAACCTACTGTAACAGAGAATCAATTACTTGCTATACGTTATCACATTCTATGTATATCACACGAAGCTAACAGAAACTGAAAATGATGTAGAGAGATAGATGCTCTATGGTTATGAAATATCGGGGACTAGCGGCTCTATCGATAATCGTACTTGGAAGTATAAGTCGTATGGAAACTCGGAAATTGATTTCAACAAAGTTTGATGTCCCTGCGCTCCTTATGAGGCTACGCTGCTTCAGCGAAACTCACGAGATAATTAATTTCGAAATAGACGCTGCCAGCCGTCGTGAGTTTCATAAATTCTCCATACAGTCTTTTACAAAAATTAACATTACGCTTTAAACGTTAAAAATAACCACCGTACCATTCATAAGGCGTTATGCATCCTCCAAAAGATTCCCATATACGAGCCATAAAGAGCCTGCAGATACACCGCAAAATTCGCGAGCAAGGCAAAAGGGCGCATTGAATTTTTGCGTTAGTCCAGTCTAGTCTTGCTCTTGGTCGAGTCTAAGCGGCGCTTTTCGGTGACCCAGGCACTTTAAACGTAGTAGCCCGCAATAGCAGAGCCGGAGCTCATCGCCAGAGGCGTTTCTCTTGCGAGTATCAAAATATTTCAATATTATGCAACACATGTCGACGCATACCAAGAGTACGAAGACTCCCTGACTTAGAAAAGCTGGTTTACGTCGGAAGGAGCTCGACGAGAGAGGAGCGAGGAGCCGGGTCGAAGGAAATAGAGGAATGGAGGCAACACGGCGAGAAGGGAGTAGAGGCCATGCAAATGGAAAGTTATACTGCAGAAAAACGAATATTGAATCAGCAGCTGGGTTGGCGGAGGGCGAATCGAGTCGATGCTTGCTTTTCATCCGTGGACCAACTCGTCGTCGGTGGCAGGATTCCTACGGAGATATGCATGCGGATATGTTGCGGTTTTACATCGAACCCTGCCCGCCTCTTCTCTTTTAACCCTCTATTCGTTGCGGGCACGATCGACGAAACAGCATCAAGTGGATTTCGTTTCTTCTTCGATATTCGAAGGAAGACCGCGAACCACCCGCCGCCAGGAGGTAGATACAAATATTTGTTTGTCGGGATTTTTCGGATTTGAAATTCTAACTAACTCGTTGGATTTACCCGGTGATTGCTGATCGGAGTTGTTTTTCGTCTAAATAACAATTTTATCGATTCGGCTTTGAGTTCCTTGAGACTGGTTAAGCAATTCGAAGATTGGATTTATCGGGACAATATGCTCCTCTTGAAGCACGAAGAAAAATGGAAGTTAAGAATGAAATGTACTTACGTACTTGTTGCTAAGTTTATAAATTGATTTATTCTAATATTGTGAATTACCCAATTAGATTTCGTCTTTCCAAGGAAGGTAATGTAATTTGCACGTGTTTAATCAGCTTAATTTGTCTCTTGGTTAAGGTTTGACATTTTTTGTAGGTAAATCTAACTACAAACAGAATGTTTTCCCATAAATCGGAGACTGTATATTGTATTGACCAGAAATCAATAGAAAGACGATCCTGGAGTAGAACATCGAACAAGGTATTCTGAAAACAGCGACGATGTCAAGCCAGATAAAGGAGATCAGCGTGTGGAAAGACGTACAAGAAAGCAGGGAGTCAAATAATAATAACCGACGCCGAATTGGAAGACAGGCTAACGAACTAGTGCGTTCATTTAAAATCGTTCGTGCTGCTCGGTGCCTCTTAATAAGGTCTCGTTAATGACGGGACAAAGAGGCCAAAGAAGCGGAATGGATGGGACAAAAGAAATTCAGGCGAGTCACGATCGAACGCATGCGGCAGCCTAGTTATTCTTTGAAAAACAATAGATATACGATGGCTGGTTTGCGCCGGGCTTGATCGATCGATCGCAAACACGACCCAGCGGGTTAGGCAGCCATTGTAAAGACAGAGGGAGTTTCGCAAACGCGTGAATAATGGACACCCGTTTGATAAGAGAAGCGCTCGCGTGAGCCTGCTCGATTCGTCGAAGAGAAGGATGGACAGAAAGACAAAGAGAGATGCCGAGGGAAACCAAAAAGGGTGTATGAGAGAATGAGAGGCAGAGAGAAACGAAGGAGGAAGGTAACGAGGAAACGGAGGAATAGAGAAGCGGAACGATATCGGGACGAAAGAAAATAGTAGCAGGACCGAATTATTTATCGAGGAGAAAGTCGAAGCTAAATAAACGTCAGGATAGAGACGCCGATTTCCACACAGCTATCGGATCGCGCTATAAATGCACTAGCGCGATCCTTCGATCCATGAATCCCCTATTATCTCTTCCTCTAGAGACGATTTCTTTCCACAGTATTACTGGTGCTTCAAAGTAAGTAGTTTCCATCTAGTCGAAACTGAACAAAACTCGTGACATCTACATCCAAGTCCATCGAGACTCTCTAAATGACTGAAATTTAGTTTTTGTTTTTTTTTGTAATATTGCATGATACGTGGTAGTAGTTCGATGAAGACCGATGCTGGAAATATGAATCGTGAATGGAATTTAAATAGAATTATTCGGTTGTTCCGAGTGGCGAGAAACTCGCGAAGACAATTGCATCGTTCTCAGAATGCAACAGCGCAGTGACCTTTCAAACAGAGTTCGACTATAAATGAACTCTTGTGGACCAGTGACCTCAGGTTACCTACCTGACCTGAAAACGTCTTGTCGTCAAGCATCTCCTCCACGTATTGACTCAATTTGGTGTGAGAGAAGCTACGGAACGATTTATGAAATATCTGAAGTATTGTGGTCGCATAATGTGGAACGGCAATGCTGCGAATTATTTTTTAAATAATCTGCATTCACTATAGAATTTATAGAACGTGAATTTATGTTCTTATTGTTCACTTTGTATACAAGAGCCGTAGACGTTCTTAGAAGACCACGAAACAACATCGATTCCCATTAAAAGATTAACAATAAGTCGCTTGAGTTGTACTTAGCAAATACATCAGAGAAGACGCGACGGATAGAACAGGAACGGGGAACGAAACAAGTAATCTTAAAGCGAATGTATTTCAACCAGAAACTACTCTTATTCCCTCAACAGGTCTTTCATCTGTCAAGGGAACAACTTTATACTTTTCCCTGTACACTCTCGCCTCCCTATTCTCTAACATTCCCCCTCTTTATACAATTTTTATAGTTTCCTGGTGGTCGTGCATTCCGTTCGTGGGAGACACGGGTCTTGCCAAATATACATGACCGAAGGCAACCGTTTCCGTCAAAAACCAAGCAAAAGTGAGAATATAAGGCGTTGCCTCGTGACTAGTGTCACTCCACGATGTCGTGGCCAAAAAATTTTCCGAAATTTCCCGGGGGTCCTGTGTCTGCGCGACATTCTGTCCTTCTCTCACTCTCTCTCTCTCTCTCTCTCTCTCTCTCTCGTCTCCCTTTCTTCTCTATGCTACCATGGTTCGTTCTCTCACAGCGTTCCGGCTTTTCTGCTAATATTTCATCGTAGCCACAGTGGCGTGGCAGCAGCGGCCATCTTGCTTCCGGGCCCGGGTGCGCCGGAAGCGGCCGGATGTGCCGCGACAAAGCGCCGTTGCGGAAAAATCACGGGACTATGAAGCGTGGATAAACAGAGAAGGAATAATCTGTGTTCTCGCCGCGCGCCGCCCCGACGCCTGCCGATGAAAAACATTGGCGCGAAACTATATTTATGCAGCTGCTGCCGGGATTTCGAGCGTGCACCGGCAAACCCGACAGTAACAGTTCCCGCATACGCAATTCCACGATTTTTAAAGATCGAACGCAATTGAGAAACGCGGAACGATCGCGGCAGAGACCTTTTATATTGCTACCGGATCGCCGGGTGCTATTGATACACGACGATTATATCGTCGCGTTGTTTTTCAATGACGATTTTTCCTCCCTCGTTTTCTGGCGATTTTTTAAAGGGGATTCGATACCGAGATTCGGTGAGCGATTGGTTTTACCATCGTCGTCATTGCTATGTGACGGGAGGATTTAACGTTCTTTTGTGTTTTTGTCAAGAGAACCGAATGCAAAGTGTAATTTGTAAGATTTATGCAGATGGATTGTAACGTTTTCACTGATTGTAGAAGGAGATGTTAACGTTGCATAGGTTTCAAAGAATCAATAATCCGTTAAATACTTCATCGATAGAATTTAATTCATGCATTATCGTGTCACAAAAGCATTAATGTTTCACGCATGTATCATTGTCAGACATCAATAAGTACATGACAGACGGTTCTATTTATTATATCGCATTATGTAACCGCGTTCTCGATTTGTCACTGTCTGTTATATCCGAACCAAATCCTAAATAATATATTCTCCCTTTCTCTTTCTCTCTAACTCAGATTTTTGACAAGGCTATCTTGCCAACAATCTAAAAACTTGCACGTAAACGAATGGCACATTTAAATTCCACAAGTGGAAACACTGATCACACGTTTGCCGCGCGTTTATCATACTCTCTCAACGTTTCTCGAAGTAATTTCATTAATAATGTGCTCGATTCCTCAAATTAAGCCATCTCTCAACTATCAGACGGAATTTTGTTCCATCGAGAGGAATCCCCGGGACTATACCGGAGAGCTATTACTTAATGACCGTCTCCGCTTTAATTTGTCAAGGTTTCACGAGCTTTTTCGTCGGGCTTCAAAGTTTCTGGGTCAACGATGTGCGAAGAAAAGAGACACGGGATCGAATGTGGGCGGTGAGAGGAAAAAAATAATAAAAGATTTAAGGTAATACTGCAGCACCCCCGATGTAATTTGCAGTATTCCTGGCTCGCGTTAATCACGCTAGATTTAGCGGATGGCAAAAACGTTTCGCGCGCACTTATCGCTTCCTGTTTCTTATCACTTTCACATCGATGCACCCATCGTTAGGCGAATGCAATTTTTACAGATTTATCGTTACCCCTTCCTCTAGTATTCACCCCTTTCCTCCCCTCGCTCCTGGTCTTCGTGGCGGGCTTGCAATTTATTTCACAACGAAGTTCGTTACGTTTTCATTTTATTCGAAAAGACAAACGCGTCAGAATAACGCAAACGCATCATTATTTTCCACGCGAGAGAACGAGGACGCTGCGTTGCTTCGGCGTGTGGCGAGGGTAAAAAAAGAGAGAGAAGAGGAGAGACAAAGGGGTAAAAAGGGGAACGCCAGAAACGCGTGCACGACGTTTCTCGATAATAGCGGATTTTATTGTATTATTGCGCATTTTCCAACAAACAAAGGGACTAGTCAAATTTGTTCAGACGACGTGTATCGGTTCAGTTTGTTCGAACGACGTGTATTGGTTCAGTTTGCCCGGTCTGTCGTATCCTGCTTATCATCACCGGTTTTGCGAGCGGTTTTCAATAGCGATAAATTGTTCCACGGCTTCGTCACTGTTTTGCCAATCAAGACAGTTATTAAATTGTTACATGTAATCGCTGGCAGACACTATCGAATCCAATGCACGCTCAATTACGATATAAATGAGAAGTCATCGATATGGTATCGCGACTCGTGATTTTTACGGATTTTTAGGTCACCAAATTAATCATAGTAAAGTATTTTATAAAGATCTCACGTAAAGATTCTACTGCCCTATTTAACATCCAATTTGAAGCAATTTCTTCTTAGTAAACAAGTACTTCGATCGTTACGGCTTTAGTGTCTCGAAAGAATTCAGGTTTTGTTAAATCACCGTTCGAAACTCTTTCTTCTGCTGTTGTAGAACTTGCAAAACTTTTTATCTTCGTTCCTTTACCAACAGAATGAAGGTATCAAAGATCTATTCCACGCCTCGTTGGCGACGATAAAGATTATCGAATCGTTTCAAACGCAATATTATTTCCTTGCTATAATGATAAACACATACTCAAGATGAGAGCGAAGAGAGATAAAAAACAGAATATTACGTGATCCGGTTATTTACAGTGTAAATTCGCGATAATATAATCTCATCCGAGTAAGTACGCATCCAACAGTTATTACGCTAGAGAACTGGAACATTTGGGACGTCTGATGAACATGAGAAACTGCTTTGTTTGCAAGCGGAATCTACCCACCGGCAACTAATCTTAAGAAGATTCAGCTGCGGGTTAGACACATTCAAAGAACACCAGCATGAACAGATGTTCCGTCTTTTCGCGTGAAATCACGTCGGATACGCGCCCATGTAAATATCGAGGAAATTAACCTTTAATTAACGACGAGAAATTTCACTATATTCGAAATCTCTTTCCTTCGTCTCAATATTGATCTTCGCTCGTGAGTTACAACGGTACTGTCTCAGCGTGCTTTCTTACTAATTTTAAATATGATATTAAGTCGTTTCTTAATACCGTCAACAAAATATTGAGAAATTACAGCAGCTAGAAAAGGTATTTGCACATACTTTTATCTTCTAATGAAGCGTTTCTTTATCAGATTCTACATTTCATTTTTATAGTATTCAATATTTACAGTTATGTGAAAGTATTACTACATGCTATGAAATTTAATATACTTGGAACTAATTACCTTTTGTAGCTATTGTGTAGCCCTATTCTGATCATGAAAATAAAGAAAGGCAGTTTAATAAATATACATGTATTCCAGGATTAAATAAGGAGACGATGATTGAAAATCTCCAAAGAGATCTGAAAATAAAGGAACAAACAAGATTTCACGTCGATAATCCGAAAAAGCAATTATCAACGCATTTTCTCTTTCCAGCAGACGGTAAAAGTGGAGAGCGAGCCAAGAAACGGAGAAACAAAGGGAATAAAGAATTTTCAATTGAAACACGAGACGTTGTTCCAAGAAGGTTGTGGACAAACTCGCGACAGACAGAAGTCAAACTCGTATCGCTGTGTAAAATCGAGTAACATAAGGGCTGCTGGCGTTGCTCCAGGAAAATCAAAATTTCGTCATCCGGTTGTAATTCGAGGGACGCGCCCCCATCCACACTTAACCCTCTCTCCCCCTGAAGAGTATACCAGGGCCAGACTATTAGATTTTAACCTCATCTTCGGCGGTGACTTCGATTTCGCTCAACGAGCATTACGTTCACAACGTCATATCCCCGGAGGAAACGATTTTTCGGCGAGGTAGGCTTGCAGATAAATCAAGCATGAGCATTGCCAGAAGAAAATTCTTTTTTGCGCGTCGCTTAAAGCCTGGGAATAGGATCGCTTGCTTCGAATACGACGAGATTTTTGCTCAGACTATAGTCCTAGGAAATTTGATATTTTATCGTTTAGTCGTCCCTGATCGAAAATAGAATTAAATTTTCCGGGTTATTGGTATTAAGATAGCAATTTTTAAAGAATTTCGAGGGGATTTGCTGGAAAAAGAAATTCTTCAAAGCTGAATACGGCTATCGGTGGAATATTTTTCCACGTAAGCTACTTTTATTCAAGCAATTACTAAAATTGATTTATCCTATTGTTTATTTATCGTATAAAAAATACAAGGAAATTCACGATAAACGTAATAAATAAGTCATAAGAAAATGGAAAGCAAGGATAAGTGAAGCGAAGAGAAAATTGACCAAAACAGTAATGACGTTTCACCAATCTTTCCTTTACAATCATCTTCAAAGATCATTTTTGGAGTACCTTTGTTTTAAAAAATATATCATAGAAGCCACAAACGTTCTACGCAATAACTATCCATTGGTTCTCGTGTTTGGCCACTTGTGACCGGCTTAGTTCGAATACAGTTATCCCGTGGATGATAGAGTGATCTCTTCCTGCTCGTAGCTTTATCCCGGGGACACAATTTTCCCTGTCGTGAAACCATAAACATCCCCAGCCCACGGGCATACCTTAGCCGGCCCCGGCTCACTCCATAATCTGGCCGCCACTCTAACGCTGCTCCCGCGTTTCTAGCGCCATTTAGATAAACTCGTAATCTAGACGCCGTTTCCTACGGTGAAATATTCCCCCGAGGGTGTTGCAGGCCACCGAGTACCGGATCCCTGTGCATCTATAGCGCTCCACCGAGCCAGGGGTGCGAACCCTTTTGCGTCGAGAATTTAAAATCGATCCCAGCTCGATGAAAACGAGCCATGGAAATATTGGCCCGTGGCAAGCAATTGGATCGACCAGAGCAGTTGTAGAAACGCAATAGGAAATGCATTTGTGTGTGTGTGTGTGTGTGTGTGTGTGTATGTGGTAAGTCTTTATAAAAGCGTGTTTTAGTCACTGGGTCTTGAATTATACGTAGTTACTTATTACGAATTTAAAAATAGATTAAGATATAGTAGGAGTTATAAGAAACATTGCATTACAGAAATAAAAATATACTATACAGGAATTATATAAAAATTACATTGGAATTATTATATATAAATTCTTTAGTGAAAATAATAATATCCAGAAAATAATAAAGGAGTTAGAAAATTATTTTACGATTGCATAATTCTAGAAACTAGAAATCGTGATAAAAATTGATGGTTTCAACGCTGTAATCCATTACCGATATACATATGTATATGTAAACGAATACTGAAGCTGACTGAGTAATATACGACACGCCCAGTTTTCATCGATGGTAGGTATAAAGAAACGGAATTCAACATTCACGAAACGCAAAGGTTTCGACGACCACGTTGGGAGATTTCGAACGACGATGGATCGCGGGCGAGGCGATGCATCAAGCACACCCGAGGTTTAATTCAAGCCTGGAAAATATATTTCACGACGTAATGTGATTCACGGCAAGTGTAAATCTGTCGATTCGAGACGGGAAAACGCGTAGCCTTAATGTCGACGTGTTTCATTTGTTGCTCGGCACCGAAACACGCGCGTGTACACGTTTTCTTCACGAATAAATCCACCAAAGAAATTCCAACGAGACGCCATGGCGCACATCGTTCCCCATTCCTTTCAACTTTGAATCGTTTCCTCTGTTTCTATGTCCCCTTTCTTCTACTCTGCCTGAGTTCTTCTTTTTCAGTGTGTGTGTGTGTTTTTTTTTTTAATTTTTCAGTTACATCGAGACACCGAAGGAAAATTTCATTTCGGGTGTGGAAAAATATGAAAGACGGATGAGTCGAAGAATATGACTGCATCTCGGCCGTCCTATTTGAAATACAAATGGACGATGGTAACACGGAAAGAGAAAACAGGAGATACACCTTCGTCGACTTTGTCGTTGCTGCGAATTATTTGCATAAACAAATTTCGACGGAAACGAATTCAACACGCCAGGAGTATTTCGCAGTTCCAACTATGCAGAGCAGTCTCGTTCAGAGTGACTCCTCTAACCCCTTTTCTCCAACGTCACCCTTGTCGTTCTGGCATATAATGATTTCTGGCTTGTTACGTTAACTTATGCGCAATAATTTGAACACACAGGGATGTTTTTTCGACAACGTCACAGAAGTCTCACGCATACGCAAGCTTCATTCTTGCAGTATAGCACTTGCAATATATGAGGATTGGCACTTTTGCGAGAAAGGAAAAATATGTTGTTATTCGCGAATTTGATAGAGTTTCAAGTACTGTTCTAGGGAACGTGATTTTTCAAATATTGTCCATATATTTGGGAACACTTTTATATAATAAAAACGCTAAATTTTTGAAAAATTTGATATAAGTTGACTTCACGGTTAATTAGAATTTGCTCGATGATTTTAACATTTCGTAGAAAATGTCTAAAAGATTATTCGCATCGATCCTAGAAAACATTAAAATTTTTCGTTGATGTATTCAGATTAGAAGAGGAACGAAACTCATTGGACGATTTCATCAAATCATCGTCACGTACAGCAACGAAATGAGCCGCACGATCGACGGGGAATTATTCTATCGAATTATCACAGTCGAGGAAGCACTGTCTTGTACCGTAAAATTGCTCGTTTAGTATCGAGACTTCGGTTTAATCGGTCGGGGATTCCATGGTTGTATCTCTTTTTTGAGGGGATCGGGGACAATGTAGAGAGGGAGGAAAAAGCGTCGTCGACGCGGTCAAACGCAACGAGCGTCCGGAGCAGACGGTCGAATGGGCAATCAACGATCGAATGCTTCATGCGGACGGACCATTATTCGCGTCCAATCGACATTGCAACATGAAACACCGACAATTGCCCGATAAAATCATTATACGCCTCATTACTTGTCAGCTGCAAACGCTCGTTGTCTGCCTTTTAATTTACAGCCGGCCTCGCTGATCGCAATTTCAACGCAGCCATTGTAATTGGTCCCCTCCTTGTCCGTGGGCGTTGGGTCTCCTTAACAATTTTCAACGGTAACAATAATTGAAACGACTATTCCTTGCTCGTTCACTTCCGTCAAGAATTAAACCTGTCTGACTAGCGCAGACCGTAATTATTGTATGCCGAATCTATTAAGAAGTACAGATGATTTAATATTTTTATGCCAAATCGAAATTGAATCGTTAAAAATAGAGAATATCCTGTGATTTGAGGGAACACTTTTGCAACAATGTTTGCATTTTAATGGGAACTTAACGATACATCGAAGGTTTCGTAATATAGGATAGTATACTCCTTATAATTCTTGCATTTACAAAGAAGTTCGATCTTGAAATCAATTTTTGCTTTAGGAATGAATACGCAATTAAGCATAAACGAATTAATTGCAAATAATAACAGTGCATGTTGTTGCGTAAACAAATTGTATTCACAGATAAATTCTTTGAATCTCGCACATATTCGCAGATAAGTAAATGTAACGGTTACTGCGGCTTGTTTTTGTTTGTCACGATATGTATTTATTCCCCGTCGATTGTTCGCGGTAAATCAACGTGCCCGTCATGAGAATTCCGCCTGGTGAGCCACGCAAAACGTGCGCGCCCATAACGAAATTTCAAAATGTACGTTCGAGCCGATTCACGTTGTTCGTTTTGATCGAAGAATCTCTGTTCTGCGAGAGTTTAATACGCGCGCGGGCAAACGTTTTGCGAGGGGGCGTGTATAAAATATTCGTGTCCCCAGGTGTCTCTTAACCACGTAACTCGTAAACCGCAAGACACAATGCGTTCATTAATTGCATTAACGGATTCCATGCCTGGCACGTAATGTCGTCATTGAAATGCCGCGCGATCAACGGACGACCACATTTCCCCATTGTCGTTTCCGATTTGCACACGACGACAACATGGAAAGCCCAGAAACGGGGGTGGAAGTGGGCGCGCAAATAAAACACCGCTTGATGACCGTCGAGACGATAGCTCGAGGTGTTTCGGCCGCCGATAAAGCGTCGGTTAATTGCCGAATGAAATTAAACAGCAGTTAAACCCTCGAGTCTTGAGTAATTATAAGAAGTTATAAGATGCCTCCTGTAGTCTGATTCTCCATCGTGCATCTCCTCCAGCCTCTCTCTGTCTCTTCTTCTCTTTCTCTGTCTATAACGCTCACGGCCTTACCACCTTCATCAACCTACTCTACCATCCCATCTCTCTTCTTCCCTTTTAAAGGCAGTATCCCTAGAGGCCGTTAACTGCAATCAAAGTTAACCCGGAGTTATAGGGGAAAACTGCAGAGCGGCAGTTAATGTTTAACGGGACTGTTAAATGCAGGCTTTTTCTCGCTCCCTCTCTCATTTTCCGTGGCCTGCTGTATTCCTCTAGTTCCTCCTTACTCCTTTCTTCATGTCTGTTAGCCTCTTTCCCCTATTCTTGATCTTTCCATTCCTTCGACCGCTCCGAGTCAGACGTTTGGGCCATTTCCGGCTGCGGCCGATTCACCGAGGTCTAAATTCGACTTTAGTGTCTGGACCGTCCTGTCCCCGCTAAGTGAACGGCCATTTGGAAGATTGCAGAGTCCTTACTTTGGCTGACCTACTTCGTGATCCGATTCTATTTGACACAATGCCCTGGCAATTCGGACCGTGCTCCAGGTGAACGAGCTGCCGCTCTCGTCGATTAGTTCGTTCCAAAGCTGCAATCGAATACTCTCTGAATCGAATCTTTCGGAGCGATTACGAGATGTTACGAACCTCCGTCGGCGACGTTGATAAAGAACGAAAATTTTGGGGAAATTACCTTTATACAGGCGACTTTTTTCCCCACAGTAACTGGCATGGTTGATAGTCCTGCGTCATATCAGTTGATAGATAGCGTACATTTTATACGAGTTTTTCTATGTAGGTATTCTAGGTCTTCGCTTTTTTCTTGTAGATATAGCGGTTGATGAATTGATCGCTCGCGAATTGGGTCCAACGAAATTTATGGAAGGTTGCACAGATTTATTGCCAGAAATGGTCGAACGGTATAAACATGGTTTATAACCTTGATACTCTTTCCCGCGAAAGTTATAAAAAGAGAATTTCTGATATATGATCATCGGAGGAATATCAAGCTAGAAAATAGTGAAAAATTCCAGTATCTCTGTTTCCTTTGTAGTGATAAAATTTCATTTAAATAAGTTTCACGATCTTTCTTATTAGCGTGAACTTTAAAGATTTGGCAAACACAAACACGAAACAATGAGAATTCCACGAGTTTATTCCCCATCTTCCTAGTTTCGAAATAAGTACACCTCTGACGTTATCAACAATCATAATACCAGTTACATTCCAATAACACTCGATTTCCGGTTTAAACTTCTTGATCTTTGCTTAGCATTCTCTTCCTCTTTGAAATTCCGTAAACAGATGAAGCTGTACAAAGAACCATCTTATAACCGTGGAAACGTACACCGTTTTCAACGATCCAATATCAAGACACGGAGTAGGATATTCGAAAACCTAAGGACAAGATTGTCCAGGATAATTGCGAGGTAACTAGCAAAACATTTCTCGCTATTACATCCCGTCGTTGTCGTCGGGAATGTCGAGAGAGGAAGGCGATTCTTCGCGCGCGAAATTCCGGGAATGCTGGCTGGTAACAATATTTACGGTCGTTCTCGAATATGCAGCGGCATAGCGACGATTTCGCGATGTAAAATTAACGAGGGAATAAGAGACGAGGGCCAGGAGAGGTTGCTTTAAAATGGCACGGGTTCTATACTGAAACGGCACTCCGCGGTAAATGGCCTGCACACCCTAAAACGACCGTGCAAATACCTGTGCGATAAACCGTTCCCCGGAAATGCAAATGGCCATCGTTTACGCATTACTCCACCTACCGGTTGAAATTAGTATCGCGTCGTATCAATTCCGAGTAGATTTCTTGGATTAATTTAACCAGCATAACTGAGAACATGATAAGACAAAGATATTTTTGACCCTGAAGTTTAAGAAATAATTACAGCAGAACTTCGTTTATTTACAATTTTAGACATACGAAATCATAGCCGAGTTTTCATTAGGTTATAAATCTCTAGCATGCAATACTATGTGGAATCTGAGAGATACGCAAGAGCAGTCAAATGTATATATAGTTTGTTATTATGTCAAAATGACAATTCATAGAACACGTATCGACTGTAACTATAGTCTTATTCACATTACGGTTAAGCGTAAATCTCTTTTATCGGAACTACTCGGTTATTCTAACTGTTTCGCCTCTCCTTTCCCGACCTGTTTGGATAAATGGGATTTTACTATAAAAATGTGAAGGAGCTATTATATATATACGTAATAAATGATGATTAATTAAATTCACGGCTAGTAAAGGATGAAACGTGTCCTTGGCAATATTACCGTCAACGTGGCGTAATTATGAATCGTCGTAACAGATAATTATGGTAATACGTGATTACGAATTAGCGGTAACGTAACGTGAATTTATGTAATTATTACAGTAATGAATCTGCTAGCCAACATGACTAATGCAACGTATTTCCCGCAACGGACATGACAAATACGTAAATCTGTATCATGATAATTACTGTAATCAAGCAACCATGTACCCCCCGTATTGACGGTAGGACGGCATGGAAGACCGCGAGGAGTCGTGTCCAAAATTTCATCCGCGTGAAACACGTGCGACCACGTATCAGGCGTATATTTTCCGTGTACACGCTGCCGGCTTGTTAAATTTTATGCAATAAAGTACAGCGAATTAGAGGGGCGTTTGCAGTTTGCTCTTTGAACGCGAGATTAACAAAGGGGATTTTGACAGATTAAATTTCATTTTCTTCCTGGCCTACGATCTATTAAATTTCCCACTACAATTTCTCTTGCACGTTCTTTTGATTCTTTATTTATCGTATTGCCTTTAATCTGGTTAATTCGAATTTTTCAATATACATATTAACTCTGATCACATTTTAAAAATTCAGGCTTCATAGAGCTAATTTTCAGAAGATATTTTATCCGTTACTGTTATTTCTTGTAGAATATTTAAAATATTTCATTTGGCATTTTATGTTTTATACGTCGAAACCAATTAGTAATTAATACATCAAAATGAATGCTTTTTATCGCATGAAATATAGAATACGAAATAAAATTCTATATCTTGTGCTCAAATTGTAGGGTTATAGTTTAGTTTAAAATTCCTACAATATTTCGAGAACGTAGACTACAAATATATTCTGTTTACATCTTGGATGCAATATTCTTTCTATATACAATCGTTGACTATATCTAACACAATTTTATATTAAAACTCGTCGAAAATTTACTCCCCTCCCCCCCCCCCCCAAAATAAAGAAAAATCGCAAGACATCCTGTCAAACACACTTTTAATAAACTGGGCAATATACGTATCACATATAAAGCAACATAAAATATTTCTACAAGAGTAGAACGAGTTCTCTCGATTTCGAAACTCAGACATCGTCAACGATGTCGCTAACAACGTCGGTTTTCCTGACAGCAACGGCAATCAACCGATTTTCGCACAACAACAACCAATCCATCCTTGGTCCACCCTTATCCGCGTTTCCCGCGGGGAAACTACTCTTCTGCTGTGGATTTCTCCGCGCATCTATGCTCCCCGTGCTTCTCCCTTCGTGCGCGCACTTCTGCCACTTGCCCTCTTCGGCTTTTCTCTCTTGCCATCACGCCGCGCTGTCGCGTCTCCGGCAAGACGCGATGCTTTTTTTCCTTCAGCTGCTGGGGTGCTTCAGCCACGACGCAACGCAGTCTGTTGGTGATTAGTGTGCTCATTACGTCCGACGCTAATGATGCTTGCATCGCCAGACAAAAGCTGCGACAACCGAGCATACGAGTTGCGAGCCGCCGTCTCTCGTCCTTTCTCTCTTTTCTCGTCTGTCCTTCGTTTCCCGCATCCCTCAAACCCCTTTTTGTCCAAGAAACGCGAGACTTCGCGCACAGATGAAACCTTCGTACGAGCTTTTAACGTTGGTTAGCCAGCATCGTGGTGACGTTGTAGTGCGCGAGGTCGAATCTCTGAGACGTCAGAAGCGACGCCCACGCCACTGTGTAGGATAAGAGAATCGTACTTGACCTGACGTGATGTTTCAATTTTTTGGCAAACTTTCAGTGATGCTACGATACAATGGCGATTGGAATTTGAGAAATCGAGAGCACAAAAGTGTCGATTTCCGAAGTATTTTGCAAGAAGTTTAATGAGTTTCTAGTGACGGGCATTATGTCAGAAAACAGCGCTGGTAGATGGCAGAAGTAAACTAGTCGTGACGAGCGCCCCAGCGTGAAACGGTCATTTTAAGAAACGAGTAAACGCCAAAGTTAATTGCGTTACAGGATGAAGCGAACTCGCGGCCGATCTCAACGAAATAATAATTCGCCGGGGTACACAGAAGAAGAGGAACGGGTGAATTACTAACGTATTAAATTAATAGAATCGAAGGAATTAATAGAACAGTGGTTCGATTGTATGAACTAATTAGAGGAAATATGAATGGAAAACGGAACAAAACGGCCGACGCTTTAGAGCATGACACATTTTCATTTTGAACAGGCAACATTTTAATTGCGACACTCTGGAGCGCAATTAGGATAATGTTTTTAATTTTTCGGTTGGAAATTTTCTTGCACCCTGCCACGCGCTGGGACCGTAAGCATTTTTAATGAAAAGACTCTTTTACAATAGGATTTTAATCGTTATCGAATACGTTACTACCGGCTTTGTGTTAATTTTTAAATTATTCTTTCATAGAAATTTCCCTTGGAAATTGCAGTTAACGTGACAATTATGTGACGATTTCATGCCGCAATTGACGCGAAATATTTTTCTCTCGTCGACATGGGAATAGTCGAATAAAAAAATGTTTAAACGCGATATTAAATCGCTTATCCAACGTACTGCGAAATTAAAATTTCCCTTTTCGGAAAAACCGATAGTCAAATAATAAAATAAATTACTTTCAAAGAAATATTTGGCGTTGCAATTATTTTTTCTTATTATGTCCAAGAATCAGGATTAAAAAATTATTAAGCAGTATAGGAGGATTTTCAGAAAACTAATCGGCACGTACGGGATATTGCTCGCTATGAATAAATAATCTCGTTTCATTCTACTCAAAGAAGGAAAATTCCCTCGATTACTTATAATCCAACGATCCGACGTTCCACATAAAATATGTCTTTAGATAATTCGCGCAAAGTTCTCCTTGAGGTCTCGAAGAAATCCATGGACCGACACGAATATCTTATCGTCAGTGAAAGACGAGTTTAACCGACTAAGAGGAAAACCGCTCGGCAAGAGTGGGAGTGATCTCTTTTTCAAGGGGTGGAGTAGGTCGTGTCGTGGCGACGGTACCGAAACACGAGGAAATTAATAAATTGCCCAAACTTAAGTCGACCCCTAAAGTGCTGGAATAAAAGACCTTCATAAATTTCATTCCACGCGCCCCAACACCTACGCTCGGCCGGCTTCCTTCATCCCCGAAGAAGCAATGCTTTCGCCTCGTCCCCTAAACGCGCGATCTATCCTCGCCCGTCTACGTTCTCTCGCGTGAGTATTTGGAGAAAGAGACGGGAGAGTGAAATTAGTTGCAGTATCCTAAGAACGATCTGAAACTCTATACAAACACATAATCCGACGTGAAAAAAGGGTAATTACTTTACGCGAGTACCGTTTAAATCCTCAGTTACTTTCTTTCTAGTTCGCAATTAAATTCTCTCATCGGTACACTCGTAAAAACGACGGAATAAGAACCAGACAACGAATCGTTTCCCTTTTTATGCGGTAACGTTTCAAGTGTACCGAATCGCCATAGTCCGAAGGAATTGTAAGAGAAAAACGAGAGAGGGCGAGAGATAGGTAACATCCAAAAATGTTAATGGTAAAATCGATGCGGGGCTAGACGTCTCGGGGAGCAATTAAACCGCGAGCCGGCCGCGATAATAGCGGATTTATTGCGACCCATTGGCAACCAACAGATTCCCCTCGTTATACTGTACGCCATACCACGAAAGTGGCAATTTTTCCACGAATAACAGCCCCCGATTGTTTCCAGTGGCCGAAACCCGATGAATATCCCGGTCACTTGGTGTGAAAGGTCGTTGGAGGATGAAGCTCACAATGCGCCACCGCCTCTGGCAATTCGCGCCTTATCGAATCGCCTTAATTGCGTTTTTATCGCGATAAAAAATGAATCGTGAATCGGACAGAAAGTGCACGGCGTCGCTATCAACGGCACCAGCTATCTAGCAACACGGTTTCGTTCGGTTAGCATTGGTCGGACGATGGTGGTGTCGGCGGATATAGAATGCGGGGGCGGCGGAGGCGGAAGGACGGAGAGTATGAGTGGGGGAGGTGGGGGCACCGGAATGAATAGCAACGTGAAACAAAAGCACCGGGTTACAAATGGCGTGTATTCGCGACGGCATTGTTTTAAATGGCTGTCAGACGCCCGGAATTTATCCCGTTTTGCTACGTGACAAGCGCCATTAAATTTATTTATTCATCCACGCAGGCGCGTAGCCTGTCACATTCGAGAAATCCCGCTCTATCTCCAACTACCTACGGCCGGACGGTACTCTACAGGTGAGAGAGGATCGCGTTCAACGATTATGAGCGATTCATGTAAATGGCCCGGTACGATATACATATGTACGATTTGTCACGTTATGCCTTATGTTGTCACGTTATCGTGATTTCTGTGTATACAGCGTGACATTGAATTGCAAGAATTGCTTCTGTTGCTAGAATTATTAGAGTTAAGGAGTTTCTCTGACGGACGTCAAGCACTTTGCACAATATTTTTTAGATTTAACATTGCTTCGTTTTATAGAAAAACATTGTGTGGAAAGTAAGAGGAAAGCTTTCCGCTACATTTGTTTCATGAGATACTAAATAACTGTTTACTGAGATTAGACTGCCACGTGGTTAATTGCTCCATAAATTCTAAGTAGAAGCGCGTTGCCCTTGGTAATAATTAAGTGGAAGCTTGGCAAATGTCGAGGAAAAGAGGAAGTTTATTTAAAAGAATTATTCACCTGGAAAGAACCCTACTTTTTACTGGACAAACGACGTAACAAACGTAGAAGAAAAAAGTGTAAAGTAAAAAACATGAGGATAAAAGAGCAATCCAAGGTGTGATAAATAGAATCGCGAACCATTCCCATCTCCTGTCTGATCAATGAAGTCCATTACTACTTGTGCTCCTGTTTTCCAAACATTCGCTCCATTAAAAAACAGTGGCTCTGGAGGGACGTTTCGTGTAACGCGCGCCGTTATAAACTCGACACTGTTCAACTAAACGAAGCGAATGGTGACGAGTAAACGCAATACACCACGATGGTGAAAGTTGAAGCTAAGTTTCTCTCGAGCGGAACCGGTGTACCGATAAAACGAAGTAATCTTCATGCTTCCAATCGACCAATCTCGATGACGTAATTGTCTTTTCAGCGAGCTTAGGGAAGCGAAGGGTAAACTTCTCGAAGGCTTGCAAGACCTGGCAGAGCCCTTCATCGATAAGCGATCGCTTGGAAGCAAAGTTCGCTTTGCGGCCTGGAATTAAACGAGCTCGTCGAGGCGATAGTTCTAAGAGAGATGGAAGGTACGAAGAAAAGAAAAAAATAGAGGAAAAGGTGGGTGGAACGAAAGAAAGAAGGCAAAAAGGAAAGAAGGGACTGGCCAACCAATCCCACGACGCGTTAATTCTTAATTTCTTAATTTCAAGTCGACCGTTAAGCACTGCGTCAAAGAGGTCTCGACTCTGGTGCACCACCTGCACCGTCTCTTCGACTCTCTCTTCGTCTTTTGGACCTCTTTGTCCGTCTCTTTTACCCATTCCTGGCTGTCGAACGAAAGATGTCGGAAGTTGAAAGCGAGCGCAATTAAGCCGTGCCTCTTTGGGATCTCCATTCATTTTTCAAGTAACGTCGTCGAATACCCTCATCTAAGTTTTAAATCGCGCGGCTTTCGGCGTGCAACGGAGTCGAAGTCACCGGCACCACAATCCATGGAAAAGGTTACGATTTACGGCAAGTGGGATTCGTGTCGATGCCGTGAATTACTCGCGGGCTAATTACGTACGGGTTTGGGTATCCAATAAGGTACTGGTGATTCCACGACACATAAAAATTCATGAAACTAGCCTTGGACAAAATAGCGTTTCTTTCTCCGTATTTCTTCTTCTTTTTCCCTTCTTACACGAATCGTTGATTTCGTTGGTTCGATATTGTATCTTCGTACATCGTAATTCCAAATATTCGATTATTCTTATGTTAATATTATCAGCATTGTTATTGATTATTTGGGACGTGGTTGAAAAGACTTCTGGAAATGTATTCCGAGAGATAATCTCGATTATCTATCGTGAAAGAAGTTCCTATCGCATGAAATACAAAGAGCTGTTACCGTTTCGTTTCTCAAAGAATAAACTGTGAAATCGCGTCGAATGAATTCCCATTTAAACGCGAAAAATACATTACGCTCGATATAAGACGGCACTAATCCGTGAAAAACGTGCTTGTTCCTTTCGCCGATCGACAGGATGGATTTATGGGGCAAATCCTTGATAAGGTTTACGTCCTCGATCGTATCGGTGTTTGCTATCAGTCCTGGGTTCGATACATTGTTCCTTTCGCGTGAAGGAACTCCACGATACAAATAAATATAATGCAGTTACTGGAAATATCATCAGCTCGCTCGAACAACTCATAGCTTCGCCATTTCGCGGATAAGGATTTATTTCCTCTGCTCGTTCTTCTCCTCTCATTCGTCGTCATTCCTTTCTCCGTTTTGATCACTTTATTCAATGGATAAAAGACGAAAGAGGTTAAAGGACGAAAGGTACTGCGACGACGTATAAATATGATAGAAAGTTTGATGGAACTTGGTTCGCAATTTACTAAGAAATAAAATTTCGTAATAGTAACAATTGGATGTATGTGTACGATGTCGAATATGTTTACAATTCTTTTCTCGACTTATATTATAGAAATATCTAATTATTTTCATAAATTGATACCTATTGTGATAATGGCCAAATTTTCCCTACTATAGCATACCTTCATTATATTATTAAAATAAGCAATTTTTGAAAAGGAAAGCTTAAACGAGAATTTGTTAATATGTAATTATCTTCATTTTGTTGTTTTTTTTTTAATAAATAGAGACATATATCAAGCGCTAATACAATAATAAATACAGTATTCATTATTTGAAAATGTTATAAATATATAAGTATCAAATCATCGCTTCACGAAAAGTAGAAATTTTTCTACTTTCTATCAAACGCAAAAGAAAATCTTACGAAAAGCTAACTTCGTTAAGAAAGGATGAAATAGTCGCAATTCTTTTACGAGTTCCAATCTAAGATTTCGCGAAGAAACTGAATATAACGAAATTACCAGCAATACCATTAACTTTATCAGGCGGCTCGTGCCGTGGCTATTTCACCGACGAAGACCTCCGTTTCACCCTTCTTTATCCCGCTAATCAGCGCGGGATATCCAGGGTTGCCGAGAAGTAGACTGACCTGAAACGGCCAGCAAACGATATAAGGATACGGTTGGATTCAGTCTGCAGTTCATGTGTTTGCGAGTTAAGCATGGACGAGGTTGTTTGTACAGACGTGCTCGACGTAGTGAATTTGCGACTACGTGCACGTCACTCGTGCGTTAGTGCCGATAGGCTAACTAGAGAAAGAACCCACCAGTTCGATCAATGCTAATCTATTTAAATCAGTATTCTATGAAACGAGAAAAGATATGAAACGTAGAGTCGGTATATCATCTTCCTAACTTCCTTTTTAATTTTTTGCATGCAAGGAATTCTTGATGAAGTTTTTTGAAACCAAGAATTACGTTTCGGAAAGAAACTACCTTCTTTCCTTTTCTGTATTTCATAAATGAGAGGCAAATTGTGCGAATGGTTCCAATAAAGTACACAGGACTAAAAGAATGAGGATCTACGGAAGGAAACGGGAAGAAAAGGATCTGCACTAAAATCACAAAAGAATAATGTCCCACAATTTTACAGTGAGTTGCAAAGTGGACACATTTTATATTTCATACAGAATTTAAATATTTTTCTAAAGATCAATTTATCCATTTCACTGGGGTAGACGTTTTCGATATTGTCTATATGCAATCCCATAATCGTATATACGAGAAGGACAATTCGCGTACAGTTCTACGTGTATCTGAACACGATGTGTGTCCGATCGTATTTCCGTATGTGGGTCAGACTCACGAGGGAGGCGAGCTCGAACCATTGTTAACAGGAAACTCTGCATTCGGAACCGGACGAGACTTTCAACGGCGAAAAGAAGGTTGAAAAAGGGAGAGATCGTCGCGGTTGGGATGAGTCAAGAGGCCGGAGATAGTGCCTCGCTCTGATATCTCAAATCCATTCCTGGTTCATGCCACAAACCGTGGACAACCGTCGACTTTCACGATCTTCCCTATTTTTTTCCTTTTCCCCGTGTTTCTCCCTTTTCTAACCACTCTCCCATCTCACACGCGAACCAGACGACACTTTCGAAAAACGTCGACCGCGAAACGAAACCTTCGCCGCGTTTGCAGTGAACTTTTGCTCCAGAATTTCCGCTTGCATCATGAAATACGATCAGAGAAAAGTATACTTTTACGGAATTATGATTTCGAATGGATTCCGCGTTGACTGATGTTTGACGGGAACAATTCTTTTTATTCGAAGTTATCGACAGTGTTACAAGCTATAGGAAATACACATTATTTAATCGTTTCTAAGGTTTAAATTTAAATTGCGACGAGTGTGAGACTCGGAATAGGTGCTATCGATTCTTATGTTCGCGATTATGTAGAGGCTGTAAATTTGCAGAATTATTTGCGAAATAAAGTTTTTAAAGTCTTTGCTTTATTAACGAAAGACAATCGCGGTGTATTACGTTTTAGTGTCCTTCCTGTTTTATTCTCGCTGTGATAACCTATTCAATTTTTACGACAGTCTACATTGTTCCAGTAGTACACGGCCTTCCTTTCTTTTATTAATCTTGTTACCGCTATGGTGTCGTATTTTCCGTGTGATTTAATGCTAGCAACGTCTCTCTATATTAAGAAATCTTCCCTCGTAAATAAATAAACGTACATACGATCTCATAAGAACATATATAAAATCTTCTAGTCAATAATAATAATAATTATTATATTTTAGGACAAATACTTAAATGAACATGCTCAAACTATTTTAACAAAAAGAAAAAGAAATTATAATAATTAGAAAACAATCACGTGGCACATAAAACGAAACAATCGAAACATCTGACATTCATCGTCAAAAGCGAGATATACGAATAGTTCTAAGCTTTAAACTACAAGAGCAATCGCAAATAAAGAGACGGTAAACCCGAGTGGTAGACAACTATTTTCCCCGTATAATGCTTTCGAAACCAGCTGTACGTTCGTCCACTATGTCAATTTTATGTCCCGGAACAGACGAAGGGTAGAGAAAAAGGCAAATCGTAGTCGTTATTACCAATTACCAAACCGTTAATTCTATTTACGTTATCGCCAGAACGTGGAACGATTTCGGCCGACTGCCACCAACTCATAAATCAAGCTCAAGTACCATTATCTGTCTCATACACCGAGGCCGATGAATCGCGACGGCTATTATCGAGGCGATAGAAGCCGGAGAAGTTCGCACAATAACGCGTAATGGTCCGCGCAGTCTCGCCAAAGGTCGATAAAGGCTAATTAGCAGAAATTCTCGTCTCAGGTGGTCCTTCTACCGATTCCTAATCACTTAACCGGCGCCGAGTGGGGGCGTCTCGAGAGCGTTCCAGGATGTACAACGCGACGAGAAGGGATTTAACACGACCAATGTGATACGTGGGCCACGTTCAGTTGCCAAAATTCTGATTAGCTCTCGACTGCCAACGTATTTGCCAACGATTCAACCGTGAGACGTGCCACTTCGAATACTAAGATTGCCCGTTTCAGTCATATCAACGCTTCTCAGAGAATCATCACGGATAATAAAAGAGAAACAAAATTTTAGAATTTGTAATTACAGTGACTATACTTGAATTCGTCTTTTTCTATTACGAAACTATCTGCTAGACAATAATACCCGAAAGAATTTGGAATTTTCTTATGCTAAAGTTAGATAAAGATTTCAGAATTTTATTTTGTTCTCAAACAAAAATGTCGCGATTTGACTATTCAAAACATACTACTTCTCCCCTAATATTATCGAATACAAACAAAAACAAACGTTTTACATAAATACTAAACCTTAAAATCTACATTTTGTTTTATTTGAATTGAAGAATTACTAATCCTTAAAAAATAAAAAATTTTAGAATTCCTAAGAATTCAGTACAATAATATTTGCTCACTAAACGTGCGAGTCAAATGATAGACGCATAAAGCAAACGCGAACGTATCAGAATCACTGAAACGATAAACGTCCTGAATCACGGGATTTACGGGAGGTGTGAGCTTTTTACAATCATTGGCCCTGTCAAATATCGCGTTCGAGTCGGATTAGGGCAACACACGTAAAATAAGCAAAACGCTGAATCAAGCAATGTGTCGGTCGCGTTGGCACGCTCGCCAAAAATGATGATTCCTATGGTCTCGCGGCAATGATTATCACCCAGGCTGCCCGCCTGGACCGTGACGAGAAAACCGAGCGAAGCAACACGCTCAATGATTTCGCCTGCGAGCGAGTTCTGACACGCGACAAACTGTCAGTGATATACGATTTTGGTGTCGAATGTTTGTCACCATGAGTTTCGTGGTCTGCGTACGTCGTGATTTACGCGTACTGTCATTAATCAACATCATTCGGTGCGTGTACTCACCGGGCCGAACTGTTCGAAGTAGTTTTTCACGTCCTCCAGCGTCGTCGGTGCCGATAGTCCACCGACGAATATCTTCTTTGTCCTTGTCACCATCTATAAGCAGAAAGAAATTATTCGATGTTATTAATGATATCTTGAAAATGTTAGAGAACATATACAGCGATCAGAAAATAATGTTTAAGAAATTACTCTGTGGCGATAGTAAGAAAATGTAGCATGTGTTAATACACGAACGATGTTTCCTTAAGAAATCATTAAAGTAGCAAGAACATAATGAGTATACTATAGATGTTTGTTCATTCACAAAACATTTCGAAGTGCAAGAATTTTCAGAATGCTCGTGACATTCAATAATATGTAGAATATCTAAAATATAATACACATCATAATATTTAGTATATTTAAATTCTTCCTTTATTTGGCTACCATTCTTTAAACATTATTTCTAATTATGTTTATAGAGATATGAATACCAGAGTTTAGTGATAAGAAATAAAATAACAGAATTATTATATATTATTATATTATTATACTTCTTTATATTTACGCGATACGAAAGAATATTTATACATGTATACAAGAGTTCCTGGAATACAGTCAGTTCGTTTCAAGTTATTCAAAACAGTATTATGCGGGACTTAGAGTTCATATAAATGTAATAATTAAGTTTCATGTTATTGTTTGTCGAAACCGTATAACTGAAGTATTGTATTGTACTCTGCATGCCGTAACTTTTTACCATGTACTACGAATCATCATGTAAAACAAGCACCATGTAATGCTTACCGGTATGAGAAGTTTAAACAACGTTTGAAACAAGTGGTAATTATATAATTATATGAGAAATCATTATGAGAAAACGATGAGACATGTATAGAAAGAAATTAGATTTTGTTTCGTATATTACGATTCGCTGCATCGCATCATATCGAGGATACAAGCCAGGCTATTTCTCGATTATAACGCCTTAAAACTTGTTAATTTACAAAAATATATAACAATTACTATATAGAACTCGGGAGTAAAGTGCAATAGAACACATCGTTTTAATTTAACATTACCAATTTGCAATAAGATATAAATATTCGTACAAAGTTTTTTCATTACTTTCGTATCACCCATTTATCAGCGAAATGGATTCCACATGTTACGAAACATCCTGCATACAGACGTGATTGTTCGTGTGTTCTGAAAACTATGCCAATATATAATTCCGGCTATAAAGGTTTCAGAAACTTCTGTAAACTTGTTTCAATAGAATAACTATGTCAGAGCTTGTTACTCTCGTAATTTAGACGGCCCATTAACAAGCTTAAAAATAAATTGAACAAGTAATGGCAGTTGTACAGGAAAAGTATAGAATGTGGAACTATTAATTATAAGTTCAAGGAAGTTTATAATTTTTATAGTATCTAAGGATATTTTTTGGTGTTTGAATTTGAAAGAAGAGGAACAATAGAATTAGAATGTCTTTCACATTTTGCACTGCAACGCTTCCTAAACGGGCGATCCGAATTTCTGAACACGTATAGACGGTTTTTACAAACAGCTATTGATCGACAGACATATATTTACGTCAACATGGTCGTACACAGTACCGTTAAATCGTACGTGTTCATATTTGGCATGAAAAATGGAACGTACAGGAAACAGGAACGATATTTATTTCCTTTGCGACAACGCATTGAAACTCGTTATCATATTTTCAATAAATTTTGTTAACCGACCGACAAGATAAATTTCGCTAAAAGAGGTTCCTCCAAAGCAACCGTGCAAAATGACGAACGCCCGTATTCACAAAGCTAAAATTGCACATCAACTGTCGAAGAAACAATTTTTCTTTAAAAAATAAGAAAGCAGTTTAAATATTTCTCAAGACTACTTAGTTTTAAATAATATAGAAAATTTTATTCGAAAAAGAATTTGAACAGGAGAAAAAAAATGTTGTCTTGTAATAAACAATTTATCTTGCTCAAATCTGTAAGTATTTTTTTTTTTGTTCATTTTCTTCACGACACTAATGGTTAATAAATTTAAGGTACCGAGGATGTTGAAAACGTTTTACCATACGCTTTGAAATATGTTTACTTTGTAGACTTACAAGCACAAAAATGCGCCGGGAATAATGTTCTTTTTAAAGCGTGTTTTGAGGACGAAAGAATTGAAAAGGGATGGTATACAGAGGGAATGGGGAAGACAGCTGAAAAATGGCACGGTTGTGGTTAAGAAATTGATAAGGAGGCTGATAAAATATGAATGGCCCGCGTCGGGCACGCCACGCCGTTTCTACGAAAAAGATCCTTTCAGCGGCGACATTTTTCGTATTTGTTCAAATCGGTAATGTCAATTCACGATCGCCAACACTGTGCCAGAATATTTTACAGAATTTCAATTGAATGGAACAGTGGAACAAAAATGTTTATTACAATTTTTAATACAACGATAAAATTATTAACATACTGAATTATATCTAACTATTGCATGCGAAATAATTCGAGGGAAGATCTATTGCATGTGTATAAATTAATCCGATGCATCTTTCGATAGTTTGAAATTCATTAACAAGGAGGTAATGTTGCAACATAATTATCCGTGAAATACGAATCGAACAAAGCCGGCAGGTATTTTAGAGTGATAATTTTATAAACGTTAGGATAAAACAACCGTGAAATTTATACGAATAAATTTAAGCAGATAATAGGAATAAAGTACCCTTTTTTGCTTTGCGTATAATATCTTCAACCTGATCACAAGTTATCACAATATTTACTATTGTTTATATACGATATTAATATTAGGAAACAAATATTATCGTTGGAAGCTATAAAGGCGACGTATTTTCAAGTTTATTAGCTCAGAAGCACGTGAATTGTTCAAACGTCCTTTGTAATTTTGTGCTTCTTACAACACTGAACTTGGATTTTATACAGACTACTTTTGATTAATATAAATTACATTAAACTCGTTTAAAAGGATTTGATTTTCCTCTGAAGGAACATACGGCTAATGGTTTATACAAATTTTCTAAAAATTGTCAAGGTTAAATAGCCAAAAAGCGAAAAACTGGATTACAATTCACAGGTCCGAACGAGATCTGTACTTTCTTCAATTCATTCCTATTGCGATGCGACAAAAATAAAACTAATACAAGTATAAGGAAGCTCGCACACTGCTCCTACATTGAAAAGTTCGGTAAATACGGATACGAGCCGCACTCGATAAAAGAGATTTTGAAAACTGTATGAGATACGTTTTCCTTCTTTTTCTCGAAAAGTTGTTTGACGAATTCTAGTGGCATGAAAACATCACGGAAGCCTTTCTTCGATCGTTTCCGACGCTTTGATTCGAGACAAATTGCGATCGTTTAACGAGAAGAAAAGTGAAAAATAAGCAACGATACAGCGAACTGCAAGGATCGCCTCATAAATGATAACGAGAACGCGTTTCGTTGAAATCACGGCAACAGAAACATCGTATCGTGGCGAAACTAATTACCAGTGGTTGTTTCAACGGCAATGCGAAGAGATTGAGGCGGAAAAAAGAGAACAAGAGAGAATGGCATTTAGACGGAGCATCTTAATAACACGATCGCAATATAATAAAGCTGCACGGAGAAAATTTCGCAACGGAAAAACGGCGCTCGCAAGTAGTCAGGCTTCGTTTGGAGAATAGAGAAAGAAGGAGACAAAACGATGGTGTAGATGGAAGAGGCACGACGGGTAGGACGGGAGAATGGGAAAGCTGAATACAGCGGAAACGGCAGAAGAGGTAAACTCTGGTAATTTCAGTGATGGCTGGGCTTAGACCTCTCTATATCCGGTGAGTAACGCAAACCCCTTGGCGCAAGTCCTTCCACCTCGTGGTGCCTGAAACTCAACCCATTCTCTCTCTCTTTCTCTCTCTCTCTTTCTCTCTCTCTCTTTCTCTCTCTCTCTCTCTTTCTAATCTCACCCTCTGGTTCGCGATCATCCCTGTGTCCCTCTCATCTCATGGGAGGCGGAGGATAGCTCGCGATCCTCGGCTGCTTGGAAGCCTGGCTAATCAGCGAAGTGTATGAAGTCCCATGGATGAAAATAAAACTGGCTGGATCTCGAAAATTAAATAAATGACTCGCCTCGATTCCGTCGGCGGAAACGTACCTCGTGAACGAACTACTGGCAGACGAGGGACGAGAAAGGGGAGGAATAAGTATACAGAGGAGAGAGAGAGATAGAGAGAGAGAGAGAGAGAGAGAGAGAGAGAGAGTAAGTAAGGGAGGGAGACCCGAAGAGATCGGTAGAAGGCCAAACCTCAGGCAGAGAAGAGCTAAACGGCTGTCGAAAAAAGAGGACGAAGCAAACGGACTGAGAGAAAGACATAGATAAATAGCGAGAACGAAAAAAGGAACAGAAGATACACGAAGGCAAAGGGGAACCACTTATTCGAATGAAGTTGCATCAGCGGCAGCTCACTTGCTGCAGCTTGGCCGGAAACACCGAAAGAGGGAATTGAAGTTTCCTGATATCCCGTTTCTACCGCTGTTGAACGGGTATCGGCCTAAGAGCCGGCCGAGCTGCTGAAATTTTATTACGCTACGCTACGCTCGGTTTCATTCCCTAATGAGCGCATTATCGTGCAAACAAGACACTTCAGCTGGAGGCCAGTGTCTCCGACGACACTCTTAAACATACCACTTTTACCGAAGAATATTCTTTCGTCTTATTACACGGATAGGAATAAGAGAAGAAGTTGGATTGTCTACGACGTTGCGAAAGAAGAATTGCCAAAGGCCATGCTTGTAATTGCTACATCGAAGTTTCGCCAAATTTAACCAACTCGTTTTGTCCTGAATTTGAGAGAACGCAGCATATTTCATTATATTCGGAAAATGGAAGGAACGCGATAAGTTTTGTGAATTGAAGACTCAAGCATACAGGCAATTGCGTGTCCAACGAAGAACAACTTGGGGTGGAAAAATATAAGCCATAGGGGCTGAGGGGGTGAATGGAAAACACCGAGCGGATCGTTAGCGGAAATAAGAGCGGATAGAGGAGAAATGGTAATGGAAACACTTATTATACCGTAGCATTATGTAAATACCGGAAGACTATTATAATTTTGCAACTTACTAGCGGCGACTTTATAGTTTCATCGCTCGGAGGCTGGGTCCTATTCTCACCCTCCATTCTCGATTTCTTTGCAGCCGCAAGAACCTAAACCTGAAAGACCTACGCCGCGTATACACACGCGCGCGCCCTTCTATCTTGGTTTTCCAGTTTACTCGCCCACTCTTCACGGTTACAAAAATGAAATTGTCGCGCGAAAGAAGCTGGATAAACCTCCTTCGAGCTTTAAAAAAATCCGCTGCTCTCGTTTCTTTGTGAAAGAATATACCACGGTTCCCGGAGACTTCTTGATAAATATTTTACGACCAGCTCCCTCGCTGTCCGTTTATTACGCAATATATACGAGAGAATTTAAAAGAATAAATTATTTATATCGAGTAAAACGATTCGCAAGGTATAGAATATAAATTGGAAGGTCTAGCGAAGGCAACGTAAAAATTCCGAATGATAAAAGAAACACGAAACGTATTGGTAAGAATGAAATATGTATATCCAAGCGAGTATGTACTGTATGTCAGCATGTACGTCATAGTTCCTAATATCAACTGGTGTATTCGATAAGTTCAAGCGAGAGGTAATTTCCTTCTGGCAGTCGATTAATCTATCCTTTTACTGGCTATACTCGACTAGTGTGTGGTTATTTTTTATCGTCAGTCCTTGAAACTTCGTAGAGATAGAGCGAGAAACTTCAACCCGACGAGGAAGACTATCCATCAAATGGTTTCGAATTTCCTATAACTACGGTGGAATCGTGGATGATACCGAAGATTTCAACAATCCGAAAATATTGTCGATAATACATACACTCGCTTTATCGTGTCTGTTATGTTTCACACAAGCTCAAAACACGAAAATAGCTTTTCACGCAAGCGAAAAATGAAATATATAATAGAAAAGAAAGTGAAGAATGAATAAAATAGTGCTCCTAAATGAGTTTCGAATTACCGATTTCATTTAAAATCCACCTAGCAATTCCAAAGATGAACGTTGCGCATGAAAAGATAAACGTTCAAAGATGAACAGTACGCACGCAAGAATATATATTCCTATTAATCTCATAATCATTCTCGAATGCAGAAAATGGACGGAGGAAGAGAACGAAACAAAGGGGAGGACAAGAGCAAGGTGCTGGAACGAGGGAAATGGGTAAAATAAATATTGGAATAAATGTCGGCGAGTGGGCGTGCCAGTTTTAACGGGCCCAAACCATTAAATCTGCCTAGCGAGCGCGGATATTGTCGCGTGGAATGGCAAGGAGAACGCTTTGCTCGTTTGCAATTATTGTGGAAGTTTAATCGGCCGCTATATGCCGCGCTGATGAGACTACGAGAGCAGAGGCAGGGTATACATGCATATGTGTCCGGTATATCGTGAAAACTTTTTTGGTACCGTATCGTTCAGAAAATGTTTCGCAATTTTTGTCCCTCTGTCCCCGCAACAGTGGCGGAAAGTAACGGCTGAAAGAGAAACAGAGAAAAGAGCCGTTTAAACAGTACGATACCTTAAACGAAAATTGCATAAAATGACATCCAGTGATTTTATTCCCACATTTATATGGTTCTCGAGCACGGTAATCTTTTTCTATCTCTCTTCTTCCTTTTTTCATTCTTTTGCATTTTGAAGATATATTTTTTTCGTCTATCTATATTCATTTCATATTATTTAATACAAAGGAAAAGAGAATTAAAATCAACATAGAGATAAGTAGGTAATTCCTCTTTCTGGCAATTATCTTAATTAACGGAATTGCTTAATGTCAGAATGGTAGTTTAATACTCTGTTCTACTTTGAAATGTAATATTGATCCTAATCTTGGAAGTTACACAAAGTAATGCAAACTTGCGAGAAAACTGTTTTAAATTACAAAGTGTTATACATATTTAATCGACCAACGAAACTAAATATTGTGCAAGATAATTAATTATAAGTGGATAAAATTCAGACCTAACATTATAGAATTTTGATTCAGACAATCTCACTCACTATCTTCGCAATCTCAAATTAAAACTAAGCAAACGTAACCACATTAACTAAGACCAAACGATAAAAATGCGCTATTTTCCAGATCTACTTCGGAGAAAGCAAGATACGAATGGTCGTCTAAGACTAATACCCCCCGATGGTTTAAAAAGCGGCAGTGAATCGTTCGAGAGGGCGTAAAGGGTTGAAGAAAGAAGAAAAGATTTGCTTGAAAAGGGGAAGTTACCATGGAAAAGTAGGGCAAAAGGGCGGGAAATGGATAGGGCGAGCCGGTTATCGTCCACAAAGTTACGACCTTCGTCTTAGTACATGGATTCCTTTTCTTTCTTTTTCTTGCTTTCACGCTTGTCATTTTTTTCGATCTCAACGTATCCCTAGCTTTACCTCCGTTTAAGTCCCCCTTTCGACCACTACTCTTGGGGCAAAACAGAATTATCCCGTGCCATGCGATTTCGACTCGTTCTATCTGTGAAAATTACCTGAGCAAGCGTTTCTTTGGTATACTATCCATTGAGGGGAAGAAACAGTTAGCGATGTTAATTGAAACTTTAACTCAAAGGGAATAATAAAGTTCGCGGCAAAGAAACTGTAGTAGTTACTACGAACGAAGCTTCCCTTAATTTGTGTGTCGGAAAGATAATCTTTCGATATAGATAATGCTGGGATGATAATTTTCGAGGTTCGAATGTATTGTTCCCTTGTGGATAAGTTTGGAACTGACAGTGTTAAATAATTTTGAAACTGATAGATATAATATACCTAATGTATGAGATTCTAGTACATATACTCAATTTAAGTGGATAAAACTCTTGTTATCCATTCAAGTAATTCGAACAACATTGCAATCATTTTATTATATGCACTGTATTTACAAATTTTACTGGAAAATTTATTAGTATTACTAAAAAATTATGTAGATTTATGTCCTAAAAAAAAGAATGTCCTAAAATTTGTCAAATTTGTCTTCGAAATAAATTGTCTTCAACAGATCACGAACTACGTGAAAAAACATTTTTTTTTATAAAACATCATCACCTACGCATAACTCTCAGCTATTCACGACACTATTTTACTATTGTTTTATTTCAACTATACGTTACTCAACACACTCGAACATACGTCGCTACAACATTATCCCCCAACACCTCCCCATATTTCACTAGCACTTGCTAACTATTACCTTGTGTTCTCAGGTACAGCTCGAACAAAACGGTACGAGACGCTCGCGAAAAATCCGCGTTGCTCGAAAAAGAGGTAGACAACGTGGCAGCAGAGTTGCACACGGGATTAAAACAGCAAATATCAAATTTTCCTCGTGTTGGTGTCTATCTTACCGGATGCAGCTGCAGCTTGCGAGCTCGCGGCACTGCCACTAGTGCTAATTTCTCGGGTGTCTGACGTTTCAGAATTTAAGTCACCGGTCATAAATACCGAAAAGAGGTTAAAGCGTGGAAGGCAGGTTATCAGCGAGCGGACGGTAAGGCGCTCAACATTCGTCTGTGGTTCGGGTCATTGCTATCGCACTGTCCAGCCCTGACCCTACCTTACCCACCCCGGTTTTTACATGCCGCGTAATACTGCGATTCTACAAATTTACCGTTGCTACGTGGTCTCTATCGTAGATTATACCCACACACCATATCAGCCACTATACCCAGAAAAATTCTTTTTTTCTTACACAACATTTTAGTCTCCAATCAAGTTAATACACGATACAACGCAAAGGAAATTCGATAATTTAAATTCTAGTCGATTGTTCCGATTCGAGTCGAAAAGTCGATGGTTTTCTGTGATTATGAGGTGTCGATAGAAATTTGAGAACTTTTTCGGAGTATTTTGGAATTTGAACAATGTAAATTCCCGGATGAAAACTTGTATTTGAAGCCAAAATATAAAACCAAGATAAAACAGATGAAACTTTTTTCGAATCCATGTCCGTATTTTTCTCGAAGGGAGTAACTGGAGTAATAAAACCAATTATCTCTGCAATTTTTCAAGCCTGATTCTTATGCCTTAAAAACATCTTCAATTACTAAAAGCCTTCTCCTGGGTCTCTCCATTTCTGAAATCGTACCGATGGTAGATTTTTCTTCCGGAGAAAGAATTATTTCTCTTTCGCTTTTCGAAAGAGTCTCAACGTTTTGTCAGCAGGATCTTTTTCCTATTGTTAACGTCGACAAAGACTGATTGCAACAGGGCCAGCCGGCTGTGATAGATCCTTCGATCACGCGGAAACGAATCCTTGGATGCAGCGAAATACTTTCTCCCTATAAATGATGCTGATGTAATAGATGTCGTTGCTTTATATTAAATGGTCAGAGATCTCTTTCCTCGTTAGCCGGCGCATCCTTCGAGCCAAAACAATGAAGGTTTACTCGAACTGAATGGAGGACTCACCCGTCGTGCATTGTGCTCCCTTTGAATTGTAATCACCGTACATCTGCTCGCGCGGTAGAACGTGAATAGTTCGAAAGAAAAGGAGCTCCACGAGCTTGAAGAATAAGTATTTTGAATGGTATAGTGGTTCAAGGCTAACTAGATCGAAGCCGTCGCCATTCTCACGACAGAATTTCCGTCATCGTCAAGCCGTCTTGTATATTTTTTTCTTCTTCTTCTCCTATTTAAAGTCACAAAAAAACGTCTGACCAACGATTCAGAATTAGTTCAGGCGATGCGTTTTAAGCGTAAATCAAAATTGCTCTTTAAATAGGTTTTAATTAACGATGGTATTCGCTGAGTGTAACCATGATTATTTGCTAATTAAACATTTTAACCGATTCGCACGCACGAATGAGCGACTAATTATAATCTCGATGCGTCAAAGGGAAGCTCACCGGGGTCAAAATTATTCTCCATGCCCGAATTTCCATTTTCGAGGTTTCATGAACCGGCGTGCAGCCAGCGGTTTCGATTTAATAATCAAAAGTTCGATACACCTTTCTCTATCGCCCTAAATCCAACCCATTACATTCACCGCGCGGTTGCGATTTACCTCCTTGCTCTTAGCTACTCCACTAACTTAAACTGTTGGACTTGCGACTTTAGGGGATTACCAGAGAATTTACCAAACTCTCCGGCACGGCAAACTACCACCGTTTAAACTCCTCTCCGATTATTTCCGAATTATCTTTACGCATCCGTGTTACGATTATCTTGGAAAATTGCGTTATTTAGATAACCTTCTTTAAAACAGACTCAATTAAATCGAAGAGAATCCTTAAGCCTTCTTTATAGCTCATCTTTCTATCAGTCCTCTTTTATACATTCAATTACACTTAATTGAAGAAGGAAGTTAAAGCAAGTGACTTGAAGTTAAAACGTTAAATCTTTGGTATTAAAAGTAGTCAAAGTCTTGTCTATAATATTAAAAAAAAAGATTATTTTATTGATCTGCATATTGTTAAAAAGATTAAAATTCTTTCTGGTTGTTTTAAAGATCGTAACAATATTAAATGTTATACAGTGCCGTGAATAATTATAAACTTTACCCTATTTTTAGATTTTTCATAATATTAAAACAGGAATTGACAAACCCGTTTATATAAGTGAGTGTTTCGTCCAAGATCTGCTAGTATGGACTCTTCAGTAAGGCTCATCTAACAGACCTATACCTTAGACACAATGAGAGAAGAGAGAAAGTGAAGCCCGTTTATATAATTTCGTATTATAATGTAGAACAAAACTAAATGATACAACAAACAAAAAGTTTCTTCTTTTGAAGCCTGGAAAAAATTAAATTTTCTCTTAAAGTTGTGTTTTTGGCTGTAAAGAAATATAAATTCAGTGTTAATTTTGTTATCTTTCTGTTTAATATTTTCCTTTATTTCTTATTACTTTATTAATCTGGTAAGTATATTATCCACTAACTTGTTTAAAGTTTCGTTTTGCATATCCACCCACACAGATTTTATTCTTTTTATAAATTCCACGATATCTTCTGTAGGTGACTTCTGACTGGAAACTTTTCTTGCTAGAATTTCCCATAGATTCTCGATCGGGTTCAGATTAAAATTCAAAGCTGGCCATGATAATAGTTCTATTCCGAAATCATGAAACCACTTTTTTGTAGTAGTAGCTGTATGAATAGGAGCATTATCTTATTGAAAAAGTGACCTTTTGTCTTGTATTTCAGTGATGAAATGTAATAATTCATTATGTAACATCTCCTAATATTCATTCTATAGCGTTTCTTTTATGAAAACAATTTCTCTTAACGTATTCAGCCAAGATCAGTAATTTCTTCAAAATATTGAAAAAATAACGCAGAAAATGTGTTTGACTCTATAATTATTTACAGAACCGCACTTATCTTTTAATTATCTGTACTTAACATTTTTTTCTTATTGCCGTTCAAAAGTCTATCCTTGACGAAATCTATAAGTCGAAAATGATTACTATGCTACAGTTGCTATAACCACAGAATTCCAGCACAAGTAAATATAAAATCATCTAATAGCGAACATTTCATAGCGACAGAATGTTCCTCAGTGTCTGCTCCTTGAAATGTTTGAGCCAAAGAGAGAAGAAAGGTGAGGAAAAAGAAGAGATAAAGAGAAATACAAAAAAATCTCTGCACGTAGGAATTCCGTTCTTTTGGCGGAAATTCGATGCTGATGTGTCGGCTTTCGGCCGGGGCATGATACATTTATTGATCCTGTGGCATCAAACGTTTACGAGTCACTCTTTGAGCGCGAAGATGAAAGCATCGACGCCCGACAAGTGCACGCGTGGCTTAAGCACGCTTCTCTATTTTTACTGTGTGTGCCTTTGATGCACATTATCAGGACTCGCCTTTTATTCAGACGCCCGAAATGCTCGGCGCTCTTTTAAACCCGACGGCGCGCTACGCGGAAGTCGTGCCTTGATTGTACATTTATATTTTTTCCTCCTAGCGAGACCGTCGATAGTTCGTCGACTCTGTTAAAAAATAAATCGTCGGTATTGATTTTTTCCTTCCATCGTTCTTCCATCACTGTTTTCATGAAAATTTCAGGAAAAATACGCGACTATGTAACCCCTAATTCCATATTCGAATCCTGACAAACGAGATTCTAGAAAGAAACGTAACAAACATTACATTTCACGAAGAAGCTATATGCACATTTAAGGATAAAGTGCGTACGTTTTCTCAGTGACGTAACAGAATTAAATGGAACACTCGCGGAATTCTAGAATGAGTCGTTCGCACGCAGTCAAGTCTTCGGGAACGAAATCGATAGATGAATTACGAAACCAAGCGACGAAATCGATCAGAGAGTGGAAAATTGTCATCGAGCACTTTGCGGCTTGTTATTACGAACTTACGCGCGGATGTTCGTTTGATCGATTTTCGCGCGAACGATGATTGAATCGAAGCCTGAGCCTTGGCAGGTACCGCGAAATTCGGGAAGAGAAGAAAATAGAATCAAGATATCCTGGTGACCGAGTCTCACGAGTATTAGGTAATAAAAGAGGATACTCGAGGGGCTGCCGAGCGGTTTTTATCGAGTTGCATGCCTGAGATTTCGGCGTCGCTCGTAAAACTCCACCCTAAACTCTTATCCCCTCTACGGTGGAGTCGAGCTATTTCACAAAATATCTCCAAGTACAACGCACGCTCCCCAAGTCATCCTAGGGAGACTCTCGTATAAGTTTCTGTACTACCGTGTTCAACTAAAATTGGAACAAACTACGGGATCTGCTTCAGATTGCGTGTCATTGAACAAAAATACGCGTGCATACGTGTATTTATGTAATTCACGTGTATATACGCCCAATTGCGACGAGTTCGTAGATTGACGAGGATTATATGCATATTGATTTGCAAAGATAATGATTTAATATCTTGTCGGAATTGGGATATGTTTGTATGTAAATGGTTAAATATCACGGAATATTTAGAAAAATATTATAACTGCTGAAGGATACGCTAAATTAAGATTAGCACGATCGATAATAATCAATACAATTTTATGAAAAATAATCAGTGTAATTTTATGAAAATACTTGAACAAACAATTTTATGAATACGCCTTGCGTGTAATACGAAACATTTCGAAATTTCATTAACACTGTAATGAAGCCCGACAATTGTGATTTAATAAGCAAGTTTGTCTGAAGTATTTTCTTTTGCTTCGAGATGGATACTTCCATAGAGGATGTTACTGAATGAAGAGAAAAAGAGGAGAATGGGAGAGCTCTAATCACGTATCTACGCTGGCAGAGCACGTAGAAATTCAATAACGACGTAAACTCGATCACGACAGGCAGGAGGTAGCACATTCAACAACCGTTTGCCACGTCACGGAACAGGGAGGGAAGGGTAGATAGCCGGGGTGAATTGACGGTAAGGATACCATTGTAATGTCCCATTCAATCGTGTACAACAGAAACACCATTAAGACCGTTTGCACCGTTTCAATTAAAACGTAAACCAGCGACTGAGATGCCATTGATTTCGACGTAACGCCATTGCAATTAGCCGCTTTTGATTGCCGCTGATTAGGGGAGTCAGCCGAATTGACCAAAAATAATCATGGCTATTGTATCGCACAGAATTTCGAGTAATTATCGATTTTAGGTTGGATATCTACGGTACGTACTGAATCGTGAAACTGATTTCCGATTCAGCCCTGTCTGAACGTTTTCGTCATGAGTATTCTAATCCAGCTCTCTCCCTCCCTCCCTCCCTCTCTCTCTCTCTCTCTCTCTTTCTGATTAATTCGAGCAATCCGAGTGCGCTTCCGGAGGATAATCAGCGATAAGATGTAATATCGTTCCAGGGGAATCGTCGCATAAATTCTAGTAACTTCTTGTATTAAAATGTGAATATCTCTGTTTAAACGTGTATAATAGATGTTTCAAATGAATTTACGAGATGCCTTCAAAACGGAACGTTGCGTACTTGAAAATTTGTTCGAATTAAATTAATAAAATTATTCTACTATCTACTTGTCGCGTATAGTAAAAATATATTAACTTTTTAAGAATTTGAATCCCTTCGTGAACGAATTTATTAGGACTAAATAGAAATAATAAATTTCTGTTTTTCTGGGAAAGTAAATGTATGGCCACGTACGTGTCAATATCTTAAAATTTATTAAAAATAGAAATAATAATTTTACACAATCAAATTCGACTAATCAACAGTAACCTCCAAATGAAATAAGAACAACAATGTAATCAAACAACATTCCAGGAATATAATAATAGAAATAAGATTATAAAGCCACAAATGTCAAATAAGTGTCTAGTTCCTCGAATGTACCATTACGTATGTCGAGACAACGCGCATCGTGGATCTTTATGAAAAATATCTGTCCGATACGTTAGCGAAGCGAGCACGAACACTGACACATTGTGATGCCGTGATACTATCGTTGTATTAACACGTCACATTAGAATCGTACGTGTCTACCTTAAATGAGACACGCCGAGGTCTGATGCTATGTGCATTTCCACACATTTTCCATCGATCGCGCGGGCAAACACATAGAACTGGCGGTCAACGATAACGCACGATACCACTGTATGCCGCGGTTATAAATCACCGCGCAATGCATCGTGTCGCCGATCTTTGTGTTAATCACATTCAGCCATTTAATAGAAAGAAATATCGAAAGTAAACGTTTCCGTTGCACACGGGTGTGTGGCATCTATAATCAGAAAAGTATCTTAAAGGCTCGTACTGTACATACATGCACGTTTAAAAAGTGTTCGTCTAAAAATCCATCGACAGAAATGTTTTAATTCGAACTAAAAAGGAATATGCATTATCATCACGTGGTGGAATCAAATAGCTGACGGTTCTTCAAATATCTATATTTGAATTATCGATTTAATATAATATTTATTATAATGCAATATTTTATTATAATTATTGAAAACAAGCAGACGTTCTCCGAGTATTATTTTGCATTACTGTGAATATTTCAAATATTTCATTGGTTATTTTGTCAATGAAAAGGTTAGTAATTTATTATACATAAATTATGAACACACCAGAAAAATTCAGTTGCGATTCCGAATATATATTAGTAATACAGAAATTATAAATTGAAAAATGTATCTACACTAAAAATCCTTTCTATGACATGAATTTCAGTTTCTTTTTTGATTTATGCTATAATTCATAATGTTTTCAATAAAACTTGTTGAAATTGTACAGGATGAGATTTGAGAATAGGAACGATTAGATATTACTTCATAAGAACTACCACTTCGCAACGTAACTAGTTATTAGTTATCAGTCCTAATATCACCGAATTGATTCTTCAAATTCTACCATATTGGAACATTTACAGAGTGAAACCTTTGATGATTATTTCTGGGTACGGTATAAGTAGATTTACCAATGAGAACCTGTTGAAATTGCCTTGAAGCAACGGAGAACGTTTACAATGGCTCTTGTAGTATGCATGGCTTAAACAGCCACGAAAAGGACGCGTATTTAAACGCGATTTGACGGTCAAACCTCTGGTTACCTCTGTTAACGCAGATCTTGGGGTGTAGCATACGCACGGTAACGAGGGATTAATTAACGACTCGTGTACAGCACGGAAGCCCAATGCATGTCGACCGACATGTCTGTGTTCACTGAGATAGAAACCTCAATTCTCTGTCGACCATGTACTCAGAGCATATGTATAATCTCTATCAAGGAACTAGATAAAATTCATTTTACATGATGGAAATCAGGTTATTTTCGATTATACGACATATCTCATGATTTCATATTGCAATGGAAATGATAATCGATAACTAGTTAGAGCTATTTAGAGCAAGCGTTTAAATCAAGGACTATGATGAACGAATTTGAATGACAATTACATTGAAATATGGTAAAATTTTGGAAATACTCCATAAAGAGATTTTATTCGTGCAAAGTTGGACATATGTATATAGGTATCAGAAATAAATGGGAAGTAGTTTCCGCATTCGTCTGTTTGCCTCAATGTTTGTAAAAAAGACAAAAGGGACCTGTTGCAAAACTAGTTTGACAAAAGCATGTGTAATTGCGTCGTTGTGATATTTCCACCTAAACTTTATTATTTGGTGAATTTTTCTTTGACGTTATTCTGCCGAAAGAGGTCGGAAATAGCTTCAAACGCAACTCTCTTCGAGCCATGGAATTTTCAACATTAAATATCAGTTGTCGTTAAACGAAGCTGAACCGCGGCTAAGTGTATTACAATTCATGAATGTTTGCCTCCGATTTAATTCACTATTCTACAGGCAAAATGGAAAGAGAAAAATATCAATCTCATTTGCGAGGGAAATGAGATTACGACGGAGCAAAGCACGGAAGAACTTGATATCGTTAATTAAATTTCATTCAAAATAATTACTTGCGATCTATAATATTAATAAAAAGAACGAACTCAAATAATATATTAATATAAAATTTTAAATATCAACGATAGACTTTAATATTTTCTATATTTATTTTAATTTATCAAACTATTGACATCCTACAAAATGTTCAAAATGTTTTCAATTTAAACCATACTTGTCTCTTCTTTATTAAACGCACAGTTAATTTTCAGAAACAACGCGGATCACTCTAACCGATATAATGATAGTCTGTGTCTAGTCGCGCAACTATTATGCGAGATTTAACGGTGACGTTAATTAATAACGTCGAAGCTTCAGATCGCATAGTACGTGAAACACGCGAACTCGCGTTGGAATTGCGTGCACGCACATTGAGCGTCGATGAGCCCGGCTGATTAACCCCAGCGCGAGAAAGGAAGAGAGCAAGATACCAGGGGCAACCCTGGTCTCACGATACGCACACAGGAGCGCCGCTTGCTTTGGAAAATACGAGTATTGAGTATCGGGAAAATGTTTCTCGCTTCGCGTCATGATAAAACAGTGTCGAGATCGCATTCCTTCTACGTTCTAATTTCTGCAACTCCGGTACGTTCACCGATCGCGTCGCAATCGTTTCTGGAAAACGTTGCTTATAATTATCGTCCTGCAGTATCGTCGTCGGCCATCGTTAATTAATAGCGGAGTGAGTGTCTGGCGGTTTTCGTTCCGCATTGCCATAGTTCATTGATCGAAACAGCGTGCCGTGACTATATTTTCGTTCGTGCGTTTCGATTGATTCTGACTTCTATTTTTGGTATCTAGAAAAGGAAAGATTCGATAGTTGAAAATGAAGAAGAAAGCTTTGGAAAATCGATCATTATCATTCGATTACATCGGAACAAGCCGCGTGAATAATGCAATAGATAATCGTTTGGCTAATAATACAACGGGAATGCCGACGCTTTCTACATTTACGGAAAATTAGGGGTGTCTGTGCGGTGACGCGGTATTATTTGGTATGAATAATAATTTTCTATGAAATCGGGAATGCGGTTGGCTACGTTTATAATTGATTAAGCGATTAACGCGATAATTATACCGATATTACTGGCCAAGCCGCCGATTACGTCACAATTCCGAATCTGGATCTCGTAGATAAATTTTAGCCGTTTTCAAAATTTATCGTTTAAATACTTATTTTACCAATTTTGTTAGAAATCCTTTAACCAGAAACGATTACCTCTTATACAAGCCATACTAAATGCTATAAAAATTACATGTACTAATATTCCGTACTAACATTCTGTCAAATCCAATCACCATTAGCTAAACACACCCCTGTTGTTCCAAAAAACAGAAATATTCCACCTGCTATTCTAAAATCCTAATATCGAGTGTTTTATTAAGAAACCTTCCAAAATCTGCAGTCCGGTTTATAAAAGTGCAAGGATTAAGGAGAACCTGCTCGACATCTCTCGAGCATATTCAACAAATCCGATGGTGTCTCACGGAATTACATTTCGCATTTCATGTCAATCTGGCGTGTAAGAAAGACGTGACAAATATCAAATAGTAGTAAGTGGGCCGAAAACGGCGAGGGAACTTGAAGGCACTCTTTCTCTCTATATTTGCTGCGAGGAGAGAAGAACCGTGCATACACGCCTAGCTGAACGTAAAGAATGAAAGTGGTCGGTCCGAGTCACCTACTTTTGCATCTCTGCTCGTTTATCAACGGTATCAGTGAGTGTGACGGGCTGCAAGGATTCTCAGAACGGGGCTGGCCGGTACGCCGGACGGGGTTTAAAAGCGTTTCGATGTAAACAGCCCTGTTATTCGCGAATTCGGCCACCTAATTCCTCCAAACGGTGACGCGTGATCGTACCTCCCCTTTATTTCTCTACATCCGCTTCCATTGGTCTCATTCCAATCGAATATCGTTGAGTACCTGGTTTTCATACTCTTTTGAAACATCGAAAGTAACAAGAAAAACAATGTTCTTAATATATATTACTTTAGTATTTGAGAATAAAATGGGTGAGTTTTGGAATCATTTCTGTGAGAATTATACGAGAGACAGGTTTCCAAAAGAGGAAAATATTGGAACTTTTAAGAAGTAGTTTTAGACGTATATGATCAGACGTAAGGAACTTAAGAAATGTTTTACTTTCCATAACGAAGTTCTTCGACCGTCTATGAGTAATCTTCAAGCAGTTTTTATGAGGTTTCATACTTCTCCCTTTAATAAGTTCTTTTCTTTCGCCGACGTTGAAAATGGTTATTTTAATTCTACTGCGGTCTTCGAGTTTTTACATACCAATCACAGATTCTCTTTTAATGTTTATTTAGAATTAATGCTTTCACCTTAAGAACCTTCGGAACGCATATGCCCATCAATAACGAGAGAATTAACTAAATTATTCTCTGTATAACCCTAACCCTTGAATATATTTCTTCCACGCTATTTGGCCACAGAAAATATAACAAAACTTCTCATAAAACCACCCACCCACATTTATATCGAAATATCAAGAACCGAAAATGGAGCGAAGAAAAACAGAAAGTTGTCGTCAACTCACACCAGCCTTTCTCCTTTATCCGATTATTATCGACATCAAAGTCACTGAGAATAATTATTCGCAAAGCGGATCAACTTCTCCTCCGCTTCATCTACTCACGGCGAATCCTAAGTAGCTTGAACTCGCACCGCGAGATTCCGATTCTCCAAATCTTCCTTTTCCTGCCAAGGAACACTCGGTGTCGCGACTGTTCATGATGCGCTGTTTTAATTCGTCCCCCTTTACGGAATAACGATCTCTACGGTCGGGTCGCGTTTCCAGTTTGCGAATAGCCGGCCGACCACCGCGAAATCCGCTTACTTCCCTTTTGCTCGCGCAAAGCGGCCACAGAACGAGCAAACCAAGCTTCTTTCCACGGAGAAATCCGCATCCAACGATACTTGTCTATGTGTGCGCGCGTCTCTCTACGTGCAACAGGAGAGCATGCCGCGCTCGTCACACTGCAGCAAACTTTCGCGTTTTTCCAAAGTGTATAGGAAAGGTCGAGGCTTTCGAGGATCCTGTCCGAGGAGGAAAGAACGACCAACAATCGCTGGACTGTATCGCTTCGAGAAAAAGTCCGCCGCCCCTCGAGCGAGCAAGTTCAGAAGCGTCGTTCTCTGAGTAATAATACGTTTTGCCGGCGCAACGTTTAATCAACAACCCGTGCCCGCCACTCCTCTGCCAGCTGCCTAGCTTTGAGGAAACTTTTCGCGCGACCCGATGAAAAATATTTATTACGTTTATACGTTCATCCTATCCTCGAGCTGCCTTTACACCCTTTTATCGAGACGTTCTGGCGTTTCGCTAGGAAACTCTGTCTACAACGCTTTGGTTTCCGAGGACTTCGCGATGGATAGACGGGAATGAAAGTACGACAGAGACCTTTGCCAGCGTGGAATTGAGGGGATTCGGGATACTCCGGGAGGGAAAGTTATACGCTGTCCAACTGTTGTTTGTGTGTCGGATCAGTATGTGATAGATCTACTTAACTACGGATTCTAGCGTCTCGTGTCAGATACGGTTGTTGAATCGTGTTAATTCTTTCGTGGTAAAAACGTTATTGTATGTTGGGGAAGAATATAGCGTTTGTAGATATAATACTCGGAACGCGAGAGGAACGTGTCACTTTGCACGGCAACTTCTCGTTCTGTGGTTATTTGGGAGCGGAAGAAAATGTATAAATGGTGTTACTTCACCCGTATAGAAGATTTCGATAGACGAAAGAATTTGTCTCTGTTAATTTAATCGTGATCATCAACCCTTTAATTAATTCCCATAATTCTACCCAATTTTCATGTCTGCAAACATACAAAATAGATGACAAGAAATAAGAAAAAGGTAGGAAGCAAAGGGCAAACGTTATCACCTAAGGATAGACGATCGTGCAACCATAAATTCCATCTTCCACAGTCGACAGCTAGATGTCTTGGTTTTTGTTTACACATGATATACGAGCAAAATCCACCGTTCCTCGCGATACCTGGAGAAATATGTCGGCGTCTGTCGCTCGAAAGTGTACGTGCTAGAGTACGCAGTCATGTATCTGTGAGAATGGGAACTAACTTGGTCGCAATAGAATCGAACTTGGAATGGAAGTGAGAAGGGGTAAAAAGAGGTATTGGGGAGTAGAAATGGGAACGGATCCTCGTTTGATAGCACATGGACGCGTATGCGGAGTGGAGAAGATAGAACGAGAAGAGAGGGCAGGAAGATTCGGAGCCGCGGATTATCCGCGCAATCATTGGAGTCGATACTCTCGACAACGCGATTCGCTCGGTGTAATAAAGCGGAATGAAAAAAATCGTTCGTGACCTAAATTTTGGCCACGTTACACCGCCCTATCATTCGACGTATCAGCGAGCTCGTTAATGATCATTTTAATGTATGCGACGCGGCTCGATACGCCAGCGGAAACGTTACTTTTTCTCCGGCGGCAGACGCGCGGCAGGAATTAATTAAAAATCCCATCAACGGAGGGAATTGTGTACTTTAAATCGGGAAACGATTTTCATCGGCGAATAAATTGAAATCGACTCGAGAAACAGTCTTGTCGTACTTGTCCAACTACTTGGAGGATAAAGAGGCGTTTTTGTTCGAGATCAAACGGCGGGAGAGAGTATCTGTACAGAGGAAGTAGGTTAACGTATTTAAAATCTCGATACAGAGTGACTACGGGATAGATGTGGCCTAGAAAGACAAAGGAGAGGCGCGAGGCGCGCATCGTGATCGCCCCGTCTCAGAAATATATCATCGTTCGAACGCGAGTTGCTCGAAGAAATCTTGAAAAACTGCACTGAAAGTAACGCTCGACCGACTCGTTGAAAGGAGAAAATAATAATTATCGAGCAGTGGTCGCGAGGCGGGAACTTCGGAAGTAACGATCTCGTTATCGTTTCGCTTGGAGAATCGAAGGACTTAAGATAATAAGTTTGTTTGGGAGGAGGAGAACGTAATAAGGAACTAGAGTAATTTCTCTCCGGTGAATAGGAAATAGTATTCTCCACTTTCCGTTGAATCACTCAACTTATTAATTCCGTTAATAATTCATTCATCCGATTTGACGTACCAAAGTACAGCATAGCCATGATTCTCAAAGAGCTCACGTTCACAATGAAACCAGAAGAATATCGAAAGAAGTTTTCATCCTCGCGTTGCAATGCAAGAAACTCAGGCACCCGGACTTTTCTTGTCATCGAATCCTATCAATTGGCTTGCCCGTCAGCGGGATTAAAGTTTTGTTGGCGACTGGCGACCAAAAGAAAATACCAACTACAGACAAGGAGACAAAGAGAACGACATAGAGGGAGAGACGGATGGAAGAATCAAAGATTGCACGACATGGCTATGAAAGGTCCGACGCATCGAGTGAAAGGTTTCGGAACTTCCGGCGAAAACTTGGGGAAGCGAAGCTTCGTTCGAACGTCATTTACGCGAAACTTTTCGGTCACTGCACATTGTCTGGAGAAATAAACGGTGCAAGAGATAAGAAGGACAGGAGAAAAGAAGCAAGCTCGATGAGAGATCCACCAAGCCGGGTTAGTCCGTCTCTGTCCGACGGATGACATCCAGGATCAAGCTCCACCCACACACACATGCCTGCAGCCAGCACACAACGTAATACCCACACATACGCGCCCACTCGTTTATGTACACACATATAGATGGTCGTACGTATAGAGGTAGCCGCGTAGGAGAAATTACGAGCGTATAAACATCCACGCGATACACCTACACGTTCACCAGATATACACGATTTCCTTCGGGATGATCATTCTCTGCATTCCATCCTCCGTACCGATACATAGATAGGATTGTTCCTATATAGTCAAAGATTTGAATGCAACCACTGTACCTTCTCTGGGGTGATGAGCGGCGTGATGTACGTGGTGACCGCCGTCGTGTACACTTTTCGATGACTGCCGGGTGCTGCAGGTCACTCAGTACTGCCGCGAGTACCGAGTGCCGTGCGATCAACGCTATGGCCTTCCTTTGCGAGAAGAAAAACTGACGAGCGAGAGACCGACGGTGTCTCGTGTCGGACGCTCGCGCTTTTTCAGCACACGCGTGTATATCTTGTATCCAACGGCTTCCAGAGGACGTGAACGTCACGATCGCTTCGTAACAGATCTCGTGCGTCAATCTGTTTCGAATTCAGCTGACGATCGTTCGTCAGGTTACGCAGATAGGTGCCACTGTTAACGATGATTACGACGTGAACGACGATCACGGTGATCAAACTCACAGCTGGCGATCGAACAACGATACGTACGATCCTCTTGATCGAACGACGTCTCGTCAAACGGTTTACATTCGCGCGCGGTACACACTTGTCACGTTAATCGTCGTGGTTGCTACTCGCGGACACTGGAACCGGAGCAGATGAGCCGTCGAGATTGCAACACGCGTAAAACAACGGACCCAAAAAACGGAGTGACACACTGCAAGAGCCACACACCGCAGCTAATCAAATGTCGAACGTACTTGATTATTTATCCTTGGTGTCAATTGCGCGTGAAAATCTCCCGGTCACAGTGTTTGTGTATGTCTTCGGAACGGCTGAATGAGCGCCGATCGAATCGCTTATTGTCCTGTATATGGCTTGTTATCCTCTTTCTTGTGTCCTCTTCTCGCAGTAGCGGGAGCGGCAGCGTGCACGAAGACGGAAATGAACGATCAGGCAACAAGAACGTTAAAAAGAGAGAGAGACAGATATAATCCGTGGAGCACAGAAAGGCAGGTGGTCGTTGTCGTGCTCCTTGTCGCCGTGCGTCGAGTTCAATGCTGTACGCTGTGATGCCGAGAACGGAATGGGGCGACCGTGGAGGCCCGGGCAGTGGAGCCGTAGCGAGGGGAGGTAGCGGAGCCGCGCGGCACCCGATGGTGGGGTGCACGCTCGAGGAGCGAGGGATAGAATAGGGAGGGGCCCCTTTCCCCTCGCCAACGGGTTTCGCCACTATCAGGCGACTGCTACCCCTCCGAGGCGCGCAGGCGCCCCCGGGGCGCTGCCGTCGCTCGAGGGAGATAGCGCCTCTCGATTCTAGCCGGAGAAAGTTCGCTGGTGTGACGGGGATAGAAACACCGATGGAGAGAGGACGAACCAGAGACGACGTGAAAGAGGGAGAGAGCATCGGTCTGTTTCTCCTTCTCACCCGTTTCACCTTCCTTCCTTCGTAGCGCGAGCACCCCAGCATCGACCGACAGCGCCGCTCGCCACGCCGCGTCGCGCCACTCCGCGCCACTCCGCGCCACTCCGCGCCACTCCGTACTCCTCCTCGCCACGCCGACCCAACGGGAATACTTAATGCCAGCAGAGAGCCTGACTGCCTGACTGCTCCTCCTCGCCACGCCACGCTCGCTTGACGGCGGGATAGAAACGCGGGTATGGGGAAAACGCTCGAGTAGAGTGAACACATCAGAGGGGGGGACGATGCTGGATTGTGCTCGCGAGCATCGTGTTGCACCGATGCCGAAACGATGCATTTTCGGTGCATGACTACTTGTTACGCGTCCGCGAGCTAAACTTCTCGCATCATGCGATATTGAATAAAGTGTTTCTTTGCCGCGAATCCGGCCAACCAGTCGTTGTTGGACGAGTCTGAATGACGAGATATCGTGCCGAGTTCCCGCCTCTATACACATATACCAGTGCCGCTCCAATCGGGCCGAGAAAATCAGAGGCACAGGTGAACTCTTGAAAAATCCAATTTCGCGATATTCACGATTCGTTGCACCAATAGAAATATAGCTGCAAGTCACGACACACACATGGTAACACGTTAATTCTTTTTCAGTAGAGATGATAACTAGGCCACCGATGTAACGTCTCATTGACGCGACCAACTGAACGGTAAAAACAAAGTGAAGTTTCCAAGTGATACGAGTTCGCGCTTAAGAAGTCCCCGGTCTGACCAATATTGATCACCACTACTTCCGTCGGGGCCGAAAACCAGCCACTTCGGCGAGTTCTCTCTCTGGCTGGCCTTTGGCCAGCCTCTTCGCGCGTCTGGCAAGTCGATGTAAACGTATCCTATGCTTAACGCGGAAAGAGGGGGCTAACCTAACCTAGAAAGATTTCATTGAGTCGCAACGTGACTTGGCTCGCTGCCAATACTATGAACGCTACGCACACCCGTGTCTTGATCCCCGCTCCTTTTCCAAGCACGCGGCAGAGTTTCGTGAGAAGAAGAAAAAAGGTCAGACTCCTTCCAGAACGTCAATGTCGCACGATTCTTGTTATACTTTGCTGTTTTCTTTCATTTTCGCGAGAGAGAACTGAAAAAAGAACACGATTTTTATACCAAAGTTCCGACGTAACGAAACGAAGTTAACTTTATTAATTTTTTAACTTGCTCTCATAATCGCGACTCTTATCAGCTACACCATCGATTTACAGCGAATTTATTTCGAACTATTAAAGCGCGGTTTGCAGGAAGTCTGCGAGGAGCTGATAACTTGTTGCAGCAGGCCAGAGGCGGCAAGTATTAAATCGTTTAAAAAACTTGAGAGCCCCGCTCGTTTCGTCTTTCGCTTTCACTATCGCTCGACGACAGCCAATCTGTACCTTTTTTCTCTCTTCTTCTTTTTCTCAAGTGTTCCACAATGTCCCACGTCGCCCACGGAGGATATAGAATCTCTTACGGAAGAAATGCTCAAGACGAATAACGCGACCAATAACTCGTGTCGGATTTGGCTGTCGCATTTATTTTCTGTAACGTTGCGCACAATTTGTCGCGAAATATTGCGGAATAGGGCCGTGACCCGACCTTATTAGAGCCCGGTGTTACTTGTTCTATAAACAAGCGACGCCAAAGGTGTAAGCAACACAGGGAACATCAACTTGCTATTCCGGGATGATAATGGTTGCGAGGCGAGGCGAGTAAGAGGAACGCAGAGGCGGAAGGCGCTGGTGTATTCAGTATTTGGCTTACATCCAACGCAAGATGCTGAATGAACTTGGCGGGAAAACCACACTGGCGTGTGCTTCCTTCTGTCGTGCGAATGGTGCAACTATAACTGACGTTGAATACCTTTTGTACAATGGAAGATCTGCTAAGGTCTCGAGACTGTCTTAGTGTTCTACCATGCGTCTTTACGCCGTGTGAGTTCATATTAATTGCTTCAGTTAATGATAATATCTTTGAGAAAGCAAATGTATCTTTTATGTGATAAGTTTGATTTGGAATATTAATTTGTTAAACTAAAGCAGCTAAAGGGAACGAATCTTGGGAGCACACAGTTAAATATGTAAATGTTTAGAGATAAATATGTAGTTAACCGATTACGTATACACTGAAGTTTAAATCCAATATCCAGTGTAAAAAGATAGATGTAATGTAGTTAAATAATTAATTTTGGTTAATTCAATGTAAAAGCAACGTTAGTTAAATAATCTACTAGAGTCGGCCTTAGTAATTTAGAACGAATAATGAACTTGAATCCTAATTCATGAACATTTCTGAAATCCACCTATCTATACCGATAATTAGAGAGCATACAGAACCTCAAACATGTGAAAGTTTTTCGAGGTACTCGCGTGTGGTACAAAAGAAAAGGCGATAAAATTTCGCCACAGCAATTTTGAAATTTTGGGTCGTGGAAAATTATTACCGCAGCCGAGTGCGGGAAACGAGAAAACTTTTACGCGCGGCACGATCATGCCAAAACACGAATTCTTTCAAGAACAGCGTTACGTCACAAAATTAATGCAGGAACGTGCGCCCATATATTTTCATGGCCGTGACGATTAGTGGACCAACACGATCAGAGAGTACACTCTCGCTTGACTGAAGAATTTAAACGATCAATGCGATCCCGTGACAATTTCGAACTTTCCACAATAGTCATTACTCTGGGGATTGTCAACTGCCAAGGATGACGTGTAATCATGATATTGGAACGTAACCGAGTTATCAGGGCGCAGGATAGGTCAGCCCTTTCCTCTAGAGGCCTGATCGGTCAGCATGCGTTGCACAAGCTTCACGGATATGTCAACACACTGTTTGCGTAGTAGCAACACGAGCCACGTTCTATTGGAATTATAGCGAACAACGTAAAACGATAAGCCGAACTGCAGGCTCTCTAATTGGCACTCGATGTTTATGATGGATGGTATCTGAATTGGTATCGTCATGGAATGATTTTTAATTATATCGATTATCCCAAAGTATTAATTTAAAATCTAAAGATACAACGAAATTTAATGTGGAAACTTCGATAAATTAAAAGTAATTTTTGAAACGACTGCTATAGATTTCAAATGTTAGAAGTAAAAACTGAGGATTTAAAGACTGAAATGAGACGATCGTAGAAGATACATTCTGATGAAACAAATCGAGATCCTTTCGAATCTGTAATTTAATCACCAAGTGACATCTGCGCCTAAAGGAATGATATTATGCGTTCAGAATATTTGTTTTTTCGTTCCTGAACGAACTACTGATTCCACGTAAAGCTGCGTCGCCAAGCAGACGATCCGTCGCATTCTGTCCAGCATCGACCAAAAAGGATTCCCTTTCAACCGCGATTCCTGCGATCGAACAAAAGCCTGGCCAGTTTAAACAACTAAGTGCATCACAAAGCGCGCGAGTGAAAACTCCGTTCTGGCTGTTTACGTAACCGAATCGATAAAACGGAGTCTCGAGTCGTGTGCTCACAGAGACATAAATTATAAACGAAAAGAATAGTGGAAAACTTTCCATCCTCTCCCTTTTCTCCACGATACCCATCCCTGCTGGCCCCGCCGTCGCCGCCGCCTCCGGTGCACTTCGATATTTGTCTCGACGACAGTACAAGGGCAGCATGTTTTCGTCGGCGATGAGGAAAACAGTCGGACGGAGTTTCGAATCCCCCGCATACGAAAAGATGAAAGAAGGACACGATAGAAGGAAAAGAGGATAGATACTCGATTGGACCAGCCAACTGCAACGAAACTCTTCGATGTCGACCTAGTTCGTCGTTTTTCGCATAACGTTGCCACGCTAGTCGGGTTTTTGGTCGCGATTTTCAGGTTCGATACTTATCCTCCAAGATACGACTCACCCCGTTAGACTCGCCCTTTCCTGCTATTCTCTTTACCTTTGCCAAGAAACTACCCTTTAGCGTTCTCTAAGCTCCGTACCCGCCCCCTTTTTTCGACAGCCACCGCGATTCTACGTGCGCGAATAGCGCTGTGCACGTGAGCGTTTCCCCCCTTTCCTGATCCGTGTCGTGCAACTTCGAGCGAAACCAGTAGTTCGAAACTTTCCTAAAATATTAGATGCAGACCCGTCTCCATGTATTTCAGGGATTCAAGAGAAGTGCGTCTTCTTTGCTACGTAGATACCATTGTTCGACGTTTCCATGTTCCACTTCGTTCTTGTAAGAAACCAATTTTTCCTTTAGGCTTTGAAAAAGTCAATTGGAAAAGAGGAATACCTGGTGAAGGAAAGCATGAGGTAGATGGATAAATAGTTAGGATCACGCGAACCAGTACCCTAGTAATTAATAGGGTGCACGAAAACGGGACAACGCGATTGCCGAGTCCCTGTACTTCGAAGAAATATGTTTTACATATACTATGTTTTACATATAATAGCTTATCACAGGACATTTATCAAAATTCTATCATTTTAAATAGCACGTCAAATGGAAATGTAATAAGAAATATAACAAATATTAAGAATGGCGTGAAAAGTATGATAGGTACACCAGCCCATAAGTGGAATTAGTATGTGTGGTAAGACCGCGTGGACGTAATAGAAATGTATCACCGTTGCGCAATTTTTCGTCGAGAATTTCGGCGAAGGACGGTTCAAAGAGGCAATAAAGTAATTCGGTGCGATCCTTCTCGGAGAAATTCATTAAACGACGAAACCATCGCTGATAAAGGTAAACGGTCCGCGGTAAGATTTGTCACAGGCGTCGTTGATCGCTAGGATTTTTCAGGTTACGGCGGAGATGGTGCGGAGGAAGATGGCCACGATCGAGATGGACTCGAGCGTTTCTCAGAGCATTCGAATGTTTCACCGAGACGGTTGGTCCAGCAAAGACGAGACGGAAGAAAAGGAGCGTCGAGAACGAGTTGGCTCGGTGCTTGAAGTAAATCAAAGGAAGGAAATGAATTTTTATTGAAGAAAAAGCCGCGTCTCGTCGGAAACGTAACCAGCACTTGCATCGCAAGCTAAATGAAATCTGTGAAAAGTTGCGTGAGAAACAATACGCTTCCAGTCGGTCCCTTTTTACCGCTTACTCCGCTAAAAAAACTATCCCCGGAGGAGCGGCCGGGTTCGGTGGATTTCTTGGACCTTTCCTCCGCTTGTTTTTATGAAGCCTTCGTTTTTCCTCTTTCCCTCGCCCCATCCACGTCTCTTCGACCCGTTGAATCTTTATGAAGTGATTAATGGTATTAATAAGAGGGTTACCTCCTTTGCTGAAGTCCCAAGAAGCCTCAGAGAAACGCGTCGTTCTTTTCTTACCGCGTCGATTTGAATACTCACGGCTTAATGACTTCTTCGGTGGTTCAACGAACAACAGAGAACCATTTCCCATCCGTATTTACGGCGATTTAAATAAACTGCCGCCTTTAATCTTGATCTGTCGACTTCGATTCCAACCTCGTCTCGTTAAGGTGTACGCATCAATTTCGACCCGGTTTTCGTTCTTTCGGTCGGTTTACGTACCATCAGGAAACTCCATTCCATCGCGTATCTACGACTCCAGTTTGTTTGTGGCCTCGGGAACGAGAGATTAATGAAAGCTAGCACGGCAAGCAGCTATATAATGCGTAGCTTTGGCAACGACGCGCGCTGCGTCATTTGTGTTTGTACTGGCGAAGGAGGAGGAAGAGCCCGGTAACTGTGCGCGAAATGTACACGCAGGTGTGTGTCCGCGACGTACCCTGTTCCACTGAAACTCCGTAATGACTGTCGCTCGTTTAGATTGGTTTACACCGTAATGTGTTTGAGGATGTAATGGCGCGTACCCGATTAGTACGCGGTACTCTATATTACTTCTGGAATTATGACCGGTTTCTGCGGCGGGATTTACTCGGGCAGCCGATTTTCTCGACGTTTATGAATGAACTCGCTAGGCGAACTCGTAATCTTGTTTCCTCGATTTATCGAGCGACTCGCGTTGCCTCTCCGTGTACACGACGTTGAAAAGGATATTTCGGGGAACGTACAAGGTTTGCAACGTTCATTCGATAAATGTACGCCGTCGTTACGTGTAAGTATGAGAACAGTTACAGGGAAATGAGGTGGACTTGAAAAATATTTAAGATATTGCGAACACTTTGAAGAATTATTATTTTGTTCAGGAAGCTGGATTGTCCAGATGTTCAACGTCGTGATAAAATTTTTATCGATTATGTATAATTATGTACAATTATTTTTACAATCACTACGTTCTAATTCCCTCTTTTTTTTCTTGAAATTCTTTCATCGCCTATAAGGCATTAGATACTTTGAAATTCAACGAACGTGCAGGTACATTAATTTCGATCGATCCATCCTTTAATTCGAACGTCAATTACGTAAAAAGCACGTATTCAGCTTCTTCGAAAGTGTACTATGCTTCTCAGTCTTTTATCCGCACGATCGTCGATACGCGTTTCGCGTTAATCAACAGGGGCTACGCGAATCACGAATGTAATTAGTGAAACGTAATTAAAAGATCGGATTATTTGAAAATGTGCTAGGAATTTCTATCTGTGCAACGTGCTCGTATCGATAATAATTAACGTAGACTAACTACCAACGTTAAAAGTCGTATGTTACAAGATCTTTTGATTCGTAATTGTACAGGTAGAATATTTCCGCGAAGACAACTTTGTTCTACCAACAAGATATTTTGAATGGACGATCATGAATGGTGTCGTATAAATTGAGTTCAAAAATTCAACCGCGTTCAATATTCCATGGTAGAACGGTTCATTGATAAATATACCTTACGTAAGGTAACCGTAAAACCATTACCCATAACTCGAAGTATTAACGTGAGAAATTAGTAGCTCCCGTAAGACTTGCAAGAGCGAGTAATTCGAATAAAAGTCTAATTTGAAAGAATATTTCCGGCATAACTTACTTGGCGCTATATTCAGTGCTAACTATGCAAATTTGAGATTGAATTTTTGAAATATGCCCGGAGAACATTTAAGATTCAGAAGTTAATCAATACAAAAGACTATAGTTCAAAATCCAGCCAGCACTTTCTAAATAGTGCCTTTTACGATAAAATATAAAAACTTTCTCCATATTTCCCAGTTCAACCAATTTCAACGAACACACTGTAAATCCACGTCAATAATGCATCCATTCCTATGGAAAACAATTAACGATTTTAACTCCTTGTAAACTCTATAGATGCCCTCAAAGTTAACCAAATAAAAAAATAAACAAAGGAAGAAAAAGAATACTGAACGAAAATACCATAAAAGAGTCTGCGTCTCTAAAGCAACAAAGAACTCACTTCTATAACCATATATATGCATATATACTTCTATAACCATATATATATATATAATAAGCAATCTCTATCGCAGCCCCTGACAGGAACGAGAGGGTCAGCCTATTTAATTTAGAGAATCAGTTTTATTTTCGCCGCTCCTCGGTCGGAGCTACTTTCCACAAAACTTTAGAAGAGAAAGGAAGAGGAAGTCTCGTCTCGGTTCCTCGTGGGTGCTCTCGTCTCCGGTTTGACGCGGAGCCTCTCGAAAACCTTTCTAACACGACACAAAGGGAACAGCGTAGGGAACCGGGGCTAGAACGAGATCGGGGGAACCGAGGGGAGAAGACCGAGACAGCCAGTGGTAGGGGGATCTTTTCGTAAGCGTAATGAAACTGCCTAGTAATCTTAGAAGCTGTGTACATCCTGTCTCACCTCACCGCGACAGTCGACCGGGGTTAAATGTCTTGAAATGGATATTCCTGCTGGTAGTAGGCGGTGGGATTCGGATGCGCCGCACCGGCGACGTGCACAACTTATCGTTTCGGATATTACAGCGTTTGCCGCTGCTTCCAGGGAATTTCGTGCCGCTTCTGAAATTCGGAATCTGTGGAATTTGGGACTGCGTCGCTAACGCTCCTGCACCAAGGCACCATGGAGTTTCGACCGTCGAGTGTCGATTTCCCACCTGATAATTATTGCTTATTACACGGACGAGAGTATTCTTCCGATGTACATTTAAATTGTTCAAATTTTTCCAAATGAAGCATATTAGACGGCTACAAAATTATTATACGTGTGTAGGAAGTTACTGTTAAACATAATACACGTCCTTAACTGATCTCTTCTTCATCGATCTTGTATAATTCGGGAACTTTGATCTTATCTTTGAGCTAGTCACCCTTTCTACCTCTATCCCCTTGCACAAACCGTACCGATAGTCAGGACGATGTTTTACAGTGGTCGAAGAGAGAGCATAGACAACATCTCGTCCGGCTGTACCACTTACGTCAGCGCAGATAAGCGCCGCTATTTCCAGGATTAAGGATTTGACTGACGTTGTATTTTCGTCGCGGTATCCCCCCCCCGGTTATCGGTGGGCAGGGCGCCGTAGAAAACGAGACCCACCCGTGTGGTAAGAAAGGGGTTTTGCTCGAAGGGGTGGGGTTACAAGCAAGGGGTGGCAACGGGTAGAGGGAGGGAAAGAAGAACGGACGAACTACCCCAACGAGACTCACGAAACATTATTTCTAGCCTGAACGTCACGCGGCCTGGCCGGCAGTTAGATCGATAGATAGAGACGTCGGTCCTGCCGTTTCTCTACGTCGAAGCGCCGTCATGCGAAACTCGAATTCAAATATAGAAATGTCTGGCCCAGTGACATTTGGCAGCTCGTATCAACCTCCATCGGAGGTCGAACAGTAGTCCGCCATTCGCAGCACTGTTGTCACTGATAGCAGTAGATCCGTTCAACGGTTTTCTTGTGTTCTCTCTGCCCCCTCTACCGTTCGTTCACCCCTGATCGTTGCTGCTGATCAGTTTTACGCGATCTCGGCGGCATCTGTACCCAAGGAATCCGTAATTAAGAGCTTGTCGTCTCTTCGAACGGGGCTCGATCGTCGCTAAAAAGTGAAGGAGCCGAGAAAACGCTGTTCGATTTAGAATGTCGTTGAATCACTCACCGAATCGACGAGCGATAAGTTTATCGGGGCGACAAACGCTGTGCTCGATTCTTACCTGCAACAAGCAACGTAATAGACATTTTAATTAAATCGGCAACCTCGCAGGAAAGAAATAAGAGTCGGCAATGATTTACGAGTCGATGTTTGCCGTGGAAGTATCTTTGCCAAGCTCTCGAACCTTTCTCCCGACTGTTTCAACCGATTCATCGGCGCGGCGCACTCGAATTCGCAGTTTTACGACCGAGTGTTTCAATAACGCGTCTTTCCAACTTTTCGACCCGGCTATCTTCCGGTAAGAATGAACCTTTCTTGGCGCTTTCACGGCTCTCTTGATTGCATTAACGATCTTAGCAGGAATAAGCTGCGAACGGTGCAGTTGTTTATTTTAGTAAAACATCCTATTACGATAGTAAGAAGGACGCCAAGAATTTGCATTCATTTGTAAATTCTTTACAGAAAGAAATATTTTCGCTTCTTTTCTAAAATATCGAGTGCAAAATAATTATCCTCAAACTCCCCCGCATCGATAGATCACATCCAAGAAATTACACAAATATCTAATCGTTTCAAATATATTCGTATAAATATAGCCCTATTTTTACAGCGCTATTGTAAAATTTCGCTTTTATAATCCAGGCGTTAAGAGGTTAAGAACCATTCGATCGGAACCTCTTTGAAAGCAAGATTTCACGCGGTGAATTTTCACACCACATCCTCCGCTTATTTTTACACGAAGAATCACCCCTGTTCAAGCGTGGTACAACATAATGACGCGTTTTAAAAATACTCGCCGCTCCGCTGCGTTATCGAGGAACCAGCTAGCGTAACACCTCCCAGTTCGAAACTCTGTTTCAAAGACGACTTTCGTGTATAGCGGTTTACCAAAGATCTGCCCGGTTGAACATGGCGCCAAAGCGAAATTTAACCTTGCCACGTATGGCAAGGAACGATCCGCGTACGTCGCGCATGACTCAAGAGCGCATCTATATTCGGTGCGACGACGGGAAGAGTGCATCGGGCCGAAGCGAGCCTCGCCAAAGTGTCCTGTAGCCAATCAATCCGCTAAACGCACGTATTTATCCGTGCCCGTCGTCCAGACGACGTTGGATGTAGCTGTTATACTTGGAGATAAATTTGCCGGTGTCCGGTTAATCTGATATCCGACGGTAGTGTTCGACTGGAAACCTATTGCGTCCGAGCTTGTCGCTCGGTTCGAACGGGGCTTCTGTTTGCTATTATTTCTTTCCTTCGCACCTGCTTTCTTGACAGTGAGGAACTACTGAGACTAGAGGAACTATCCCCCTTCCTTCGGGTATTTGCTGCCAAAGTTTATTTGCTATCGAATTGGAAACTACGAATTTCATAAGGCACGCGAAAATGAAGTTAGAAATGTATCGATTCCTCTAGAGTAATTTTCGTGTAATAAAAGGGAAGAATTTTTTAATAAAAAAGTTCTCTTAATATTAACGAAACTTCCTATCTTTTTCAAGAAGTATATTTATGGTTGCTTTCTATTGGTTTATTTTTTAAATTTTGTATATAATTAGCAATGGAACACATAGCGTACCAGTTGTCCATGTATTTTCGAGAAATTAGTCAAATTATTTCGATTATCAGGCCACCGTCGGCCGCTGGAACGCACACACGACACAAAGATAGACACAGAAGCAGCATGTGTCAGAAGTGTCTAGCAGTCGCTGCGGGATTTCGATCAAACGATCAACTAATAATCTACCGAGTCTCTACCTTTCCCGGAAGCTACGCCACTACTCCCGACTCTCAGCATTGGGAACGTGCTCAGTTTCAGGATAATCCCAGCTGCATTACCTTGATGAGTTCCGGACTCCATCTTCAAACCCGGCAAGGTTCGTCTATCCTAACCGTAGTTGTCCGTCGTGCGGTTTTCGGAACACGTATTTACGCGTGCACGACGAATTGCATTGTTCGCGTTCACGAGAGTGTACTCCAGACTGTAGAAGATACGTACAGAATTTTATCTACGACGTATTACGGCCATTAATGTTGTAAGTCTTTCGAAGAAAGAAGAAAATAAGAAACTAGGTTGACATTTTGCGGAAATTGAAAATTTTAAGTCCATTCATATTAAGAGTATTGCAATTTTCAGCGAAGGTTGTCAGAGGGAAACTGCATAGTTTGATGGGTGGAAAATTACTGGGAAAAGTTATTGGTTGATAGTGCTTGATCCTTGAAAGGATAGGGTGCTTAGATTGAATAGAAAATTACATGGCAGGAGTGGAGAAAGGTAAAGTGCGTGGTGAATCATCAGGGAGAGTGTAGCAAATCGTTAAAATAGCATGCATGAAGAGAGATTTATCGGATATTTTGCTGTTAATTTATTGCTATTACATATGCAATATTTACTTACGTATAATTTAATTTATTATTTATATATAATTGTATATGCATGTTTGTCGCCATTTGTCATAAATATTCAGATTGTACGATTAGTTACACAAAGTGGATATTCAAACACAGTATAAATTAGGAATATTCAAATTTCGATACAAAATACCAATGAATTATAGTTCCGATAAAGCAAAGTTAGAAATTGGCAAAATTATTGGGCCCTAATAGATCGCACTTTCATACCAGATCAGTAGACGTTGCAGAAAGTAGACTTTGCTCGGAATTAAGAAGTACTTTGGATTTATTCACGTTGCTTTCGGACTGGTGCACGTATACATCAAGCGCCGACGTGATGGCGAACTCGGGAAGGGTGGCAGGAGTAACGTTGCATCACGAGACAGGTACGATATCTCGTGGGAGCCGAGCTGTTTGGATGAGGAACGATGGAGAAAGAGAAACAACGCGAGAGGAAACAACAGGGCCCGACTTCGGTGAGCTCTGACAGAGCTAATTTATCCTATATTACTACTTAGCGAATCTACTGAGATTTCGGTATCCAGAGGTGCAACGAGCGAGCAAACAGCCGAGGCGGCGAATCGACTTCCGGTCAGGCAACGCCTCTTGGGGATGGAATTTCACGGAAATTGCTCTTGGTCCAAACAACACGGTTAATCGATTCGCGGGACATGGATGTAACGAACCATCCAACGGGAATCCCTCGCTTTTTTCACCAATTAATCACGCGAATCGATTTGACGTGTAGCTAACGGGGAGCCAGCCATTCTCTCTGCGAAAAAAGCACTTGGTCGATCACGTAGATAAAGCGAAGATCTCGAAGAAAGAAGTCCGCGAAACGCTTAAACGGACGACTCTCTGCTAAAGCCACGTAAAAGTTTGTCTGCGGTGGAGCTTTGATCCTGGAAGACGCTCGTTGTTGGGTCGTCGAGCCTTCTAATCTCGGTGAAACAGCATCGTTAGAGAGAGGTAGAAACGTAGAAAGAGAAACTAGAGGGATGGAGGAAGAGGAGAAAAGGGTAGCAACAAGAAACGACGAGGAGAAGGAGGAGGGACGTTAGCGGCGGCGGCAGGCTCATCTTAGTTGCTCGACTAAATCTCTCTGTAAGCGGGCTAAGCAAGCTCCAGTGGCAATTCGTAACAACTATTAGCGAACCGACATTCATCTCGTTTAACTCGAGTTAGCGCCCAGGACGCGTAAACCAGGCCCAGAGTCCGTGTTAGCTAGCCACGTTGCTTAATGCGCACGTTGGCAACGAGAATCGTCCCCACTAATTTATACGATACCGGACTATTCACACCGGCGACACCATTAGTCAATATCGTTCATTAAATCGATACAACTGGCTGCTCAATCCATGGCTAAACAGGTTGTTTAGCCATGGAACGAGCCCCTTATAGATGCTCTCTGTCCCTACAGACAGAAATAATTAAACCGTTCTACCGCATTTGATGATGTTTAGCTCCATCGCTTCACTGCCGGTACGCGCTCGATCCATCACGCTATCAATACGATCGCTAAGCTTAAGCGGGAAGATGTTAACGACCCTTTCGTTAATTCTCATTGCTGCTACGTTACATTTATGGTCATTAAAAGGTGATAATCTTCGATTATTTTGCCCTCTGGTTTTATGACATTAGGAAAACCATTCTGCCCGGTTCCTTTATCTATTCTCTCTAACCAGAATTTCCTACAACACACGTTCTTTCGTGCGACTCGTGGGAATAAAGAAACGACAAAAGCAGGGAGAAAACGAGAGACAACGAGAACAAGACCGGGGTAAACGGGAGAGATAATTTCATCCGAAATGCTTTACATTAGCGGACGAACTATCAAAGGCCGTTAATACATCGCGAGCGAGCATGCATTTCGCAATTACAGATTGTGCATGCTGGACATGTCCGCACGGTGTATTATGTTATTATCCAAGCCAACGAGCATAAAGCGGTCAAAAGCGGCGGAGGAACACCTGGAGAACCTGCCTCTCGAATCTCGACTGCCGACTGCCTGCTCGAGTTAGGGGAAGATAAGCTCGTTAGCGAATAAGTGGGCTGATGTCGGGGGTTCAGCGGATAAACTGGATAAAGTAAACGAACAAACGTCAAACGACTTTTCACACATTAAGCAGCTCACGATAACCGAGCCGTATCAAACACAGACAAGGATAGAGGGCGTGGGGAGGACTGAAGAACATTATTCTATGTCCCAATCCCCAGTATTCGTCACCAGATGGTATTATTCGCGTCATTAGGGAAATAACGAGAGGCTCGACTCGTTTGTCCCGAATACATTCGCCTCGATGCTCTCCAATCGAGTCACGACTCCGAATTACCGGCAGTATACACCCTCGGTGTTGCTTCCTCTTCCGCCTTTAGCTTTCGCCCTTGCTTTTCGATTTTCAATTTACAGAACAGACGCAGCACCCCCATGGTAGATAAAGCCTAATCCGTTCTATCGCGCTTTTGTTGCGACCTCTACCCTCCTCGCGACTCTCCCTCTCCATTCTTCTCCGTTTCTCTATCGTCTTAGTGTTTTCTTACGTATACGTGATTTTTCTTTCTCTTTCATCGAGAACTTTCCTATTTCGGGATCTTTCCTATAGCCTGCCACTTTGGTGGTAACCTTCTCAACAATCCATAGAAGCAAACATACGAGTCTTATATCGTGGACAAACACATCTATATCCTGTACGAAACATTTTGAAATTTCATTAGTACTGCAATGACATCCGATTGCTGCGATTAAACTGAGCAAAATTCGAAACGAATCTAAAAAGATGATTTTACATATACACTATAGATACATACAATTTTCTATGAAGTGTTTAAATATTTTCGTGGGCCAAATGACTGGATGCACGTAGACTGAATGCACGAAACGTGCGTTCTTGTCGTATTATCTTGATCGCCTCGTTTGTTTTCATACATGCATGTAGATATATCGTAAGCACTCAAGAAGTACTTATCTTAAAATGCTCCTTAATACATTGTTGCTGAAGTTAGCTGAAATGCTGAAGGTATCTCGCGAATAAAACATAAAGGATAAAAGAAAACACAACACGGGGAAACACGGTAGCGAGGTATAAATCCATAAAAATCTCGGTAAAACGTGAACGTTTCAAGGCGATAATACCGGTAAACGTAATTTTTGTGCCATTTAATCAACGGCTGAACGCTATCTAGCAGCTACATGATAACAAGTCCGCCACTTAGAGCTTTCTTGTATCGCGTTTTAGCACACACCGTGGTGTGTTACGCAAATTTTTATTAGTAAGTGATCTTGTCGGTGAGAACGATCTGCTGTAACGACGACAGCCTAAAAACTGTATTTAATCAGATTTCCACTCAGTGTTTTTCAGTTATTTCACGATTTATACAATACATAACCTTCTTACAGGCCGACGCTAATTGGTGTAGGTTGCATGCTTTTTTGGCATCTATTTTTAATTTCTAATTATATCAGAAACATTGATAACGAAGGAAGAATAGTATCTACTAAAGATTATGCAAAACGGGAAGTTATAATTCGATGTACAAAGTAAGATAATTCCAAGTATTTCGTATACATAAAAGATATACGAAACGCAGAAATAAATATTAAATAACATCGATCCTGGAAAACTTGTATGGGAGTCTTGACCTAAAAACGCGCAATGCATGCTGCCTTATAGCTTGTAGTTCGCATTGTTGTGAAATTTTTCTTTTTTATTCATGCACATGAATTCTCTCTTGATTTTTTTATACTTCACGGCGGTACTAAGCAATAGAAGCAGATTTGCTCGAATTTACTGCAATCGAAAAGAAGTTTCGCTTTGCTGTCCGAACACTATATTCGAATGTACGAATATAATGTCATGATATCTTATAAATTTAAAAGAATAAATTGGAAGTTTTTAGAAATTAACAAACGCGCAACTTTTCTCAGTTCGCGTACAAGATTTGACGTTAACAGGAATTTCAGCGAGAAATATTATCCTATGTTCTGGAGGACTAAAAATTCTGATTGAAGACACTTAGATAGCGAAGATATCGTAATACCATATGGCTCGATATATCCTTGGCCGTTCCAGAACCCTCGCTGAGAAGGAAGAAGCCGAACTCCATCCAAGTGCTTGTAATTGGTCGGGATTTTCCAGGCTCACGCGGCGTTATGCACCCGGTGGCCCAATTTAATATAACTTATGCATATTCAATAGTTTCCCAACGGCGTCGCCGGAACTGGAAGGGGTTATGCACTCTGGCTCGGTTGGCTTGAGACGCACCGGAAGGACAAAAGCTGGCCCTGCTCAGCAATTTCCTCCGACTCCTATGAAAGTTCTCCGACGCAACCAAGTTTCCAGCAAGTCACATTGCTTGACGATTACGCTACGATTTACCACGGATCTGTCGCGACATGGACTTCCGGCCGAACTTATGACACTTGTGTCTCACGCGGTATGCATTGGCCGACGCACTTCGCCTTGCTGGAATACAAAATTCTGAAGCTGATTGAAGTTACTGATTGAGGTTATTGGGTACGAAGTTAATAATAGAAAAATCGAATTTTAATTATCGAAATGTTGTGAGTTGATGAAAGATCTTGACTTTTGTAGCGCGGATTATTAATTTATATTATTAATAAAATAATATGTGCTGATTTCTCTCTTAGATTACTTTCCTGTTGGTAAAATTTCAGAAATAGCACATCTACAGCGTAGATGCAGCACCTTCTAGGATTTAACCATTATTCCAGATATCCTTGCCGCTAGCAATCGCTTGCACGATGATGAAAGCGTCAAAAGGAAAACATTCTTGCGGTCCTTTGGAATATCGACTTTCGACGAGAGAGAGATATCGGCCAGAGGAATAATATTCTTGGCTGTACATGCGGAGTCTAGCGAAAGTCCTACTAAGAGAGGAAACACAGAACGAAGATGAGGCGTTCAGTAACTTTTCCTTTATCCGTTCATCCCGACGTCGTCTGCCGGGACCCGACAATGAATGGATGTCAAAAACGCAGCAATTAATTCAGTCCCCGTGGGGAACAAAGGCGTAAGAATACCGTCGGTTGTCGTGGTACTCGAGAGAAGTTCTTCTTCAACTAGGGACTCGAAGAAGGAGAGCATGGAAGTGAGGAGAACCACGGGAAAGAAGAAAGAAGATAACTGGCAGTGAGGTAGCAACGGACGGGAGGGCACAATGGTTGGATCATCCAACTTTACTTTGCTTATTGTAATTCAATTTCACGGGGCGTCTGCTTGGTTCCTCTGTCTGCTTATGTCCCTTTCTTCCTCCGTTCCTACTCTGCTCTCATCCTTGTTACGCTAGTTTCACGTTGCTCTCTTTCTATCCTGATTCTGTATAATTTTCGTCAGACCGTACTAGAAACCCCTTATCGACCGAAAATCTAAAGGGGTGGAGTTGACAACTGTTTAACATCTTCACTTACAATTCTGATTTCACGGCAGACGTTGCTTGATCCTTGCAGCTTCGTGAAATTATTCGAGGCTCTCGTATCCGAAAATCGGCTTTGCGTAAGTGCCCCTGTCGTAACGCTGAACTAACTTTTCAATATCTGATACGTTTTATACGCGAGATAGGACGAAACGACTTTCCTTACAGTCGCGCAAAGAGGATAAGCATTCATCGAAACGTTCCTCTCGCGTGCATACATATGTATCATCTTTGTACTTGTTTAAGTAGAATTATATGAAACTTACCAGGCGTTCGTTAGCATTTCGTCCGAAACTTGAAAAGTGAGTCCAAAGAGTAAACAGGTCCAGCAAGCGAGATGCATCTACGATATTGAATTCTTCGCAAGTTCCGAAGAAGTAACGCAATAATCACGATCGAAAGTTCCCGTTTCCGCTCCCTTAAATGATAGATACTTGGAGCGTCTAACTTCTAACCAATGTGCAAATTGAAAATGGAGATTTCAGCTTTGAAGACGAAGATTTACAACGTAACGAAAGGTTTCTCGTAGTTTAAAGAGGAAAGATGTGTGCCCGTCGCCCATGGAAATTGACTCATTTTGGAACAAACCCATTTCCTACTTTCGAATTGTTCTTTACAACTACTGGCTGGAAGGCGAACGAGAAAAATTTGGCTGACAGAACGCCTGAATAACCGTACGCTCCTAGAAATCTTTCGAAAGTTACTGCACGAGCGAAATAAAAACTCAAAGACTCCCCATCTTTATAAGACCAACAAACTGTACTAAAGAAAAATATGCGTTGATCTTTCCCAAAAGTATTATTATAGTTTCAGGACCAGCTTGGATACCAATTGCTAAATTGATCTTTTAGCTACTATAAAGTGCATTTACAGCAAATTCCCAATATTTTACTTTTTCTACAAGCTCGAATGCGAAAAACTTGGTATAATCCAAGCGAGTTGCTTAGGAAACGCAGGTGCAAGTGTTCCATGTGTCTATCATCAAGCAAGTAGGGTAAACATCGGTAACAGTCGGGGCGGTAAAGGGTAAGGTAGCTGCATTCCAAAGCAATATCTTGCATCAAATTGTGCGGGGCACGAGGCATTCCTTCCTTCACCCTTGGTTCGCCAAACTGGGCTTCGTCTGGATGGCTTCGCTGCGATGCCACGGCAAATACGTGAATGTTGACTCAGCCAGCTATCAGACTCGCTACGGGCGCGCCTTATTCGAGCTGACTAAACATGCCAACTTAGATTGCCATAACACTGCGCGATGTATATGTCGTAGGAATCTTCCACTTGCACTCGCCTCCGCTGTCTGCGAGCCGTTTCATCTCGTCATCCGTTTCGAGTCCCTTGAAACCGCGCTGCCTTTAATTACTTCATTTTTCCGTCGAATTGTTGAGAATGTATGAACACTGGATTCTTATGGAAGTGATTTTTGGCGCTTTGGAACTTTGTATTAAGGATGAGAGATATTATTGTAAATGTTGATATGACGTAAATTGAAATTAGGTTGGAATTTTTGTATAATTATGTAGTTTCTGACCATGAATATTTTAGTACAGTACAATTAGGCAATTTATCTGATCAACGGTGCCGGCCCAATTGGATAATTCCAATTTCCGTGGTTTCAATACGAGTAATACATTCTACGATAAATCTTTCAAAGACGGCATATATCTAATCAAACAAACAGTCTTTAGGCACCTTGACATATGAAGAAATAACAAAAGAAGGGAAAGAAACCCACAAATAGTTAGCGCTTGAAAATATCTTAGCGTCGAGGAATTTACCCCATGTCATTGAATTTTAGAACAAACCACGTCCTACTTCAGTCTGATGTTGATTCATCTTCCCGTTCTTATCAAGCAACACCGTTTTGACTAAATTCAGTGTGACGATTATCGTGGACGGACACAGTTGGCTGGACTCCAGGAATGGTCGCATTATGTAAACAAAGACGAGACTACCGTGTCCCGATATGAATCACGTACGACGTTATATCAGGAATTACACGAGCACGTGACCAATGGAACTGCCCTGGGCTGGCTGGTGACGGATGCTTCAACGAAGCGTGATCGTTTTTGAGTTCCCGGAACTCCATTACGCCCTCTGCTAATCTCTCTATCCGTGCAAGTGCATTCTGCGCTCCACTGGCCACAATTCGAGTTATCTGCGTTACACTTCAATCAACATCGAAACCAATCTGTGCATTTCGCTAGGGGAAGCCTTTCGCACTGATACACCAACGATTCTATCCTTATATATCGTGTTTCCTTTTAAACGTTGATCGCTTGCACACCGGTCCACGGAATGACGAACATGAGCTAAATTCATACCTTCCCCGAAATTTTTGTTACTCTTCCTCGTTTCAGGCCAAAAGTCAAAACTCTGTTTGATGACATTTTGTTTATGCAAAAAGCTCAGTCTTTTAATTATATTCTAGGAACGTTCATTTGTTATCTCTCTTCGATCGCACAAAGAATTAAGTTTTAAGATAGCTACATTCATAAATAGCGTTAAAAGACACATTCAGTCAGATCTATTTAAACATCAAGGGTAACCGTACATTTTTGTTTTCGTCCCTTAATGTAAGTAAATCCTCGATTCTTATACACTCGAAATTCAATCGTTCTCTTGTATTCATTTCTGATTCCTTCATTCATAATATCATGCAGTAAGAATTCACAATTTAAGAAGAATATTACGGAGTGATTTCTCTTTGATCTAACATCAATTAGATTTTTGAAAAAAAATAGTTTACGATAAACAAATCCAAAAACTTTGTAACGAGATCAACGGGGAAATATGCCTTACAAAGTGTAACAGGAATCAACCCAGTTGGTGAAGCCGTTTCGGAGAAATCGGTGTACACACAAAAGAAAAAGAAAAAAGATATACTCATCGAATTGAGATACCTTTTCTCTTTTTCCGAAATCGATACAAAAAATTATTGTTCGTGACCCATTCGTTGAAAAACATCAGGTCAGCGCCTCTGGTTCACCCCATTACCTTCCTATGAACTTTAACAAACGTATCAGCCTTATAACAGGCTTATCAAAAACGAGCTTCCGTCGGATTTTCACGACTTCAGATGGCAGTACCGCTTTCTAGCCACGATCGGAGGAGAAAAAAAGAAAAAATAGTGTACGTGTGACTGATGTGCTCAGTTATGATCGACGGAGGGCGACTGTAAGTGTGCAATATAACATGTCGTACGTATAGTCATAAAACCTGCGATCTAAAGGCTACGAATACAAAGAAGCGTGACTCGCTTTATTATCCGGTTTACTACTTTAATATAATATAACACAAGCCAGCACGATGACCAACTCGTCACCCGTGAAAATCCCGACTTTATCGTTCTGACTTGCCCACAGAATCGTTTACACGACGAACTGTCCTTTCGTCATCGAAAGCATTTACCTTTCCTAAAGCTAGCCATTTTCTTTATCTTTGTTCTCTTGAACTTTATCCTCAACTTATCTGATCGAAAAAAGTCTTTTCTAAAGAAAATTGGTAAGCTATAGATCTTCGCCTCTCTGGGATTTTGACTGTGACGTGACGGCGAGAAGTGTCCGGAAACGCAGCTGACGTTTCACATGAGCTGTCCTTGTCGTGCGAGTACATGCGAAATCCCAGACAGTTAATTGCGGTATCCCACAGACAAAATGTGTCCCAGCTTCTGTAGTCGACACCATGGAGCAAACGGATTTGGACGTTGCTCAGCATTATTCGGTCAAACGTTACCGATTCAATTAGACTAGCGGTCTTGTCGAGGCACGACTACTCGTTGTATCACTGGTCTTGTCGTCGTATAATAATTCGAATCTCGAAGAACGTACGGATTAAAGAGATTTTCACGGAACGTTTAATTTTTCTGAAAATTTATGCTTCTATTCCCGCCTGACATAACTAGACAAAAGTCTAAAACAAGTATGAAGTTCTAGAAACAATCCTTATAAATCCACCAGAAAATGTCATCGATTTCCCTAACAAGTTTCGAAAACTTTCCGACTACCGAGGTTACTTTGAGATGTTACGTCTTACAGCAACTAACGTGCACGTTTCTCGAGGTACAAAGAATCTCGTTACAATTCGTCGGACGTGCGTCTACCCCGAAATAAAGCAAAGGTAAACGTATTCCTGCAAACAAACTCCTCGAAAATCCGCGCGGACGTACGTTTGTGTGCTGAAGTAGAGAGGAAGAAGAAGAAGAAGAAGAAGAAGAAAAAGGTAAGGCGATGAAACTGTAAGGAACACGGAGGTAAGAGAGAAATTTCTTTTCCCTTCCGTTGCTTTCGTTCCGTTATTCCTTCCTTTTTCTTTTCTCTTCCTTACTTCTTCTCGGAGACTGTACAGTGTATATTTCCTTTGGTTATTACATGCACATTCTATTATCCCGTATTCGTTCCCCCACCCCTTGGCCCCCCTCGTAGACCGTGCCTACGCCATATTACACCCTGCATGCAACTTTAACTCCCCCTTTCCGCGCCCCTTTGCCCCCAGTGTGATCCGCTCGAAGCCACATTCGCCACCCCCTTTCCTCTTTCCATTTCTATCGGTCTGAAACCGAAACTGCTGGAGATTGGTAGCGGAAGGCACCTCTGTCTACGTGGCCCACAGGGAAATACAGAGCTCCGCTCAATTAATGCCTCGAGATCGGAATCTTACTTTGTGCATTTGTGCCTCGACTTCCAACCGCCCTACAGTCCGAAGGAAATCACGAATGAATACGTAATGCGGATTCCGCTACCGGCGAACCGGGACCCGGAAGGGTATGTTTTTTCCGCGATACGTATACGTCGGAATGAGCAGTATTTCTAATGTATAAGGAGGTAATGACATTCGTACGACGTCACGATTCAATCGGGAATTACAAACCAACTGGTTTCTTTCTTCGAGTATCGTCCCTGACTGGAGTGAGTGGATGGCAATCCAGTCGTGCTTCCCCACTCGTGTGTTTCGTGCTTACGGCCAATGTAGTAAACAGCTTGTTTTATTTATGTAGAAGAGATGTATGTACCTCAAAGGGGAATTAATCTTGTTGAAGAAAAACGACGAAGACGTTGAATAAGTTCAATTTATCGTTAGATGTGAGACAGCATTTATGAAATAAATTATTATATCTCCAAATAATTTGATTTATATGTTGGAGATTTTTGTATTACGATTTTATTTATTGACGTTAAGAACAACCAAAATGAACTCAATCGTTAAAGTAGAAATATTGTTAACCCATGTACAAGGAACTGTAAATTTTATCAGAATTATTCATAATATAGTAACATACGAAATATTCCCAATTGAGGGTAGTTTACTCTGAATTTTGTAGTGAAATTGGGTTAACGAGCTCATGTTTGCAAGGTAGAAGTTACAGCCTTGGTCTCTTTGCAGTTTCTAATACCTCGTAAGCTATCTACTATTTAACTCACCCTACTCTATTACAAAACGTCATTCCTCATCGGGTCTACATACTACATCGTTACCCGGAAGGAAAACTCTAATCATACCCCCCATTGAACTCATCTATCACGATACGCATCAGCAAGACGATCAATCAGGCAAATATGTATTTCAAAATTAAATGTTCATTAATGGAAAAATTTCGACGTATGAAGACATACAATTTCTAGGAAATATCACGATTCTTTGAAGAGAACGTTTCTCTTTCGAGCATTCACCGACTTTAAACTGCCTTCTGAGGTCAAAGTCTCACGGTTTCTTTCTTCTTCCCCTAGAAACAATGAAGCTCCCAATCGCATTTGCGATTCCTCAGCTTCGCGAGTACCTAGTCGAGACCCCGTTTCCATCTCCTTTCCCCTATGGTTCATCCTTATTTCTTTCTCCGGCTCGTTCGCATCCGGGCTTACCGTTCTCCTGCCTCGAAAACGGCACGCTTCTGAATCCTTTTACATTTTTATAAAGCAGCTTAATTCGTCGGCAAGAGAGATGACGCGGGGGGCGAAACGGGAAGCGGGAGCCGGCGTGAACGAAACGAAATAGAACGGGATGGCAATTCGTGGCGCGACGGGGTGTCCCGGAATCTATGTACCGCGTACAGCGGCGAAATTTTGACGAGCCATCGATCATTTTTTCATATTCGGACGCTCGTGTTTCATCGATACCGTTCCACGTTGTTTTATTCATGCATTTGACTTGCAAATTATAGATTGGCTGCCCATAAATCAACGATTCCTTCTTATCTGACGAGTCTCCGCTACTCTTTCTTTTTGTTCTTGATCAGGTAGCATGGTTTCTTTTGTATCGAATATTATACCATAAACTGCGAGAATATTGTTACAAAATTGTTGTTAACTGTTATTTAGTTGACTCGCGTTTCGGATCGATAGCAGCATTATTCCGCTTCTCAAACTAATTTGTCATTGTAATGTAAAAAAGTGCATTTATCTGCCAACTCTTTTCCCGAACTTTTATTCGGTATGCCTGTTTAACGCTATACCTTTTTTTTACAATTATCAAAGATGAATAAGGGTTAATATAAAATACTATAATAAAAAGAAAGATAAACTGTAGCAGAATTTTTCCAATCACAAAAACTACTTATGCTGCTACCTCTATTTCATTCAACAAAGAAGGAGAAATGGTAGAAATTCCGAGTTTAATTTAAAAAATATTTCTTAGCCTTTCGCAAAAACCTCCCCGTAGAGTGTTCAAATTTTACATTTAAATGTCCAAATAACCAATGAAAGGATGAGGGAACATTCCCACTTAAATCACACGTGCAGTCGAGGCATATCCACCGGCAAAGGGAAACCGGAAGGCGGAAGACGTAAGGGTGGGGCATTCGAAGCGCGAACGTGGAAATGATAAATCGAGGCCAGTTAGGTACGTTAGCTACATACGGCGGCGCAAGGAGAAGAATTATTATTGAAGAATTTATTTCTCGGCGAAGGAATTATTGCCGCCATTATGCCGACGAGAGAACACGTGTTTTAACGGGCCCTCAGGTTAGTCGAGACCGTACGAGCCACCACGGACATAATAGTCATTCCTCGAAAGCTTCGCGACCGATCGCCCTCGCTCTACGAACGTCCCTGCTTTACGCATGGCTGACGCTCGTTACTCTAAACGAATCGTTCGTTTGAGAACATCAGCGCAAGTATTTTCTAATCCCATCTCCGGAAATTGGATCTCAAGCTGCGTTAAGTACCGCCGACCTACGTTTTCGCTGTGATTTGTTGCTCGATCCAACTTGCTTCTCGTGATTTCTTAGCTAATTAAACTCAATAGTGTTGATTAAACGACAGAAATTATTGTACTGTTGTAAAACGTTTAGATAAAAAATGGGAAATGGTTTTTAGGGGTACTTCTGATATATTTGAGAGAATATTCCCAAATGTTAAACATGATTGTATTTTTTAAATTGAAGTTTCTATAGTGGAAATATATTGTATACTTCATCTTGCTGTTTCTCTCCTCTCGTCTCAATTTTATGCTAAACATCTTTTCAAAATAATATAAGTCTTTTTTATTGATTAAAATGAAACTCAGATTGGAATATAGAAATTCGAGGATCGTAACAGTGTCAAATTCTATTGTAATTGTTTCTCGTTAAGATAGTTAACATTTATTTAGAATATCGATGAATGCGAAGGTGAACATATATAGATAAATTTTTCCAGAAGCTATAAGAATTATTTGAATATTTTTCAGACGAACGTTGCGCAATCAGAGGAAACTCGGTTGTTCACACACAATAGCATCTTGTTGCGCTAATAATTGCATTGAAATTACAAGGGCTATAGTGAATCCGAATTACTGTGTGTGTCAAGCGGACACACGTGCATTCAAGACGATACGGAAACGTGCCGCTTGCGTAACGACTATACGCGCGCGCCGACTGCATGTACAATCTCGAATTAATTATTCACTTAGATAACGTCGATCGATACGTCATATTAATCACAACAGCACGACTAACGTGGTTAATATTAATCAGCAGTCTAGAAGAGGGTCTACCGGGAGGCGTGCTGCACGCGGTGCGGAAGGACTGCCACGAAGGGATAGACGCACGTATATCCACAGATTCTAATTACTGATTAGACGGGGCAAGCAGCGAAAAGGGATTGCCGGTGAAGGTGCACGAATACTCGCACTGCCGGATGATCAAATACATGGCCTATCAGCCCCAATTCAATTCCGGAAGTTTCAATATTTTCACGATGTTCGAATCACAGGCTCCTAGTCGAACGATATCGAACGAATTTCAATCGCAATAGTAATATAAGAAATTCATCGCGATACACGTTTCCAATCCTCTTAATGCCATTCTTATCTATTTTGGTAAACTATGTGTTACATAGATAACAATTTGTATTTGTGTGAATTTAAATTATCGATGTATAATGTAGAAGATATAAATTAGGCTGTGAGATCTAAGCGCATACGAAGTAACCTGAAAATTGCAAATATACTATTCGTATCTTTGTGAGAACACAACTTATAACCTAGTGTGCAAAATATCATGGTAACAATTGAATTATTGCTTATAAGAAAGAGTAGCAAAATTCGTCACGCAACGTTCTAGGCGCATTGCAATTGCTGTTTAAACAAGGAAAGCACGAGTTTCATGCAATATAATACTTTCTTAAAAAATATTAAGCAACAGTAATGTATCATTATTAATAAAACAGAACGAAACTTCGGATACATGACATAAAAAAATCTGTTTACCTATAATCAAGCATTCATCCAGTTCCCAACAATCGAGTTAATTGTTTGACATCTCGTCATCGTTAAACAAACTTTCATTATCGAAATCCCATATGATATTAGGACTGTGCGTGATACACGAAATATCGAAATTGAAGGACAGCAACGGTCTTAAATTTGAGGAAGCGGTTCCCATAAAATCACTGTCGAGATTAGCGCGGGAGTGTGGCTGGAAGAGTAGATTTCAAGCTTAATCGAAAGCGCGCGCCCGTCAAAGTGTATTCGATGGTGCTTTAGAGAGAGGGGTCTCTGGCACGTCGTACCGCTGGCGTCTGTTCTTGGGGAGTCGGTACGGTTCGGCAGCCGCGGTTTTTGAAAGCCCTTTGCACAAAACAGACGCGAGGTTGCACACGAGGCCGAGGTATCCGCAACCGACAGCGCAGTAGAGACTGCGGTTACCAGACCGCAAGCTACTACCACCTACGCGAGAAATACAGGAGGGATGAGGTCTCGGTCGAGGCACCGGTGATGCTGTAAACCCTCTAACGAGCTTACTTCCCCGTAATATCTGGGCGTTTTAGTTTAACCCGGAGCGTCGAAGATAAATTCGTTTGCGATTAATTCGCCCGTCCCGTGCGCCCAGGAATTTCAATTCTCCGTGGACGAACAACCACTTCCACTGGCTCGCAATGAGACACCTTCATCGAGTATAATTCTATTTTAAAAGGGCTTTTGTCAACAATGATTTAATCCTTCTTTATGCCTTTCTCAAAGAATTTTGTCACATTTAGTGGTTTGTTTTGTTAATAAATAATGAAATTTTAATGTGTAATAATATAGAAGGGTCGTAAAATAAAAATTATTAGTGTAGAAGGTAGAAATTAATCTTTCACAAAAGTACGACATAGAATCAAGGTGTAAATATTGAACAGGATATTGAAGAAAAATGCTGAAACACGTAAAGCTCCTAATTGAACCAAGTCGTTCGATCGATCTGTTAGAGGGTGTCCTCGTATCCGAATCAGACCGCATGCATATTTTAACTAAATTATATAGTGGTAACATGTGCGGGGAAACTAGGTTTAACGTGGGGCCATTAAAAGAGCGTGCAGCAGGTGGAAACAGGCCGCGTGCGAAGCGTCAAGAAATTCTGTGTAACTGCTCGAAAATTATTATTCACGGACGAAACGGTGCCCTCTCAACCTTTCTGAGGGTAACTTCTCACGCGACTCCGTTTTGTCCTTGTAATTTTTTTCAACCACTTTTGCTCGATTCCCGACTGGTGAATTCGATTTCGAGCAGAGTCCCGAATAAAAACGAAAAAGAAAAAGAGGATATACAGAAAAGTCTCGAAGAACCCGCAGGAATTCATCGACAATAGAGAGACGGAAATCCCCGAGTTCGGTAAGGGGTCGAGGTGAAAAATATCTTCGACGGTATCTCGACTTTTTGTAGCCTCTGCTTGCGATTCGCTCGGCCAGGGGAACCCGTTGTATTCGCGTACAACGGGAAATTGGCCGTAGAATATTTACGAGGCGGTCTCACCTCCTCCTCAGGCTTGAACATCACCACCGCGCACCAATACCAATGCAACCCCGACAACCGGCAACCTAGACAGCACCCATTGTGACTGTCGAGAGATGATTATAGGTGTGTGCGTGCGTGTGTCTTGCACTCAGATTCAAGATTCTCTGCGACCACTACGGAAATGCACGAAGATAGCGGGCGAACAAAAGAAGGACTCTTTTACACATCCACAATCGTGCTCCTCCAACTGCATGCGTACCTACACACGTCTACACGCATACTCGCACATATATACATATACAGAACACGTTCGGTCGTCGTTTGCTGTAGCAAAAGGGAAAAGTGGCTCGCTGAAGGCAGGGGATGAAACGTGAGGGTGAAGAGGGCGGCGAAGAACTGAAGTTACCGGGCAAGGAACGCAATTGAGTGGGATTAAACCTTCTCGATTGCTTCCAACTTCACGCGAGCTCCCGTTTTACCTCTCTCTATCTCTCTTTCTTTCCTCCTTCTTTCGTAGACACCTTCTTCACCCTCTCTCAGCTTCTTCTCTTTTCTTCTTGGATCCCTCATTGCGGTGAAAAGACGTCTGATAGTACGGCCAAGCCGAGTCAATTCGAGTCGATTCTATCCACCGGGCTCCTCGGGTTAATTGAACATTTTTTATTGTCAATTTGTGATTGAGATTGCGGCGGCCTTTGTCGTACGATCCGACCGCGGAGGAGAGAACTCGAAATGGCGCTTTGTCGGGAGACTAGCATTAGGACACCCTTTGTCCCTTATCGGAGCGATGGGAACGCTGTACGCTTTCTAATTCGAGCAATCGTTCTCCCTCGATAGCAAGAACCGTTACGCGCTACTTCCCAGTAACCTTAGCGGACGTATGCGCTTAAGTTGCGATAAAATTAAACGTGATCAATTATCCCACCCCAACTGTTTCGTATAAGTACCGACACTGTAACATGATACGTGAGTATAATTCTATATTAATTCGTATATATTCGGATAAACAACTGCTATAAATTACTCACATACGGTTTTACCACGATGTTTCTATTTGAAATTCTGTGCTGCACTCCTTCGTCCTTTTATCTTCTTTAACGACGATGAGTCGGCCCGCGAAAAATTGTCCGGCAGCCGAAGTTTAGCTTTCTGGCTAAGAGAAAACGGGCCGGGAGAATCCGGCAAAGGGAAGGTAAGGCTGAAGAGACCGACAGGATAAAGGCGGCAGCGAAGGCGTGCGCGCGCTCGTGGGCGCTTGCATCAGCTTGTCAGCTCGCTTCACTCGCTCGCGAGAGGAACGAGTTTCCGCTTTGCTACTTTCGTCAGTGAATCGCAAACACCAGCGAAGAAAGAAAGATATCGCGATGAAAAGAAGGAATAGGAAGCGAGACGAGAAGGGACAGCGACTGGCTCGCTTCACAGGGCTAAATCGCGGACTTTTTTACATGCTTACACGAAGAAAGCCCTGAAATATTAAGCGTGCAATTACCAGACCCATTCACCATGATGCAACGTTGAGACACGCGTCAGTAACGCATAGAGCGACAGAGATGACGCCAGAGAGGGTTGTGCAGAGGAAAAGGGGATGGTAGCTGGGATAGGAGAAAAACTCTGGCACAGCTGGAAGTCGACGAAAGGACAGAGAGGTACACGCACACACTCCATTCCGTTCCGCTTCCTCCATACGCTTTCTCTCTACACGTCGATTCAATGCGATGATAAAAAGCGCGCTAGGCAAAAAATGAAAAGCTTTTTGAGTCCGCCGAGCTCGGATGAAGCGTGCGAGCGAGACGGTGCGCCGACGAACCTGTGTGCTGTCACATTGTTTCAAGCTTCGTTCACGATGCACCCCCGCCCACCCACCATCCTGCTATCATTGCTGAGTCGTCATTAAAAACTCCGGCTATTAAGTATATTAGACCAGCAGACCCACGTTTCGGCCTCATTTACCTTTCTAGATATTTATGACGCGTATAACGATAAGGGTAAATGGACAAGGATTGACGAGAATCGACCAGCGACGACGGCAAACAACGATACAATCGCGACGAGGGAACCAAATGGAAGGCTTGAAAGAATAAGGGAATAAATAAGTGCGAAGGCTATGGGCGTTCAACAGGTACAACGGCCAACTTTTTGAATATTCATGAGGTGTCTATTAAACGGGCTATAATTTGTTTTCTTCGCAGAACGCTGCCTATGCACGGAGACGTGATCTATTTCAGGTGGTTGGTTTAAAAATCTCTAACAGAACGGGCCGAACGGAGCAGCCTCGAATGTCTTACGCGTGATTGAGCGGAGAATTTGCATTCCACTGAATGGTAGTTTGAAAAAATGTTGTAAGCTATGAGGTTTGAGCGAGATGCTTCGAGAAATTCGTGTCGCGACGGATCGTAAATCATCGGCGCCAGAGCGTCGAAGTGTCGACAAAGATGCGGCCGGGGAATCGAACATTCTAATAAAGTTGCAATTACGCTCGGTGAAAAACGATTTCTCCAATGAAGGCTACTTTTGGATTCCGACGACTATCCGACGTTGATGCTAATGGACTGCCCTCTGTGGAAATGATGCGAATTTGCTGTACACGAAAGATATGATGTAACGTAAAAAGCGTTTAAGAATTTGGGAAAAAGACATTGCACAGTAAACTGTGACCAATGTTTGATAATTTTCTACATATTAAAAATCGCTACTTTTTTTAAATGAAGGAAAACTCTGTCGATACAAGAAGTAAATATATTTAATATTCTATCAATTTGCTCTCACGTGCGATAAATCATTACATAGAACGTATCCTTTTCCCTCTCTTGCGAAGCTTATATTAACAACAGTCCTATTTATCACACGCAAATCACGCTTGAAATAGGACCGTCGCGTGTCTCGACTGGAACCTATAATAAAGGCTTTAATAAGGCTTTAATGACTGCGAAACAAAAACAGCAGCACTGCTAGAAAATGCGGGGACAAGCACCTCCCAGTTGGCAGTTCGTTTCCCGAAACCACAGGTAGATAGCTGGTTGTTTCCGTGGAGTGGAGTGTCGCTTCGAAAATAGCTGGTTCTCTTCAGCCAGGAAGCGGGAGCTACGTGTACGCGCGAGCAGCCGTGATACAACGGGAACGATCACACGGAGGCGGCGAGGGCAGCGTAAAAGTGGTATGTGCGCTTGCCACCCCCACGTATACTTACGTGTGCATGTGTTTGGAGTTGAGCAGAGGATGGAGGAGGGGTTGGTGCACATCACGTACACCTATACATTATCTAGCAGCCATTTCGGTGGCATCATGGCATGGCTCCCCGAGTTTACGGCCTGCTCCATCACGGGAGAGCTTAGCTTATCTCAATGCGACACAACATATCTGAGGCTTCCGTCTTCCACTGGCCGAGAAACTACTGTCGTTAGCGACAGGTGGCAGCCATGCCGCGATCCACGGTCAAACGATACCCTACCTCGCTGTCGCGTCACGGTTTAGAAAGTTCTGTCAAAGATTAACTCGACGATTTATTCGGTTGTCCTGGGGACAGTGGGTTTACCCAACACGCGCCGCCCTTGGGATATCCGCCTCATCGTTTTATGCGATATTTTAGGAAACAGTTAATCAAGCGATAACGCAATAACATTTAGTAGTGTGAATGAGAGCTTGATACATCGTATTTTCCCCAGTTTGACTCCAGTTTCAAGGAAGATTGTGTTAGCATGTTTAGCGAGATGTTGGACGAAATTTTGAAAAAATAAATGTAGAGGAATTGAGATATTAACTAAAAATTTCGACTTCATTTTGTCAAGTATCGATTAAAGGGTACAATAGTTGAAAGAATTAACATTGCCGAAGGAACGGATCTATCTCGATGCACTTCATTTAGTAGAACACTTTGTGCGAATAATGCGCGATGTTATTTCGTATCAATTGGTTCTAAAAGACACGGTTGGATCGGAAGCGGTAGAGTTAGATCCGGATGTTTTCCAGGGCCGATTGTATAAGTCGCGGAAAAGGAACAGCGGGGAGTAGGGCAATAAAATTGATCACCTCGAAATCCGCATGATAGGAAGAAAAGAAGAGAAGAGGCAAGGAGGGGGAGCGGGCGCATTAAAGTGCTTTGCGCTCGGTCGAGCTACGAATTTCAATCTGGGGCCTCGAAACGATCGACCCTCCAGACAGAATAGACCCGGATAAAAGAGAGATTATCGGTTCGTACCTTTTGAAAACTCGAGATACTGAACTTTTCATATCTCTAGAATATGATGAGTTAGTGACCCTGTTAAATGTCTATCATCAGACCAGGAAATTCATTCAAAATAAAACTTATCCTATCTTTGGGGAAAAATTACTTGCTAGATTTGAAGCCTTTCCCCAGTTAGAGATAAAGTACGTTGTTCTCGTTCAAAAAATATGCGCTGACGGATAACTTTTGACAAACTTTTGTCAGATTGAATGAGTTCCCGAGCGAAACTCAAATGACACCATTCACGACGTGTAATGATACACAGTATCGGCTTTACTACCACCTTTACTTCTCGTTCTAGAACGTGGTTTTTTTTCTAGCAAACGATAACATTGCACCTCACAGCCTCACACCCGTTACCTTCGCTCATCTCGCCGAGTTGCTCGGCCATAAATGCACTCGGATCCTGTGCTACCTGTCAGCGGATGGCGCGTATGATCCCTAACTTCGGCTGCAGAAACCTTCAGGGACGTGGAACGTTGTACAGACACTGGATGCCACTTACGACGCGCAAACATACCCCGTCCTCACGGCCCCGACCCCTTTTCTATGATCTTGCTACACATAGAGCCCGAAGGCTATAACCGATGAAGAGAAAGTGGACGTTAGCTAGAAAAACGGAAGAAGAGAGAGCCGGATGTTTCAGAGGAAGGTTGCGAAGGTCCTCGGGGTTGGACTGTGTCCACAAGGGTGCCACCGGTGAACTGTCCGGGGAGGGGAAGGTGTTCCAGAGTACACACCCGGTATAAGTAACGAGCCGTCGCTTTGAATGACCTGACCGCGTATAAAATGCATGGGATTTCGCTCTAATGCCAGCTAGGGAGTTTGCCAGGGAGCGTATTTAGTCCCGAAAGATGAATGTAACAGGTCTCTTTTAACCCGCCCACCGAGAAAGTAAATGAGAGAGAGCACGAAAGTACCCAAAGGATGTACATGTAGTCGTAGTCCTTGCTCTACTCGGAATCACAAATTGGTCTTCTGGGAGATGCTGGCCGCTGTCACGTGATCCTTCGCGATCCTCACAGCCTTTAATGCTTTGGCCTCGAGATTTAGCCTCGAGCGAAGCTCGAGAAACGGCCACGTGTTTACACACTTCATATCGTGAACTTTCTCCTCGCTGGCTACAAAGAACCTGATATCTTTCAAAGTAACTAATCACCATTAACGAGTATCCCGTTGCATACGGTTGCTGCAACCGAAACCGAGCTAATATGTATAACGAGAAGTATATTCGGTGATTAACGGAACGTCGAAACCTCTTCAAGTTCACCGAAACGCTTCAGTAGGGGATTGTTGAACGAGTGGCGCTGATACATCGGGAATAGCAACGACTACCAGTCGACTAGTTGGGTATCGCTCACTCGACGAAGAAAACAAAACGACTTCCCTGAAAGAAGGTACGTGGATGCTTGCGAAGGCATGGAGGTGGAGACGATACTAGACGAGGAGACGAAACGGGAGGAGTGAACGTGGAGGAGCTGAACACCCTAGGGTGCCGGCAGCTCGTTACGCGAGACGTGCTATAGCTCTCTTTCTTCCTTCTATTCTCCCTTCCTGGTCTTTCCTTCGCCACCCTATTCTTCCTTTCTCTCTGCTCCCTTTTCCCGTGATTCTCTCAAACCTTGATCCTTTTGCACATCTATCTCTATGCTCTTCCCGCGGTATTCCCTTCTTTCTCTCACTTCAGGTCCTACGTTTTCAAGGTAACGTCACTCTGAATAATGTCCCACGTACACGTTTGTATCCTCTCTATATGCACGTATCGCTACTCAGTAACAAGTGGATTTATGTTGGCGCGGCTGATGCCATTGCTACCCTGAAGCAACGATGGCCTTGCTTAAGGGGATACCAACGTCGATGACGATACTGCTCGAACCGATAGCTTGTTGCCATTCCTTGCCAATCTTTCGTATGCTTTTTTAGTTACGAGCCGTGATTGTAGTCTTCACGTTACTATAATAACGTTTGGAAATATTGATATACCTTTTTTGTCATTTATTTGTTTCATTTATATGCTGCGTTTAGAATCGCATGGGCAGTTTGATAGTTTGGTTTATAGTTTGTTCTGTTTGATACCGTTTGTTCAATATCAAATCAAATTTATGTAATTTGCGAAAATTGAAGGAATATACAGCTCATCCTCGCCCGCAGCAATGAAACTGCATTTTGTATCATGTATAGGGTAACTGAAAACTACAACTATGAATGAATGTCTTAATGAAAGTTACATGGATAGGTGCTTCAAACTTCTTCGATGTAATAAACAATCCTTGCGAAAGTTTATCGAACAAAGCGCGGCGATAACAATTCGAGAGATATTTCACACTTAACTTCTCACACTTATCTACCAACATGAATTTAATACCAGCTTATCCTGAAACTTGCTGCATTGCACAAACCTTCCACTTCAAAATAACTTGACTCCACCAAAGCATTTCACATAACCATAAATAATTTCAATGCGAGATGCGCCGATACGTGAAATACACGTAGAAAAATTCAACTTTAACTTTTACTTATTTAATGAGATATGGTGAGATATAGCTTGAAAGTGTTTTGTTTAGTTACTGTGACTATATTTTTTTTATAATGTAATGATATTTATTTCAAATAAAAATGAAAATTCCTATGGCAATTCCATATCATTAGAATTGTCAGAACGATCCTTTTGTGCTCCTTTGCTTACGTGTGAGTTGCCTGCATTCAGAGGGGTAGACAGTAGGCCAAAGGAGAAATATAAAAAACAGCACAACCGATAAGAAAAAAGACGTTGAGGCGTTCTTGGAGGACTCTGTAATGACTGTTGCTACTTTTCCGTCATGTCGGAAGCGCATTGCGCCGTTTCCGCTAGCCCGGAAGTACGGTAACAAAGCGCTTCCGGCACGAGGTCTCGAGGAGGTTGTTACAACGGACTATAGTGTAGGGACAGTCGGTGACATTTCAATGAACTTTGTGGCGTAGCCATTTTCTCTGTAAAGTTCATCAGGTTTAACATGTGTTTTGGGGGTTGACGAACTTCTCGGGCTAAATTTCTGCTTTCATCAAGGAATTAGATATGTATAATATCGTAGCAGTGGTTACGGAACGTGAGGTAGAACAACGATTCGAGTAAACGTCACTATCTTCTCCTTGGTACGGTGAACCACAAAAGAACAGGAGTTTATGTGTACCAAAATGCCATAGAACTGTTTGAAAAGCTTTGCTACACGTGCTGGCAGTATTTACATAATGAAGGTAATGCACGCAGTTCATAGAATATTCATAGGCTGATGAATTATTTTATGCGAAATATTCTATTAGTCTGTTGTAATTGCTAATTTTCATTACACCTTCAGATAGAATATTGTTTACCTAGTGGAATGAAATATAATAATTTCTTAACGTCTTCATACGAAACCAAAGTACTTTCGTATAATAATTCGGTAACTAACAATAATAGAGGATTGTTATAAATTATAGTTTAGAGAATTCTTATAGACTTTTTTATCAAACTTGTTGTTATGTATTCGGCAGGCAACTAGTAAAATTTCACTAGTAATATTAGTTCAATTACGTAAAAAGATTTGCTCTACAAGCATTTAACACGAAACTAGATACCCCTTTTTAGATTTTTCTTTTGAAATTGAAACGTCAGTGTCATATGAATCGAATTTGCAAGTCATTAGTTCCCTGACAGTTATCCAATGATTACACCCCCGACTACCATCAGTCAATTTTTCCAAACGAGACGTATCCTATGCGACTATCTTTATCAGCGTCGTTAAGCAGCAAAGGCCAATTACAAAAGGTGAATGTACAGTACAGACATCGCCCATAACTCAAACGTAGCTTTGAACGTTCTCGAATCTAGTTTAATGAAAGAACGTAAACCTACGCTTCAGGATTAAGGTTTCCAAGGGCCTGGGGGATACTACCGTCTAGCGTGGATTATCGTTACGCAGACGTAAGATTTTTCTACGCTTTACGTTCAACTTCGGTCTACTATCGGCAATTCCACGTTGAAATAAAAGGGAGTCGCTCTTTAAGAGTGGCTATACGATGACGTCTATTATAGCGTCGAGTTAACGCCGCGTGGATCGCGCCAGATATGCCATCTGTATCGTACGCGTGGTCCCGAGCTGGACTGCTGGCAAAGCTCCCAAAACTCGAAACGGAACGCGTGCATCCGTATTACTTTTTCGAACGAGGTTCGCGGAGAACCGTAGGAACACAGAGAGTGGGGCTAGGAAGGGGTCGAGGCCAGTGCAGCCATCGCCATTTTATGAAAATTGCACCGCCCGTTCCAACTGCCTCGAGCGTTCAGGCGAAATATGTTACTCCCATCTCGCGATTAATGGTCGCTATTTTATTTCGAATGCACGCGCCACTGAACGCGGATCGGTCGAGACTGCCACGTTCCAAGCTGATCATCCTTTTATACGCTGCTGTTGATTTTTTAGAACGAGCTTGCGTGTTATTACTAGTGTGTTTGCGATGGTGTTCCAGTGATAAAATGGTTAATGTAAGACTCTTTCACTATTCGTTCAGAGAAGTCCGGAAATGCGAAAGGGAACGATGTTGCTGTACGCATGTATATTCCAAAGTATTGTGGATATGCGTCATTAGATAAACATTTTTTTATAAATAATTGAATTTAGTTCGTATTGCACCAGAAACTAAAAATAGAAAAAATACATCACAAAATCATCTTTATATTCGCAAATAAGCTATCTTCAAATAGTAGAACAATTCCTTTCGAAGTGCAACCCAATTCCGTCTATCCGCTTCTATCGTGTAATAGCGTAAATTGAAGCAGCTGTTACATAGGCGAGTCTTCGCAACAGAAATAACAAAATTTTCATCGAGGCAATCCGTCCGATCGAACGTGCGGCTCGTTAATATCACGGGATACGTGATTACCGGTGACGGCGTTGAATCGTGATTTCCCGTTCGCGTCATAATTTATGCGCTTCCGGCTTTTGACGTTGAAATAAAATTGGAAGGCGACGTAGCGCTCACGTTCGTGCTATTTCTAACGAAAAGTGAAAAGAAAAACACCGACGGTGGCTAAAAAATAGCAGGAATGGAAGAAAAGAAAATAACAAAAATGAAAAAGATGTGGTCGTGATGCGATGAACGCCGAGCTGTCAGAGGATTCCTATTGAAAAGAGGCCGGCTCGAAACGTTAGAACGAGTTCGACTGACATCGAGCGAATAGCGGTGAAGGGAGATAGTTGCGGAGGGTGTCTGTTAGGGGTTAGAGTAGAGGGAAGGAGAGAAAAGGGTACAATTAAAATTAGCGCAATTCAGTCACTCGCCGGTAATTCGCGTGCCTGGCATTTATATTATTAAGCCGCGCAAATTTCTCTCGCTTCTCCTCTCATCCCCGTTCTTTCCTAGGCGCATGCGAATACACAAGCGTACATGCTCGATTCTGTCGACCCTGGTACGTGTAGAAATCTGCACGCGTGTATGCTCGCGCGTGGATGTGCTGGAATGTGTTGCACTCTGCCTCTTTCCCTTTTGATATCATCCCGTCCTCGTTTCACCGCCGCCGTACGATTCAGACTTTCGCGGCGAGAGTTTCGGCCGTGACTAACAGTCCGGTAGACTGGGAAGAAAATAATTCTGGGTTTTGAAATGAATTACATCTAATTGCTCTTATTACGAGAACGAGAGAGCTTTATTATTCGCTCTTCAGTAGCGTTCCTTCTCTATCTTTCCTTCATCCGCCTGGCTCTCTGTTCCTTCCTCTTTATCTCGGCCTTTGCAACCCCTTTCTACCACTCTTCCTACCACCGTCTTTCGTTAGTAGACCTTCAAAGCTCACGTCTGCCCCTTAGCTACTTCCTGTCCACCAGTCTGGCTTATCTTTTAGCACCTGACTTCTCGGTCAAAGAAGTTTTTCATGCGTGAAGGAAGTAAAGTTCGCGGCTGTGGCGAATGCGACGATTGTCATCTCGCGGATTTCGGGCTTTTGCGGTAAAGATAAAGTTTCTTACCTTTGGATGTGTTCTTCTAGGAAACGCTACCTTCGGATCGATCTGAAACGCAGATAAAGGAAATATATTAATGCATTGTCTGTCTGGTAATAATACTAATATACGATGCAAGTAGATGTCATAGAGTTAAGCGAAAGCTACAAAAAGTCATAATTTCTATCTTTACAAGAACTGAAAGATTCTTTTCTCTTCTTCATAATCATAAAAGTCAACAAAAATAGACTTATCATGTTCTTCTCAGAAAATCAAAATGTATACTTTCCATCGACAATATCAATTACTAACAAACCCATTCTTTCTTACGTAAACAAAAGGAAACCTCTCGAACCAAGCGAAGAAACTATTAGCAAAAGCTTCTTTGACAAAGCGCACCATGAAAGAAAAATTGCCAGGGATCGTTCGAAATCGCAGAACACGGAAACGGGCGTTGTAGAATAACAGCGGAAGGGAATGGGTAAACAGAGAATAACGGAGGAATTCCCGACGTAGGAAATGGAGCAAACGGAAACGGAGGAATTGGCGGTTTTCCCATCTGAAACTCCTATTACAATTAATTATCAGGTAATAAAAAGTGGGCACACGAATACCGTGAATAAAGAGCCGCGAAGGAGTTGCGGTAGGGGATCTCCGGTACAGGTGCATGTTGGTTAGTTGGAGCAACCGAACTCTCGGCTTTCTCGACTCTATCCTCCGCTTAGTTTCCTACGCTCGCCCTTGGAGACGTACAACCAGGTCGAATGTAACCGCACCTTACGTGGCTAAAAAGCAAAAGCCCATCCTCTTTGGTTCACTTGGATGGTTAGGGGATACCGGCGAAACTATGGAATTCCCAGTGCAGCCGCGACGTAAATTCTCGCCGCGAAATCGAGCCGCTCCAATGTTCGTTCCGGTTTCCCTTGTGACCTTACTTCGAACGTACACGCTGTGAACCTACGTGAAATCGTACGTGATCGTAAAGCCATCGTACGGGCGGCCAGCTATTCGCGAACTTCGAGTTTCAACTGCCAAAATTTTCGCAAAGTGTTTCGAGTGCGTGACCAAATCGAAGCGGCGATCGACGACTCGTCGTCATTCGAAGATCGCGTATTTTGACTACGTACCGCGCCGTAAACGCGATAGGAGGAGAACGCGCTGAATAATAATTCGCCAATGAACTGAAACGGTGTTTGGAAGAACGAGCTTGGAGAAGTCGAAGGATTTCAGATTTAGAATTCATGGGTTAACGTGGGAAACGGTTGAAGATATTGCTGGAATTTTTGGGTGCAGATACGTATATGTTCTTAAAGGACTTCCATCCAAAACGTTCATTCAATACAAACAATTATCTTTTACATCTTTTAACTTGCTGAATTAAGAACACTGTCATTTCCACAATATTTTTATGAATATGTATTAAAATCACTACTAGTAGTGTTATAAGTTATAGTGTAAAATACTCAATCTATAATATTTTGAGAGAACTATATATTCCCCTGCATTCTTGATATTTATAATGAAATTCGAACGTTTCCTCTAAGTAATTAGTTTCGAAAACATGAACATCGTTTAAATAGAAAAGCATTTTTCACGTACATATTGGTGGCTTACGTACACCGCCAATGACAGTTGGAGGTATAGATTTAACATTTAATTTCCGACCGATCGGGGCAAATGCTGAATCGACGACTTTTTATTAGAGTTTCTCGTCGCATTGCCAAATGTGGGTCAGTTTTTTTGTTTTTCTCCTCTGACTTCGGGAGCAGAGCTAGGAGATTTTTTATCGTCTGAAATCCTAGGTCGAATCCTAGACTTGAAAACATTTCCCCTATTTATTTAGCTTCCAGGGATTCCACCAAAGAGATTGAATGTGTTTTTGTCCTTCAAAAAACTCGCCGAACATTTCTTTTTCAATTGTACCGCGTATTTTCTTGTTCATACTCGAGACAACTTAATCTATATACGTAAGAAGAAGCAATATGGATGCACTGACAGGTTCTTCGATAGAGAAGCACGATCCGAAGGATGATTTATGATCACGCTTCGGTAGCGAATCGTTTGGGTTTCAATTTTTCACGAACATTTATCGGGATGAATTACCAGAAAATCCACCTACTTTCTGCGTCTTACTCGAGGAATCTATTCAATTCGTTACGACAAAGACAGCCATGGTATCGAATAATCAGCGGTTTCAATAATAAATCCAGTGAAATGCCTTTCGACGTTACGACGCATCACTGTAATTAAGATGAATGTCTTGTGCATAATCTATAGTGTTAAAAGACATCTCATATTTCATACGTGTCTCTATAAATATAGAGATATAAGCATTGTTAAATATCTTGAAAAAATATCCTATATTTCTATACATAATTTAATTGAAGAATGAAAATTCTTCAAAATACTTGGTAGCAATTGAATTCGATTAATAATTTCAGATTGGCATAATCTAGTGATCTCTATAATTGTACTTGTAATGAACACGCCACTCTTATTTACAGAGAAATTTTAGAATTCAGTGCTTGTTTCAATAAAGTGTCTAAGTAAAATCAGGCATACGTAGGAACTGCGAATTGCAGTACTGCGTACGTCTGTAGTTCCAAGTTACTAATTACTAAATAAGTATATATATATATATATTTATTTATGTCTAAGTCAAAAAAGATTATTATTCATTTTACTATTTTAATCCCTATTACTAATAACCTAATTCTTATATTACCAAAGCTTATATTAACAACTCATATTATCAAAGCTTAGTAACTTTTTCACTTCCTTACAACGTTAATAATTTTCTCCCTATATATTCATTCTGTACACAACCGCAAATTATAACTTTTTCTCTGTGCTTCAAAAAGTCAATCACACTTTAGTCGGAGCACACATCTCGGAAAACAATTTTCTCGGAGAATTAATTTTAAACAACGATCGTGCTGCGTTCCCGAACTTTAGCTTCCTCGCGAGTGCTCCGCTCGCGATAGGTAAGAGAAAACGTAGCCGGGAGAGGTGGTGGAAGCCACGAACGTGGTAATGACAAGCAAGAAAGCCCGACTCTATCCACCGCCACCGCCGCCATCCACACCGACGACGTCGTTCCTCTCCTGTGTTTTCTCCCTTTCCTGTTCTCTGCTCCCGCGAACCACCCCGTTTGCATAATCCCCTACGGCAAAGTTCACACCGGTCGCTCGCACGCCCCCGGACGCCCTGGAGCACGTCAAGCGGCCCGACGTCGGCAACTACAACGACGAGGATGGAGAAAGTCTGTCGGTTTTCGTCTTACCCCGCCGTCGCTGCAACCACCGTCCCAGCGATTCTTCTCCTTTTGACCCGCCCTGTCGTTGAACAACTAGAAGAAGACGATGAGTTTTGCTAAAGAACTTTCTTACCGGGCCCTTTAGATTTCCGTCGCGATAGAATCTGTAGCTGAGTTATCGTTCCTGCCAGAATCAACAATAAAATTAACCGTTTTGCGGGTGAACATTTTAAAAGTAACTCGTTAATCCTTGAAAGCCATAAAGGAGAAATATTTCTTTCGCGGAATACTGACGATAAATTTGTTTAGTGTTTTAAAATCAATATAGCGATATTGATTTAAGAGCAGTGTAGGAGAAAAATTTGTTTTCGATAGGGAAATTGTAGCTAATCATTCTTTACAAATACACATTCTATGTGCTTAATAATTAGACAAAATAGTCTCTCCTACTATCTTATCTTCCTCTTCCTCCTTCCCCTAATTATAACGCCTCAGACTTACCTAGAATAAATAAGACACTTGTGCCACCCTCTCCATTCCCTTGAAATTTCACCACAATTATAGGACAAACAATATAGAGATTTGTCGTTAAGTGCAATCGTCTCGAAGGCTACAGCGTCGCGATTGAAATTTGTCACCGTCCAGCAAGTCATGGTCGAGAGAGGAGTCGATCAACGAAATTAGTTTCGACGTTCTGGTTATTCGATTCATTCCGTTCGATTCCCGGGCCGAGAGTATCGCTACGTAGAGCGGGACAAAGTCAAGAATCGTGCGCGAGATAGAATCGTTCGAGAGTAAAGGATAGAAGAAATGAGAGAACGAAGGGAGGTATTACGGAGAAAAATCGAGAGGCTCGAAGCCATTCTCGCAAACATAACCCGGTTATCCGATATCGCGCGAAATGATCGGCCGCCAACTATCGACGACGACAGGGCTGCCGCCAAAGAAGACGACGTCGAACGACAACGACGATAGAAATTCAATCTGGATGGCACGCCTGGAAATTGGGAGAGCCACCTATTCTCCAACGATCCGACCGATTCTAGGATACTTTGCTACGACGTAAAAGCTCAAAGCTCGTATCGGCCACAGTTGGAAAAGTAATCGAGGAGAACGGAGCTCTTTTCATCCCTCTCGCATGGTTTTCACATTCTCTCGCGAACGGAAGCTCCGTCGTCTCGTCGCTCGAGAAACCCGACGCTCCCGAGCTGCATCCACCGGGATAATACGAACGAGAAATTTCACACGCGAGTTCGCGGTAATTCCGGCGGAATTCAAACGCCAGACCCCGGCCACGTCGGTTAAATTGTTGCTCGAGCTACGTAAGTTCTCAGATTGCCGGGAGAGGAGGATACACGCGCACGGAGCCACGCGAACGTGAGTGTTATTAAACTTTAAATTATGAACGCAACGGGCGGAACAATTAAAAACGCGTGGCGTTAGCGGGCACAGGGCTTCACGGCCACGGATCCCGAGAGTGGTAATCAAGAATTATGGTCCCCGTTGATGTTGCCCCGTTATCAAACTGGATTTCTATGAACGGTGTATCGTAAAGGGGCGTGAATAGCAAATGAATCTGCAAACTTTCACGATAAATATTCCGTGTCCGCGCTGCGCTTTATAGCTGATCAGAATGCAAATGGATTTTGGAAACTAGACTGCGTCGTCGCGTTATTTAACGGGACTACTGTATAAACATTTCTCTATACGGCGATTAATTATTTCGCATTTATGGATGTTCTTTCTTAATTCGCATTCTACGTACTTACAGAGAAAGATAGGATTATTTGGATTAGAAGAATATTTGAGTCAGAATAAATACTTTGCGCGATAATTCGCCAAACTTAGTTACGAATAATTTTCAAGCGATCTACATTTGAAGACAGACTATTTATTAGGTCGTCCGAAAAATTTCTTTCGTTTTATAAGAAAATAATGGAGGCATAACATTTTTCATTTTATATTATTTTACCAAATTATGTGTGATCCATTTTGTTCTATCAAAATAAAGATCACAACGTTCGACAGATTAGGTCTCATGTTTGTATAAAGATGCGTCTGTAAAAGAAAGACACTTTTCGGACAACCTAATAGTTCATTATTAATGGCATGATGAACAGTGAAATATATCGCGCACTCACATTAACAGCTCGACAGTTATAATGTTTGCACAGCGATGTAACTTCTGCCGCCAAAAAGAAAGTTGTTCGATTCATATTAATATTCTCACGCGGAATTGTCATAATTCAGTAACGTGTGCCTTATTTATTTTATTAGTTCTTATGTAATATCTGTTCGGTATTCCTATCGTATATTCGAATTCTATGTATTCGTACAGCTACCGTTGAAAGAAATTCAAAGAATGAGGCGGCACTATGAAGTTTGTTTCTCGCGGTCGAGATTCTTTCAACACTCCACATTCGGCAGGGGGAGGTGGTTGAAACAGATGGATAGAGAGAACGGTCTGAGTATCATTCAAGATTTAACTCCAGTCTCAGTGAGATCGAAGTAAATATCTGCGAGCTACAAGTGGGAGATTTTCCCACACTCGAGCAATTCTCTAACCCTTCACAGCAGTGTTCCTCTCCCTTCGCGTTTTTCACCCCACCCACGAATCTTTCCATCGCCCTCCGTAATTCTGTCTGTCCCAGACGTGCCGGTTTGTCAGTTTCATACAATATTGCGTAGTTCTGACGTATGCATAATGGCAACGAAAAAAAATCTTCCCCGTGGTTTTAATATGAAAAAACTTTTTGATTGGTACATTCCACTTTTCATTTAAATATTTACCTTTGTTGTATTGATATTCTCATAGCTTAAATACTACAAAATTTTACTCGACTCTCATCGCAAACCTTTTTTCAAAAATATTTTACATCAAACATGCATGTGTCGTGCTTAATCTTGGTTATGGAAAATTGATTCGGCAACTATTACGGTTGAAATTTCCAAGTACCTCTTGCTTTATCGTCGTGAAATCGCCCGATAAAGAAAATTCTTTTTTATATCACTAATAATCTAAAAAAGTTGAAGGCCCGTTTCAGTTTATTTCTGTTTGATTCGTGAAAACAGACAGTATATACTGCAGTTACTCGTCACCAAATGAAGGCGCAATCTTTTCCCAAGCGGCAAATGGGCCGAATATAAAACGACGCGACGGAACGCAGTCAAAGATTCCTCACGTACAACTTAATCCGCTTGTTCCCATCGTTCCCCCTATTTCCCTGGTTTATGTCAATGACGCGCGTTTCTCGGCTGCTGCAAACTCACTCGAGCCCGTGTTCGCACGCACGCTGAATTTTAATCGGCCGCGGAAGAGACCTCCCCTTATTGGGGAGAATGCCAAAGTAATGAGTTTTGCCCGCAGCACAGCGCGGCGTATCCATAAAGAAATGTAGGCTACGCGGCCGTGGAACGTTACAATTTTTATATCCCCGTGCTCATACAGGTAGCCGTATCAGCACGTGAGAACGAGCATGAGACCGCGCTAGCCTAATTCACCCTGGAATAGCTTGAAAACAAGCACCGCTGGATCGTCGGATAAATCGTACTGCAATTTCGTTTCATACCGCCATAGTAGCGTGCAGTTGGTACCAGGAAAGTTTCAGTAAGTGGATTGTTCGATATTTTTGAAATTTCATTCTTTTAAAAGATCTTCTTGTTTGTTTCTCACAAAAATTGCGTTCTTTATAAGAAAAAACAAGCACTAGTGCGTGTTCTAGCAACTTGTATAGAATTTTTATTTGTAGATTGATGCTTTTAGAAGTTTAGAAGTTCTATTTAGAATTATTTTTTGTATATGAAAAATAAAAACGGAATGATGATATATTTGCTGAAAAGTGTCTGGTTAAGTACGACCCACTTTTATTTTAGAGTAAATAGTACTGTATTTCGATGTTACGTGCTTTGAGGATTACGAAGGCTACATTAAACAATATTTTACATACAAAGTGATAAAAGTAATACTCATTTTATAATCCATATTCTATGAATTTGCTACGTGTCAATAATAAAAATTACAATAACGTGACAAGTAGGTTAATAAAATGTTGGGGTATCGAATTATCAAACAAGGGACATTTTCACAGAAATATCTTTTTTATTTGAAAATTGAATTCAGTAACGAATTTTTATACTTTCTGTAACCTCGTATTCTATAATTGCATTTATTACTTTCAACTCCGAGATTGAAGAAAATTTCTCTAAATCCGTTTCGTTCAAACTTTCATAGAATCTTTTTATTACTATTAAATATTTCAGAAAGGATTTTTAGGAAAGACTCATGGAAGAATAAAACAATATTCAATTTGGTACGCAACAATTACGAAACGTATCTACACGAAATGATATACATTAGAGAAATCTGCAGAATCAAGTTGCAATTACGATTAAGTTAAAAGCAAATAAACTACACATTCTCGTGAATCGTGTCATTCGATATCGAAACGTCGAGGTTCGTGCAATATCTACCGACAATTCTCTCCTATTTACTGTCCTTCCGTTTCTATTTCCTCCATATTCCGACACTCGTTAACTATTTAAACATGGCTCGTTTATAATTTATTTCTATTTCGCCTGGACCCGCTTCGAACAACAAGGTTAATCCGTTAAATGAAGAACTAGAGTGCAAGAGAGAGGAAAAAGAGAAAACAGAATTGCAGGGAAAGATGAATGTGGTCACAAGGAGGGAAGATGTAAAACGAATGGAAGATCAAGAGGGATAACGAAGGTTCAAGGAAATTAACTAAGAAACGGAAACGGAATCGTCGATGTCATGCTGTTTGACCAGCGCGCAGCGCAAGGTTGAGGATGGGAGAGGACACGACGGAAATTATTATTAAATTTCCGAGTCACAGTCAATTCTCATTTGCGCACTTGTGCGCGATGCTTTGTCAAACACTCGCTTAATTCGTGCCGCAAATTAAAGGCAAATACATCGCAACGATTTTTGCAACTAATCATTCTGTCGATCTCGTTCGTTTTCGTTCGCTTCATCTACCTCGTGCCCTTCCGTCTGTTGTTCCGACCGCCGAAACGACCGCCTCTTTGATCGAGCACGCCTTTGTCGCTTATTTTAAAACGTTGCCTGTCTCTTAGCGCTGTCGTTCCTTTTTCAACTCTCTTCTATCTTCCCTCTGCTACCATTCCCTTTTACCAGGCTCGCTCTCGCGTTTCCACTGCAAACCTTTCTCGGTACGTTTCTTGCGCGTTTGCAACGCGCGCTACTACTCCCGCTACCGATCTCCGCGTTCCGATTTCGTGTATTCGCGAGACAGAAGGTGAAAGAAGAGCGAAGGGGGTCGGTTTGAAACAGAAAATGGAAGATTTCATACGCGAGGACTAAAGAAACGGAGCGCGAGCCGGGAAAACGAAGCATCTAAAAGGGAATCGGACATCGAAAAGGCCTACAAAGAGGAAAAAGCACGAAAGGAGAAGACGTGGGGGGAGTTGGAAGGGGAACGCGGAGCCGGACAATGCAGTCATCGCTTGAAAACTGGGCCAGAGACAATAAACCGGGGATCCGGATGAAGCAACCTCTTTTTCTTTTCGTTATCCGTCTTTTTAACGAAAACTGAACTCATATCAACTGTACCGGCCCGCTTGTAAATAGATTGCCCTTGAATTCTTTGGAATCCGGATGCCGGATTTTAAAGTAAATGTAGGAACAAGTAAGGAAGAACACGATAAACGGAAAAATGTAGATATATTGTAGAATCCGTACAATTTGGAGAGTAATTCAGCTTTGAAATCGAATCAACCGTGAGATTTGCGATTGAAGTTACCGTACAATTGAAATTTCACAAAGAATTCAAGCTTTCATCAAAGAACTTGCACATTATTTCTATCAATTTAAAGTCACATTCCAGTTAAAGAGAATAACAAGCACCGTCCATACATAATACCGTAACGTGGAAATTTTGACAAGTGGAGAGTATTCCCGAAAAGTTGTAAACGCTGCAAGTTCTAGCATCGGAAAGGCAGTAAAAGGTTCGACGAATTCGCGATGATATTGTTCTCATGGAAGTACCCGTGAAACGAGCGATTCAAGCGTTTGCGATTCGGCGAACATACGAAGATTCTTTCGGCAGTTTGCAATGATTATAACAGCTCGCGCCCCCGCAGACATTGCGAAAATACGGAGGATTTCTCTCGGCGTAGCTGAAAAGTATGGCCAACTTCGATGTTCTTGCCGGAGCCATAAAGTTTCCACGGTATCCTCGAAACTGGCCGTAATGGCCGCCCCAACTGTCATTCCTTGGTAGTTCGGGATGTCACCGGGATATAGAGAAACTAATGTAATGTAAGTTATTTGCCGGAGTAGATTACGATCGGATGAAGCAAAAAGGATAGGGAAGTTTCCTTCCTGCCGGACCTCGGACTTCCATAAAGAACTCAAATAGAAGATTGAAAAATGATATTTCTTAACTTCTGTAGAGGAAACGCAGTTTTTATGCCTCTACTTCTAATTGCATGCTGGAAGTTGAGTTTACGGATATTTGAAAATATAAAAATTTGTGATATCTATCGAATAAATTTGTGAAATAATAACTGGAATAACAAAGACCTTAAATTTTCTATAATATTGTAATATTATGCATTATAATTCCATAGACACGAAAGGAACCTAACTTATTCCATTGAAATGACAAAACTAGGCAATCTGTTTAAACAGTGATGTAATAACTCCATCGATTAAAAGCAACGATATGCCCGAGGTGCACTGATGACGCGCAAAAAACCTGTGCCACGTGAGAACTATATTACTGGGAGCGAGCTGCAAGTTTCATTTCGCGTCGTACGTCACGTCCGTCAAGATACAATTCGTTACGTTCGCGGACCACGAACGACCGTCATAAATTACCGTAACTCGCGGAGAACGCGAATTTATTATATCTACCGGCAGATAGGCTCGGTCAGTTATTATGCGAACTGACCGATTGCCTTTAATATTCGCGCCAGCTGCGCGCCTGTTCGCCGTTCGTTTTCCACCATCGGTGTTCCTCGTCATCAAGATGTATAGGCGATAAAAATGAACTCGGCTCGTTTCGATTCGAGTCGCGTTATTATTTTCAACGTTCGTATATCCCTGTAACGTGTACGTGAGTATGTACGTATATTATACATATATACATACTTATATATTATATTATAATCTGACATCGTAGCAAGTGATATAATTAGCCATTAATTTATATAGATTAAAAATGTAATTTATTATTTTATGCAAATTAAAAGTTCGTTAAATTCGTATACTGTTACTACAAATAGACTAAAGCATTTGAGCATTTACAAGCGATAGCGTATATATATACAAATACGTATTCTAGCGTCTCGCGTTGGAATCAGAACGAATTTTCATTCTTTCGAGCAGCGCGAAGTTTCGCGGTTGACAAGAGGTTCCCGTAATTTCTCCCGATTGAAAGGCTCACGAGTAACGAGGGGAAAAAACGGGGAGGAAAAGCGTCGCGTAATCCGGTTTTATCATTTAGCAGCGCGAGCTAGAATTTTACTCAAACTCGAGGTTCGACTGCGTTGCGAGGTAAAGTGCGCCGGATATGCGCCATATTCCCCTGGTCAGATTCGTTTTTTTTTTTTATTTTAGTTCGTACGTTCGTCACACCGAGGATAGAAAAACGGGAATGATAAAATTTAGCACCCGCGTCGCCTGTCTTGAAGAACCAACTTTTTCCACGCCTCTGTTACGTCTGAAAATTTCACACGAAATGTTGTAAATTCTGCGACGATTTGATTTAGAGCTCGTGTGCTCCCGATTCCCCTTTCGTAATTGTTTTTTCAGTTTATAATTTCCTTCTTTTTCGATGAAATAATCAATTAAGGGATTTTTCATTTGTTTTATGAATTTCTTATTATAATTAAATATAAGCAGTGTGTGTATAACCAGACCTTGCCAAATGCGTTTCCATAAGCTCTTTAATGCCTTTTCGAACGACTCGACCAGAATATAAATTATGAAATCAGCAGGAGAGGTTAATTGGGAAATTAACTGCGATTACCGGTTCACACGGCTATTTATATTCACGCTTTCAAATGTCAGCCTTTATCAGAGGAGATTAAAGCGTAAGCGGGTCATTCTGATTAGAACAAAACATCCCGTTGCGACTGCTCAACGTTCCTCTGCGGTCGTGCGTAATTATTACCGAATAGAGTGACATCTAGCTCTCCTATATGCATTTTCCACCGTGTGAGTTACGTGGCTTTTGTATTGTTCGTCCAAACTTTCATCCCAACTGTAACACTATTACAGAGTATAAAAAAAAGAAAAATGGGACAATAGAACTAGATGATAAAAAACATAAATATAACATAAATAAAACATATAGTAAAGGAAAAAGCTAGAAAAAAATTAGAAAAATAAATAGGGAAGCAAGGTGACAGGGTTGAACGAAAACGCGATACGATATCGATAGCACGATTTATTCCGCGCTGCAGTACCCGGGAGTGTACGCTCTCGTCTATTTCGATTTTTTCGCGCGCAGCCGGCGTACTGGTGGCAAGGGAATTTTTAATAACAACGCTTGTCAGAAATCTTCTCGACAACGTCACCGGCATTCGGCGCCAGCCAATATCGCCTGGTCCAAGCCAGCTTGAACGTTTTAGCAGCCGGCATCTGCCGACAAGATGAACTCTCTTTTTACGAAGGAAAAGGCAGGCGGGGACAGGTCGAGGACCAACCATATCCGGTCAAGGGAAATCGAATTAAGGACAGAGAAAACGAGATATGGCTCGTATGTAATCCGGCTTTATTAAGAAATAAAAACCGCCAAGGCCACTATTCGTCTCTTTCCGATTCTTTTAACGTATTTATCATGTAAATGCGGGGTCTCGTGCGGAGTGAAAGAAGGGAAGAGCGAGGTTTATTAGTTCAATGATATTTCAACGGAGATTAGCCTGGATGGACATTGCGAGAGGGCAGCGAGAAGCGCTTTGCATGCGCTGGCGCGCGGATTTTAATTAACCATTTTTAGAATAAGCAGGTATTAAAACAGCGGGATTTACGCGACGTTCCGTCGTTTCTTGTTTTCAATGATGTTGCATCGTGTAATCCACTTGGAAGCATTGTTGATTGTCCGTTTTGGAAAACCAGAATCGCGATTCACAGTATCTTTGCCCTTAAACTGTTGCTGGTAATTGAAGTTTTGTGTGGGATTTAGGATTGTGAAGATAATTTGCAGTGTGTGAAAAAATGAATTTTTCAGTTTAACTCTCTCTAGTTTTTACTCTTGCTTTATTCATACATTCAATAAAAACGGACATTCAGATACAGATATAAAAGTGGTAGAAGTAACGCGTTTATTTCATATTTAAAAACATGTGAAGATCATAAGCGAACAGTATTTTAGAAATTATATTTTCTATCCTCTTCAAAAATATTAATGTTTATAATAATAAGAATGTCACTCATTTTTTAAGTGGTATCGAAATAAAAAAAGTGAAGAAGGATACTTATAATCTTTTTTCAGGTTAAAACAGCTTGTCACTGTGACGCGAATAGTATTAATAAACTGAAAGTTCGTGAATAATTGTAATAATAATCCCGGATAATAACTTCTCAGCTAATGATTTTGCTACGTTATAACTTGGATGTATGAGCACGTTATATTTCCATTGTACCAAGCCTGTCAGAAAATCTAAATGAAATGTATGTGTGTCTAAATAAAATGGACCAGCAGACACAAATCTGCGATTTCATTAATCGTGCGAAAAAGACAAGGAAACTCTCGCGCGGAAACGTATTCTTGACAGCGGATGAGAAATGCGAGTTGCGCCCAGGCAATTTAATAAATTTCAACGGTGAATTGCGTTGCGTAATATATATTCTCTTTTTCAACAATTTCCCTTCTAACAATATTTGTGAATCCAAAACACAGTGAAAACACGTTGCTGCAATAACACGCGAGTCTACATTACCTCGATTGTAGCTTGTAAAGTAAATAACCAGAAGCGAGAATTATTATGGCGTTATATTTAATTACCTCTTTGTCATAAAATACCTAGCACATGTAAACTCTCAACATCGGCATTTTAAACAGAGTCAAGTATTTGTTACTAATTGAATAAAATTTCTAAAATTTCTGAATACTTTTAAACCAGCACGATTTGCTATGCCAGTTCTTTCTCTGCATCAAATTAAAAAAATATCCAGATGAAATAATGATCACAGAGTTTTCACAGCAATAAGTGTACGCACGATCGTTCGTCGCTCTAAAACGTCTGCTCGGTGATATATTCTCATATTTGCTCGGACGTTTCGTTGCTGCTCGTAGCAACATACAAGGATCAATGAATTTGGGGAAATAGACGAATTAAATTGAAACAACTGCGACAGAGAAATAACACAGATTTATTTGTACACGCAAGTACTGGTACACAACATGACTAGATGCAAAGGAAAAAGGGAAGAATAAAAGAAACAAAGGCGAATCGCGGCTGAGTGACAAATTACCGAGACTTGGCTGCGAGGGTGTTATATCCCAAACATGTTGTAAATAAAAAGAAATTTTTCAAATAGAAACAAGTCAAAGATGTAACGCGTCGATTGGCAAACGATCAACATTCGTTCACGCTGCTGCTTTTTTAAACTAATAGCTCATTCGTGGCATTTATAAATATTTATAGATAAATGTATTTCATGAAAAATTAATAATAATACATAATTATGCGAATGCGCGAATACACGAAATGAAAGTTTTGATCAATCGAAAATCAATTGAATAAGACCATCGTGGATATCCAATTGAGGTATCCAATTTTAGAAAATTTGTTATATTATGTTTTATGGAAACTGAAAGAAGCAAATCCGCAAGCTTTCTGAAAGCAGTGAAAAATTAAAATTCTTTTCTGCTTTAACGACTCTATTTCTCCGATTTTGAGAGGAATTTCTTCTTAGCAATATCTGTTCTCCCATCGGCAATGTAAAAATAAACCGCAAATGGGCTGAGAGTCCACAAAGCCGATCGAAAGCCCAAACAGCTCTGTTAGATCTAAAGGCCAAAATCGTTTCAATTTTAAAGAGTATATACAAACCGAAATGTTTCACATTTTATTGCTCTCTTATGGGACCTATAAAATCTTTCAACAGTAAATTCGAATTTCCATTTGATTTGAACGGAACGTAAGCAAACATTTTGCGGGATATATTATCCGATCGACGATTCAATGATTAAAACGTTCACTGAGACACGTTTCGAAGATCGTAATATAAAATCAACGATACCCACCGATTGCTCGGAGAAATCGTCACGGCCAGGTCCTCGGATTAAAGTTTGATTAAAAGTTATCCTCAAAGTAACGATTGATTCGTAGTTACCACCTCCCTCTCTTTTACTGACAAATAAAGCAATCATTCGTGAGGAGCAATGAAAAGCGTTGATTTCGTGGCATTCATAAAGTTGGCTTCCACTTACGGGATTTCGAAATCTCGAATTCCCAGGATTCTTTTCCTTACTTCTTGCTTTCCACTTCACTCTTTATTCTAGTCTTCGCGTCGGCTTAATGAAACCCCTAATATTCCTCGGTGCCCACCCTTGCTGTTGCGCCACCCCTACTCGTTTTCTTCTTTCTTACTCTTATCCGGATTTCTGCATCGATTTCGCTCCTACGTGGCTTTTAAAGCGACTGTTACAAGTTACTATTTAATGTTGTGCCCGTTTTATTTTAATAACCTCTCTCTATCTCTAGGTTTTTCTATTTTCCTTGTTAGATAAAAGCGATCGCTTATGTCAATTCAGTGAAGAAAAGTAAATTGAAAGAGGACTGTAAAAAATGAAATAACGTGGAAACTTTATGAGTTTAAGATTTAAGGGAAACATTACAGGTGATTCAGTATGATGTCGTCAGTTTTCATATCGATAGTTTTCTCAGATAACTCGAGGGTAATAATTTAAAAGGAGGCAGACAATTTTCTTATAGTCTCCTTTCGACCTCGTTCGCGTAACGATATTAAGAATTTCACAGGGTTCTGAAATTTATCAGATCGATCGTAAATCAAGTTAGGCATAGACGTTTTTTAATTTCCTAAAAAAGAATCTACCGCTTGCAAGCATATCGAACAATGAACAGCGATATGTACCACGTGTTTATGGAGTATAATAGTATGTTTAATGTAATATACAACTGTAGCGGCACAAGGTCATTGTTACGTAGCGGGACCTGCAACACGCGCTAGTAACATCAATAAACACACTGTTAAATTAATACGCCGAATAGTCCTTTCGCACCCTTCACGTTGTACACCTTAGAACGTACAAATGCCAGTTCGTATTTACATCCAGGTAAGGAAACTTATATCGTATTACAGTTTATGATACCATTTTGGTTTTAGAACGAAAAACGAAACTGAACTGAACTGAGAACTGAAAAATTACGTATATTTTTGTTTAAAAATTTTATACGCGTAAAAACTAAAACATTTAACCTTTCATATGACGTTTCAGTTTTTTCATAGGCTCCGGTTATTAATGTTTAAAAACATCGTAGAAAGCAATTTCATGTTCTGTTTAAAACAACTTCCTGCCACTTTACTCCGAGAAGCTGAACAGACTTTCATAGGTCGCACATATAAAATAGCTATAAAAAATTAGGAGTAGGAAAATCGAGAAAGAATGTTTAATAGAAATTTTTGAATTGATGTTAAGGGAAATAAATTCAAATTTCACAAAAATTGACCTTTCGTCATTGTAGTCATTAAAAATTGCTTTTCATATTTAACAATTTTTTAATCCTTTTTCTAATTGGACGACTCTCTTAACAAATATCCCGTATGGAATCAATATCAAGACTAAAAGCTAAAATAATCTTCAAATCCAAGTGAATCTACACAGTAAGCTCATTTTCTATCATCCTCTCTACCCTCCTCTGTTCACGCGAAAACGTATTACAGACTCTGTCGGTCGAACCGTCTTTCGACGTGTTCAGGACGCTTCATAAATATGCATCGAACCGCGAGAAAAGCGAAAAAGGAAGCCAGTGACGAGAGGAACAGCATCGAATTGATTTCCCTCGGCGTGTGAATAACTTAAGCAACAGTTATTCCTTGCGGTCCATCCGGCGAATCTCCGTAGGCAAATAATGGTGTCTCGGTATCGATTTTACTAACGTTAGAATCCCACAGATAACTTGTCAAGGGGTAAGCCAGTACTATTCCGGAAACGATCCCGAGTATTCGTGGAACTCTACGACAGGACTGCCAGGGCGTAACAGAGGCAACAGAGGCAAGGAGAGACAGAGCAACGGGCTTTCTCTGCTGGCGGCCAGCGCCACGACAACAACGATGACAAGGAAGGACGAGAACGATGAACGAACGGGACGATGAGGAGGGACGAACAGTGACAAAACAATTAAGCAACTCATAACTGCCTTGCACAAGCGCCCCCTGGACACCGTTCTCTCTGTCCGTAGTTGCGTCAAAGTGTCACGGACAACGAGGTCCAGCAGACCGAACTGAAATTGCAGCTTACGAGAGAGTGTGTTGGGCATAATATCTCTTCACGAACTCGCGAGACCCCTCGCGGAAGAACCATCGCCCATCTGAATCGTCAACTTGTCGAATAGTTGCGACAGATTTTGCGGCGAACTGCCTCTGCTAGCAAAGATCAATTATGGTAAAATGGCGGATGAATTTGTATGTGGAGAAATTGCATTGATGGCGTAAGCTTTTCCTAATCGAATTGATTAGTTGTATTCGAAGTTATTTAAACGTATAAACTACAACCGAAAAGATTGGAGAATATGAAAAGACAGAAAGTTCAAATATTGAAGTGATGCGCCCAACTGAATGATACAAAAGGCTACACGCAACAGGATTGCTTTCGAAACTCTAAGTAATAAGAAATTGCAAGAAGAAAGTATCGCCATGGAAGAAAATATTTTTTACTTGCAATATTTTACTTTTACCAAACAGTTTAAAGATATCAATCTGTTGGTACTGCAAGTGGAATTCCAAAAAGGAATCATCCGCGCCGACTACACAGAATAAGAGCGTGACAATAGTAAAACGAAGAAAGAAACAGGACTCAATTTGCCTTTACTTTGTTCGCGCCTCGCAGGATGTTCGAACATTCTGTGCGAGCGGAACGAAGGAATTTGACAAAGTTAAATCGAAGTGAAAGCGGGAAGTCCCGTTCGCGTAGGAAAGAGTAGGACAGTTAGAAGAAAGAAAGAGAAAGAGTATGACTAGCTTGGAGAAATTACCGCAAGCGTTTCGTTCCCTCTTTTTCTCGTCCTTCCTTTCCCTTTCTTGGTCCTTTTCATGCATGGACCGCTGCTCGGCTGGCACGTCAATGCTTTCAGGCGATAAAGTGCTTTTCTTTACGAAACCACCATCCGTCGCACAAGCGCGGCCAATCAGGCGACAATGGCTCGTAAATTCGAGCCAATCAGGAGGGAAGCCGAGACGTGACCGCGGCAACGGTGTGATATTGCTTATGAATTATTTAAGCGGCCAGAATAACAATGTCCTTTCTCCCCCTCTTCTTACTCCGATGTCTCTTTCCTCTCTTTCTATTTTTCTTTCCCGTTACGCGTATTTCTATTTCATTTTATTCGGCTTCACTTCTATAGACGTTTCAAGAAATTACCGCACAAATTGTTCGTGTATCATTTTCCATTTTGATGTGTTCCGGGTCACTTTCATTTTCGGCCAGATTAAAGATAGGCCACGCGCCACATTAATTTATGAAAATCTCCCGGAATCTTCGACAACATTTGCAACGTCTTATCGGCTTAAGTGTTTCCAATAACACGGCTACGAACAAGAAAACGAACTATGCAATTACTTGGAAGGCTTCGACTTCGATAATCGACAACACACTTCCGAGTTCCCAGCGTAGTGCCGGACCACCGGCTGATTCCGAAGTCCCTAACTACTTACTTCGTGGGAACCTGTACACGCTGTTCGATTTCTGCTTCGATCATTGCGCCTCGTCCGTAATGGAACGCTCTTCGAGAGTATACGTTGCAAAATTGATTCCCGTGCACTGTTTTTTTTTTTCAGGTTCTCTATGATTATATTTTGTTTTCATAAATATACTGGGGATTACGTGGAAAGAATTCTATTGATGTCGGCACGAGACACGCATTCCAAATTCATTGGCCTTCGTAGCAAAAACATGTTTTTTCGAAACTGCGGAAAAATTCCCAAAGTGGCAAAATGCCACAAGAATACACGATAGGCTCACAGTGGAAGCGAAAAACAACATACGTATTTCTAATCATTTTATTATAAATTTCCAAACGCGCATATTTTTCTGCTGAAACGTGACTTTACCCTTACATTTCTCACAAGCTCAAGTACGTTCCATATTTCCTCGAAGCTTCTCGAACAGCCAAGTATCTCCTTACTTCAAAAACTTGCGACGTCTACCAATCAAATCGCAATCAAGTAAGACAACCTGCCAGCAAAAACCGACTTCGTGAAACTAACTCTTCGATATCACACTCTTCCCGATTCCCAGCTTATCTTTTTCCTATTTCCATTCTGTCGAGGGGTGGTACATCAGCGTCCGAAACAAAGAGTCTCCCTTATCTCCGGACCACGACGATACTTGATTTATTATGAAACGCAGTCGCTTTCCTCGTTGGAGGGGTGGCGCGCCTTTCGTCGCGTGTCCAAAATGGGCACTCGAGGAGAGAAGAAAAAAAGCTCGTTTCTTCGGAGTGACAGATTTCCCTGAACGAGTTTTTGAACGAACCTCGTTGACGAAAACCGTACCTCTTTTTCTAAAGGCTGTCTCCCACCCCTAGCACTCATGCGCAAAACGGGATAGATAAGACCCCACGTATTCCCGTAGGGGTACTGCGGAGTAGGAGGCATGGTATCGTGGGACGAAAATAGAGGCGTGCCATGGGACAGAACGGGACGAAGATTCTTGTGTGTACCGCACCAGAGAGTGGAGTTTTACGCGTGTTTAATCTGGAAATGGATCGCTCGAGAATGTGGCTCTATGAGGCGAGTTGAAGGGACTGAGAGTTAGCGAAAGCATGAGGGACGTGGCGGCGGAGGAGACGGAGGCGAGCGAGAGGGTTGGTTTTGCAGAAGAGGAGGAAAGCAGTGTGTGCCAGTCAGTGACGCGTTCTGTCTCCTCGTCGTTATCCTTTTTTCCACTTGTATCGTAAAAACTGACCAGACCGGCTCTCTATGTACTTTTTATGCTATGCTTCCGCCGAATATACGCCGCTGAAAGGAACAATGTGGTTTAATTGTTCCCTTCCATTTCATTTCCGATACAATTACGTTGGTTATTTTTATCAAGCTCGTGCGAATCCTGCATCCGGTCTCTTTTTACTGGGAGATGGAATTTTTTATGAATCGATACCCCAGTTTGTTTTAATGCAAATGGAGGAGGACATGTTCTATACTTGAATTATATAGAGAGGTGTTAACGAAGAACGCAGGGTAACTAGTTTCTTGCCGTGCAACGGATGAAGATGCTCAGAGGACGAAAATATAAATTTAGTTTTTCTCGTAGAGTTAGCTGTTCCAACGGAATGAAAGAGCAAAGAGGAAGAACCGTTTGTGAATTATAGCAAGGGAAAACGCCAGCTACCGAGTGTGCTTTTAAAGGCTCGTGTGTGAAACCGAAACGTGATACCGCTTTCCCACCCGTCTGCTTTGAATGGACCAGCACACGCGTCTTGATTTTTTCTCACGCGACTAATTTACCCCTTTGTTTTCCCAAAGCCCCGTTGCTTTCATGCATCGTCGCTTTTATAGAACTACCTAAGGCGAACATTTCACTAAAAAGGAAAAACTAACATAATAATAATAGCGTTAATGTTTTCGCTATAATAGTTTTTAAACTGAAAGTATTTTTGATATCAAAGCTGTTGTTATGGAAAAAAATACTTTTCAAATAGCTAAGTAAAATTTAAAAGAGTATATATATATATACACCTTTTGCAATGAAAATTCGTAGTTAAAAATTTTATTATACCATACTTATCAAAGTAAGTGTAGAATATTCAAAGAAGTTAACAACACGCGCGAACAATGGACAAAATCAGAGGGAAGACAGAAGGATAGAACTTTATATCCTCTAGAGTGTCCAAGATTTCGATATCATTTTCTTCAGATTTTTCAACGTGAAATACAGCTAAGTTATCTATTTTGGCAGCAATTTTCTCGAAGCGGGTAACATAAATCGCGGGAGGGAAAGCTAATTTAGCGGATAAAATGTGACCGGTCTCGAAATAAAGCCGTGGGTCGCGTCGATATATCGCAGCGCGCACACCCGGCCGCAGGCGGCTTATATATCATACTAATTATTTATATTTCATGCACCGGTAGGCCAGGTACCTGCTGCCTACAACGTGTACACGGTATTTTACACTCATGATACGTCGTCATATACTATGCGCAGCGTGCAAACTCTATCCACTCGCTCGTGGTCCAGCGACGTGCGTCATGAAAATATCGTCAAACTTCTGGTCGTCCAAATCACCTAGCGTATTATTCCAGCGCCAAGCTTAAATTTTACCACCGCTCGTTGAATCATTGGTCATTAATAACGGTGACGTGTTATTTAGTCAGTTAGATTATCGCTTATCTAGTTATGATTTTTATTTATGCAGTGCATAAAAATAAAAGGTTAGTCGACAGCTTGACGTTTATACCGCTGCAATTCACTGTTTCTCTCCCTCGATCATTTCACACGATTTAACGTATTCATGACTGTTGTTGTTAAATGTTTTCCTTCTCTGTTCTGTTCAGTATGATCATATTAACAGGACAGTGTAATAGGGTAGATAGATAGCCTTTTCGTAGATTCCGTTCGTAGATCACATCGTAGATACATGAATTTATCTGTATTTGTTTGAATTATTACTATTTGTTAACTAGTAACGTCAATACCTTTTACGCGTACCAAAATTATTGATTGCGTGCAAACATATAAATTTTTATCTGTGTATTGCTTATCAAATTTTAATAATCTCAAATAAAATTGATACAATTGAAACAATTTTAATTTGTGAATGACTTTCGCGCTTCGTTCCAATCAATGACGATCGAAAACAATTTAAATAATTAAGATTATATGTTAATATCCGCACCAAAAACTTGGATAATTCAGTTGGATGAGTAATTAATCGAATCGCAAAAAGCACTGATGGCTATTAAATTTTATAGAGACAACGTTCGATCGAGATGCTGTCGAAGGGAGATGCATTCGTCGACAGATATTTCGAAGAAAAGCGAAAGTTTCATCGTAAAATATTTAAGTCTCTGTCTCGATGTGATTTATAACTAAGGGTAACTTTTCCTGGGGCGTTTCTCATTTCGGCTGCTCAACTGACAGTGACAGTTTACTACTTGACAAGGAAAGGAATTGGTCGGAAAAGTTCCTGTTGATGTTACGCGCTATTAAGGGGATCGTGTTTCCTCGATGGCGGATATCAGAGGGAATGGTATCAAGACCACCCGGGAAGATTCGTCGCTTTATTTTATGTCAGTTACCAGATATCACCGAAAATCCTCCCTGCGTTGACTTACTCCCGTGAAACATTGTCGATCATTTCTTCTCCCTTTATAATTATTGGAAATTTTTCCATTCAAACGAGTAATCAGGAACATTACGTTTCTTCGGGCATTTCTATTTTGTCGAAATTGCGATCGAAATTTCACGACTCGTATCTCGGGAATTCAGGTTGAAGAAAAGGCAAAAATAAGAAAACCGTGTGTTCTATACAGTATATCTGTAATAACTAAGTTACTGCGTCTAGAACAATTTAAATATCTAGATGCATTGCGACATTTAGTATAACACGTGGGAAATTACAAACTCCAACATATTCACGTTTAGAAATAAAAAGAAGTAACTTCTAACTCAAGACTAATCCGTAATGTTGCAGTTACTTATGATTCAACGATACCGATTGAGGATGAAATCTGAATGAAAAAGTTACATTACATCATTTAATCAGAAAATAATAATGCTGGATGTTATTATCCTCCTTTGCAAATAGTTCATTTAAACAACACAGTGAATAGTAATTGTTTTAGCTTAGTGAAAGTTCTTCTATCAACCAATACAAGTTGTTGCTAATCAACATACAACTTTTAATCGACAATAACATTTCTTACATCATATTTCCTTGTTTAAATGATTAAGCAAAAATCATTAGCTCTCACGCAATTTCATTCGCTTTTTCAAGGATTTTCGAATTTTCGGCGCATAAACTCTCAAAATCACGAAAACCGGTTGGTTAAATCGTAATCAGAAATCTTCATACAATGTTTGTCGGATTCGGTGGGATGTAAATATTCATGCGCCAATATTTTGGCGGAATTTTTAGCGCATTAGGGAAAAATGATTTACACGGTCGACTAATGGAAGCCACGCTAGCTGAAATTGTAATTTCACATCGTTCGTTACGCGGAGAATGCATGCATCGCGGTAGCCATGAGAACACGAATGTCGTCGCTATCGCGATGAAAAATTCTACGCCCGCGTTGCCCGTTCGATATCAGTAAATAGAAAGATAAATCATCGGGGTGGAATTCGGCGCAACGATGACACCTTGGGAAGAGATAACCCGCCGAGAGCTTATAAACGGTTATAAAACGCGACGCCTCTTGATTTAGTCGGCCGTCCTTCGTATGCATCCTCAGCATTCTAAAGAAAATGTCCCGTTATATACATATGTATATCTGCATTTACCGTATCTGCACGGAGTTTCTATCGTAAAAATGCCACGCATGCGAAAGAGCGAAGGCAAAAAATGTAAAAACGAGGAAGGAAAAACGAAACGGACAAACGAAAACGCAACAACGAGTTTCAAGTTGGATGTAAATGAGACTTCTCGAACAAACTGATGCTTAACAATTAGAGTAAATCATATGGCCAAGCGGCGATCCTGTACCTTCTAACTGCACGTATGCATGCCAATTTTTCCGTAATTTCATTCCGCAACTAGCGAGATACCGCCCGTCCTAGTTTTGACTTGTTTTCGTTGTGATTACAGCGACCGTACAATGCTGGCCGCGAAATGCGCGGAGGGAACGAATTAAACCGCGCTAGCAACAGATGCTAGGGATCTTCTGTTTCGCAGTTTAATTCGCGGCCGTGATAAGCGGAAGTTGCTCGAAAGGCCGGGAAATGTATCTTCGGGATTCGCTGCGGGGTATTAACGAGATCATTCTGCAATGAATGTATCGTTCAACGATAAATTGTTACAAGATTTTCAGAGCGGTTTGCTAAAAGAGAGCTGTTATTATCGTTGTTGTTGTTTTTTGTTTGTTAAAAGATTAAAAGTTTACAGGATAGGCATGAAACTGATTATTATAGCAGAGTTTTAATTACACCTCGCGTGTTCAAGATCAGATTATTATAACACAAATGTTGATCACATTCGTTTCGTATATTCGGAAATTCTTGTATTCCGCAACAAAAAACAATCTCGAACTCCTGACGTAAATGTAACGATGGATTTCCACGCTCGGTCGGCGATTAAATCACTTGTCTGATTAAAAGGAAAAAAACAAGGCGGGATTCATCGGCGGAGCGTTCTCGGTCGCGTGTAGCGACAATTTTTCCACGGAATTCCTCTTTCGCTCAGCGAAAAACAGAAATACACAGGACACCGTGAAGAGCTGGGAGGGACGGAGAAGACAAAAACTTAAGAACTACCAACCGTAAAGGGACTGGAGAGCAAAAACGAGAAAGAGAGCACACGGGAGAAAGCGAGAAAGAGCGACGCGCGGTGGAAAGTTTGAAATCGAGAACGAAGAAAAAAATGCAAGTGAGAAAGCCTTTGGATAGAAGATGCGCATGCACGATGACGTTGATAGGTTGCAGAGGAAGGGATGATGGGTGGTGCGGGGTGAGACGGCCGAAAGGGGGAGGGTGGTAAGGCAGACGGTTTGTATTTCAAATTTAAAAGCATTCGACAATGGACGCTTCTCGTATTGTTGACTCACTCGACGAAGGAGAGAGGAAAGAAGAAAGAAACGCGTAGAAGTGTACGCTAGAACGTGGAAGAGGAAGCAGATAGGGTTAGGATGGGGGTAAAGAGGGAGGGATAGAAGAGAAACGGAGGTTCAAGGGGGAAAAGAAGAATCAGGGGTGGCTAGAGTTTTGTAAAGGACTGCAGACAATTTCCGCAGGGCTTAGTGGCTTCAGGCTCTCCAAATAAATTATTCCGTGGATGAGCGACGCTGCTTATTTTTCACCATTTTCCGAGCCACTAGCAATGGATGCTCAAAGTGTACGTAAAGGGTTTAAGGAATATCAGGCGCAAGAAGAAACACGCTCGAACGAAAACGTGAAACACCATTCTTCTTTTCTCGTTCATCCGGCGAGAATAGTCACCGGTTGAATACCCACGATGGTAATAAAATCACGATACGTTTCTGGACTTTGTCCAGATTGCGCGGTCAATTGCGAAATCAACTTCTCTATGATGTCGATTCGAACGAAAATTATTCGACGGTATTCACTAAGAAAACTGCTAACTCCTAGCAAGAAACTTTTTGCTTTCCAATTTTCGACCGTCTTTAGCTTCTGTAGCTCACCAGAATTATATAAAATCCTCTTGTTAGATTATTTCTCAGCAAATGAAAATGTTAAAAACATCAATATGAGAGCTTTCATTATTTAAAACACCAAAAATAATTTTTCAAAATTCCCACGAGGATAAAAGCGGCAAATTACAACATCCAATTCTTCGCAAAGTCTCCGAACAAGCTAATTTCAAATCGTCAAGCGCGGTAACAAGAGTCGCACATACTCGATGGGTGAAACTCGACGAGAACTGATCGAGAGTACTTTCGACCGTAGTCACGTATGTTACATATACATCACCTATCGATCTCGCTTTTTCCTTCGTTTCTTCATGATGCTCTCTTTTGGAGCACGGCCGTTACGTGAAAAGTGAGTCAAAAGGGTTAATCCTACATTCTTCTTGCGCTAGTAGCTACACCATTTATTCGTGAAACTAGAGAAGAGGAAGCGGGAGAAGGATCACCTTGTAAATGGTGTATCTCTGAAATACTTCCACTCAGAATATCCAGGGATGCGGGCTATACAAACATTTCTAAAGTGCTTTGACAATTTCGTTGCCGCCCTTTTTCATTTTCATCTTCGTGATCAACCCACACGCGTTTTATTACTTCAATCAAATCGTTTACGAAATAGCGGCGTAAATTTTTATATTTTTAATACTATCATTTGAAATGTATTATATTAAATTTAACGTTACGTTGGTGATAAATATGTATTAAGGGAAGTAGCAAAAAGTGCTTCATATCATGCTAACACGTTTCCCTTGAATTTCGAATAAAAATCTTTTCGCTACAATATTCTTTAGAACAGAATTTGAGCTGGAACGTATCGTAAACGTAAAAATCTGGTCAAGAGAGAATATCGACAGCCCTTTTGAAGTGTCACGTTCTCAGAAATCGACGGTATTCACGCGCATCAGATCGAAAATTCAAGCGACAGGGGTCTATGCAGCTAGCCCATCGAGAAGACCGATTCAGAATGTTACGCAGTATTTTAGTAAAATTCCTATTCCCTCGAGAAATTTCTTATATCGTTGAATCTATAAAAAAGTTCGCAAACAGCACCACAAAGATTATATGGAGGAAAGATTAATTTAAAAAATAATCTACATTTTCCCACTAAACGATAACGAGTAATATTTTCTACACGAAATAAATACCCGCGCTGATTCTAACTACCGGTAATTTCACTGAGAAACATTTCATCGAGGCACAATTTTTGCACGGTACGCGGAATATAATGTAGCCAATAATCACGTCCCGCGTTGAGTATCGCGAGACATGAAAAGAGCATGACACGTGACATTGTGCGCAACACGACGAGACAAGTTCATTCGTGACACTCTACACGTGTCGTCACACTTCTACACACACGATATACGGCCCTGGTTTCCCTTCCTCGAACCTCGTTTCGGAGTAACAAATATAATTGCACGGCAACACGTATCGTCACGTATATCACGAAATATTCGCATCACGAGACAAAACCCAAAGGTGGCTGCAAAGCGGGAACGACTTTTTATCCCACAATATTCGTTTGCGCAACGTGTATCAACACAAACCGATATCCGAACCAAGAAAACTGTGCATTACCGAGAGACTTCCGTGACAGTGCAATTTCTCGAGTTCAACCTTTTACATGGTTTCTACGTCGACCCGAACACGACATTCTATTTCATTCCATTTCTTCCAATTCTACCATGTAAAATACGCTTTCTTTCTTACTAAGCCACGATTCTATAGAAATGTATTAACATAGTTACGTTACTGATTACGAAAACGTGAGAACTACTGCAAAATTCCGAGCAAGTTATGCAGGTAGTTTATACAGGGTTACTGGTAACTGGTGGTACAAGCGGAAAGGGGATGATTCTACGCGAAAAAAGAAGTCGAAAATATAGAATAAAAATTTCTTTTTTTAATTTTTTTTAAATTTTTTTTTTAATTTTTCCACCGAGACAACGATCTACAGTGAGATCCGTTATAACGTACCGCACGCGTACCGAGCGAAAATTCAAAGTCGATTTTCTCGAAAACAAAGCCTCAAACGAAAAATTCGAAGCACCCATTGAAAAATAAAAAATTCGCGAAACCTACTAGAAAATAAATAAAACAGAATGTTCTGCACACAAGATAAATAACCAAAAAAGAAAACAGTATCATCGATAAATAAAAAAAAAATTAGGTCGAATCGTTTTCGTGTACTATCACATCCTCTCACGTACGCAGCTATGATTGATTTAACTATTGCTGATTCACGTGGCGTGATTAAACAGAAAGCAAACGAGGCTGCACGATTACGGCACGTGCGATCCATATATTTTTTAATCAGGATCCAGAACCGATTAAGCGCAATCTAACGACCATTTTGACCAAGCGTAGGTACCACGGTGCGGGTGCTTACGCGGCAGCTTGCGAAATCATTGTCTCGCGGGACAAATAGAGAGGAACGGCGAGCATCGATTCGCAAAATCGCTCTTGCGTGCGTTCCCGGTGATTTTCAATAATATTAAACGTCCTGTTCGTCTGCTGCTGACACGCATCCCTAAAATCGCACGACAAAAATGCCTCCCTTCGTTCCTGTCGCTGTGTCGTCTTCTGCTCGTCCGTGATAATTCGATGGATCATCGTTTATCATTCGGTGCCCATTGAATCGCTTTAATTCGGCAAACTGCACGAAATAGCGGTGGAAATGGCTTGAATGTAACGCGCCAGTTTTTCGAGGGGATATTGATAGGGTATTTCGAATTTTGTGGAGAAGAGGAGAAGTTTGTCGAAGCGATTAATTTCTGATATTTATCGAGGTATTACGGTGTTGTGAGATCTTGGAATAATGTATAATATAAATAAGCAGCCAAGTTTTATGATATATATTTGTTTGTTACTTCTTTTATAGTTAAAGATACATAGATGTACAAGCTCCTAAAATTTTTCACTAGATCGTGGTGTTCAAGTGAACATTTATATTCCTCTCAGATGCGAATGAAGAGAATAAGAAATAACTTGGAAGGAACAGAATGACGTTGTAACAAAGAAAACCCCTTTTCACCAGTCAATTCAATCAATAATCACATATCGCCATTCTCACAACTCAAACTAATTGTTTGCTCATTTATAGACTAGTAAAAGAAACTGGTCTGAGAAACGCAAGATTTCATTCTTTTTATTAATCCAATGTGCAAATTGCCTGGTTTCAACGAATCTACGTATTTTCCCGTATCGTCGTCGAATGCACAGACACTTCATCACTTTCATAATTCAGAAAGAGGTCGGGAAGTAGCGCCGGGGCGAAGATAATAAGAAATGAACGGGGAAAGTGTCCTCGAGTGAAATATAAAACGGATGAAAGTCAGCAAAGTAGGTAGTCGTGAACGGTATATGTATAGTCAGGTCTGGCGCGCGCGATCGAGCCCTCGACAAGGCCGCGCGACGAATTTCATCCGGCGGATGCGTCGACACGCTGCCAGGCAGGCGGGGGGATCCCGTGATGGAAGCGTCGTCGCGACTTCCGGTCCACGCCCCCCGAACAGTTCTGCCCTATCTCAGCTTTGTTTCGTTTATTTTCTCTCGCGCACAACGCGAGCCAAGGACCTCTTCAGAATTACACGAGAGCGTTCATTAACGCGACCAGAGAAGAACGATCCGCTAATTAATGTTACGAAGCTTGTCAGTGGACGAGAGCGACGCGCACTCTCGACCATTTCTCTCTTCTTTGCTCCTTGTTTCGTCTTGCCCGCGAAGAATGACAAGCGGGAAAGGAAGGAGAGGAAAAGCAAGAGATGAAAGAGATGGCAAATCGATGGGACGAGAATAGAGACAAGTTTATGATTTGCGTTTAAGATTATTGTTTTAATGTTTAGGAAGATTTAGTCGAATGGGAAATTAACGAAGAATCATTTTATCGGTCATGTTCGTTGCTCTATTTATCAGTTGAATGGTACAAGGCTTGAACAATGTATTGATAGCTTATATTGACAATTCGAGGAACCAGTCGTTTCTTATCTACATTTATACGAGGTAAAAATACACAGGTGATTCTTTGTGCAAAAATAAATCAAAAGAATAAAATAGCGTGTACCGTATTTCCTTAAACGTTATCAGGTACGAAGAAATAGAAAGAGAGAACTACTATTGCTTTCCTTTCTCATTTTTTCAATTAAACGGTAACAATCTGATCCAGCTAGATGAGATTCCAGTTAAAAACTACCTTAATTAAAAAGACGATATACATTGTGTGTACGTTATACATTTTACTCAAGCAAGTCTCTTTACATCTCAGCCTCGATTTCCAGCTTGAGCTACGTAGGAAAACCGCAAGAAAGAAACAGACAAAACAGATACGACAGGAGATAAAGACAGTGGGATGAGGTGGGGAAGAAGGGACGACGGAAACCTTAATAGGATGCGGCAGAGTCGGTCTCGTGCACGTCGCTATCTCGTTCCTCGTGTACTATCGAGGAGGTGTTAGACACCGGCACAGTGCGCTCGCAATTTGCATTAGGCGAGCGAATTACACGAAATTTATGTGAGTCTGGATATACCTCGGGTAGAGGAACGCAGCCGCGCGCTACGGTTAATACGTATTCGGAGTACTTACGGAAGCGGCCGCACGGTCGTCGTACTTATGCTCCTGTGGACAGCTAATGTCCGCAACTATTTCTCTCTGTCTGCCCTCCTCCTCTATTCCCTTTAGCCGCCTTACGATATTATTCCCAGCTACGTATTGTCTCCTCAGAACCGGCCACGACAGAAACGTATTTGCCAAACGGTGACACGTCGTGGCGTGGAACGATTAATCTCTGCCAAAAGCATCGTTCCGGTCAATGCGGCGGCGCAACGGCGCGTGCCGTTCCCTGATTCGCCGCTGGTAATTGTCTAAGCGCGCGTGAAACGAGCCACTGAAAGTTTCACCCTGTGGAAAACGCCCTCTCGCATTTCCTTTCGTGCCCGCCGTTCACCCGAATTATCAACGAATTCACGAAATTCGTATGATTCGTCAATCTTGCTGGTTCACTTCGCCACAATGAATTTCCAGAATCGGTTATCGGGCTGCCGAGTACTTCCATATTGTGAGAAAGCGATAGGTAATCGAAAGCTTTAAGTATACGAATCCAAGAATATTTTTGTTAAATAAATTTATGCAGTATAATTTTCACACGGTGAAAATAGAATTTCGGTTTTAATCAGGATAGAATTGTGAACGTCGATTGGAGTATTATAACTGGTGAATGTATTATGCATAATTGCGTGTCTTTATGAATTTACTGGGCATTAATACCTATAATTTACACGGTTCTGTTCAGATTATTATTAAATTATGACAGTGGGCAATATGAACAAATTATTTGAAATATTGAATTACTATAAAATATAAATTAGATAATTTTACTTGATTAGTTTATAAAATCTAATTTAATTTAATCACGTGAGTTGCAGTCTTTCATAATTTAACACGCAAAATTTAAAACTCGGAATTACTTCTACATCAAACATAAATTCACAGAAATAAAATATAATAATCATCTAATTCGTACTTTCCTAAATATGGCTTTGTAGTGCCTGAAAATTCTCCTTTTATATTTCATGATTTTTCAACAAGACATCAATTAAATTTGCTTGCTAAATATATACATTTCCCACCTAGCGTCTCCGCGTTCTCTGGAACGTAGTTCCAATAACCAATCAATTTCTTGCGCCATCAGACGGAGACAAATGCCGACCGCAGGAATCCAGACACGGGCAATATTTATCTATCAGCGAGATCAATTAACCCAGTCCGTACTGTATCAATTATCTTGATCAAGAACTCGGCGATAGTTAATTGCTTTCGCGACACACATTCGATCGCGACGCTCTCGTGCAAACCGATATTTTTCGTGTCTTCGTGTAACGAACGATCGATGCGTCTTCGTTTGACCAACCGTGTCTCTCGTGTTGACTCTCATTACCTTTTTTTCTGTCTTACAACATCGCGAATGGATGCCATTGACTTTAAGTGGTCATTACGTACGGTGAACTAACGATCCTGTAATTAGTGCGTTATGGAATGCCACCATGAAAACGTGGCCAGCTTCTTCCTACAACGATTTCCCTGCCTTCGATAATTACCATGTTGCTATGTGAAAGTAGTCAAAAGGCTAATGTAAGACGATTGATGATTAATTTCACATGATGGTGATTCGAAGAGATCGTAATTGGTATTTGGAATTAGATACTTTATACGTAAATGAAGTGGAGATAGAAAACAATCGCGCATGCTTTGTAAGGACAATTCTCGAGTGTAGAGAATATTATGGAAATGATAAAATTTTTACTGGAATTATTATTGTTTGCATTGCTGTTATTATTATCAAATATAATCATTTTGGTTTTATTTTATATTGTATTTATCAAGATTTATTTATAGTATAAAAATTGTATAACGTTTCATCTATATGAATTGAGGAGAAATTATGATTTTAATGAATAGTGTATTTAAAAGACTGGTATAAATTTGCTAAAATACTTACTTTCTTGCCGTCTAACTCGTGATTACCCTGTGCCAGCACCTTGTCTACACTCGCGGGATCTGCGAACGTGATGAATCCAAAGCCTCTGTAATACAAAACGAAGCATACATAAATAACACTACAAGGAACAGTGGAAACTTCAAACAATTTACGGAAGTTAACTACTACACGAGTTAAAACTTCTGGATTATCTTTACACGCATCAAATAACTTTTCAAGTTACAAATAAGTCTCAAAATCCGTACAAAGACCAACCTCGCTTAATCATCAAGTTCTCATGTTTAAACATCTTTGCTACTATGCCCCTATACTTCATAACTTGCGTCGCCTTGCTTTACATTAAATTCCCGATGCTTTCGAGTTAACTCAATGGTATATATGCGTTTTGCTAACGTAAATTGTGTGGTACGTATCAATCGAATAAATAGTTTATATATCAAATTACTTTATTTTAAAAGATGTAATGAATAAATTTCTTTTTTCTGAATTAGGTTTGAAGAAAATAGAGAGGAATTAAAAATTAGACATTCATTACGCGTGATCGATACTTTCCAAAGGAAAAAGTAAAATTGGAGGACATTTGTAAACTATCTGGATGCAGGAAAAATCCAGCAAAATAAGGCACAGCCATGAAAATAAGATATTAAAGATTTTTTATTTGGGTCAAATCATTTTATGAATTTGTGTCGCTTAACTATCCAATTCTGCTGTGCCCTAACTCACGTCACTTTCAAGAATTAATACCAACGTCACACCTGACAGTGGTTATCGCGAAACAATTCGAAGTTCGCGATTAATTCGCATTTTCAAATTATTCAAAATTGTTTCATGAAGGGGCTCTTTTTCCATAGCGACCACGCGACATGCATATAACACGGTGCGAGGATTTAGAGAAGTGATCGCGGGAAGGTGGAACGAGGGACGAAGTCGAGCACTCGAGTGAAACAAATATCGGCCGGCGTCCGGCGTCATAAATTTTACGCGGAACACAGTGTACATACAGATATATTAAAAGATAGTTTACCGAGGAGGACGTAGGAGCCGCGAGAAGGATGGCAGGAGGTGGCCGCCGATCTGGAGTGGTTCGTACGGGGTTGGAGAAGCCGGTACATACGGCACGATAGCGCGGCGAGCGACCGGACGCAAAGCGGTTTGCATTTTTCATGCTAGGGCTGGCTGCGCAGTTATTGAAAATATTTACATGTTATTTATGGGCCACACATGCTTCAAGAACCGAATGCGCCAATTCCTCCGACTCGTCTCGCCGCGTTTCTCTAACCTTAGAACGTGTTTTTCTGCTTCAAGAATAGAAAGTTTGGCCGAGTGAAATGGGATAGCGTTGTTTGCAACACAGTACTATTTATTAGGTGCTATGTTTCATTTGTCTTCGTCCTTTTTTCTGAAGACGTGGAATTTTGAGTAGATGCGAAAAAAGTTTCCTGAATATATTCTACTTTGAAAAATTAACGCACGATATATTTAGGTGTTGAGGGGTGAACTCTAGAATTTCTAGTTCTTTAAACTAAAGAAATTGCTCGAAGTTTTGCGTTACTTTATTTTTAGCGCCCCTTAAACGTATTCTAGAATTTTATTTAATTTTTAAAAAATATTCTTTGGTGAAGTTTCTTGCTTTCTTTCTCTTATTCTTATTTCTAACCCTTATTTTTTCTATATTCTTATTCTGATTTTAAACCAATATAAGTGATACGCGAGTTTTATTCGTATATATTAATTTTGGTCTGCAATACCGTAACTTACGTTTTTAATGTTTAGCCTGTAAATGATATATTCTACAGCAAGGAGTTAAAAACATTTCATACTTTTTGAAAGCTAAAAGTCCTCCTTTTTTTTTTCTTGCGAAGAACAATCTCCCACGCTATGCCTGACGTGAATTCACATCGTCTCAAGGATTCTATGAAACGTTTCATGCGACTCTTTCTTTTTTCTCTTGAACCCTTCACGAAGGGAACCGCGAATACTCGAGCGGATTGAATTTTTGATGGATCCAACCCCTTATTTCAGTTTCGCCGTTGGCGAGCTTCTTCGTCAGCGGTTGGCCGACTTTTCGTGCATGGAACGAGCAATGGAATCGCACGTGTGTATACTTCGAGCACGCGATACACGAAACACTTGAAACGAGCGAAGTGCTGCCCCCGTGGAGTCCTACTTCCACTATTTTTGTACCTCGTTTATGGGAATTTACGAGTTACAGGCTACAGTATGGTGGATTGCCGAAATTGCCAGATTCTCCGGGTTGTTTGTGGAATCGAATGTCACGCTCAAGCGGTTGCCCGGCACAACTTGATTTACGCAGACTGTTTGAAAGGCGGATAACGTTTTCGATTCGATGTCGAGTCTAGAATCGTGATATAGCTACTATTATTGTTCTTTATTCTGAATTGTGATTAATTGGAAATCCTGGCGTTCTGTCGAAATAAAGGGATTACGGAACAGGAGTATTCAAGTTCCTGTCAAGTAAATCAACGTCGGTATATATTTTAATTGGAATTGTAAGCATTTGTTTGTTATGAGTAGAAATGAATGGAAGCCACGGAGAAAATTGTATGCGTCAATACGAGTGAATCTTTTGATTATATTATTGAATTAGAGCTACAATCCTTGTTTTATAAATTAGTACCAAACCCATAAAGCAATTGCAACACTGAGTGATATTTCACTGGTGGAAATGTGATTTGTTGTCCAGGAAGATCTCTATTCGAAATCCAAATACACTGATGAAATCTGTTGATGTACTAAAAAGATTGTTTAAGCAAACGTTCCTCCATCAAAATTTCCGCGTGTGTACACACTGTAGCCGAACTGGCTTTCATATTCAAGTGTTTACTTAGACTCATATCGCATACACACATATCTCTACTATTCAATTGCAACACGACAGCTTTATAGCTTCTATGGAGTCCTCCTTATAATAACAATACGTGCCCGTATACCTGTCAACCCTATCAAGCAATAAATCTATTAGTGGTAATAAAGTAAATGTGAGTAGAAACAGTAGAATTTATAGTCAAGTACAGCTGGCGTGTCATTCGCACGTTTTAATAGATGTAAATTTGTGAAAAATAAAATTTATAGCCCTAGAGGTAGAAAATAAAATAGAGTAGAATATTGTAATCGTAGTGTATAATATAAATGGTTATTATAAAATAAATTTGATATAGAAATTATTAAAAATTATTAAATGCCAGAGATTGCAACATAATTACGTTCAGCTGAAATTGCTGATCTCAATTTACACGGCTTTGTACCACGAGCTGTATGCAGAAATTATTAATTTGATTTATTTAGAACGATACTCTTTTCATGCTTGATAAATTCCTGGTATAAAATTGAATGACCTGCTGATTACAATATCTCTGGTGATAAAATAGCAACTTTGAAGTATGGAAAATTTGATACGAGGGTTTCACATAATTGTCGAAATTAATTACATTTTGCCAGCAATACAACCGTTATCATTTAAAATAACTAAATACTCATTATATTATACGTGTATTAAATACGTCGTAAATAATGTAACAGCCATTTAACGAAGCAATAACAGAGAATAACATAAATTTACACGAATACCACTCACAGTTCTCAAAGTTCGAGACTAAAACCAAAATCCATAAAGTATAACTTTGATCGTAATAAAAAGAAAGATCCTTTCACCAATTATATATAGAACGATGCATTTTTCAAATTTAATTCTGCTTTTCACATTACAACTATCATATGAATAATGTTAAGTTGTTCACATATCTATTTATTACAAACTTACATGAATATTGATATGATATTACAATATCAACGTCATATTAAACATCATTTTATGTTATTAGAAAATCTCTTCCCCGGAGTTGCTGATAATTCACCTGACTGACCTTACTTTAATTATTAAAAAACATAAGTTAGCGATTGTTAATGAGTAAAGAACAAATATATCTGCTCACAAAAACTGCTGCTGCGACATAAAATGATAGATAATGATTTCTTAGTAACAATCATTTCTATTCTAAATAAGACGAAATCAATACGAAGTGTTGATCTGCGCTCCGCTTCGTACTCAAAGGTTTAATGATTACAAAATTGTCTATAACCAAGCAGAACCGAGCGATCCGCAGACATCGCATTACTTCGCGAGAATCGTCGGTATCAGTATGGTTCACCATCGTCCCGGAAGAACCTCGGGACGTCGTATTACCTGCCGAAATGGAATAAACCCATCCACGTTCGCGATTTCGCTGACGATTTATCCGCCTATGGTTACGTGTGCCCCAGCACGTGTATGTACGCGGTACAGAATTTTGAAAATTCTCGCTCGACCGCGGCCGGCGCGTGTGGAAACAACAATCGTGGCAAACGAACGCCGGCTGAATCGGCAGTCGTCCAATCAACATTAAAACACCAAACAGTGCGATACCGAATACCGAGGGAAAAACACTGACCGTCCAACATCGACGACAGCATGCATTTACATGCGTTTTCAACCCTCTCCTCTTGCCCCGCCGTTACTCGGCCCGCGTTTTACGACTTCGTGTTTACGACGATGCGCGCCGCGGAAATCACCAGTATAGCCCATACCCGCGATATCACGCGAAACATTCATCGATCTCGTAATTTGATATGCGCCGCATCTGTTCGTCGTAGAATTCTAAAGTGACAATACGCGACGGGATACGTTGCAACGTGTTATACCCTCGCACACCGCCAGACGAGATCGTATGCTAAGAGGATTTCAGATTCCTTATAGAGTCATCCTGAACGTTCGGTTATGCTTCCTTAGCATAGCCATGCAGGGTAGAGACAGAGATTATGAAATAGATCTGTAACATGATTTGTTACGTTTAATCCGTTTCTTGTGGCGCACTCGATGTAAGACGGTTTTTAATATTACAGTGTTTTAATTGGACACTTAAGTTGGAGCTGATTTATGAAGGTTTTGGTCGTAGATTTGGGAAACTTGATAGTTAATAAAAAATATATCAGTGTCGCTTCGTTTTGACTTTACTTAATGACAAAGACTTAGATATGAAAGAAAGAAGACCATCGAGGAACAATTTAAAAATCACACAATCGAAGAAGGAAACTTTTATGAGAATTCGCGTGGAGCACGTATATAAAAAAGTAGATATTATATAAAAATTAATTATCAATATTATAGCATAGCTTTAAAACAAAGGAAAGTACCCTGTCAATTCCACAACTTAACTTTCCCATTAACATCGGAAAACTAATTCCACAGACAAATTACTTCACAAAGTCGTCACTGAAAAAAGGTCACTTTGGACTATTAGTTGCTATGTACAAAAAAAATCGAGATTTCCGTTAGTGGCTGGGATAAAGGAGGGACGCAGATCCAGCGAGCGGCATGGCCCACCACTTGTCACTCGACCATTGTACGTGAATAATCTATAAAAGGCTGAGTAGAAGGATGGCGGCTGACGTGTCCCTTGTCTACTTGAGCACGGCTTCTACGATCCTTCGCTTTTCTACTCGTCTAGCTTGCGGGGCTTCCCCGCCTTAACCACCCTTCGCTGCTTTACTTCCCCCTTTTTCGAGGCAAACCAACCACGGAAGAGTGTCACGCCGGGCTGACGCGGTGCATTTGTTTGTCATACCCTCTCTACTGCGCGGAAAAGAGCTCTCGTTATATAAGACGAGCCGAGACGGATGAGGCGGAAGAGAATCCGCGGTGAAATCAGGTGAAGCCGCGTTTATCTGAATGCTAACGTCTCGCATCCAAGGATGTACTATCTCCGAGGAGCGATGATTAAGAGGCACAGCGATGCTCAGAATGAAACGGGCCATTTTCGGCAACAGTATTACACGTGGGAAACATTGTGAATTGAAAACGATAAACGAAGAATAGAGTTGCTTCGAACGTGCAATTGACACGGATAATCTCTGTAACGAATTTATGGATTATCTATCAATTGAGTCTTTTATTACGTCAGCTGCGGAAATATCTTTTTCCTCCGGTAATTTATGTGTAAGTAGACTTTCGCGATTGCGAAGGAACCGCAGTGATGACGAGAACAAAGTTATGCTAAGGTTAAAGTGGTACTTTATTTGGACTCGTCAGGGGTTGACCTCAAATGTTACGAGGGCGGCTGGGATAATGTCTATCAAAGTGAAAGCGGAGAGTTTAGCGGCGATGTCGCTGCTTTAAGATGGGCCGCGTAATGTTCTACTTTGTTCAAAGGTTACAGGTCTTTCTTTCAGAAGTTGAAGCTTGGAAAAAAAAGATTAATTTTGAGATGTTAATCCTTGCTTTAGAAAAAAATAGGGTGTTGCAAATTTATTCTAATTATGTCTTCAGCTGCAACATATCTATACATATGAACGTTTTGTGTTTGCTTGAAAAGACGAATATTTGTTTATAAATGAGGAAATGGAAGGTTTTTAATTGACATGTTTTTATGTGGAGGTAAGAGACAATTTAACCGTAACGTGTATAAATTTATGATCGATAGAATTTTAATTTGATCAATTTAAAGGAGGCAGACGGCGATGTTACCTGCGTTACAGCGAAGAAAATGAACGACAAGTACAGCGCACTACGATAGAAGGATAACGTCATAATAAATCTGCAGCGTAATCTTTACGCTGAGATAATGAGATTTTTTATCACCTTTAGTCGAATGGAGTCTTTGTCACAGATAACGAGCTCTGAAGCGGCAGGAAAAATTATAGGCTAAGAAAAGGAATTTTACTTTAAGTTCACTAAATGTGAATGGAAAGAATCTTCATCCCCCTCGCGAAGGGATGGTTATGTAGACACTTTTTAATCTTCAAGTACTCATCGCAGACTTTGATGCAGACATTATTAAAACAAAGACAGTTCCCTCTTTTCGTTCTACCTTCAACGTTTCGTTTACTTCCTTTCACGTTATCTTCACTCTGCTAAGTAGAAAAATGTAAATGTAAATTAGCAACAAAATATTATTCGTTCGAATAATTGTCCTCGGATATGTAACTATATAAACAATATTTTCTGATTCGTAGTAAACACTGAATTTCGAACAGGACCAAAGCGAAATTTCTACTTTTTCCTACAATGTGAAGATACTATACATGACCTTAATTCCGAAGCGAAAGAAACTGACCTCAAATCCTTATTGGTGTTCTCGCACTGCTATTTGTACCTATAGTACTTCTTTCAGAGTGAGATTAGTTTCAGAATGGGAATTACTGAAACTTCTGAACGGAACATTCGGCCCAAGATTCAGTGGAACGTCGAGCTCTGAATTAATAGAGAAACATTCGAAAACGGATAATTTGTATGATCCTTGAATCATTCCAAGCACGAATTTGTTACCTCGCAGTTCTTAAAACTTAAAATCTTAGATTGCTTTGTAATTGGAGCCGAAAATATAAGCCTTCAATGATTTGTGATACTTCAACGACATGCTTCACTCGATTTCGATCTAGAACGAACAAACGATTATTAGAAAATTTTATTTTGGAATCATTGTCTAAAACGGTAGTTCACCAAACTATTCCTAAAATATTCAAATACTTTATCCGGAATGACGCTTAACGCCTGTAGTTAGATGTACCTCTTATATAAATTGTAAATTTAAAATATTCATTTCACTTATTTTTTAATTCAACAGGCCGCTCATTGTTAAGTAAGCTTATGTTTTTATTTTGACCATGTTGAAGAAATACTGACACACTAAGAGCGCCGTGAGTAGGAAGAGTTTGAATCACTGACGAGTTATCAGCGATCTAAAATCTTTTTACATAAAATATAGAAATTTGTACGAATTTTGATCATTACGGACCAACTATAATCTCTCAACTACAAGCCCCAAAACCACATAACAGTAGCATAGACTAAATAATCCTCAACAATTAACTCAACAGCACCGCACGAATCTCTTATTGTCAACCTAATATCAATTTGAAATTTACGCCGGAATCTGGAATGGTAAAAACAAAGCACTAAACTATGAAAGGTAACTATCCGACAGAAAGCATGGAATGTCGTATTGTGGCAAAAGGCAATGGTAGAGCTCGGGCACCGAGGGAATTTACCACAACGAACGGGTATAGAGTATATCATGCACGTTGTGAACGAACACGACTGGATAGGTAACAGAAGGGTGGTGGGTGGTTGGAAAGAGGGAGGGTAAGAGAAAGGAGGCAAGTGTATTAGGTGTATTTATGTAGGCGGTTTCATTGCGCGCGAAGTTACTGTAAGTACCGGCAGTTACTTAACTCGACAGTTTCTACTATTGCAGTAACAGTGGCGATGGTAGCGGCAACGACGGTGGCAGCCATATACCTATTCGTGGAGAGCTACCTTCCTTGCCTTGAAACTGAAGCTAGTTATGGATGTAGTCAGAGGTGGAAGTAACTTCGCGTAGCTTCTACCGACACGATTCAAGAAACCATCTCCTTTTCCACCTTCCTTCCAACCTCAAGAACGCACTCTCTTCTTCTGATTCTCCTTCTTCCTCTCTCTCTCTTTCTCTCTTTCCCTCTGCTTTAACCCGTTGCTTCGTTGCTCAACTATATGGTAACTGCTCTTTAACCAACCGCCTTAATCCGCTTTTCTCTTTCCAAGGCGAAGACAATCACCCACCCCGTACCACCCAGTTCTTCGATCTCCCGTTTTTCGTCGATCCTTTCCGTCCCACTCAACCTTTCTTTCTCGCTCCTATTTTCGATTTACCGTCTGGATTTCCTCGCCTCATGGACTACTTCGCCCCGGTATCTACCGGATTTTCGACGCCTGCTAAGTGGCCACGCCAACCGTTCGCTCAGACGTAATACATTTTTGTGAGAATCGTGTATTGTACATGGTAAATGGCGAAGATAATTGGAAGGGGGCTTGAGGTGAGTGTAGAGAGTTAAGAAAGATACAGTTATGTGTTAATTGCGTGGAATTCGTTCCTTAATTAAAAGTCCTTTGTCTTTCTCGGTTTGCCCTTAACGAAAGCCCGTGGCATCGTTATCAGCGAATTAAAATTTTAATTAAACCCTCTTTTTCAATTCCACTAACAAGAATCGAATATTGAATCAGATCCTTGTAACGTTTCTTAAAACAAGGAAAAAGATAGGCAGAACTGTATGGTTATATGTTCCTAAGACCTCTGACTACAATGTAATTCTAAAAATTTTCTCAAAATAATTAAGTTATAAAAGTGACTGTAATAAAAAGAGACTGTAACTCCGATATAAAGCTCTTATTGCCAATTGCAATGCAACAACGACAGTTTGCGGCTCATACACGATTTTTTAGTGTGCAGATAACAAGCAACGCTAAGAACGTAAGCCCGCTAGAAGCAATACAAAACAGTGACCATTATCGGCCCGGCATTTTGAATCGAATTACAGAAATTCGCAAGACCGCGTAATAACGCTCGACACAGCACCGAGCTAGCATCTTTTTTTATAAACTGTTTCTACTTTTTTCTCCATTCGGAAACCCCTTCCTGCTCGGCGTTCTCCTTCCTGGTTCTGTCTTGCACGTTTTAATGACCGGCTGAATATTTATAAAGTCGACATCGTCTAGGTGGTCGGTAGCAAGCCCGTGAAAGCCACCGCGTCCCATGGAGTTTCATTGTAATTGCCCTGTTCTTCTTGACTTTTCCTTGAAACGGGATCCCGTTGAATTGCATTATGCAAATCACAATCTCTCTAAGTCACCTCGTCCGTCCGCTGCAGGCGAACAGAGCCGCGCGGAACCGAGTGGAAGAAAAAAAGAAAAAGGGGCCGGTCGATTCCAGCCGGAAAAACGACCAGAAAAATCTGGCTGATCCGTTTCTACCGATTCTTAGCAAGCGATAACAATTCCGTTACCTCGACGCTCTAACGACAAAATTATGGTCCGCATGCATAATCGTTGCTCACGAATTATCCCCATTCTCTCGAAATTTCATTGAACGTGTGTAATTAATCTCTAGCCATGAAAGACACTCGGGGGGAATGAACGAACTTATTCTTGAAGAGGATTGGTTAAAACTATGAAGAACGGTGGTTGGTTATTTGTAGATAAGCAAGAGGCGACGACGTTTGAAATTGGACGGATTGTTTGAAACGTTGGTGAAAAGTGTATCAGTCTCCAGCGAAGAGATGAGAAGTTGAGATGAAAGTTTGGATGGTGAGAGATGAAGACAGTTTTAAGGATGTCTCTCTTGAGTATTAATTTGAGAAATTTTAGTTTTCGGATGATATGTATGCATTCATAGGAAATAATTGAATGTGACTATCTGCGAGTGAAAATAAACTTATCGAAATGAATGTTTTAGAGAAATCTATAATCTGTGCATTTAAGTTATATATAAATATATATATATATTTATATATAACTTAAAATATATACATATATATATAAAATAAAATAAATATATATATATATAAATATATATTTATATATATATATAATAATATATTTATATATATATATGTCGGAGATGAAAGAACACCGGAGTCTGTAATTGAACAATTGTAGTTATTCAATCCGATTGTAATTGTTCGATAGTTGTGATAATGAGCTTGGGCTCGAGGCGACAGTCAGTCGCCGAACGTAGCGGCGGTCACGGGATGAACGCTTTGTCTAACAAAGGTATGGAGTAATTCTATAGCTCTCCTTAAAAGAAATATTCGTGGCGACACGCGACAGTAAACATTCCAACGGTTTCTGTCCCGTAGCTCGCCACACGCAGACCCTATTCTTCGAGTAAGATGATTGCCAGATGTCGATGCGTCTCCGCAGTACATGTTCGGCTAGCTCGAGGGCCCGTTATAAATCTTAAGATTTAGTCAACTAAAGTCCTTCAAACAGACAAACAGTCTTTGTCCCAACTACGGGAAAATAGGGGAGACCTATTTTTCAACGAGCGGCGTCTCCCACTAGCAACTTTCCCTCGAGGGCGGCTAGCATCTTTTTCTAACCACCGATATGGAGATTGACCAATTAGCAGCAATGCCGATTTCCCTTACTTTCTGAATGAAGGCTTTTCTCGACGAATCCGATGATCTCGTGTCCTTAGACACACCCCATTATAGTTTTCCTCTGTGGCATCATCGGGACGGGAAAGGCATTCTCGCTCGCGATCTCACTGATGAAGGGAGTGGCCCTTTACGACCAGTGAATGTTACGCGTCCGACTTGCATTTTGTGAGTACGTTCATCTATCGTCCCGTCGACCGCGGATTCGTTGTTGAACCTAGGATCATTGTCATTGGTTTCTCGAGTGCCTAACTACCACGGTTGCTTGTCCGGTTCTGTAATAGTCGTGTTTGCACTAGTCAATGTCTTCTCTGTTGCATGGCGACAACGTGTGACCCAGGTGAAGATTCGTTTCACGCCCCTGACCCTAATTCTAATGTAAACCCGACATATATATTTATATATATACTGTTATTATTGATTGCGTTCTATAACGAATGAATATTCTACGCATATATCTTTAGAAATTCATTTAAAAACACAGTATTGAAAAAGGGAATAGGTATCTGTCTGTCCAAAACAACTAATTTCCCTTTTTCCAAACCGATTCATGAATTCTGTATAACCGAAGTATTTCAGATCCATCAGGATAAGCAAAACAATTTATATCTTTTCTGATACATTCGTACATCATCCGTATCATGCAATATATTACAAACCCCAATCGTCTATAAAAATCTCGTATAAAAGTCCAAGGAATGTAATTTAAAATTTTCGCTCCATTCTCGGGCAAAGGAGAACGAGGAAGAATTATAAGGGAGGAGAGGCAACTAAGTTACGACACGGAAAGGATGGAAAGAAACGAAAACGGAAATTCGTAGCATTCGCTCGGAATGATGAGCGGACGTAATTTTCTAATTTCATTACATTTTTAACTCGCGACAACTTTTTCTTGCCGCGGGCGGCGGCCAAGCGGAAGGGGCAGGAGGACAGGGATGAGAGAAGAGGAGAAGAGAGGGATGCGCGCAGGATAGCACGAGCAAGGATATGAATATTCATCGGGCATTTAGGCCGCGACGTAACTCAATTAGCGGCGGAATAATTGTCCGCTGTCCGACACAGAGTACAGAACGAGCTGCTACGCGGAGAAATCCAATCTGGCCTCTCTCTTTCGCCAGCTATATTCCGCCCTCTTCCTCTCTTCTCTATCTGATTTGCCGGCAAACTTCTTGAGCTGGCGAATCTCAAATATGATTTACGAAAAACTCCATAGGAGGCTTGTGAACCGACCGTGCGATTAAATATCATCCCTATCAGAAAAATATGCCGATACGAATGTTTTTGAAAGAGAAGATTATATTAAATGTATTTCTATCGACTGTTCCGATAAGGATTGTAACATTTATTAATTCATAAAAATCTGAATTTGTAGAATGTATAACTAAAATATTTAGCTTTGTAAATGGCTATTATAACTAATTTACAAATATTCGACCTTAAAAATATATCCCTTGTTTAATTCGAAATAATTTGATATTTTAAATATAGTCATTAGAAAGCTATTAGAATCTATTATTTTAAACAAACAATCAAAAATGAACATTTGTGTTTATTTAAATTCCAATCCTGCGAATATATAAATATATTAGTGAACGTAATAATGTTCGTTAATTCTTTAATAGGTGCAAATTTATCTAATTTTAAGACTGCTAATCACTCTTATCTGTAATTCTGAACAAAATAAGGGTGCGTGAATAATGACTTATAATCGAACGAACTGAAGAATTTAGTTAGAGACCTAGAATTTAACGATCTATTCTTGATAACAGAAACATAAAAGGAAGAGAGAAAGAGAGAGAGAGATAGAGAGATGAGAAAGAAGAGCAAAACACAGTAATTTCCCATTGGCTTTTTCGTCGCTTGACTCCCGATAAATAATTTATTCCCGGAATAAAGCATTACAACAATACGTCGTGAGGGTGGAAAATTAATTTCATTCCTGGATTGTCACGCACACACCAACCGTAGTCCAGTCGATCCCTTTCAAGTCTTACCCGTCCCGGTACACCGGAATTCGTTAATATTCATAGCCGCAGGGGATGGTCGGCTCGGATAACGCTTATCTCGCCGCTGAAATAACTCGATAGCCGCGTGATCCTGACTCGGCGCTTTCTCGCATCCTCGCTTCAATATTTTTTCTCCGCGAGACACACCGACGATCGGCAGGATCAAACGTTCTGCGTGCCCCTGTGAACTACCCTATGGATCGCTGGAAATTCTTCTTTTTTACATTTTGGGCCCGCTTAAGAGCCGATATCTTTGTATGAAAGGTATAGTTGCTCTGGAAGGCATGACAATTACTTTTAACAAGGAAAGTATCCGATCTTCCGTCTCTCGACCCTATAATTTGGCGTTGAAAAATCTGGCCAAAGAATAGTGATTATATGACATGAATATTGCAAAATATCATTCCGAATAATATGTCGAACTACATGATTACTAGAACACATTCGTGAGCACACTATAGGCATATTCTTTTTACCTAGAATAAGTAAAACGATGTTACGACTCTAATATAAGATGTTTTGAATTAGTAGACTAAGTGATACATATCAGACCAGTACATATTTTTTATATACTGATCTTTCTTTTATTATATTTACCACTCGGTGTAAAATCATAGTCGAATACATTATTATCAATTTCATTAGTCTACCAAAAGAAAATTACGAAAATATTCCCAGCCGATTCTGAAATCGCGAAACAAAGTATAAGATCCCAAGGATCTATTCGAACACAGAGATTACTGTGAGAGGCGTAAAGAGAAAGGGAAAGAGAAAAAACCGGCGGATGACCACCTGTTGATGCGCTGTTGAATATTCGTTGTGCGTCTTGTACGAGTGATTGTTGTAAATTTTTCGTATATCTTCGCTGAATGCTTTACAGTTTCCTGCATCGTCTCGACATGTGGATTGCCTGGACACGAGACGACGATGGAAATCCCGAACAGAAGTCGAGGAAAATTATGAAACTCGACAAACGGCTACGTCTGGATCGCTTTCGCTCGTGTGTCGCAAAGGATCGCAATTTGATTCTCGTACGCGGACGCTCGAGTGGAAGCGAAGGATTGAGAACGTTCCCAGGAGCACGGTCGAGTGGATGGATCGTTCATTCTATCCTCGCAGTGCCTTTCTTTCCCCCACTGACTTTTCTGCTTGCGACGCCCTCTTCAAGTCTCGAGCAGACACGAAGTAGCCACTCTTCCGATTTCGCCCCCGCCTCGAATCCAGCCACCCTCCCACGAAGCCACACCACTTTGATCTCGGGCTCCACTCGCGAGAAACGTACCCCGACGTGACAGCAGCTCTTTCGTTCCGTCTTGCTCTCTTGATCCGGCGACACGCCGCTGGTAATGCGAACTGATTAACGCAGTGATTTGAACGTCTCCTTCTTAACGAGGGATTGTTGACGAGTACCGCTACATGCACCGACCTACCGAAAAGAATGGCAATTCTGCTTTCTTTTCTGCTGTTTTATTTTTCGGAATGGATTATGTATTGTGGACGATAATAATAATAATCGGTAGTTTATTCCTTTGTGGTAGATGCAATGAAAGACTTCTTTCTCTCTGTTAATAGTTAATTTGATATGGATGGTACATACGTAGTGCGCAGTAACTTAACGCGTAACTAATGCAAACGATGGAATCAGTAAAAAGGAATATTCATGAACAGATCACACATAAATCGCAAAATACTTCAGATTCTTGTATGCTATGGCAAATTAAATTAATATCAGTAAAAAAGAATAGTCTATTACATAATTACTACATAGCTTACTATGTGAATCATAAAATCAGTAGAAAAAGATGTTCATGGCCGGACCGATAGTAAATATTTTTACGGAAAGTACAGCATATTATAGCTCCATTTTGTAATTCTCAGAATTGCAAAAGTTTCTATCCCTAAGCGGTACACAAGACTGAAGAAGTGTCATCTTCCTGATTACAAATAGACAGTTTATCAAAAACCAATATTCCAGTTACGTGAACATCAAACATTTCTTTCACTTTTACAAATCCAACAACTAAATTTATCGCAAATAAAAAAGAAACCCTATAAAAGGAACACGTTCATTCTTAAAACATATTCATAACAAGCCTTCAAAAATTACACTCATCTCATTTTCTACAACGTATATGCCCTCGAAGTAGCATTTCAATATTTCATGCCTTCAAAGATTCTGTCACTATAATCCTAGTCGTTCGATATAATTACCGAAAGGAGTCTACAAATATTGCAAGCCCCTTCGTTTCTATATTGGTCAACACCATCTTCTTCAGGCGACTAATAGGCGAACGCGGAACCAGTTTGAGATCGTCGGCGAATTTTTTTATTCGAAACTCTCGACTATTCCGCTGATAAAAAGAATTGATAATGGGGCTGGAACCGAAGAGGAAGGACACGAAGATCCGTAGCGATGCGCGCGTTTGAGATGGGGGAAAGACCCGAAAAGAATACGAGACACGAAGGAGAGACAGGGTGAAAGAAGAACAAAAAAAAAAGAAGGCGGAGAGGAAAGAGAAGAAGCTGCAGGACGGTGCAAGAGAATCACTTGACGCAGGAGAGCGAGACGTCTGGTGCTTGCATCCGGGGAAATGGAAGGGTAGGCTCTGGCTTCCGCCTGTCTGTTACCATAGCGACCTCGGCCGCCCTTTGGCTGAGCAAAAGGGCCACAGGCGGTAAATCTCTTGTACGTACAATAATCCTACATTGCTGCGGCTTGCCGTTTTGCAATCCAACTTTGCATTCTGCCTTGACCCTTTCGATGTGTCGCGTCGTGTCGCTGCTGTTCCGTCTTCACTCGTCTATAGAGTAAGGTGTTCGTTGTATGTAGATAGTCTTCTCTGATATGCTTTCACAATAAAGGTTTGAATCGAATTCGATGAAGATGGAAATTTATGAAGGAAATAGTTTTTCGAAAAGGAAGAATTATTTTTAACTTTTTAACGCATTCATTATCGAAATTTATGGCGAAACACAACTACCACAAGTCGCGTATAACTTTTAGTAATTTTATACAATATGTTTTTACGAAAGTCCACAATGTGAACGTACTCTTTTTATAGTGAGTCACAGTTTACTAGTGCGTGTTGTCGGTTACTAATGTAAAACTGATGCGTCACAAACAGGTGTACAAATACGTTACTTCCTACACAGATTATACGTGATATAACGCTATCATATCCAAAATATCACTGCATTCTATATACGTATTTATAAATCATATTCCAGACAATTCTCTCCTCTCATCTTAAACTCCCAAACAACCCAACATGGTTATAAAAATCAAAAAAACATAATCAAGTGACTCCATTCATTGAACCAAGCCTTAATTCATGGAACGTTTAGACGAGGTCCCTTTCGGTCGAACTCGTCCCAGTTTCCGATGGCAGAAGCGATTCGGAAACGAGGCATCGGCGTTTTAGTCGGGCCATAAGTGTCGGCAACCTAATTCCACCAGGGAGGTTACGCTGTCCTAACCAGCTCGAGGTCGGTGTTCCACAGCACTTACGCGACCGGTGGAAAATCGTGCAGGCAGTCCCGGATGCCAGGAATGCAATTTTCAGATTCTCGAACGCGCAAGTGCTTCGCGTCCGCTCACGGGGCAGGCCGGCGCATAAATGCTCGCATAGATTCGGATAAGGACCGCGCATTCTGTCACCGGAAACGTGGGACGGCGGAACTGTAGCAAACTCTCGCGAGAGCTACGAGCTGCATTAGTGCATACTTGGGAGCGCGGCACGCTTCCGCCCCGCATTCTGAGACGCCAGCCACCATTTCTTCCTTCAAAAGACGATGAATGCCGGCTACAATTTCGAGCGTTTTATCTGGCCGTTCTCTGCAACCCCCAACTCCCTGCCGACGACGTGCGTACATTCGTATATGTACCGCGATTGACACATAGAGAAGAGTCGAATAAACGAATAGTTTATTGCGGATGGTAATTTAAGAGAAAGTTTTAAGTGGTGATCGATTAAATTGCCTCTTGTCGGGTTCATTGTTTTAATTCTGTTCGATTACATAGGCTGTACTTTCTAGCGAAATATACATGTCGGAGATGAAAGAACACCGGAGCCTTTGGAATTTTAGATAATCCCGCAACATTGTAATTTAGAGTCTACTATAGCTGTAATTAAACAATTGTAGTTATTCAATCCGATTGTAATTGTTCGCAAGTTGTGATAATGAGCTTGGGCTCGAGGCGACAGCCAGTCGCCGAACGTAGTCGCGGTCACGGGATGAACGCCTTGTCTAACAAAGGTAATGGAGTAATTCTATAGCTCTCCTTAAAAGAAATATTTCTGGCGGCACGCGACAGTAAACATTCCAACGGTTTCTGTCCCGTGGCTCGCCACACGCAGACCCTATTCTTCGAGCAAGATGATTGCTAGATGTCGATGCGTCTCCGCAGTACATGTTCAGCTAGCCTAAGGGCCCGTCATAAATCTTAGGATTTAGTTGACTAAGGTCCCTCAAACAAACAGTCTTTTTCCCAGCTACGGGAAAATAGGAGAGACCTATTTTTCAACGAACGGCGTTTCCCACCTTTCCCTCGAGGGCGGCTAGCATCTTTTTCTAACCACCGATATGGAGATTGACCAATTAGCAGCAACGCCAAATTCCCTCACCTTCTGAACGAAGACTATCCTCGACGAATCCGATGATCTCGTGTCCTCAGACACACCCCATCATAGCTTTCCTCTGCAGCATCATCGCGGCGGAGAGTCATTCTCTCGTGAGGTCGTATTAGCGAGTTACTTAGTGTCTGTATGCTCGGTGGATATTCCACGTTTTGCAAAGAGTCCAACTTAGATTTTTGTGAGCACGTACATCTATCATCCCGTTGACCGCGGATTCGTTATTGAACCTAAGACCAACATCACTAGTATCGCGAGTGTCCAACCGCCGCGGTTGATTGTCGCATCGGTAGTATCCATACTCGTATTAACAGACTCGTATTAGTTATAACACGATGGCCAATTCCAATGAAGATTTATCAAACGCCCACAACTTTATTCCTGACCCTTCTCCGACATACATATCAGTTTATCCAATTGCTTTACGAAACATACACTTGGCTACTGTTTCATTTTCGAGGATACTTTATTTTTACGTTTAGACGCGGTTTCAGTATTTCAGCTTCTGTATTCTATCGTTGCGTTGGTCGAATTACGCGGAGGTTCCTGATTGTGTTTTATTATCGGTTTATTTGAGAGCGAAAATAAAGTGCTGCGTATATGTTCGTAAGTTGTCTGGCCTAAATTCTGGAAATTATTAGGACGCAAGATGCATATACGATTGCGGTAAATAATAGAAGTTTTCCTTCAATAATATGTAATATTTGAAGATTATTAAATCGAATTTTGCTTTCTTGATAAGCAGTTGTACCGATAATCTAATTTTACACAACATTGGTTACTGGAAAAACGTCGAATAAATACGAAGACAAAAGAATACAAATTACGGAAAGCTACTACAGCTATCCAATGTATCGTTGGGTAAGAAAAACCACTATAATGAGCGCATTTATGAGACTCTTGCGTGTTATAAGAAAGAGCAAATGTTTCAGTCGATTGGAGAAACATGAGATTTTCGTTCTCTCCCGGCTATGGATGATATTCACAGCAGTCACATGTATCCCCCGACCTGTCGTTCCACAAAACGCGATAACAGTGTAGCGATGCGCAGAAAAAAGTTATCATAAAACCGAGCCTTGCACGCAGGAAAGAAAAGTTAATGTTATTTCTTTTGGCTCGATACTCCCGGTTATTTCTTTATCTTGCGGTGCATCGTTCCTTCATGGAGGCGTATCTGAATATTTCGTATCTCTAGTGTTGATACACAACGATAAACATAATAATATCGCTTCCGTCTTCTGATATTCTCGTTGTGGGAAGTTTATTAAAATCCTTTTGTGTGCATACACTGAGAACGCTATAATATGCCGTCGTGCTGAATTTTGCATAGCAATATAATATCTCTCTAGCGTATGCAATTTTTACGAAAGCCCGTTTGAAATTTTACATAAAACCACTTCAACGATATATCACATTAAAAAGTTATTTATCCGTGTACGAATCGAATTACGCCCGCGGATTAAAAGGTAAAAACCATCGTACGTTATTTAGTGGTGCTGATAAAAGCAGATTACAGAAATGGATTTAATAAAAACCACGCAAACATCAACGAGGAACAAGAAATATGTTACGCAGAGCGCGGAACCTGATATTCTGCAGACTTTCATCGAAAATGGATCATGTAAAGGATCGAATGGAAACACGATGCGCGTTCATATATCGAGGCAAACTTTTCCTACCCCGGGCATCCAGGATGCACTCCGTATTGGGAGTACACGCAGAGTCCTTTTAAGAGGAAAACATTCGTAAAGTACGTGACAATAACGTGACACGACTGTCAGAAACACGTATGCATTTCCATCGGGTCCGATCGTTGGATATTTTCCAAGATAAACACGATGCGTTCCAAGGCCTTTCATTAGCTTGTTCCTTTTGTACAATCGCATAATAAGAAAATTTAGGGAAAGGAAAAGTCAATGTCCTATTTAGACAAAAAAAGCATCATAAGATGCACGTGACAAAATAACTTCCATAAATACCCAGTTCTACCATTCTCAGGCTTCTGCTGCATTATCGATTTCTTTTTTTTTTTTATTTCTTACCTTAATTCCGTTGTTGCCTAAATAGCTTCATTACAAACCGATTGAAAGAGGTGCACACCTTGGTTTGAACATTATTATACTTTCACTAGTAACAGAAAAGGAAAGCTATGAACACTTCATAGTCACTTACTCCTTTTCTCGATAGTGGGTCTCTCCAGAATCGACACCCGCGTAAAAGCGACTACGTCCCTCCGCGTCGCGTTTTCCAATTTACGGCTACCGGAATTATCTTTGGCATAAAACTGTTTACGATCGTTAAGTTGGTAAAGCTCTCGTTACACTCGTCGCTTAATCCGTGACAAGGAAAAAAAACCCAATTACCGAGCTGCGCCGGGAAGGTTGCACTCGCTGTAATTCACGTGGCGCTCTCGCGACGCAGGAAGTAGTAACGGCACGTTGTTAATCAGCCTCGCGGCACCCGTCGTGTAACCCGGCATATATGAATAGGAAGGACAGGACGCGAGGAGTATGAACCATACCGAGTGCTCGCAGTGGTTCTCTTCGAACGAATCGCTTAGTTTGCTGGCCAAGCGTGATAAGCTTTCCCCAACTTAACAGGAAGCTGTGACTCATTTTTTAATTAAGATTCTTATACCGCGGAATCCTTTTCTTCGTCTGTTTCTCGTTTCATTCGTTTTTCCCCGTGGTCGAAAATGATCGCTCGACTTGCTCACCATGGCTACCGAGCTAAATTGCACCATTCCTCGAGCGAACCACGTAATCGAGATTTGCCGAATAAAAGCTACAAGCTGGTGACTTACGGCCCTCTGCGGATATTTTGAGTCATTTTTTAATTACGACCGGATTTTTCCCTTTCACCCTATTCTCGTTCCCTCGGGGCTCGGTATTGCGCGTCGTTCGGTGTGTGCATGCAGCCGGAAGTGGAAGGTGCTCGAGAGATCACGGGACTCGACACGGTCCCGACGACACCAGCCACGGTATAAAGCATTCTATTTGCATTTTATTGTTTAATATAAGTTTATGCATGGTAGTGCGGTAGCGTCGCTGTGCACAGAGAGGCGGCGTTCGCGCGAAATACGAGTCGCGGCGATGCGTCTCCCATCTCGATGTGTCTTTGCCTCGTAAATGATGAAAACTGCGTTGTAATTTCGGCAAATAAGAACGTATTGCCGTGGGCGACGCGCCGTGCACCACCAGCGAAATACAACGTGTTTGGTCAGTTGCAACGTTCCACCGTGCGGCGTAATAATAATGGTGAAATTTTCAAATACTGAGCCGCCGTGGAATGGCTAAGAAGTTAAGTACACTCGTGCACACTGCGCGTTGCGGAAAGATAAATGCCGACGGAGATTTTTCAGGACTGAGATTTATGTCACGCCGAGAAATGAAAGACGCGTGTAAAACAATGCTACAAACATTCTCGCGCCTTTCAACGCGTTTAGTTAATATGACGTTTATCGCGCCAACTTTTCGCGGTGCTCTTTAACAATTAGTCCAAGTTTCATCTTCATGTCGTTTCTATTATGAAATAAACAAATTATCAGTTTGTAAATCTGGATTCATTCTTATTAGTGGATGATACGTAATTTATGCTATAACAAAGAAATAGATTTTAAAAATTATTGATCCTTCGATACTTTTCATTGTTATTACGCACACTCATCTACGTTTTACACATGCACCCAACATACATAACAAATCTCCGAATTCCAGGAAGAAATAGAACGGCGTAGACATCGTCCTTCAAGTCACGTACGCCGAACACATGTCCTAGTCAAACACGTTCGCTCGAGTATCAATTATTCATGGAAATATGTAATCTCAAGCACATATACGTAACAGCCGGAATCGTCGCACGCAACGATATTAATATCAGTTGCCAGCGATCACTCTTCCTCCTTCGAAAGTCGACGAAGCGGGACAAACTCACGGGCCCTCCGTTGCCAATATTCCAAACATTCTTCAACTTCCAACGAACGAAGAATCCCGTGGTTCGACGTTTGGAAAACACGACCGCCGTCTTTTGATCTCCACGTCGTCCTCGTCGCCTATCCGTGCCAACAAGCTACGGATTTTCATATTTCTGCAAAGTTTTGAAAGGAGTTTAACAGGAAGGGCCGGTACAGCAAGACGAAGAAGACACCCCTATAGAAAGGCTCTATGGTGACCGTGTAAACGCGTGCACCCCCGTTGAAAATGTCAGAATCGTATAAAAGGACGTCAGACCTCTCTCTCTCTCTCTCTCTCTCTCTCTCTCTTCCTCTATTCACCGGGATAGGCAGTTTATTACTCGCATGCATAGACCCGTATGTGTCAGTCGTAACAATGTGTCCGGACTCTGTGAGCGCTTTCGACCCGGCGAACACGTGAAACGTGTTTCGCTGATCATCATAAAAAAGGGACACGATAATGTTACAATATAGACGTCCGTGTAATGACGTTCTTTTCACAGTAAATTAAACGCCAAAGGAAGGGTCCCGTCCCGTCGAGTACGGGGCCTTCATATTTGTGTGGTAGTGCAAGCGACTGTTGGCGTACGTAGGTGGTGTCTATACGCGTATACGGGTGTGTGTGTACGCGAGAAAAACGAGAAAAGAGAGCTGCCTGTTGTACGCGCAAGCTGCCTTAAGCGTAGCACAGGGGCACTTATGCGTCGCTTAAAGTGGGCATTACGAGGCGCAATAGAACTGAAAACAAAGGCTGAACGGTTTATCGCCCTGTTCGTCTTTTTTAAGACAGAGATGAAGCTTAAAATTAACGTAAGTGCTGAAGAAATGATTTAAAGATCAGATTAAAATCGAGTCTTACAGATTCTATGATGAATAAATAAAGATTTTCTTTTCATCGAATACAGAAATATCGAACCAATACGAAAGTGGACACAACCATTTCACTTTCACGCGGATAAAAGAGAGAATTAGCATAAAGAAGCGGCGACGAAGACGCTTTTTGTCATATGGGATCATCCGGTTCAGGCATAAATAGCGGATAGAGCTCCCCGTGCTTGGTGCTCGGTCGAAAATTGGTGGATTTACCTCGCTCCTCCTATCTAAATCTGCCAATTTCGAATGGATGCAGCGGCGAAGGCGGCAGCGCCTGGAATCTGGATGTTTACTTGACGCCAGCGGTGAAAAGCGACGACGTCGAGAATACACGGAAAACAGAAAACCGTTACAGCCATGGGAAAGACGGGGGTGACGTAAAGTGGGAGAATGAGGAAGAGAAAGAGAGAGGTAAAAACCGACAGGGGAAGGGAAGAACAAACGAGCTGGGGAAAGGTATAGAAGATGGAGGGAAATGAAGAAAAAGAGGCGGAGAGAAAGAAGGATAGACGGAGACGGCGGGAAGAAGACGAGGAAGAAGAAGAAAGCGGATTCGAATCTTTACCAACCACTCGGCGAGACACCTGCGGGAGGGAAGATCTCCTCTGCCTTTGAAAAGCGAGGAAGTGGAGAGGTTTATTGAGTCCTGGGACACGTAGTCTCCCGAGGACATGCCGGAAAGTGCGAGTGAAACCTCTTCTTCACCCATTCGTTCCGTCCTACCACGCACTATGTACAAGCACGACGTCAGGTGAGAGGAGGGAAAGTGTATTTACCACTCGTTGCCGGGGAAAGAAAGACACACCAGGAGCTACTACCTTCGCGATTCTAAGAAAATACGAGCCAGCCGTTTGGCTCCATTTTAAAATAGATGGGAAGCCCAAGGGCTGCGACGAAACGTGAATCTCGCGATTCCAGAGAGATATAGGGATTTTAAACGCCTCGATATGATTATAAGGTGGCTATATGATTGCGTATCTTGATAATAGTGGTAGATAAAGAAGTGTAGAATTGTATATTCCTTTATTCTGGATACGTATTTCGTGACTAGAATAGCAATAATGATCATTCTGTGATTAAAAATTCAGTAGCGTCGAAACTGTAAGCGCGTCTGACTATACCAAGATTAAATCTACTGGAGCAACGCCTAAGTTCTCCTTGCACAGTACAACTAACGTCTTGATTGTAGTTTAGTTTTGTGTTAAGTTTAGTTTGATGTTAAAAATATTCGGAGAATCATTTATCTATGGGAAATCATCGAAACCTAGAAAGGGTTCATGGAAGACTACCATAGGAAAATAACACGTCGGCGCAAAATAGTAAATGCGAGGTCTGAGTGAATCGAAAGTTCTTCGAAGGTAATGTTGGCTGGCTGACTGGATGGCTCGTAGGGGCCGTAGGAACGTAATTGGATATAATTTTTGCGGACCGACTAACCGAATTAGACGGCGGTGTGTTTGCGTTACTAGCGGCGGTGGTGCTGGCGGCGTCGTCGGGAAATGGGTGGCGCGAGGGCGAAAGGGGGATGAAAAGCCCGCGGGGTAACAACCACGGCGAATTATTAACAGAAGCAGTGGCGCCTCCGTGCGCGCCCTACGAGTCACGCTGTGTGGCAAAGTAAATCAGCCCACGGCGATCACCAGCGAAACAGAGAGACTCACATTTGTAGTTTCTCTTGTTTCTTTCTTTTCGGCGCCGAATAAATCGGGTAGCGTAGTGTTGGATTATTCGTCGAAATCATTCGGCCACGTGTTTGCGTTTCGTATAACAAGTGGATGTCATAATGGAATGAGTCTGGCTCGGACTGTTGGAGATTCGAAGGAATTCTTGATAACGGAACTGGGGGTTACGAGTGTAAGTAGTTGAAAAATTAAAAAGCAAAATGGGAAGAACTTGAAACGGAGATAAATAAAGATAAGGAGAACGGGATAATTAGATTGGGCTGGGATTATCTGAAATTAGAAATTTCTCAGGAATAAAAGGTATGTATGATGGAATGTGGTTCTTGCTGATTTTGATAGAGACTCTTTTATTTGAGGTTAAAATCAAAATTGTAAGATTCTGCACTCCGAGATTCGAAGTTTTCTCCATTCGGTTTCTAGGATTGTTAGACTGTAGGTATCGACCAGTGTAATTCGAGAAGTAGTTTCATCTCCAGAGTCGTCGCAATTAAGTTCTACAACTTTGGAGTGGCCGACTCGCACTCGACGGTCGTCACAATCAGATCCCTTAACTGCAAGGTTAACAATATTCTATTACAAATGGATCTTGCGTTCTTTAGAATTTCTATCTTCAAAAAGAGAAAACATTCTAGTTCGAAGATTTGTATAATTTTTTAAATTTTTTCTATTTTCGTTTTATAAAATTTTATTATATTATGTCAAGGCTTCCCATAATTCTATTACTTTTTATTATAACTAATTCTAGTAATTGCATCCATTATTTTTATAGAGATTCAACTTTATTGGAGAATCACTTTGATTACACTTTATATTTTGTTTTAACATACAAATTTGTCTGCAATGTTTTTCCAGTATTTTCAATTAATGGAAACAATGGCCGAAAAGCACGATCGTTGCACTGGCACAGCGAACACAATGGAATTATCGCGTCAGACGAAAAATTGCAAATCGAACGTCCGGAACGATTACTGTTTCGCCGATTCAGCGTTCAGACGCGTCGAACAAATTTCATTTTATTGCTAGCAGAGCACCGGATTCGTTAAATGTTTAAACACTTCCGTCGGAAGAATCACACCGGGCAACTACCGCAAAATATATTTTGTATTTATCTACATGACCAGCAACCTACAACATTTATATCACTTATTTCACCAAGGGAGACTTTCTTGGCACAATTTATCCCTCACCGAAGAGACGCCTTGATCTGTTAATTCCTTGCGTAAATTATTCTGAGCTTCAAAATGGCGAGGCACGATGCGAAAAGAAATACTTTGTGCTCGATGAGAGTATGAAGAATGTAATAAAAGAGAGTCGAAAGGGATATTTCGGACGACGGGAAAGCTGAAAAAGAAGAAACGGAAACACGAGCACGCTCTCGTATTTACGCGAATGTAAAATGGAATCAGTTTATGGGGAGAATTAAACTGCCGTAAAACGAAATCGCCATCGCTGCAAAGTTATCAAGCGGAGTTATGGCCAGAAATACAAACGACCAATGAGACGGCAAAAATTTATTGCATGTACTAAAGAAAATACATACTTTTCAACAGTAAGACTTCAGTTGGCAACGGCATGCTTGAATAATAAGTGAAATAGGCGCACTGTGCACGTTCCTTGTTTTCGTTTTTCTTTATAACCATTTTTATATCATATAAGACGATCTTGTAAAGGCTGAGTAATAATTGAAGGGCAATTTCGTTCGCGTAGCTAAAGTCGTATTTTCAAATCTTACGTTTATTTTTTAGTAGATAAGGTGCGGGTGATCTAGTAAAGTCTGTTGACACTGAAGGAATGCATTAAGGATTGATTAAATAAACGTTTAATTAGGTTGCGATCTTCGCAGATATCCGAATCACTCCTTAAGAGCATTTTGGAACTTTGCCAAGAAAAGTTAAAGATCTAATTTATAAATTAAAATTTTTAATCAACGAAATTGGAGCTAGATTATTAATAGGTTAATATAGAAATCAATTTTTCCCTTAGGAATTTTTGTCGAATGATTTGGAAGTCAACTTTATATTATATTGTATAGAACTCTAGTTAATTGTACTTCATATCTTTTCCACGATAACAAGAAAATTTCGTTAAAGGAACATTAACAAACAGATGCAAGAATAGTTGTCAATTTGTGTTTCATTCAATTTGTCTAGTTCATGAAGATCGTAAACCAACAGCTCTCCTCGCACGCCGTATCGCAGCTAGTTTAACAAGAAGAACAAGTATTCCGGCTCTGTAACACGGAGATGTAGCCACAAACACGGAAACGACGTGGAACAAGGATGGAGATGGCGACGTTATCGTTCCATTTTAGACTGACATCTTAGACCGTCATAAACGATTCCCCTCGTCCTACGGTTCAGCTGAATCAACCTTATAACACCTCGTGTAATCTGGTTGGCTGGCAAGCAATATGCAGCTTGGAATCGGGAATATCTAAACTATGCGCCGTTCCTCACGGTTCACGTATCGAGGCTTGTAATGTCTTACTTTGTTCGGGTTGTGTGCTTTTCTTTAAAGGGTTTTCCAGCGCGAAACGATCGTGCGCGACGTTCGTATCGACGTCGTGCTGCTATCTTTATTGGCCGTTTCTTGCTAGTGATAATCAGATGATGTCTAAATACGTGGATTTTTAGTAGAAAGAAGAATCGATGGATAGTAGCAAATAGAATTAATACATACCGAAGCGAGACACAGATCTTTCTTGAAACACAATATTACGTTTTATCGATCGATTACTTTATATTACGGGAAGATAACACCATTAAGAGATGTATTAATTCTCATTAGAAGGAGAACAATTTACTCCATGAATTTTGATAAATATTAAATATAAGAAATTCAAATACGGAACTTCAGCAACAAACTAAATAAAATCTTACGACTCTGATTTATGAATCTACACAAATTGAATTTGGAAAGTAAATAGAAAGATAAATAAATGTAGGAGAAATTCTAACATAGTAAATTGTGATAATTGAGATATAAACCAAACGTAATTTAGATAAGAAAATATTTTTCAATATTAATAAACCTGCACGGATGAAATTATAAAATAAGTCATCTTGTATCAAAATTTCATAACACCTAGTTTTATGATGTTCGTAAAAATTTGTTGATCCTCTTTATAACTGAAATTAACGATTCGAACATTTAGCTGACGCCTGACAAAAGCAGTCAACGGGCACAGAAACACTTCCGGCGTTCTTGATACGAGCGCGACTATCCCCTTTTTCTCCTAATACTTTTTCGTGCGAGACAATCTCGGTCAGCAGAAATTTAATTAAGAAGCACGCACATTGAAGGAACGCGTACGGTCGTTTCGCTCCCCTTCTCTACCTCTCCGCCTTTTTCATTCTCCCTTCATTTATCAGAATTCCGACTTCTCGAGGGTGTAATCCGTTGATTAGAACGACCGCCGCCAACGACGATCGGTTTGTCCCCGAGGTTATGCCACCACACTCGTTCAACCGTGGCGACGTTAATTTCGTCTTGGTTAAGATACGAATTTTAGGGGGAGATTGTAAGATTTCGACTATCCTCCTTTTGGTTAAAAGGTTACTACTTTAACTTAGTAACTTTTTATTTAAACACACGTTCACGATTTCTGTTTCGAACATACTAAAAATAATATCGTTGAAGAATTGTAAATCGTAAACAGACACGATTTAACAATTTTTAGGTATCTAACAAGTTAGTCATCCTTAGCTAATTTTTGCTATAGTTCCTTTCTAATTCGTAACTCTCCCCGAAGCTTTATTTTCTGCTTCTCAATCTCTTTTCACGATTTTCAACTTCTCTCTATTTTTTTAAATCCAGCTAATTGTCATCTTGCAGATATGCGACATTAAAATATAAAAAGCAGCTTAAAACCGGCTATCATCAAAAGAGCCGCGACCTGACCAGTTGATAATCGACGAAAATAGTTCGATCACGCGATAGTTACAGAAAAGGATTTCAAGAACGTAGCTAAGTGAATCTGGTACGAGCATTCAGGGTAATTAGCGAGCCGCCTAAATCACCAGAGTAACATCGGTGGTTGGCAGATAGGCTACGCCGCCTGCGGTTACCACGATGTTGCTTGTAAGGGACGAAACGGTTCGAGAAACGGCGTGGATGAAAATGGAAATGCGAGAAGGGAGCGCACGTAGCGAATGTCTCCGTTTCTACTTCTGCTGCTTCTACCTGCGATTCAATGTGCATTGATTGGACAATCCTCGCTATTCGGTGACGTGTCGTCAATCTGTTTCTATCTATTTACTGTAGCCTCTTGCGCCATTTCGTGCAGACACGATCCGTTTCACCCGAATGGAGACAAAACGAATTATTTTGTTAGATCGTTCCAACCAGGTTTTTTCTTTTTGGTCTAATGCACGATTTTGAGGCCTTATTTATTACGATAACTTAATGATTTGTTACTTAGTTTTATGGATAGAGTTTTCGTTAATACGAAGATATGAGCTAATTTGAATCGGCGTAAATTTGAAGTAATAATGAGGGAATAATAAATTCGTTAGTATAATAAAATATTAAGGTGTAATACAGGATATAAGAAATAAAACTTTGATACGGATAGAACTAGGTTACACACACACACAAACACAGAACCATAGGATAAGTTGGTGTTTCTAAGAAAAGATATATGTTCGCGCATACAATATTTCCATACTCCAATAATCTTACTTGAATCTTTTCAAATCTACCATATCTTTCAATATTAATCGGAAAAAACCATTCTTTACACATTTTTACACAATATTATTTCCTTTCCAATAAATCTTTCATCCTTGACGCAATAGATGCTCAGTATCAAAGTAACGCGCGTTACCCAAAGATTCCAGCAAGAAAGGCAGCGCATTGAATATCCGGGCAGAAAATAAAATCGGTGTCTGTATACACGCAAGACTCTTTTTCTTGGGCGGACGTTCATAGAGAACACCAATAAATCCGTGAAGCGGCAGTGGCCGGTCGGCCAGTCGGACGGTCGACCATCCGTGAGAGGGTGCATCTATCGCGGCGGCGATATATAAATCCGCATCGGCGGTATATCAGGTTTTATGGCCGCGGTAGTTATTTACGCAACGGATAAAAATGCACGTGGAAAACGGTCGTAAACGCGTCGAGAGGGTGGCTGGCGCGCAAACCGTCAGATAGGGCTGAAAGCGGATCGCCGTGGGGATGGAAGAGGAAAGAAACATGCGAGTAATGCTGGGATTTCCCCTTTCTTCTTTCTTAAAGAGACGTATCGGAAAAGAAGAAACGACAGAAAATAAAAGACGAAGAAGGGAAGAGGAGAAGACTCAGAAAGGGTTGAGATAGAAGGATAGAAACGCGAGAGAGAAGCTATCCACGTACGTTTTCGTGGGTAACAAATTTATACGAGTTCGCCTGATTTATTGGCCGCAAGTTTAACAACGGCCGACCGGACCACCTCTTTCTATCGTAGAAAAAGGAGTGTGGTGAGAGAGTGCCTGCCGATAACGGAATTTATGACGCGCTCGTATGGATCCCTGCATCTCCAAGTAACTCGACGATCTTCCACTGAGATATTTGATACAGTGGACCAATCATTGATTCAACCCGAATATATGGGATGCGTTTCGAACATGTACTGTATCATAAACGTTTTATGTGAACACGGTCAGGAATAGACATTTATCTTTTCGCTATCACGGAACTCGCTCGGTAGGTGGCGTCTATTCGAAACATTCAACCAAACTTTCCAGCTGTATTGTATCAATTGCACAAATGAAAACGTGCTCTATAAGACCCAGAGAAGAGACTTTCTATTACAAATAAAATGAGTTGCCAGTTGAAAAAAGAAATTGCAAACGTACCAATATCTTGTATTATCTTTTCACTATTTTTCGATCGAAGCCATAAATACGCGTATCTAAATAAAAATTTTCCAAGCATCATTTCGAAAAGTTTCAGAAACGTTGTCTATCTCCGATCGACTACAATTGTCAAACGACGATATAAATGACACGAAGCAAATGAAATAAATAACAAGTCGGTCACAACCAATACCTCGTAGCCAAACACTTAACGCGATACGAGAAAAGTTCCGCGGGAGAAAGTAGTGCGCCACCACTGAACGTGATTTCGTGGCGAATAATTTCACCCCAGTCCTCGAACAGCGAACCGTTTTGCAAATAAACGATCCTATGTTAACGGTGAACGAAATTGGTTGTTGGCTCGGCCGGAGAAACGGCACCAGCCCGGTGGGATGGGCTAACGAAGACGAAAAAAGAATTGCCTCAGTTTAAACAGTCCGGAGCGAGGTAAGTAGATAAGGCGAGGCGAGGCGAGGCCGGGCCAGGGATGCGAGTTGTTATTTCAGACTCCGGAACGACGCCGAGGTTCCTAGTTAAGAATTAGCAAAGTAATTAAGAGTCAGGAAATGGAGCAAAATAAAGCAGGAGGGAGGAGGGCTTATATCTAGAACTTATACCGAACTTGCCGAGGAAGGGAAAGAGTCTAACTTAGCCTCGTCGGCCAAGGGAGAACGTTGATACGGCTCTTTTCCGTTCGAGAATTCAACAACCCTCCTTTCTCCCTTACATTCCCACAGTCCACCTCCGCTTTTAGCCAATTCCGCCGCCATCTCCTTTCCGGTTCGTTCGTTTCGTACGAATCTTCGGCTAGGAACGTTGGAACTTTCTTCGAAAAAGTCGGAGCAACGGAAACCGTTGGCGAGACGAGTGAATGACTGACCAACGGAATTACCTCACGCTTTCCACCTTCAAGAGTTGCTCTATGTCTTTCCGCTCCTGTTCCATGATGTTCATCGACGTTTATTAACTTCTACGGTACGAGCATCAGCTACAGTCGACAGTTGTTGAAACATTCCTACGGACGATTAATGTCGACAATTTTCAAGAACATACACATACGCTACAGTCATCTTTGTTTATGTCCTCCTGTTTAGTCTTTTTGGGCGCATAGTTATAAATAGTCTGTCATTTCTTGTGGCATTTAAATAACTATTATTAGATTTCACTCAGTTTAAATAAGTATTGCTGTCGAGTGATACTATGCGACGAACGGGCGCCGTATCGAAGAAGTTAATCAACCGGTAATTCTTCGGTTAATCTTCCATAATTATTTATTCACACTCGCATTTGATTGATATCCTGAATATCGACGAGGATTGATTGTCTTCTTAATTTCGTTGGCCTTGACATGTCACACTGTGAATTCAACTTGTGAGTTTACGCGATCGCACCGTTCAAAGTACACGCTCTGCGAACGAAATCATTGTAGCCAGACGTTCGCGGAAATTACGAAAGCAATTTTCGTTTTTCGTTTAATAAAATCGACTACGAGTCTATTGCACGAGTCTCGCTGGCGTTTCGTGCGACGATAAAATCCCGATCGATGAGACAATGCAATTTCGACAGCAATTGTAAGTTGGCATGAACAAGGTTATTTCGGAATTGGGAAGAGATCCGCCGGTGGAAATTCGACGCTAAAATGATAAACCTCAACGTGGCAGGACATTGTTTATCGCGATTAGTTGGTTATTTTAAAGTTATACTCATACGATACACTGAACGGAGCTAGGAGATATGAGATTTTCTTTTGCGAGTACGAAATTGGCTTACTAACAATCAGGATCATTGTAAGTCACAGACTTTTTCGTCTGTTTTTCAAGTTACTTTACATGCTTCTTGTTATGTAACAGATGGGGTTTAGATTTGCAAAAACGGAAGAATTACTTATTAAAGAAGTAAGAAACAAGATTGAGTTACATTTAAGTATTCTATTTGCGACAGTGAATTTATAAAATTCTAGATGCATGAGTTTTTTGTATACCTTCTCTCTAACTCTTTCATAATACAGCAATAAAATGTTACTTTGAAGAATAATTTCCACAATAGCTCTTAAACAACGATTTTCAAACTTCTTCCTCAAAAGAGCTAAATAAATGGGGAAACAAAAGAACGGTAGAATAAAGTATCCGCTATCTGTTAAAGAGCATTAAAAATTGGTTAAAGGAATGAGACGAGAGGTGAGAAACAGCGGAGAAAAGTGGACGGTCGAAGGCCAACAGTAAAGGGGATAATCGGAAGAGACATCGATAGCCAGTGGTGGAGCCGTCAGAGACATCTGGTGGCTTTGTCTTCGGGCCAAGACACGCCTCCTTTACGACTTGGCTTAGCTCTATAAACGCTTTTCTTAGGAGGCAATCGGCTCCCTTTTGCGATTTACCGTCCATCGTGGACGATTCTTGCGCCAGACAAGCAAAAGGACACCGAATCGCAACGCGCTCTTCTGCAGCCAAGAACGTCGCGTGCTCGGAAAAAGAAACGACCGAAGAAAGACTATTGGATGCAGTTAAGCCGTGAGGGCAGTTTGAAAGTACGATGGAAAGGGAAAGGACAACGACGAATAGTATGTGACGCAAGAGAAGGTCCGCGATTTGAAAATGAAACGCGAGATTTCACTATCTCGTAAACGTACAATCGGTTGCTCGTACTCCTGACCTTAAGTCACCAACTTAACTTTCAAAGACTTTGTAAGATAGCTTACAGCGAATGAAGCCATTTTCATTGCTAAGATAAATAGAGACAACATTTTTAAATCGAACAGACAAGAAATGACACACAATTAGACACAGGCCGAATTCACACCATCCTACAATGTATCCTTAGGACAAACAAGACTTTTGAAAGTGTCCCGTCGACGCTATCGGAGGACAGATTCGAGACGAGCTGATAGCTTCTCTATCGCTTGCTTTGGGAACTCCTGAAATTTAGCCAAGTTTGATTGAAATTTGGCATCGTATCTGCAACATGCGCAACATACAGCGAGCTGATAAGAGAAATCGTTATAGTGCGACGCGACGTCGAGTACCATCGAGAATCCTTCGATTCTGCAGGAAAGCAGATTCTCTGTGAGTCGAAGTGTATCGGTAGAAGCGAACGATAGAAATTGGAGAAAGCAGAAACGAGTTGGGTACTTGGTGTTCGATGCAGTAATACAGAATGACGGGTCCCATCGTCGAAAGGAACGACTTTCGAGATTTGAAAACGAGCTGCTGAAAAATTTGATTACTCATAGCAAGGCACGCGAAGGGTCCAGCAACGGAAATGAGGGCGCGTCTTCTGATTGATCGAGCCGGGAGGAAATCGCCTCGAGATTGGTTATTATTACCCCGTTAATGCAGTTATCGTTGCCACCAATCGTGCTTCCAATCATCTTCGTTATTGAACTTCTCGCGACGAAATCGCCTCCCATCGCCCATTCTCTGTTCCCTCTCTTTCTTTTGTCACTCGATGTTTGTCTATCTTGTTGTGCTCATCCTACGAGTCCTGTTTCTCTTTCGTCAACCCCATTTCCTCCCGTGTCTCCGTTCATTCTGTCGCCTTTCGACATGCTGCGAGCGTGAAGAGAATGAATCTTGATTATTGATTTACTTAGACGACCCCTCAGTTTCGTCGATGTTTCGTTATCTTTGATAGGTGGAGAAACGTAGAATTGCATATTCTTCTATTCGAGAAGTGTAGTCAGCGATTAGAATGATGGTACAATGATTAATAATAACAATTTATTGATTAGATGTCTAGTAACTTCGAATCTTTGGATGGCTGACCACAACAGGGTTAAATTTACTGGGTCGCTGTTCTAGACTTTCTGACACAATTAACTAATATTATTAGTAAATTATGAATATCAAAACAATGAAACAAGTGTTATCTATTATTTGACGTTAAATTATAAAAATGTAAAAAGCATTTGTGCAATAAAAGTCTATAATTTACAACTTTCGAGAAAAACTTTACTACAGAATTCAAACCGGGAAGCAGAAGTCATAATAGCAATTCCTTCATATGTTTCCAAATTTAAAGGAATTTTCAACGATATATCAGATCGAAGTTACGGAAAGTAAGGATCAAAAATTAAAAGCGCCAAAACACGTCTCTTCAATTTCCATTCTCTGCGAACTTTTATCTCGCAACCGCAAGGAAAGAACATTTATCGCTATCGTCATAGGAAATCGACCTCGTTATGACACTGTTGACGATTTAAAATTCCCCACGTAGCTATTCCCCATTAATATCGAAGGGCCCGGCCGCGTTTTCGTTTGGCGGGCGAGCGACGGTGAAACAGAGACGGAGCGAGATTTATGCTCGGCTACGTGACAAAAGGCGACCAACTCGAGTCTAGTTTGCAGCCAGCGATGTTGCGACGGAAATCTGAAATATTCAGGGTACGGCAAAAGGTATACGTGGGAATTCGAGTCTGTCTGCAGTGTGTAATAAATTGAAACGTGCATATCTCCGGAGGCAAACCGTAGTCGTGGTATACCAACACGAAGCTGGCGAGTGCAGATAAGCAACGACGCGGTAATCCTCGGACACACTGTGTAAGTTAACGCTGGTAGACCTTGCGAATTACATTAACGTTCAAGCATCGTCGGTAGTGAGAGTCTGTACCGGAGTGACAGAGAAACAGAATATAAAGATAAAGGTGTAAAGCGGGTTAACGGAACGAGATAGAGAAGTGTGGCCTACGGAAAATAAAGGGTGAGAAGGAGGAAAAGAACAGCTCTCAGGATAATTCAAAAGGGTTGCTAGTCCTAACCGGAGACAAGCTACTATCTAGTTAAAAGGCGCACTGTACGCTTAAATGGTCGGTGTGGTTACAGGACGCAGCGTTAAAAGGTGCAAATAGCCGAAAGCTTAAAACGCCCCGCCGACTTTGCGAACACGAGGCGGACTCCGTGAGCCGGCTATCCCCTGAAAATATCCACCTGCGCACGGTAATAAAGTTAGGCCGGTGTTCGGCGGCAGAGAAATAGTTGCTCGAGGGCTGGAATTGCGGAACGCCTCGAAACAAAAGCTACCGGCAAGCCGAATTTACCTCTTTGTGAGAGGGAATTCCGTAGGAAACGAATCTTCGCCGCGAAGGATGCCGTTTCCAGTTGCGCCTCCGCTAATCCGTGCACAGTAATCGTTCCAAACCCTAAATTCACCAGACTTTCAGTAGTATCGTTTTCAGAATGATCAGCCCTTGATTCTCTATCCCTGTTTCACTTTCTTCAATTAACGTTGCACAAAATATTGCATCAATATAAAACCGAGAATTAAACTAACATTGTATGAAGTACCGAAGTACGAAGTTACCAGAAAATTGTTTCAGTCTTCCGAAACAAAACACATTTTTGTCTTTGCTTTATACACTACGTTACACGTTTCACACTCGGGACATAGATTATGTGACATATTCATTACGTCCATCGTTACGATCTCAAGAAGTTCGTTAATTTCACGTTCATTAGTTACGAAGTATCCAAAGGAAGAACGAAGCACGCTTCACCAGCGCGAATGTGTGCATAATTAAAGCGAAGGTTACGTCGTTAATTAGATTTCGTTACATGACAGCAACGACGAACAGAAAGAAAAAATCGTACCGATATACAACGTTTCACGTGCCGCTGGTTTTATTCCAGCCCGTTGGATCATAACCCTTGATTAGCTTTTATTGATTACCATTAAAGATTTCTTATCGTCGCTGAGAGTATGAAGAAGTTGTCTTCATTTTGCATATTATGTGAAAAAGTGGCAGACTAAACATTTGCTTCCCACTGAGAAGAGAAATTTATTTACTCGTAATTCCAACGGTTCAGTATTTCCATAACAAATTACAGAATAATTGTACCACCATAAGTTACCTGCCAGTTATGATAGGAATAAATAAACTTCGTAATTATAGAGTTCAGCATGTTACGAAAAAAATTACACTATGTTTTAAAAACCTTATTAACAACTGTCTTGAACTTAAATTAACAAGTGTGACTTATGAACAAGAGTATGTTAGCTGTCTTCGTTATATGCAAACGACCGTCACCGCGTAATCATGTATCACATGTAAAATTGCGTTTACCAACTTCTTTACGTCATTCTTATAAAACAGACTTTAAAGCCGACCGATCCGTCTTTCGTACATTGTAATTTATTCGAGTGACGAGCCGTTATCGAAAAACATAACAAATGTCCTCGTCATCCGCAGCGAATTTTCGTCGGTGCCACTGAAAAGGAAAAAAGCATTTTCGTTCCTCCCTCGTCCTCCTTGCCTTGCGGTACAGAAAGTTGCTAGTGTACGTCAACGACTTAAATCGATATCGAACGATGCCGTGCCTCTCTCGTAGCAAAGTCATCCTAAAGAAACGGCCGACGGAGGGCAATTAATCATACAGATGCCAACAGAGGCCATGATAATAAATGCGCGAGATCGTACTGCGTGAGAGAGAGAAAGAGAGAGAAAGAAAGAGAGAGAGAGAAAGAGAGAGAGTACCTATGGGAGGTCTGACGTTTCCGGATAGGGTGACAATCAGAATGACGCCGCGTATCCTTTGTAACCCGGCAATTAGTTTCCTCTGTCCTACGTGGTTGTCCTCTACCTAGTTACCTGCAGCCACTGGGAAACTAAGTGACACGAAACCGAAGAGAATCACACGTTGCACGGTCATGACAACTCGCATCTATGTACTTGTACCCACCTACGTTTCATATGTCTGTATCTTGCTCAATTTTCGTATTTATGGTGAAGGAAGAATTTCCATTTTTTGACATATTGTATGTTCTGATATTATATAATTATGAAACTTGAAATATTTGTTAATCATTTGTATTCCTTTTTTATGTAGTATTGAGTGTGGAAGAGTAAATTAAAGTTGAATATGAAATATTTAAAGCGTTAACGTTGTTGTATTTATTATAAATCTAAAAACTGTGACGAATCATCTTTCTGTTAAAGTTTAGCTTTGGCCTTAATTTTCTGCGCTTAAAAACTATGTCACTTGTACCGCGTTTCCTCTAAATCCTCCTCTCCGTATGTTTCTGTTATATTTTATAGAGAACAGGAATTGCAATCGAAAGTCACTTATTCGATATACAATATTTAAACCGAATATTAACGGTGTCGTAACGCTTTATAGAAACGACGAGGACGATAAAATTGCAGCTTCGTCGCGCCATTGCGGTCTAAATATGAGTGGAAATATAACCCTAATCGGCTCGGGGAGACCCGTGGGAGATGCAATAATCGGGAACGGTCCCCATACGACCATGAATTAATTCCGCGCGGATAATTCTCCATTATTCAAGCTGCGAAATGATATTTCGATTCCAGCGCGCAGTCGATCTACGCAATTGAACTTTTTACCATCCCCGCATTTTGTACAACGCTCTCACGTGTAAGCTATGATAGAACGTTTCGTAACAGTTTGACAGAATTGAACTTGATACGAATTATGTCGTTCGAATTTGTCCTGATGAAAAATTCATAAATATGAGGAAGGATACAATTTCTACACAGAATTATTGATGTATAATTGTTGAATGATATCTATGCATATTTTTTTAAAACAGAGAGGTTGATAAATGGAGTACGATTTTAATAAACTTTATTTTTTATTATTTTATGTTTGACAAAATAAATAAATTCCTGGACGAGATGTTTTTAATGTAAGTCCTTTTAATGTAACACTTCTTCTCGACTGATAATTTACTTACATAGAAGATATGCATTAGACAAGAAACAATAAAATACCAGAGGAACGATAATAAACAGTGAAACTTCTATTTACCAAAACCGGGCTTTCCCATGAAACACCAAGTCATTGTTCTCGAGTCGGTTCTCATTTTACAACTGAGGACCAGTCGATGCAACTACCTGGACGAATGAAACCATTTTAATACCGTCGCTTTAATTACAAACGAGACCGACGCAGCGCGAAAACAAGCGCAAGCGGTCCGAAAGAAGAACGAGGAGACGCGAGTGTAGCCCGTAGGCTCATAAAACGTCGACAGCATTATGCTCTTCACGGTATAACTTCTCCCAAAAGCGTCGCTGCAATCAGCAATCCCCGCGACATCACGGACAAGGGCAACACCAGACAGGGTCGGAGGAAGTGGACTGGGTAATCGCGAACCCCCGAAACGCGAGAGTTGATAGGACGACGAGAAAAGGTCGAGGTAAATCTCAGAATTTAATATCCTTCGAAGAGATATGTAATATCTCCTAAAAGCCTCCGTGGACTTTTTTCCTATGAAACATGCGTACTTCTTCTACGAAAGATGCGTTACCTAAAAATCATTGAACGAGAAGTCACACGCGTCTTTTTCGTTGCTTTCTTTAAGAGTTGTGCTTTTCATTCTATATACACTACAAGCCTTGTCTTCCTCTCATCAATGCTATCTCGTTAATTTTGTCAGGCGGAGAAATGTGGAATTGCGTGTTCTTCCACGTTAGATTTGTATTTAGTGATTAGGATGTAAGTTAAGATCGTTCCCAATTTCTAGATGGCTGACCACAACAGGACTAAATCTACTGAAACGCTGTTTAGAACTTTTTTGAACTATTGCATCGATATTATTACCGAAATGAAAATGGTAAATCTCAAAATTTAGTATCTTTCGAATATACAATATCCATTAGAAGACTTTATGAGCTTTCTCATGCGAGAGCTGCGTTTGTGTCTGAAGATCATTGAATGAGAAGGCACATACGTGTGGATTGTCGTTTTCTTCAAGGGCTGCGCTATAGTAATGCGACACTTGGTTGCCTGACGGAACAGGAGAAGATGGAACGAACGTGGAAAGATTATTGATGGGCCTCGATAGCTAAGATGAAGGCAAGCGAATCACTGCCGGTGTAATTACGAAATGGCTGTTAGGACGGAACGCCGCCGTTATTCTAGCACGAACCGATCCATCATCCACCGTCGCAACTGGGGTGGCGCTGAGCTGTAAACCCTCGGCTACCTTTTTTTTACCCTCCCCGTGTTCCCGGCTGATTTCATTCGCGCTTTAACGCCTTCCAGATGATCGGGGGATCGCCGATGTAATTACCATGAAGTGGCTTTCATCGAGCTGCGCCCATTTGATGCTCTTAAGGTGAATTCATTGTTCATGGGCCCGTCCGTATTGGGAATCGATCATAGATCACCGATGACACCATCGGCGTCGGTGCCGTCGATATCGGCCTGCCCGACAGCTATTTTATATTCGAGAAAATCCTTTTTCCGCGAGACGATGGAAAATTGCGCGTAAAAAGCATCGCGACGTTTTAATTTATTTACATGACCGTATGCGGTAAAGTGGGTGACCTTGATGCTCTGCTATTACTGAAGGTAAGCTGTATGATTCATTGCTTTCGTATTTAACAGTAAAAAGAAAAATAAGCAAACTATTTTTAATCGGACCTTTAATGTTCTCGTATCATCGCTGTAACTCCTCAACGATGGAGATTGAATCGATCAGAATACATGCAGATATTTTACATTCATTGCTTTCTTATGAATTCTTTTCGCTCGACTCTTTGTTTAATTGTTATGAAAGAAAATATTCGACCTTTGTGACACGACGGTGAAGCCTCCGTCAGCTGACGATTAACCTTGCAACCTATCTACAATTAACCTGAACCTCAATTAATCTCTGATAAATAATACAATCTACCAAGTAATAAAAATAATCTAATCTAATCAATCTAATCGAGTAATAAAAATAATATCTCAATCGTCCAACCTGCTTTCTCACTTGTTTCTTAATTAACCTGAGATCCATCAACCGAATCTTTCTTACCAATCGTTTCTTCTATTTCCACCAAGAACAAAAACCGAAGATTCACCATGTCTGTGAAGAGTTCGACGTCGTCACCCATGGTGACGCAAACGGAGTGACGTGTTATTTACCGTCTTGGTGTAATCTCAGTTCGACCGGCGCTGCAACCAACCCCTTTCGTCGGTGACTTTCTTTTTTCTCCCGTCGAGCCCCACGGCTATCCTCCGCGGTCCCTTTTTCCTCCGGGCTTCATCCACTTCCGTTCATCGTGCCGTTGACGGTTAAAAGTCGGCTTCTTGTCACTCACTGCGAAGTCGTCGCTCGCACGTATCGCCTCGGCGATCTTGTCTTCCATTTTGCCTCGCGTTCTTTTCTCCGTGGCTTCTCTTATTTCCGTTTTTCCTCCTTTTGAGCAAGTGCGAGCCAGCCAGCTTCGGCGGAGACAGACGCGCGGTAAAATTGTTCGCAGCGCGTGAAACGTTCCGTCAAGATCAAGAAAGGGCAACTTGTATCAACCACCGTCGGAAACAAATAATTTCCCATCGCTCCGGGAAAATGGCTTTTGTTTTCTTGTTGCAGTCCGACGTTAGCTTTTGGACGCTTCCTTTATCATCTACACGGATTTAAGCAGCGAGAAGAACTTGTGCCGAGATGAATTTCTTGCTGTTATTGTGGCGAGTGTTCGTGGTGAGACGATAAGAAGATGTTATTTCAGAAAATTAAAAGTACGATGCAATCTTTTATCGTTTAATCTGTTTAATGTAGCATTCTAATATATTGTTGAGAAGATTGTAATTACGGCAGGTCACGAAAGTATTTGAACAGTCACCATGAAAAACTTTTATGTCTATACTGTACGAGTTGCACAAAATATTTTCAAATTTCATTAGCACTATAATGACACGCGACTGCTGTTACGTCCGGTGACTCTTTACGTTCGAGGCGACCACCAACTGTGCACATAGAATCAAGCGGGTTAAAATAATCCTAAGGAACTGTCATAAAACGAGACTTTTTGATTTACCGTTAAGGCCGTCAATTGGCATAAAACATCTTCAAGTCAAGAGGTTCCTTACGGTTATTGCTCCATCAGGTAAAAATTGTTTGTTTGTTTCCCGGGATTCCACCCGCAAGCGACCAGTGGTGAGGCGATCAGCACTGGGTAAGAGTTATCTTTTGCAACAGCATCATCACCGGACTTCTCTGGTTCATCATCTTTAGAACAGTCAACATCTCTTTACCGGGTTTTCACCCTTCAATCATTCACCTACTTAACTTATACCTTACGCACCAGCGTAACTATCTTCTTTACAAAGTTGGTGGAAATGTATACTATCTTTGAACTGTTAACCAAGTGTTATACTAATTAAATCACCTCTATTATCTTAATCGAAATAGAGGATCGATCAGTTCGCGGCGTCGATTGTCTAATCGTAACGGAAACTTACGACTCCCGTTGACGCGCTTCCTCGCGATCGCGTCTCTTCGCGACTGGTCGAATAAACAACTGTCATGATCATATTGGTAAGGTTTAAGACGAATTTGAAAATGTATACAGAAGTTATGTACTGCAAACATATATGTATACTGAAAAGGGTTAAAGATGATATGGAATTAAGGTGTAGTACAGTTTGGACATGTTTCCGACGATTTCCGAAGAATGTCTGGCGAATTGATTTGATGGTTTGAAGGAATCGTTCTTGATAACTGGCGGAATTTCCAAGCATTTCATTGAATAGCTGTAGCAAGGAGGAGAGGCCTTCTGAGAGGTATATTCATATAAATTTCAGAAGCCTGTACATTCGAGATGAACACATTCTTCAAACGAGGGAGGCTGAAAAGCAATGCCTCTTTTGAAATAGTATAAGCTTGAATAAGCACACCTAAGCGAGTTCTAAGAGAATTTTCTATTTCAATATTCCCTATTCCCTTTATTTAACTTATGACTATGCGATACCGACGAAGGTTACTGAGGCAAATCTAATTTGCATCTCTGCTATGGAAACGCTTTTCTTTATTAAAGAACAAATTTTTGGAGAAAGCTTGATCAACCGGATATCAATCTTTGCAAGTTTTTTCTTTGAGTCAGCGACAAAAAGGAAAAAGGGAACGAGATAGCGGATTCTTAGCTGAAGATTCAAATTGTAGCCGAAGTGTATTTCATAAAACTGTTTACTGTACATGCGAATGTTTCCAAGTAAATAGCAAATAGCGGCTACAGATAAATATACCTGCCGCGTTGCGAAGATTAAACTCAATGCGCCATGTCTCTTTTGCCCACCTCAATAAATATTTCTAACTCTTTCAAAGTCTCGTCCACGCGGAAACATTCGTCCCTACTCTTTGAGTTTACTTGTCTGGCAAAACTATTTAGTTCTTATTCATCGAAACGTCGCCTTACTTTCGCGGCAACGAATCAGGAAGATCACGAAAATTATACCAAAGAGAGATTTTTCCGTCTGAGGAAAATCGAATTAGTTCATTTTTTATGGCGTACCTAATGCATTTTTGAATTTAAAAAAATGTGCTTGTAGAGGGAGTTGGAAATATGTTACAAAATCTGAATTCGGATTGGTGATATGGTCTCGCAATGGCGCAAAGATACTTAAATAACCAGAGCACGATTAATTTTCGAATTCACAAACAACTCTTACACGTTTCTTCTTTCATTTAAATGGATTCCACGCGGCCCTAAATTTTCGATGAAGTACTTTAAACTTCCAATATAGTAAATCTCCTTTTCCGCATAGGTTTATCTTAAAATTAAGGGGATATATTGACGGAAGTGCGATAAAATTCGGAGAGGCAATCTTGCACGATGCCAATATCTCTCGAGATTTACTAAAACGTTCGTGATCTGACGAATTTGACTATGACATGGGAGATTATAAAGTATTAACCGGCGTTAATATTTTAATGGTTATCCGCTGCATGCTCGAGGATTCGCTCGGCCTCCCTAGCTATTCGCAAAAAATTGCCCGATAAAAGCGCCTTTATTGTTGTCCGGCCGAGCGTTAAAGTTCATCGGCCATACTGCAACAGTTTCGCTTCTAGAGGCTGGCACAGCCGTTCTCAACGGTTTGGAAAATGGATTCGTTGTTGCCAACCAATTTTCCCGCTCTTTCCCTTGTGTGCACGCGCTCCGGCGTTTTTCCTTCTTCCTTTTTTTGCAACCGCTTTTCTGACAATTTTCGACCACATCGAGGTCACTCGGCGGGAAAGAAATTGAAGAGCAACGCGGTGCGCGCCGAAACCACAAAATATTTGCCTTGTTTCTTCCCTCTTTTCTGTTTTTAGGAGATCAGAATTAAAATTCTTCCTATGAATATGTGCCATTGATTTTGAAATATTCTGTGTTCCGGCTTTGATATTGGATGATTAGAGATCTTTTGTTCCGTTTTCGAAGATAATAAACTGAAAGAGGGAAGAGAACTGCTGTATAAATAAATTCATAGACATATTTACAATCCTCTACTTTTGAAATCAAAATTTCTTGTTTTAGAAAGTGCTGCCGTAACAGTATACTGAAGTTTTTAGTCCATCGTATCATAGAAATTGTCCTAGTCTAAAAGGTTAAATAATATTTCAAAAGAATTTTCTAACTGATCTCTATTGGTCCAGATTTCCCGATGATACGAAAGAATTTGAGATCGAACCGGTCGCTTCAGATAATATCAGAGATCAAAGTTTGGAGCGGCGGCAGGCAGGAGCCTCGACTCAGCCGCAGTTCCGAAGTATGGCAATATTTTAAGCTTCGAAACTTTCGGTTAGTTCGATTCAGATTTCCGGTTAGCAATTCGTCTATTTCTCGACGCCATCTCGTCTAAACGATCTTCGCGGTGGAACGGGCTCTTCGTAGTAGATTAATCGTCGATCCTAGCGTTGTCGGTGAGAGCAAGTAGTGAAGGAACGGCTAAAGGGGAAAGGGGAAAGCACCAGTAAAGCTTTCAAGGATACCAGTAGGCCAACGGAGGAGGCAATTATCCTCGTATCGAACGTAGTCCTTCCATGGCTGATTGTACGCGCGGCCGTAGCAAGATTTACAACCCCTAAATCACTGCCTGAGGAGAAAGTTGGAGGGGGCAGAGGAAAACAATGGTAGAGAGACAGAGAAACGTAGAGTCGAATCGAAGGCAGTGTAAGAGAGAAAGGTAGAAACAGAGTGGGAAAAGAGGGGAAAGACCAGAAACCAGAGAGAAAAGAGGGACGGTTGTAACAGGAAGAGGATGTATGCGCACAGCTTTTCTTCCTAGCAATTTTCCGCCTAACACAGCAAGACGTCGTTCTAACTTTAGCGGCTCGCAGTCGCCGCGTCGGCTCGCCTAAGCCTGGTTTACAGTTACAAATATTAATTCCCAGCTTCGTACACCCTATTTTCCTCGTTTTCTCGACCGACAAACCCAGGGAGGTGTTCAGCAAAGGCATTGAACGTTTATCACCATCGCTTGTTCCGAGCGATACCAACACCGTGCCGCACATAAGTCAAGATGATTAACACGCGAGGCGTGCGTGACTGGCTGTGAGCGAGTCGAATTTATTCACTTCTCTCACCCCCTCTGCATCGCCTACCGCCGTCTTCGTCTTTCACCGTCCCCGCCTTCCGCCGAGGTTCCTTTTCTTCCTCTTGTTATTCCGTCTTCTTCGGTATCCTCTTCCTCGTTCGCCTCATTTCACGTTAGCCACCTTTTTTACGACCTTCTGCCCAGCACCGACATCGGCGAGCAGTTAAGGTCATGAAGTTTAAATTGCCACGTGCTCGCCGATTCGCCAGCCAATTAAACTCCTTCGCTCGCATCCGAGGTTCACGGGCATAGTGCATTCACGTTGCATCCCAACGTAAACTGTACTTCGGCCGACCACCGAGCATCTGTTCAGTCGACGACTGCTTAGACGATTGAGACCTCGTAGATAAATAGTAGTTCGTTGATTGGAGAAGTTCGTAAAGAATTACGTAGTTGTAATGAGCGTGATCGGTATTTGAGCTTAAAGGCGGGTCCATGTTATTGCGATAGGATCTGGTTTCTCAAAATTTATTCTATAGAAAATAATACCAGTGTAGAAAGAAGACAAGTGTGCAATTCACACAATTTCCTTTAGATTTTAAGTACCTTAGATTGCAGATAAATTTTTATCGTAATTAAATTTACGACGCTAGACGGCGTCATCATTAATCTTTGAAATTTGTGCATAGATGTAATCATGTCTTTACAAAATAGATATAATTCTGCGATTCGGGCGTCTCCTGTTTCAAAGGGAAAAAATAAGAAAAATCGAATACTCGTATACTCAAAATCTCTGTTCAAGTAAAATAACTTCTTATTTCTATCATTCCGCTCATTTACAGAAATCGTTGCAAACATAACATCTCGGAGACAATTCATCAGTATTGTTAGTGAAAAAATTGATCCCCCGAATTCGTCACAATTGATAGAAATAAACCGTTTAATCGCTTGGCTACGATTGGGGATTATAATTCTCTGACAAAGCAGCACATGAACGAATCGGTTGGCTTGAATTCGTCGGAAATAAATCGGCTCGCCTCTCTAAGCCCACGTATTGGCGGTGTTTTCTCGGGAAATGAAATCTCGTTCACAAAGCCGCCTGCTCCGCCGTGGTAAACCCACTCCACGGTGGATATGGAATTTTTTTCGACGGCCATTTCGATAACCATTAATGGCATACGGCATTTCGTGCACCGTATTCGTTTCCACGGTATTTCGCGTTTCCTGTACGAACACGAGAACTTCTCGAGATGCATGCTCTCAGGCGCACGCGTGTTCGCGTAAATTTCAAAGGCTCTTTCAAACGCGATGAAAACCGATCCTTGGCCTCGTAAATGCGACCTATCTTACGGTGACTGATACAGCCTGACTGCTGATTTTCTATGAAGAAACAAATTTCAAATATACATCGAAGTTCATTTTCTAAAAGAAAATTAAAATTTTGAATTTCAACTTTCAAATCTGAATGATTTCATTTCATCGTAGGTTTTTAGTATACTTTCAAATATAAATTACTCAATGCGTGAAAAATGTATGAAGTATTATATTATACTGATAATATTGGCGATTGATGCAACGGAATCATATACTAAGAATATTATGATCAATTATACCAAGCTGTATATCGTTAAACGCTATGGTATGATAAACATTGATTAATTTAACCAGTTCGGCTATATTATACGTTAATAAAACAGAATTGGCTTCTGTTACTTGTGAATCGTACATTGAATTATTACACATTATAGAGTTTTAAATATTCATATCAGAAATAATTACAGAATTCTATGTGAAATGGTTGCAGCCAATACCTGATATAACACGAAACTATAGCTCGTTTGAAATCATAATGCTCTCTTCTAGTGTTCATTCAAACAATCTCGTTCGACTCTGTATGACCCTGAGCTCTTTCAATTTTTACTTGTATATTTTACTCAACATTTTCATGTCAAATGCGAATTCGATTTTTGTACAAAATGTACGAAATAACGATGTTTAATTAATGTTATAAAACGGAAAACTATATAAAAAAATTCATTATTCGATGGTCTCACACCGTTGGATCTTTTTCTTCCAGCAAACGAACCACGAGGGCACGCACGGATACAATATAAATACTACACGTTTGGACCGCACGTGCTCACCGCGATCTTTTACGACCATTTTACTCGACTTTTATACGCGCATGGTACGCATCAAGGATTTGGTACATTATAATGGATAGGATAAAACCGTGGGTTACTGTTTCGATGATAAAGCGAGCCACTCGCTGCGCGAACTTTATCAAAACTTTATTACATGCTCCCTTCTTTTTTTGAAAAATTGCACGCAGCCGGTTGCTTGAAGAAGGGTACGCTACTTTGTGTGAGTTATGGATAAAACCGTGTGAAAAGTAGAGCCGAGAGAAGTACATTTCAGAAATAGTAAAGGTGATATATACATGCATATCGTCGTAAATGTAATCCTAACTGAAAGATCTTTGAAATTACGAAATAAAAGAAGATAATATAAAATTCTCAAACGTGTGATCTTCTGTATTAATAAATCATTACTCACAGTATATTTGATTGTTTCAGGTCATAATATTACAAAACATGTAAAGATGACGAGTTTCAGACCTTCTTTATGGATGCCAAAAATATACAGGTGCACTTTTGACAAAATTAATGCTTACACATAGTTATACACATATAAACACCACTTCTTATATCTTTTGATCACCTTGATACTAAGCAGAAATAAGAGAAAAAGACCGTCATTGTTAGCAGAGCTTTAGACATGCGTAAAATGTTCGATAAAAGTCAGAAGCTGAAGGAACGATCAGGCGTCATAATCGCAATCGAATTTTGCGGATATCCACGACAGACACGTACGATCTGATCGGCTCATCCTACCGCAGAATATCTGTCTGGTGTTTGCTTAATGCATAAGCAATTTCCGTGTCGGAGGCGCCACAGACAGCTTCCTATAATAACCCACTTACGGAGTCGAGGATGAACTATTGTCGTTTCTTCGAACAAGCTGGGATTTCGAGTCCTTTTCAAAGGTATAAAAGATACGAGAGATCGTGAACCACTTCGAGAAGATTTTTGTTCCGCCAAGAGAATTCTGTACGTGTGAAATCGGCGGCAGAGAAAAAAAGAAAAAGAAACGAAAGCACCCGGTCTTTCGACCCGATCTTGTACGATCGCGTTCGGTTGCCTTGAGGGATTCGCGGCGACAATATATCCTCGGTCGACTTGGGAGGATACGCCGGAGGTAGGAGATATTAGGTCACACACCGCTGAGGAGCACGGATTTACAATGAAGTTTGATTGGCATTTGACTGTAGTTCAATTGATAATGGTGGGGATCTCGTATTACGAAATTTCTAAAGCCTTGAATGCAATCCGCGCTTCGAGCGGGTTATTTATGCGGCGTCACGGTATGTGTTTTGCAAAACCAATACGTATAGTAAATTGCAAATTGGAAAAGGAGAAATGATGTGAACAAAAAAATTACCTTTTTACAGTTTCTTGAGAATTGTCTTCTGGCAAAATCCCTTCGAATGGATTAAATGTTACTTTCACTTATTTTCGTGATAGTGATATATGATCCCTAAATATGGTGTTAATAAGATTGTGAATAGGATAGTAGTCTGTGAAGATAGTATTACAGGTGCTGTATGTGTAAGGAGAGTAAAATATTTGTACTGACGAAGTCTTGGAACGCGCGATACAAGAAAACTTGGGTGTCTGATCATTACAGATTAATACTACTTCAGATGAAATATTGAGAATTAAACATAACTAATGTGATACTTCTTTTTGCATAGAATTTATATGATGTTTCATACTGTTGATAGTTTGATTGAAATCAGGAAAGCCTTTGTTGCAAGTATTTTATTGGTAAAAAATATGAAGCAGATGTTAAAAGTAGAGGAACGATAATGGTTTCACCGACTGTTTCTTCTCCTCTTTATTTTTTCGCTTCTGACACATTCTACAGCAGTAATTGTTTAAATCATTATTCTATAGAATAGTTATGGTATTATTCACACAACGAAGGCTTTGTATAACCTGCTGGAGCCGATTTACAGCATACAATTATTCTTCAATTTATTAACCTATTCACCCGTCGAATCCTTTTATTCATCGTATGCGTTTCGCCATGAAAAATATTTCAGATTGTTCGAGTAAACATGCCTCGATTCACTTAATTGGCAAGTAACATTTTGGCTTGCAAGGTCTCGCAATTTTTCGATTTTAGTTCCGTTCTCGCCTAACGTAAATTTATCGCCAATTTCTCTAAAAATATATCCCCTAATTCTGACGTCATCTAAGTTTACTGGAATCTAAGAAATGATATCGAGCATTAAAAAACTTCTTCTTTACGATATTTGGAATACATCATGCGCAGAATTAATATTTCGTGATTGTTACGACCGTTCGCGGAGAGACGCGGTCGCGAGGAAAACGCGCCAGCGAGAGGCGTAAATTCTCGCTACGATTCGGTGAATCGACGCCGCGAAGTAGTCGTTCCCCTGTTTCGGTTAAGATAACAGAGGTGGTTAAATGAATATGACACAGTAGAGTAAGTTATATTTCACCGTTTATTCCAACAACTTATAACGAAGGCAATTACGCTGTTGCGTATGTACGAGATGAATGAGTGACTGATCTGCGGGTGTGTATACCCGGTCGAAGGATGTTGACGATTCGAAGGATGTAAAATCAGTACTGTCTTGGGAGACGATGCTGTGTCGGAGGAAAGCTAAGGATGGGTGTGTCTAGCGCACGGGACCATCGGATTTGTTGGTGACGATTTTAGTTAAGAGAGTGAGAGAAATAGGCTTCGTTGTTAATTGGTTAAACGAAGGGTCTTAACCGCCCTCGAGAGAAAGTGGTTAGTGGGAGGAAAGTTGTAGCGTACGTGAGAAAAACTAACTTTCCCTTGTCAAGCCGTGGTAGACAATAGTCTTTGGAAATTCTTCGGAAACAGACGTTTGTTTGGTTTGAAGGACCTTTACTAGGAAATCTATGAGATTTATGGAAGGTACTTGAGACTGTTGAGGGTACGCAGTGAGTATCCGAAGACATCTGGTTGCCATCTTGCCCGCGGTGTGTGGCCTGGGCTAGGTAGAGTGTTACGCGACGGAACAGTGATTAATTGAGTTTATACAAAGTATCACCAATTGTGGGAAAGTACATATTCCTAGTATAATATTGTTTGACAAGCATCAATAATTACTTCGAAAAAATTTAAATAATACCAGAAACACAATCATACTTTTTACTACTAGAATTCCTTTAATTTACTAAATCATATTCGTCACCTACCTATCGTAATTACTCCTATTAACAAACGAATAGCACGATATAAAGTAAACACCTAATAACGTGAAATCGACTCTGATACGATTATCCTCGACACCGAAATATGCGTAGTCACACCCTTCTGTCTATCTCGCGTGATTGCGTCAAGCGTAAGTTCACATCGACTGGTCGCAATCCAATGAATCCGGATTACTCGCGGAAGCGGGAGGTGATTTCCTTCGAAGCGTGGAGGAGGCCCGGTGTATCGCATCAAGGATCGCTTTCACGGGTCGTTGCGTTTCATAAATTGGCCATCGGTTTCATTGGTTTCGAGCCCGTGACAATTCGCGAGAGCATGCGCGCTGCTGCACTTCAGCCACACGGGACAGACCGATGCGCTTTTTTCACTCTGTTTCGATCGAATGGAAAACAAGAAAAAAGAGAAGAAAAAGAGAAAAGAGATGCGGAAAGTCCAGCGCTAGACACGAAGCGTGAAAGAGTAAGATAGATAGACATAATAGATAGCTGGAGCGAATAAGGAAAACCACGGAATCACGATGAGTCGTGGTAATCATCGGCACTCTTTACATATGAAACCCGACCGACTATCCATCCCTACGGGTGTTCATAACGCATGGCTAGCTCATCAGGTAAATGCACGATCGATATTACGCGCGGCGAGCGCAGGGAATTGCAATTGCTATCTAATAACCCTACAAATATCATATCTTAACCTCCCATTCCCGCCGAGCCAGCCGCTCTTTCTCTGTCTCTCTTTCTACCACTATTTCTCTCGTATTCGCCCTCTGCATACGTGTGCACGACCAAACGAACGCGACCATCGTGTTTATTCGGTCGAGGTGACTCGTGCATAAAGGCTGGCGTGTGCCCAGTACGCGTTCACCATCGATACAAAATCGATAATCAATGAATCGACAGACGGAATGTCATCGTCGATGTTGTACGCGTTTTCGATCCTTCCGCTGGCGTGCTGCTGTTGAACGCCGGAAACGGGCTGGCTACGAAGCGCGGATGATTTTCCTTTCAGCTCGCAGTTATATAGCAACGAGTTTCACGGGGCGTTGGGATTCGCTGGCTCGATAGGATGAATTAGTTTCGGTCCACGAATTAGTGGCCGTTACTACTGGTGGGTTGGGTCGCGAGTGGACGTCTAACTTTCGCGCCGCTTTTCTGACCGTGATTCGTACGGTTTCGGATTGGGGTTACGTTTTGTTTAGACGAGTTCCCCTTCCCCTATTTGCGAACTTCAAGTCCTTGCTTCCTCGTTCATCATCATTTTCTGCTACTAGATTTGACTTTAGATATGCCTGTGATTAGATACAGGACTATCTACATATAATAGAAAAATTTTATGTATGACAGATAAGATTAGACTGATAACTCTGAAGAAATCATCTTTATAAATGATCTTAGGAAACTTGCTAGTAAAAGACTCGAAAGGAAAGCAGAAACGATGTTCTTGGATACGATGTTGTTCGATGTAATTAAATAATTTTGCGTGAGTTCCATGGGAGATAAAAACGAAATTACATAAAAAACAATCCGCTCATCAGAACGTCGCGCATTATTCCCGCTATCGAAACTTATCGCATATCGGTTAACGAGAAAGCGATAATTGGCGCGAATGAAGTGTGTCACGCTCGCGAAACATTACGTTCCATGAACGGCCATTCATTTGTTAATTTTAATTGTAACTTAATAATCACGGTACCGTTTCCGCGTCCTGCTTGATTATTAGAATCGACGCGTGAAACGAACGGGACGACACGTCCGATCGTGTTTCTCGAAAATGGCGGAACGAGAAATCGAGAGGTGAGGGAGGGACGGTCGCAATTTTCCATCAACGACGAACACCGATATCGAGACACGCGCAACCAGAAACGTAATCAATGAATGGATAAGTTTCCAATGCAGCACAGGGCAACCAACGAGGCGGACAATGCTAATCGCTCTTCGTAATAACAATCGTTGTCATCGTGTTATCTACGCCGGTTATTATCCGGTGATAATCACGCTCGTGATTATAGCACAGATTCGCGATCCAAGTAAATTGCTTCGTTGCGGTGTGTATGTCAGCGTTGATGATTTCATAGCTTTATGAAGGTAAATCGTCAACAAGAAACGGCTAAAGTATAATATGTTAGAAAAATATTCACTTCAGTTATTATAATTTCATTACATACGGATCATACTTTATAAAAATTATACGAATAATTGAGATATTTGAGATGGAATATCGCAGAGCGCAAAATGTATATGAATAATTCAATTTTTTAATTCTCTAACACTGTGTCCAAATTAGAGTTAATTAGAGAGAGCCGCGTACGGAATGGAATTACCTGAATTCTGTGATTTAATGCAGAGCTTTTATAAGAAGAATTAACGTTCTACCAAATTACACTTCGTTATATTTTAAAATTTATGCGAGACAAAATTGTTTCAAGGCAGGACGATAATAAAGGAAAACTGTATACTAATAGCGATTAATGTAGAACGACTGATGTAGAATTTTAATAGCATGAAAGAAGAGAATTTGTACCAAGTGCGTGAGATTATGATACGATATGCGTATAAATTCGTAAAAAATTGAACAAAATGCGTTAATTCACAAATTTTAAAACAGACATTCCAATCTTTCCATAAAACCAAACAGATAACGGTACAAACCAACCGCAACTGAAATGCAAAACCTTGATATTCTTCGGTTGGATTAATAAAAATAATTCAATCAGAAGCTTCGTAGTTGCCGATATTAATGCAATCTAACCTCTGCTCGTATCAACAGCTCCAGATCGTTTTATCCAACGGTTTACGACAGCCGAGTTCATTATTACGGTCGGTGAAACCGCATCTCATATGCTTGAGAATCTGAACGGCGTATCCCAAGGGCGCAAGCAGGAAAATGGCAATGGTTGGTAGCCGTGGTCCAATGTCCAGGCAGGCAACGATTGCCATGGCCAACAGATCTCCCGCTACGCACGTTATGATATTGCTATATTATGCTAATTACGCGGTGCCGACTCATGGTCAATTGTGCATACTAATGGCGATAGCCGCACGACCAAGTGCCGTTACGATTGATCAAAGGTGCTTTGATTATGCTAATTTCGCTTAAGCGCAAGTCAACAACAGGGGATCAAGAAACGGGTGCAAGAAAGGAAGGGGAAGTGAGTAACGAGAATTCGTAAAATTTTTACGATCAAAAGTTAAACGTCGTAAATGCGAAGGAGATGGATCGTTATGTGTAATTTTCTTTGACTTTATGAATGATAAATTCTGATCGAAGCTCATTTCCTTGAATTAGTCGCTCTTTAGTATTTTCATCGAAATTACTTGCTGTATTAATTACCAACTACCGGTGGAATTATGAGGACTAGAAATTCTATCGATGAGGAGAATGAGTTACTTGAGAATTTACGATCTATGATTCCTTAAGGCGTTACGTTATCACCTCCCTTAGCGTGAAACGCAATATGAAGCAATATTACTCCCTCCGTGACAATCTTAGGGGATTACAAACGTATTAATAGATGGGGATACCAGTAATCCAATGAATTTATAGTTAGCACTGAGCTACCTCTGTCGTATTGCATGCGGTAATCCTGAACTGCGTTACGTCCTTGTCTACGCATCTATCCGTATACTCAACGTTTGCTGAATCACACTTCCGCCTAGAAACACGTCACATACCCGAATCTCCCTAAATCACACAAACTTATTAAATACAAAATTACTCTTAAACAATAAGACTATCTTTATTTATCAAAAAATCATCCTATTTTCTTTGAATCAAATTGCCACGATGCGCAACCGACGATCGAGCTTTTGATACCGCTTCGCATTAATGCATTCTCGTAGCAACGATAAAATAGGTTCTTTAATCAGATTCTTCTGTAACAAAGGACAGGTTGTGACAGCGCGGGGAGCTGTCGTAAGAAAGACACGGGATAGGATGATAAATAATCGTGATTTCATTTGTCAGGATGAAAGCGAAAGGTATGAAGAGTAATAAAGAGCAGCGAAGAATAAAACGGATCATTGTGTAGGCAATCGAGGAAAAAATGGAAAGATACAAGAAAAGAAAAATTGAATAAGAATTTCTCTGAGTTTTATAAAACTCAGTTATAAACGTATATATATATTCTCCGTTATAAACGGAGAAAGACAAGGCGAAGTATAAATCGCATGGCGATCGGAGCGAGTGGCTTCGTGCGGCGTTGTTTGAATTCTTAATTAACGTAATACTCATAGCAGCTTAATAATTCATAAGTTACTTGACGAAGGGCACGCGGTCGTTTAACAAACATCGCATTATCTAGTCATTACGAGCTAATTGAAAATGATGATGACAGTAGAGCAAAGCCGCCACTCAAGTCAAAACAATGCGGCCTCAATTTTACCTTTTGTTGCGTGTCGTCGTTGTAACACACTCTTTTCCGTCAATGGACGTCTCCTTATGCGTAATTCGTATTCTTTCACTCCAAAGGAAAGGACGAACGGTTACCAGTTATGATAGCCTCGAAATAGACAAAAGATGGGACAAACAATGACACTCATAGTCGTCGATCTGACGAACTGAACTAGATGGCACGTGGCTCCGTTGTCCGATGTCACAAAAGCGAACATGGATCGAGTAAGCTTCATCCAAACGGTTTAAAAGCGATAGTTGCGTGAAGCAGGGTGGGATTATTTGTAAGCATAATATTATTATAAATGCATCATAAAATTTAACAAGAAGGACTAAGATTAAAGGATACATTTCTATTTTTTACTTTCAGTTGTGTACGTTTGAAGATGTTTGTTCTGATTTTACAAATGAAAAGAAACGCAGATCATATTTTAAGAAAAATAATGAAAAACTCAAAAGAATAATGAAGAATTCAAAATAATATCAATAAGTCAATGGAAAATCAAGTAGAATATTAACAAATCAATAAAAATGTTCGTGCCATAACGAAAAACCACAAGGAATTGATAGATAACAGGACGTCCCACGGAATGTGAAGCATTATGAATAAATTTCGAAGCAGTTATGTGGATTATGGGCAGATTCGCCATCGGGACATTTCGGTTGATCCGGTGATTGCGTAATTTGAGAAAATTCACGGGGCAGTCGGATATCGATGGCCGCTCTTACAGGGATTTCTCCGGCAGGATAGCTAACCAGCCAGCAGTATACCCTATGGTCGGACGTAATCGCGTTTACGGTCGTAGCTGGAGTTCGCGAAATCGGGCGGTAAATATTTGAAACGACCCGTCATTAGGCATTAGCTAAACTCCGCCGGCGAACCGCTCTTAAGCTTCCGGTTTCGAGGAGGAAATCCCAGCCTTGCAAACGAACGCCATACATCCTGTAGGAAGGGCGCACGTGCACCCAAGTGGTCAACGCTACTAATGTTACTGTGGCCATTTAAGGGGAGTTACATGTCGAGAAGTCAATATCCTGCCGGGAGTAAAATAACTTTCGTAAAATTGCCGCCCCTTTAACCAAGGGATTGAGTTCAAAAGTTGCGCGCGTGCACACGGACGCATATTGTGTATATTTCGCCGACTTATCCGGCGATTACGTTGCATCCTTGTCCACGATGGAACATTACTCGATGAAAATGTTCATTTTAAATGGACGAGCGAATAAATGAAACGAGTAATGTGTTTTTTAGATTAATAAGAAACGAATTACCTTACGATGCTCAGTATCTTTTGTGTTGTGTTAATATAACACTGTTATTTTTCATTGCGCGATATCGATTAATATTCGCAGGGAAATATAAATATGTTTGTATAAATTGTTCAAAAAGGCGTCGGTGCAAAAATATATATTTGAAATTCACAAAGCCGGATTCTTCGCAACAAAACGAGAGCTTTCTATCGCGATTTCTTTATTCCTCTCCTGTTCTTTGAATGTTTATTTGTAACAAACATTTCCAGAACACGTGTAATTAATAGGAAGCTTAATTAATGCTTGAAAAGGTAATTCGGTTGAAGCATTTCGATAATGTTATACACACAAATACCTTTGTAATTACACCGTGTGAAGCTTCATATTACATTGCTGATAAACAAATTATACAAATTTAACAGAGGGAACAGCGCATACTCTATATTTTCACTTTAATGTTCCCAATAGAATAATTTAAACATATTATAACAAACATTATTTCGCTACAATAATAATGTACACTACTGTATCACACTTCATTTTATTCCTTTGTTCCAATTTCAAGCTATACTTTGATTAGATAATGTTTCTACTAGATATCTCTATATTCGTAGGAAAACGTGAATAGTGGAACAGATATGAGAAAAGAATGCCGGGAGGAGGAAGGACGATAGAAAAGACACGAGGAGGGAATAGAGAGAAAATATCCAAGAAGAGGAAAGAGAGTACCGCGAGAAGGGAGGTCGAGGGTTAGGCTGTTCTTTCACTGTCAATAACACTCCCCTGGGGTGTGATAGATTGGCGCACCCTTACTATCCAGTCACCATTTATCTACTTTTTGTCCCACACTTTCGTTTCGTGGCCACCTTAGCGATCGGCCGGGAATGTTTACCATCGTAGAGAAGAGGAAACCTGCTCGTACAGAAGCTCTCCCCTTTCCATTCCTCTTATTTCCTCGACGTTCACAAAATCTCTGAGTTGATCCTACATAGTCTGGCAGAAGGATCAGCGAAGCTCCATGTATATGACCGCGACAACGAAATCTGATTGTAGAACAAAACAACTTAATTTCCATCCAAATAGTTTTGGAACGTATAAATATCTGGACGAAGGTGTTACTTGTTTGAAATGAAAGAATTAATCATATGTAAGATATGAAAGATTAGAAAATGTCGTGGAATTCAAAGTTCAATTTGTTGATAAAGTCATACGGACTTGTACTTTTCTAAATTCGAAAGAAATGATATTTGGCTTATTAAAATTCAGTTTGGCAGATCTGCTGTTATTATTACGCTATTTTCATGTTCCGAGTTAATTCCAGCCAGAAAGTCCAACCGTCGCAATTTACGATACACGAAACCAATTCCCGAAGAACTTTATATCGACGATCATCCACCGTTGTCCGACTATTTCCAAGAATCTTCTAAAATAATGGAAATAGTTGGCAACCACTTGATATTATGTCGAACGGCATGGACGCCGCCGAATCGGAGTGGAAAGGTTGCCGATTGAAAAAGTTTCCAAGATCTCGCTCAAAGGTGGAGCTTTCGGTAGAGGGCAAGATAGATATCGCGGAAATATCGAAACCCAGAGCGTCGAAAAAGCCAACTTAAGTTCGCGAAATCTTCACCTCGCAGACTAAAGGAAATCGAACCCCATCTAGACACCATTGACCTGACCTCCGCAATTATATTTAATTAAGAATGACCGGCTGGGGTCAGTCCCGAGAAACGGTCTCCATTTTTCTTTATTTCATTCGGTCGCTTTTCTCTTTGTCTTCTTTCCTTCTTCCCCTCATTCGTCGTCCACGGAGACTTTCCGTATTCGAATTCCCCCTCCGTTGCGCCTGTATTTCGCATCGGATTAATAAAACTTAACGAGCCGAGCCACCGAGGTATTGCAAGCCAATTACGTTATTTTCTCTGACCGTGCCCACTCCTGTACCTTCCTCCTGGTACCAGTCTCACACACGCTCTCTTTGCACTCGTTTTTCTTGCTTTTCGAGGTAAATTAGGGGACTCCCCTATAAGCCTGTAGTCGCAAGCACGTTTCGAATGAATTCCGACGACGATAAAAATTTTTGTATTTATAGAGAGTATACCCTGTATCGCTTGCGTGTCGGAATTGCAGCTATTTGTATCGTGAAATAGTACTGTGTGTTATTTGTTTCTCTGGTAATTAATATTTACCATTTTTATTATCGTCTTTGTTAAGTAGAATAGAAATAGTGGTGTATGGAAGCATTCGAACACTTGTGGAGAATATTACTGAAAGTGGAATTGAATTTCTACATGGCAAGCTTTACGGTGAACTCCAAGAACGTAATCAACGAAACGATTAGTTTCTATGGTACGGCTGTTGTCGAAGAAAAGGGACGAAGGATGAGATTCATAGCGTAGACAGTAGAAACGGGCTGCTGGTTGTCGGCGTACCGCCAACTTGATAATTGGAAATTCATGAGATTCCTAAACTAAGTTGTTCTGATCTACTCCATTCCCGTATGGCCACCTGACCTTTATATATACGCTCGTGAACTGACAAAGATTAGCGATTAGAATTATCCCGGCCATTCTATTTTCCAACCTCCAGAACCGCAATTTTCTCATTTATGTTAAAAATACTTGACACGATTTTCAAATCTATATGAAATTGTGCTAGCTGCAAATGAACTATTTTCACAAATATGTCGATAGTAATGTAACTGCTGAACCACGAGAAATTTCGTTGCATTGACTTCCGATTGTGTATTCAAGATTCTACAAATTGAACTCGTTACGTTTTACGTTACGCATACGTTATTGCCAAATACAAATATGATAAGAAGAAAGGGCGAAATAATAAAATTAAGTTTAAGAAATTATGGAATAGAGATCATTGCCATTTATGTATTCTATTTTTCCAAAACTCTCTTACATATATTTACGTGCGATATAACCTGAATATTAGCTTTTATTATTATCGACGATTACGAGCACGTTTTAACATTCAGAAACCAGTTCCTTCCATAATCTGATAAGGCTAACGTTATCTGAACGCATGATTTAAAATTTATATAGCAATATCTGATTATTCGACATGATTAAAACAGCTGTTTTATACAAGAGATCCAACGAAGCGAAACGGTTAAAATTTTGAAATTTTTCCCGCAGAAGCATCGACCTCGTCGAAGTTAAGAACTCGAAGAGCATGCTGCAACAGCCAACGATAATCTCCGAGATAATGGGAAGCCTGAGACCATATTGCGACGTATTGTATGCGTCTGTTCATGATCGAGAACAATAGGGTAGCCATGGTTAATGACCAATCTCTAGAAACCAGGCAAAATTTCGATAGTTGGTACAGAGATAGCAAGAGAAGTCGAGATGCATTTCAATCAACTCGGGAAAGATCCATGATACAGGAACTCTGTTGTTGTATACTGTAAGTGTTACACATAAATTTAATCGTAGGAACATTTTCAAATTGGTCAAACGTGTATTTATAAGTACAATTTATAATTAAACTACGGATATTTATGCAAGTGTACATATTTACGAATACAATTACAAGAGTTTCATCTACTAAATATCATGACGAATGTTACACCTTTGATATTTTACATATTTTTGTCTATTATGCGCATTTCTGGGCCTTTAAATATTCCGCAAATACAGGGGCATGCACAGTCTGTTCGTAATAAGAGAAACTGCGAATTTCCGTTTTAAATGTTTGGATACACCAAACCTCAACCTAACCCCAATCTTCGTGAGAATTTCTCGCTCAAGATTCAGTAGAAATTATTGTACAAGGTGTGATGCAACTAACTTTTCAAGTTCGGTAGAGTGAAAAGCTATAATATTTCGTGAGCAAAACTCAGTTAGCCTTATGCGATGAAACATCAGAAGATTTGAATGCTAATTGCATGAGTCTGTTTAAATGTCTAAATGTGACTTCTTGTTAAAGAACTATCAACAATGAGAAATGATGGACGACAAAAAACAACGTTGTTTTGCAAGCAGTTTGTCGCTTTGTAAACTTGGTTGCAACGTAGAGACGACAGTTTAGAAAGCATCTGCTTCAATAACAGCAACAATCATGCTGAAAAATATTCGTCTTTAGTTTCTTTCACCAAGCGGCACGGTAAAAAGTTTTACAAAGATTTACGCCAAATATATATATATATACGCGGTGAAATAGTATCAAAAATGCTCAAAATTGTTTGGACAGGAACTTATCCCAAGTAGTGTAAATGTTTTATGAAACTCACTTTCGGCAACAGAAACTTGGAATGATATACACGGCGAATGAAAAGTAAGAAACTTCAAAGGATACATTTTTTCTAGCTTATGAGAGGATCATGATTGGGAACCCAGTTCTTCGCGGAATCGTACTACTTTAAATATCGTACTTTAAATTTATAGAACAAAAGTGGCGAACAAAACAAGCTATTTTCATACGAGAGAATAGCTTTCTTTAATTTGCAACGGGATCATGACTGGAAATCCGCTTCACGCGAAATCGTGGTACTTTCGATCATGGCAGCACGACAAGGATTCAGAGGTTCCTTGGCCGAAAGAGATAACGGTCGTGTAATTAAGCGTTTAATCTAGAAAGTTCTTGGTTCGAGTCGAGACTAGTCGGAGAGCAGGGCGAAGCATTTCGACCAATTACGGCGAGGTTATCGTCGCGGAGCTTCGGCAGAAGGATCCATGAGTCAGGAACTCTCCGCGTCCTTCGTGTCGAACGGATCTTCCGGATAGGAATGGTCCATTGTGTGGAAACTTCTGAAATGAAACTGGACAGTGGTTGAGCCCCGGGGTAGGGATTTAATTGAAGTACCAGACGTCGACCTAATTTTCTACCGGGTGCCCCACCAAATCCGTGGCGCATTCAAGGAGTGGTTAACGTTTATAGACCATACCATTTACTGTTAATGTTTCGCGGCAGCCCTTCAAGAAACTCGTGAAAACGCGATTTACAGGGTCCAACTTCGGATCGACTCGTCGCGATAAAGTAGCAAAATGCTCTGTTTCCATCGCGTTTCACAGCGTAATGTTTCGAATTGCTATTGCTTGGTCGGTTTCTTGAATCGTTAGAACAGGAAGAAACCACTGCCCTCTATTACACTATCCAAACACTTTGTGGTCCTCTTATTAACGAAACATAGTGAATTCATCGAGGAAAAGCAAAAGCTAAGCTTTCCAAATGTTTTCAGCTTAGCATAAACAAATGTTATCAAGTACGGATATAGAAAACCGCGAACAATTATATAGTCATTGGTTATTAGTCATTATATAGTCACCAGTTATAGGTTATGTTGAAATGTATCGACAGAACTCTTTTATTCCATATCATCTTCGATTTTCGATATTATAACATGAATTTACGAAATTGTAAGGAACGTACAATTTTCAAGTTGCACAGATTTCAGTGAATACACGTAAGTGTCCATAGATCACAATAATAAAAATTCCTTTTTAAATGATTCAATCAAATACATTAAACATCTCCAAACTCCTTAAGATATCTCGTTGTCGCTGAAAAAACTCAAGAAAACGTTATTATACCATATATCCAAGTCGTATCTTGGATGAAGAAGCATGATAATTATTGATGTCCCGGAACAATGAAAATCTTGGGTCCCCGTGGGCAAGAAACTTTCCGACAATGACCGAAGTGGTCTTATTGGTTCATCAGAATCAGTAAGCGAGCAGAAGTGCGCGTACGCCGCGTGGGATCGCGTGTTGTAGCGTCGATTCCGGGGGGATGGAAACGGGTCTCGGTGCCAGCCGGTGTTCCTAGAACGGCCCGGAGTTGCTGCCGGGCCATTGGGTATTCATGAAGCCCCCGGTCGAAATTGAGAGACACAACGAAGCGTTACCGGGATAGGCGACCTATCGATTGTCTGGCAGTTACTTCGGCGAATGCGCTCGTTTACTCGTCCCCTTACCGTCGATCATAGTCAACGCTGCTGCGAAGAAAAATGTTGTCTCCGTACGACGAATCGTGTAACGAGCCATGGGCTTGGTGTGTTTCCGTGAAAAGGTTCGAACGATCGATTTCTCTTGACCAATACTACTTTTCTTTTCACACTTACTTTGTGCCTGTAGGATTAGAACAAGCGAACACGTTACAGGTCGATTGTTATACAAAACGGGTATTAAAATCATGAAGACGAGTTTGCATGGTCGCGTGCGGTCGACGCCAGCGACGTAAAATGAAAGCGAGACTGATTATTGAATAAATAAAATTTGGCTTTGAATATGGATATAGGATCTACTTCGACATCCATGGCACGTGAAGTTCTCTGTGGCGATTTATAACAGTAAAAATTTTCATACTTTATTAATTTTCAGGATGCACGCGAGTCAACGGAGGGAAGATCAAGCAAAACTGCTTTGGCCAAAAACGATACAGGTTCGAATCACGTACTTGGCTATGTAATTCGAATATTACTGAATATTACTAGGAATGAAAGATATCAAAAGAATTACTATTTGTTGATTTTAGACTTTTCTTGGAAAATATCAATGTCTCAAAATTACGATCATCATCCTGTGTCTGCTGGCAACAGAAACTTTCCCACAGGAGAACGTTCTTATTCTGCAATCCGTATGTGACATTTAGTATCAATTTACGGCGTCGCGGGCTGTTAACCACGATCCGTACCACGATATATACACGACTACCAGTGTACACACGGCTGCACACATGTTACGTGGGTGAGCTCAGCTTTCGACACGTTCGTTTGCACACTTCTGTATATATGTCTGTATATATGTATATAGTATATATACACGTATATACAAGTTAGTTTTATCTGTTGTCGAAATAGTTCACGCTAGTATAAGACCGTTTATATTTGTAAAAGATAACGAACATCGTTCTTTTTAGAGCCGTTCGTGCGCGATACGCGAGGAATTTGGCGTGTCTGACTAAACAACGTCCGCTACTACTTAATTCCGCCCTGTCAACGCCGACTCTTATTGCGCCGCGATTACATTTGTCTTTAACCTACACGGTATCTCTCCTCGTGATAGCCGCGAAATCAATTCCGAGAGACGACAAGCTGTACATCTAGAGAGTGATACAGTCAGTTTGATATCATGCTTTAGATCGTATTCTACGAGAGAGGTTTCGGTTCTCACCGGTATAGCACGTATTACACGTTCGAGGAAATGGAAGTAACTCTTGATGTTGATTCGTTCACGTACCTGTAACAAATATAATGTTCGTAATGTAGACGCTTTAAAAGCTAAGTTTTGTAATTAATAAATGTAAGATAAGAGATAGATTTTAAAACATTGGAAAAAGAGCAAAAGGGCAATTATAAAATAATCGAAGCGCGTTAAAACATGGATATAAAAGCTTCCAATGAAATCATTTGTGTAATTTCAGCCAATAATCGCCGGTGTAATAAAATCACACGTACGTGATGTCGATTGATAAACATTGATTAGCGAAGTCACACATACCCAATAACAGCTATCAGAATATTAAGTGATATTGTTGAACCACAAGTGACCGCAACCGTTTGGGTTAGGTAACTTCAGAATACTTAATACCATTTTACGCTACATGTTAATTGCTATATAAAATATAAAACATAAAATCCAAATTAAAATTTCCGATATGCTAAAATCAAGTAATCTCACCAAAATCCTTATAGCCTTCCACAACTTAATGATATCAGCGAAGTATTAAGATAATGTACGCTACGATTCAGTGAAGCAGTATCGACTTAGGAAATTTTTCTAATAATCAGGAAAATTAGAAAATTCTTAAATTTTAAAAGGTGTGTTGAATTTCCATGATCGGTGCATAGAACGTACCCAATGAAATTCGTAAGAAAATTTCGTAGGGAAATAGCATCTCGACCATAGCCTCGATAGACTGTTGTGTCACAGGCACTCTATTAGCTAAATTATCTCTAACTAAGTGGCCAACGACTGCGTGTACCGGCGACATTTTAAACGAATCGCTTGATTAACGCTACAGTCGCACCGGTCCGCCGCTATGTAAATGAGGACATTATTGCGATTAATAATTTTTCGAAATTAATTATCGCCTACGTTTGGCCCACCGTACGCGATTCTCTGCGTAACTGGCGGCAGTGATTGATGGGGCTCCATTATGAATCGTGCTGTGAAATTAATCGCTTCGCCCCCTTACCCTCTTCTTCTGCCATTTCACCCCTTTCGCCGTATCTCTCGCTCCCTCGTTTCACCCTGTTTTTCTCTCTTTTGCTCGCACGTCATATCTCATCCCTCACTTGACCACACAACGGGTTACGAATGGACCGACGATGAATACGTGATTTCCAGTTTTGCGCGCAAACCACCGTGTTGTTGACACGCACCTGCCTTCCAGCGCAGACCCCAGTTTTTCTTCCCTAATTATACGTTCATTATACCCATTTCAATAATTTTTGGATTCGAGTTTCGTCGTTTGATCAATCAGGAATTTTGTGAAGTTATTACGGTGACGGCTATTTCATAAAAGTTAACTTATTAAGGATCGAGTAATAGTTAACATAATGTTATAAATACTTCAATTGTTTTAAATTTTATAATTCTGTAGAATCTACAATAAATGGAAGAAATAGCGACAGGAAAGATATTAAGTGCGTAATGAATATTCAAATGAAAAAACTATCTTTCAAAGAATAAAGGTCAGATATTTGGAAGGTAATAGTGCTTAAATAGTAACGTAAAAGTTGGCGCAACGGTGTCTTTATAGTGGAGAAAGTATGTGAAGGAGCAGATCAGGTAAAGCGCAATCCTCATGGGTGCTCGATTGCGAAAAGTTCTAGTTTCGAGCAACTCGGAGCAACTTGCCAAACATTGTGAGTTTGTATTTGATGTGTCAATTTCGAAGTATAGCACGGAACTTAAGTTGGCGAAACTGCAGTGACCAACAGCCACAACTTTGATCTCGAAAGTCACCGTAATACACAATGCATGTTATGACCCCTTCTAAACCTTTTCTACGCTGTCATGAAACTCATTGCGAAATATCAGAATTTTATCGTTCGTACAAATTGTGAAAAGCAATCGAAATGTAAGAATTTTCTTTTACAAAGTATGTAAACCTTTCGTTTGCAATTACGAAAGCTCTCGTTCCCCTTTAGAAATGAAATCTTTTGTATGCAGTTGCACGAACCACTTCGTCTGGCCACGCTCGAGCACCGCTCAGGTACGCGCTTATCAAAGGCATACTCGCGTATCGCTGGTCATTTGTATGCATATCCAAAACTATTCAATCGATACATTGAACAATTTCTGATTTTTAATTTTCTTTTCGCGTGCCGATGCATAGTTCTGCATTTGTAACTTTATCTATAAAACACATTCTAATATGGTATTTCCATATTTCAAGATAGTTCAGATCTCATAGTATATCATACGTTTTCCAAATAAATATTAAAACATCTACAGGGATAGCTAAGTCAATATTATGCACTACAGGTGAAATTGCATGCAATCTACGGTAAGAATACTTTGACAGACACATGTTAACCTCGAACGCAATGTCCACTTTTATTACCATATCTCCAATATCGAGAATAAAACCAGATAACAAAAAGTGCAACAAAACTAAAATAGAACACGAAATGAAACTCTGTAAACTTCGGGCAGGAGCACGGAAGAGCACTGACACGACATTTGCCTGACTTGTTCTAGGGAAGCTGAGTACGCAATGCACAGCAAGGGAACCAGAAGAACCCGAAGGAAAATAAATTTAAACCGAACAAGCATCACCGTACAGCGTGCACGAGCCGAGCAGCTTTTTATCAAATTTTTTATAGCGTGGCCGACGGTGCTGCTAACGATAACCCTATCCAACGAACGGCGGCAGTGGCGGGTTTCGTTTTTGGGACGGTGACGGCTCGATCTATCGCGATACATTCACGGTATTCTAACCGGACATTTGCAGGACATCGAAGCCCCTGGAGGGTGGCTGTCCATCGTGTCACGGCATGGGGCGAGTAGGCGGCGGCGAATTTCCAAGAGGAGGAGGTTGCACACGGGGGAAAAAGTGGTGGCAAAAGGGGGATAGCGGCGGACATCGAGGGGTTGCGGGACTTTGGGGGACGCGAGAGCATTTAAGCGTAAATGGTTTTTGTAACTGGGAGAGCGTAAAATTGCCTAACCACCCCGTGCACCTCCTGGCGCTTTTGGACGAACTCATCCGCTGCATCCAGTCCCGTCCGGTCCGCCACCCCGTTCAACTGTCCACCCACCACCCTGTTCCCCTGTCGATCCCCCTCTATAACCGACTCCCCTATCACCGATTTCTACCGAACTATTTTGCCGTTGTGGTTGTAGAGTGGACAGATTGGCCGGTATTTTGTTGCTCGTAAAAGCGGCAATCCCCCTCTCCCGTCCTTCCCGACTCCCTTCCTCGCGAACGATAAATGAAATTCGAAAAAGAGCAACGCGACCAACGTGCGACTCGCTGTTTGCTATCGCGAAAACTGTGACATGCATGACGGCATGAGATCATCGCGAGATTTGACGTTTACTTTTCCCCGTTGAAATTCGAGGAAAATACTGCAGAGAGTGGAGAAATTTGTAAGAGGTGATACTGCAACAATAGTTCAATGATATGGCCAGAGATTGTTTGTTAGAAACAGTTAATCCTTATTAATAAATAAGTATAAATTTTGTACGGAACAAATTTCTCACAAGCATTACCTTCCATGGTGACTGCTACTCGAACAACCAGTACTCACCTAATTAACGTTCCACCGCATATTCCGCCCCCTCCCAAATTCATCGTTCGACGCATTAATCAAAGTCACCGCGTTGATCGCAGCTTCTCGACGAAACCACCCTCCTATCGCACGGTTGCATGCAACGCGAAGAACATCCCTCTTCGCAGTGATCGGTGGCAGAAACAATTTCAAGGAGCGTAAGCCCAATAAAAATTCGAGCTTCCGACGAAGCTAAAGCGGCGTATTAGATAAATTCCAATCCGGATCGTTGTACGGTCGCTGTATAGGATTACGAAAGACGCCATTTCGCGAGCCAATAGGGAACATGACCGAGCATTACGAATTGCGTCCTCATACTCGCATCGCACCCTCTCTCTCTCGCACCCGCCTTTCTCGCCACTTGTTCACCGTCTCCCTTTCTCTCGTAGGATAATCCGGCCGATTACGTTATGCTTAAATATTTATCGGGCTGCATTAGGGAAACATGAGCCCTCTCTATGCATGGGAGCGCAGCACGTGGGATCGCCATCCCTTTCGCGCACTCCGTAACCAGCCCCACCGCCAACATCCCCGATACACACTGTACGATGTTCCTCTCTCTATTCCATCCTCCTGTGTCTCCATCCCCGACCACGGTCACCGCCGCACACGGCATGAGCACACCGACAATCCAGCATCGAGGGCAGCGCCCACATGGACGCACGCACACCACCCGATAGTCTACCGCGAACCGGAAACTAAATTCTCGGCAACGAGCCCGCCGAGCATGCTCCCAATTACGCGGTGCTCGCGGTACGAAATTGAACGACCGCGACGTTTTTCGACTCCTGCGGTGATGCCACGTGATGCTCCTCCAGAAAAAAAGTAAGTGCTCTGTGGAATCGAAATATCAGAGAAAGTTCGCGCGGAACACTTCTTCCAATGTGAATAATGGTTACGTGGCTATTGCGATCCTTTCGCAATTGTTAGGGTTAACGAATTTTCCTTTGGTACGCCAAAAATAATATTTTTGGTCGCCATTTATGAACCAAATAACATGTAAAGAAAGAAAGTCATAAAATTTAGGAATACTTATATCTATGTTAAAAGAGTCAATTTCTGCTGCTTTCAAATTCGAATAAATCTAATTTAATTACAAGTCTTTACAAAGAGCAATCCTTTTACGCCGAAAGACATGCGAAATACTTGTAAATCCCCAAGGAAGTAGATTATCCAAAGCGTTCATTAAGTACAGCATTTCTTACAGTGAAACTAGTCGCATGTCGGTTTTCCATTCAACAGACACATCGAGGTCCCACGTACGTACGAACGACGTATCCTGTCTTTCTTCCACGCGCGATTACGATAATTTTCTGCAACAGTCCAACGTAAGGATCACTCGATGGCAGGTGGATACGCGATCGAAGAAAGAAACGCCAACAGAGACGAAGCGGTAAGGTCAGTGTACCGAACAGTAGCACACAGAGGGTAGCTTCCGACAAAGAAACAGGTAGAGAGAAAGTATGTGAGAAGGGGAAGCTCCTGACTTATCGCCCCTCGTAAAGGAACACGAAGAACGGCGCGGCACAAATTCGGGACACAAAGCGGCGCCATTTCTCGAGGGCCTTTCTTGCTGCCGCTGCTGCAGCGATGCCTCCTCGTCGCGCGGGGGTGGAAACGCAAGGGGTTTCCTCACAGAGGGTTCTCGTAGGCGCGAGAGGGGTGACTGTGGAGAGGAAGGGCGGCTGTGCAACGACGTACCTTACGCTTTGGAGAAGAGAGTGAGTGAGTGAGTGAGTGAGTGAGTGAGAGAGAGAGAGAGAGAGAGAGAAAGAGACGGAGAAATCGAACGAGTAACGCGAGAGAAGAACGAAGACAGGATGAGGAAAAGGCAAAGGAAGAGGGTGCGAGAGAGACGAAACGAGAGAAAGAGGGATGTGCTTTGACCGTAGGTATTCATGAACGTAGCCCGCCTGGTGGATTAGCATGTGAAAGAACGCTTTGCTCGTCGCTTTCCACACCGTGCCTTCCTCCCTCTTTTTCGTTCAGCCCTCTCACCTATCGCCTCATATTTTTCACAGGGCCTGAGGTCGAAAGGCCCCGTATATTCGGCTGTTGGCTACCTACGCTCCGCTCCGATCCCCCGACAAGACGGAGCGCACAGAGGGAACGCGGAAAGATCGTAATATGGGAGACTACGAAAAATTCCCGGCTTTGATTAACCGGTTATATCTCACGGGTATTATTGATCGGCCATCGTAATTCTTCCCGTTACGGCTTCTAACGCTTTATGGCAAAAGTACAATGGTCGATCGACCGCATTCTTAACCTAGCTGTGTCTGCTTGGAACGTTTTATTTGGTATTAGCAATCAAGGAATGAATACGGTTAGGAATGTTGATTTAATCTTATATATAGTTGTTACGTAGTTTTACGAAACATTAAATTAAAATTCATTCAAATGAATCAGGCTATATATTACTTCATCTCGATCAATCTCGATTGTATGTTATTTCTACAAGTTGTTACGTGAAACACAAACATTCAACACGTTCCCGAAATTTCTAAAACGTATAAAATCAGCAGAAACGTGAATTCCAAACTTCTAATCGATAAACAGAAACCAAACTTTTGCGACAAGGATTGCTATACGGTGAGCCTAGCTCGTCGGCTTATCACCGTGACGATAGTGATAATTCCTCCGCTACGATTCTCGGAACGTCTCGGTTTCAGAATCTTTAAATTCCCATGGTCTGCTCGAGCAGGATCAACGCGGTTGTCAAACAAGCGGAAGAAAAACACCCCTTTCCAGCATTCCATCGACGCGAGGAAGCGGACTCCAGCGGGAGAGGCAGCCGGAATGCAAATGAAGCGAAAAGAAGTCGTTGTACGGCTTCGCCTGGGCGTATCGTGTGCGGTTGCAAGCCGTGTGGGTGTTTCCGTAGTCGGATCTTCGACATCGACACCTACTCGCGTCATAGGAGTTTTAATCGAATTACTACTCGAAGTCAAGGAGATGGTGGGAGGATGAGAGCGTGTGTCGCTAAGCTTTCGCATCGAAACCTAATCGAATGAGAGAGGTATCTCGCGTCTGTGATACCCTATGCGCGCCAAGTCGGCGCGTAATTGCGAGAGGAACGCGCGTTTGCACCCGAGTCGCTGGAGCTGCGGCGCGCGCTACTGAATTTTCTCTGCGTGAAGACGTAGACGCGAGAAGAGGGGAAAGAGAAAAGAGGGGGAACGTCCTTTGAGGATATTCATGAGAGGATTACCATGTGAAACGCCTAGCCGGAGCTTCTTCTCTTTTCGACGGGTTCTCAATGTGACTGGTCGCTCTGGCTGTGTCGGCTCTGTCTTGTGCACGCACGCGCGAGCGGCCAAACGAACCAGCGACCAGAGGCTCGAATAGTTCGTTCTTTGCTAGACCCATGGAGAACCCTGAGAATTTAAGTTGTTCAGTTACCGAGACAATAATATACAGCTCTCTACGAGTCTAGGCGCGTTAGGTCGTCTTTTGAACGGCCGCTCGAAAGCCCTCCACGATCGACTCGATAAATCGTCGAGTATTTATCCCCAGGAAAGACCACGATGACGTCTCCATGGTTTGCTCTCTGTCTCTCTCGCTCTTTCTCTTTCCGTACTTGAGTGGAGAGCCGAACGCCCGACCAGCGATTGGACAACGGTCTTAAATAGGCAGACACGCTCTGTACCGATGAGAGTGGTTTTCCAACAAGCTGCTGCTATTTTAGCTGGCTTATAAATTGCACCCAAAATCGAGCGGAAGCGGTACGAAACGATTTTTTATATTATACAAGTTACTTGTGCTGCAGGTGTCGACTTTCAGTATTTCAAATATGGATAACTTCAAAACATGAAACGAAATGTTTATAATAAATGTGAATCGTTACTATCAAGTAATATTTGTAAGATATATAATAAACGCAGAGTTGATAATCACTTTCCTTTGAAGGATTCAATTTACGAAAGGCACTAACATTATTTTTAGTGGTTATTCCATAAGTTCGATGGGAATCGAACATCCATCTCCAACACTACACGTGATAGAAAAGCGAGTTCCCGGTTTTCCATCCCGAAGTTGAAACATCACGTCCTCCCTTTATTATCCTGCCACACGTTACCAACACTTTGAACTTTCTTCTTTCCACCTCCATTGAAACTATAAATAAACGTTTATTTCGTTCCCCCGGCGCGGCGGGGTTCTCTCTTCTCTATGCTAATATCGTACGCTCATTCGTGCACACAAAATTGCCGTACTAGCCCATTTTAATCTCGCAATGTCGGTCGTAATTCCGCGACGCTATAAAGACGGCCACGGTGCCGTCCACCTAATATCATCCAGCTGTTTATGCTCGGCCGTTAATTCACCGCGCGAATATCATTACACTTACTGTCTCTCCATCTTCTCAGACGATCCTCCTTGCATCTTCATTCAAAGACGTAGTACAACGTCCGTATTACTCTCCTTTTTCGTCAACCGCTGCTGCTACTAAAGCACAAACGTGTGAAAGAACCGCTCTTCCTCGAGCTCTACCTGTGCCAGGGAATAAACGAAGAAGAAAAAGGGAAAAAAGAGAAAGAAAGGGAACACGGAGAAAGAAGAACGACGTTCGGTCGATTCGACTGTGATGAACGACGAGTTTTCGCTGTTCCCTTATCAATATGCATTAGAGGAGGCTGGCCGACTTACCTACTCACCATCGACCACTTTTCGAGCTACTCGTCGAGTCACCGTTTTACGGCCCCTATCGTTTTCGGGATTCCGGCTGCTTTCCGTTACTTCCCTCATCCCTTGCCATCTAATGAACGTACACACGAACGTGGCGATATTTTAAGGGCGGAGAAAAGTGCCTTCTTAAACGGTGCACGCTCCCGTTTACGATTCGCCGTTAAATTACCCAAGGCTAAAAATAACGAATCGGTCACGTGGGTGCTGGGACGAGGAACGTGGAAATTGTGGGTTATTATTTGTAACGGTCTTTAGAATCGTACGTAACGATTCGCCTCGTGCTGTAATGCACTAAATGGAGGCTCGTGTACGCACGTACTCGCGCGGGGGTGTGGCGACGAGGCGGACGGAGGTAATAGAGTGTACAAATAGTGGCTGGGACGCTCGCGTTTGCGGAAACGGGACGCGATGTTCATCCCAAAAAATAGAACTCATATACTGACAATTTGTTTTTTGACTGGAATACGCACGCCGAATAAAAGTTGCAGGAAATAATTTGATGTAACGATTTTAACGTTTGGGATGGAGGATTATGAAATGGATGGAAATAGTAACTGGTAGATAGGAAGTGTTGATGCTATAATATCTTTTAAATATTTATAATGTACAACAAACTTCGAATTAAGTTGCTAAAATTTCATCCGGACGTATCATAAACTTGAAATAAAACGTGACATTTAAATGCACGTTGTATCACTAGAAATTATAAGCAATCTTTTTAAAAATGTGATGATATTAAGGCAGAAATAATCTTCTCGTTAACACCGGTATCTTTTATATCCACCTTTTATAATTACATTTCGCAAAACTCATCACCGAAGATATACATCCCGCCAGCTAATGGAACAACTCGTAATTCGAGCATCTAAAGCGCGATTAATTCGACGAATTAATTATTCCGTCGGTAAGAATTTTTTACCGGGAGAATCGTTTGAATAAAAGAAACGAAGTTGATCGTAGAAGATTACGTCGGTGACGGTGAGATGGGACGGAAAAGAGCGGCGACAATTCCTTAGAAAACGCGCGCGCGAGGTGGGTAGCCGTTGGAATTGGAGGCAAGTTTTGCGGACGTTCCGGCCCTTATTAATATGCATTAGACGACTCGGCTCGATTTACCCCCTCATTGTCCGCACGCTTTACTGTCCGATCGGCCCCTTTGAGAGTTCGATTTAGCTCTTATCACTCAGTTCGTGCCTCTTTCTCCGTCGTTTCCCACCCTCGCTCGTTCATCCGCCATCACCCTTCTCCATCGCCCACTTTGTATTATTTTTCAGCGAGAAGAAAAAAGCCAGAACGCTCTTCGCGGCGGAAATTTGCGAGCTAAAGGACCCGGACCATTTTATTGAACGTTATAAAGTCAAATGCGAGAAAACTTGCCCCGCCTAATTTCGCGAACCTCTTTGCACCCCTTTCAAAACTTTTCTATCCCTTAACGGTGATTTTTCATCGAGCTTGAAATTTTAATCCCTAAACGGCAGACTTTATCGGTCGAATTTTTTATATGTACGAATTGATAAACAGCGAAGTTTAAATTCAATGGATTCGGATTTACGTAACCGGCGATGACCATTTATTTTTGCGTCCGTCGCATGACGACCATTGAATAATTTCGTCTCCTTTTCATGTCGTGGAATTCTGTTAATGACGCATTTCTATTGTAATCACGACGCGATAAATATTCTACATCCATGTGCATCTGTGGGTTAATTATTAATAACCCTGATTAATTATTAACGGCATTTACACTGTTTTTGTCGTTATTGACGCTTGTCGATCGTGGTCATTATTAAATGCGACAGATATAACACGTTAAATTACAGTCGTTCCTAATAAAATAGTCACTTTACGTTCTATAAATCCTAACAAACATGTACATACCACTTTTAGTATTTCTTTCCAAAAAAAAGTGAACGAGGAAATAGAACAAAAGAGTATTAAATCCTAAAATCAGTGAAAATACCAGGGAGCAAAAACATAAAGCAAAAAGTGAAGTAAAAGACACACGAGGAGATGGATAAAAGAAAGAGAATGGAGGGATTACAATTCATATTCGATTTGAAAGGATGGAAGTTATATTCGAAGCAATGTTTCGCAACGGTGGACGTCAGAAGGAATCGGATGACGTGGAAAAACCAGTGACGCGTGTTCCCTTTTTCGAAAGGGTGGTGCAGCGGCGCGCGCGCACAGCGGACATAGTTGGACAACGAAAACGAGAACGATCATCGGAAATTCCAAGAGCAAGAGAAGAGATTATCTCGAGGCTAGAGGGAAGCATCTCGCGGTGGCGAGTTGGAACTCCGGAAGCTGGGGCGTACATCGGAGGTTCGGCGGGGTCCGGGCTAACAGTTTCATTCCGAGCGACGGGCTAACGATCGAATTCCTTTTGTTGGTCGTGGAGCGAGAGAGCACAGCGTAACCGCATTCCATCGCTTTATCCGGACGACAATTCAAGTAAAAAGATCCCAATCCTCAGGGCAGCAGTTTTCACTAACGAATTCCTTTTCCGATCGCTTTCTCTCATTCCCCTGCCCCTTCGTTCTCCGTATTGTCGTCCTTCGTAGCCGGACCTCGAACATACTTGTGCCACTTCCTATCTCTTTCTCATTTCCTACGCTATATAACATCGTATCGGCCTTGTTCCACCAGAGTTTCCACTCGAATCGCTTTCGTGTTCTCTCTGCTGACCACGTTCTGAAAAAACCTAGCAGATTAAACCATCGAGAGTTGCTGTGACAGCTACTAGCTATCTCCACGCAGCCACTTCTCTTTTCTCCTGTCTCACCTCATGTTCTTCCTGCTTTCCCTATCTTGCTGTCTCTCCCCAGAGGTAGGTTAGAATAGGCCGAATCTCGGGGACATATCGCTTTATCTGTCTGTTCAACAGACGGAGAACGAGTAGAAGTAGAGAAGGTAAAAGGAAAGAAACAACGAAGGAAGAAATCTAGAGGGATACGTCGAACAGTCTCGGGTTCGACTTAATCCGCAGACCTATCCGCGTATCCTGTTCTGAAAAGAGAAAGAGAAAAGGCGGGATAAAGGATGAAAGAAAGAGAAAGATGGAGAGAGGATGAAGAATGAAAGATAACGTGAATTTTGACCTTTAATGAAGAGACAGAAAGCTAAAATGATCATGGAAGAGAGGGCGAATTAAAGAGATAAGAAGTTCGTTCGCGAAGCACCGATAGTGGAAGATTTTTAAACGACTACGTCGAGCATCGACCGAGAGACTGACGATGCTCTCTAGCTGCGTCGTACAATCGGCGTGAAGCAATATGCTCGAAGGATAGTCTGGTAGTTCTGGATGTAACCGCAGACGTACGGACAAGGAGGGTGATAAGTTTGCAATTGGAGTGGCGATTCACGGTTTTACGGTATTCATGAAATATTCGATGCCACGAGTACAATCCGGAATATGGTACGATCTCTGTTCTCACGTTGGTATGCTGGTATCGCTGCTCTTCCCCGTCGTTACGTAATTGTTGAATCTTCTGTATATTCTTGGAATTGTTAGCGACACGTGCACTATTGTTACTTTACAGGCATTTACTAAATATTTTAACTAATTTCATTTGTTAGCTTATTCTTTCACTAAACGTTAATTATTACACTATACATACGAAACTCTTTACGTGTCTTCATGGAATGATTTAGTACATTGATTGAAAATACCGAAGTAAAACATTCGATAGTATGTTATTTACTGGAAAATAGATCCACAGAAGCAACAGCGATATATCATCGACACCTAGAAGGAAGCGATATTTTCTTCGCAACGAGTGGTTTAGGATCATCGTGAACATTCCTCCTTACCGATTTCACGTACGAACGAATTTTTCTGCAATTCCTCGCGCCAAACATCCAGAAAAATCCCTGACAATCCCGGAGAGAAAGGTGGCCTAAGAAGTGCTTCCAGCGTGCCGGGAAAATCCTAGATATTTATGTGTACCGGAGGACGTCCTCCCATTGCGCGTATGTACACAGGGTCTCGCGCGCGCTCGCACACCCTCAAACACACGAATTCCACGACACGTGGACGTGTATATAGGTTCGTTGCGAACGATCTCAGGGATATAGGGCGGCACGTAAGGTCAATCCTACCGAATGGTTCCAGCAATTTTCACTTTGCTCCGGTTATGCTCACGTACGTTTGCCCCAGCTTCCTGTCTGGCTTCTCTCTCCTACGTCTGGGCTGCCACTTTTGACCCCTTTCCTCCCCTTTCCCACCTTCGAGCCTCTTCTAGAAGGACGTATACATCCTCAGGCGCAACCCGAAAGAACGGGTAGTCGAGAAAGACCAACACAGGAGAAGGGAGAACAGAAGACAGAGAAAATTTACTGACTTCAGAAATCGCCTTGATTTTCCACCCTTGTGAAATTGCCTCGACTGCGCATCTACTCGACGATTGACAGCCACTCTTTCTCTCTCTTTCTTCCAGCTTCCCTGCCTTTCGTCATGGTATTCTCATCTCCTTCATCTTACCTCCACCTCCAATCTTGGTCTTTACCTCGCACTCGTTTGCTCTGGCTATGCTCTCTCCTTGCCTCGTTTCTTCAAAATTGGACGGCCCGGCGAAATTCGCAGTTCGCCACTTCCACTGTACCTCTAACCCTGTGCCTCGTCTTTCTTTCATCCCATGCGAAACCCTACTCCTTTTTCTGTGCGATCGCGCGTCTCACGGCGAGAAAGCGCGACAAAAGGCGAAATTTAGGGCACTCGCGCGTAAGGTAACGACACGAACGAAAACGACGACGACGACGACGTCGTTCCCGAACGATCGCGGAACCGTCCTGGGGCATAACTTATGAAAGACGTCGCAGCCCTCTCGCGTATAAAACGTTTATTAAGTCCCGATGAAATGAACTCCGGCAGACAGCCCGGCCGCACAGCTCGCGCAGACGATGCACACGAAGGCAGCAGCTGGCTGTCAGATGATCCTCAAACTCTTCAGGAGTGTTTCAACCCCTCTACGCTTTTACTGGAAAGTTTTCGAACGCCGGTGGCGTGGCCTGGGTAAGAGTTATCGAGTAATCTGCCTGCAACGACGAACTGCTTCCGTAACGGGGACGGCAAATCGAAGGGTTGCGAATTTTGTCGAAAACGATGGTGAATAGTGGTAAAGGGATGATAGCGAGAAAATCGCATGCTTCCTAAAGTCTCTGATGATAAATCATCTATATGAGGTATTATGATGATTGTTAGACTGCGGATTTTTATGTTAATTCATATTTTTAAGAATGTAATTAAACATGTTGGACTTTGATAGAAGATTGTTTTATCTTCCAAGTATTACGAAAAGCACTGTATTTCGGATATTTTATACATCTTTTATATAATGTGAATTCTGTGTAATTTAGCAGTTTTAATTTTCCTACAAATGTACACAAATCCGCAGTGTGATGATTTCAGAAAATTCGAGATATAATACGTAAAAATTTCTGAAGGTATTTTAAACACAGAATTAGAAATTGATAAAGAAAAATTAATTCTACCAAAATTGAATTATGTATTCTTGAGAAAATATAATAAATTATTACATTCAAAACATCGATAATTTGCGTATATAATTAGTTCGTCTCTCCTGAGTTATCGGATTAAGCAACATCGCTTCTCGCAGAATCGAATTTCTTGAATTTCGAATGACAAATTCGAAATGATAATATTTTTATCAAGTTCTGCCGGAATTGTTCTACAACGTCATCTACATCAAACAGAATTATTCTCCTTATATTCTGTACTATTTCGACGTAAAATTTCTGTCGCTGGAAGAAAATGGGAAAGGCTTGTACGCTCCAAATGTCCCGCTTCCGTCTCGTTTGCATTAAAGCACGAAACAGCGAGCAAATATTGAGCGTTTTCGTTTACCTTCGTTTTGTTTATATCTTCAATGTCGAAGAAACTATCTACATTGGTCGCCTGGATCCAACTTGGATTCGCAGCATAAAATGAAAGACTACCAAGTTTCTTGGGTAGTCCACAACCGTGGAAATTTCACTATCTTATTAATGAAAGTCGTCTCAAAACCGCAACTTCTGCCGACCAGGGAAGCGGGAAAAGAAACTTCGCTTCACGATGCCGTAAAGAAAGATTCAGGTCCAGATAGACGCCACGAAATTGTGAATAAAAATAGCGCTCCTTTACTGAAAATTTCTTGGCTTCTCTTATAATTGTAAGATAATTCGAGAAAGATAAGTCAGTGAAAGTTGAGAATAATGTATTGTATTTTGGACGAAAAGAAGAGGCACGAGATCTGTAAAGTTTGTTGCCAGTAACGAATTAATAAAGTTACTATCTTCTATAGTTATAGATAGTATGCTACTACATCCTCTAAAATGCAAAATTTTCTAAAATAAGTACTGTATAAATCAGATTATCACAGAGTACAGATTGGCTATTGTAATTTAAACAGTTAATTACAGGATCGATGTTATTACAAATTATTACAAATATAGAAGACGGAGATATAGAATTCTTTTCATCTTTCAACTGTAATCCTGCAAAATCATGAAGAATCAAACAACATTGAAAGTAGCAAACTCTATCCAACACCACTGTCTAAAATCAAATTCAAAAACAGAAAAAAAGAAAGAAACTCCATGGAAACGCAAGTTTGTCTATTTTGCATGAGAAAAAGATTTGCTGGTCGATGGGAGGCCTGCTTTACTCTCGGAGAATACAGCGGCGTTCAGGCAATCGTCAAATTTTCCATTCGATTCGGGATGCAGACCAGTAACTTTAAAGGCGAATTTTTCTTCTTGGAGCGGGCAGAAAGGGAATGCCAAGCGTGTTCGAGAGGAACGGAGAAGGGTCAGGGACGCGAGCAAAAGCGTCCTAACGATGGAAGGTCCGGGGCACGAGTACGAAGGAGTCACAGAAGGTTCGTGAAATAGTAGGTGAAAAGGTTGGACGAGGAAGCGTATTACCAAGTGGACGTCGAGGAGACGGCAGTCCCTGGGGACGCACGGCCAGGAATACGGGAAGGTAATGGTGTCGGGTGAGCGAGCGGCGTCGGACGCGCCAAGAGTCTGGCATCGTGCCCGGACATACAGGGTCCTTCTTTCGTGACGAGCTTGTTAAATTTATCGAAAGCGTCAAATTAGGAGAGAACCAGACCGACCATCCTCTTTTCGGTTCCGCCGACCAATCCCACTTTTGCTTCAACCGTCTCGCCTGCTCCGCCTACGGCCCTCGCGGATCCCCGTTCAAGCCTCAAAATCGGGGGTGGAAATGTCGATTGGCGAAAACGTTCGGCTGATTCTCGACTAACGTTTGATCCCACCTGCTCGGTTTGGAATTAGCTTCTTCCATGAACGTTGTCGAAAATGAACAGCGATTTTGGTACGAGAATGATCAGAAGATGCGGATTAAATCGAGATGAAGGATTGTAAGAATTTCCTTTTTGATGTAATGAATAGCTTTGTGAAGATGTAATATATGTTAAATAATGTTTAAATAGAGGCATCTTAATTAAATTGATTTTACTAGGATGTTTCACCAAATAAATCCCTTTATGAATATTGAATTTTCGAATAATAATGTAATGTCAATTTTATTGCATTGGAACTAAAATGTGTGTACAGTGCATTGTAATGAACAGTGCTTGATAAATTATTCTCATAAATATACGTGTATCTTTCGATGAGCGTCAAAAAAGGTCTATAATAATATTTGAAAAAGGAGAGAATAACATTTAACGTTTAATAACGAATAACATTTAAACATTTAACGAAATATCTATTGAAGTATGATGTATAAGCTCTTCCATTTGCAAGCTGATATTCTATAACACGTTTCCAGCGTGTTGGATTTCATTAGAAACAGAAATTATATGCAACGCTCATTTCATTCCACCGTGTTGATAAAATATCTCAATTACCGAACATGTATACACCTGTTTCATCTGTGCAATTTTTCATTTTAAAAAGGACTAGAAACCTCAAGAAGCTTTTACGAACAGGAAGCGTTTTTCTACGTCAAAATTTACAACTTGTTCGAACACAATTCAGTGACTTTGTTCGTTAAATGACACGACTGTTGTAAAAAAGAGAAGAGAAAATTAAACAAAACGAAAAGCAAAAGATAAAGAGAAAAAAAGAGAAACATAAAATATAGTTGATGTATCGTTTCACGCTTCGCTAACGAACACCGACCGTTACACATCCGTCTGTGATTTATGAAATGTTCCGCAAGAAGAGCATCGCGACTTTATTAATTAGCTCTGCCTTTTTTAAATTCAACTGCAACACAGGATGACAGCGCCGTGAAACTATTTCGTTCCCGCCGGGCTCTCTTTCACGATAAGCGCGATTACACGAGTCGCCGATGTTAAACATTTCGAAGCTCGATATCCAACACCCATTAGCGACGTCCCCGATGTTGTATACTTGTTATTTTATAAATTATAAAACGTCACAAGCGAGTAGACAATACAAGTTACAGAGCGGGGCGAGGAGGCTTCGCGTCCGCTGGTCGCGATGATTTATAATAATAATTACAGCTACCGCTCGTCCATCAATTTTGGCGTTGCTGTGTATTTTTAATGTGGATGGCCTCGTTCCAGGTAGCTGCACCGGCTCGTATATCACCGACAGTTTTGTGCAAGCTGTTACGAAGCGGTGCCGCGAAATAAAATTTTTCCCTCCACGGAATCGCAGTGTCGTAGGAACGGGGCAAGCGCGCGCTTTGCTCGTGCTGCTCTTTTCTTTCCACCCTCTGCCACCCCTTTCTTTCTTTTTTCTCTCTTTTTTGCGCCTCGTCGGACACGTTGCATATTTAAATTCTGCCGAGCAATAACTTTATCGTGAAATCAAGGAGTCGTCCCAGCGACGGGGAAATCGTGCCCGTGCCCCGCCAGTTTTATTACACGCGACACGTTTTTCTCGTTTTGCCTAACATTTTTAGTAATTCTTCTTCACTTTTCCTGTTTTTATCATTTTTCTTCTTTGTATTTTTTACACTGTTATTGGTTTTATTCGTTTTGATTCATTTCGGAAGAATATTTTGACATACAGTATCGAGAACAATTTGGGACGAGGTTGTATAATCATTCGTATCATGAAATATATGTATGCACAGTATATTTTTCGAACGTAATTTGGTTCGCTCAAAGGCCACGTTAAAATTACGAAATCCGATAGCATCGATTTGTGACGTTGATATTCATTTTCGTGGTTATCAATCCGTTTAAAACCGGTATAATGCTCGACCGAATGATTTGGTTAATTTTTTCCTATGTCAAAAATTGGGTACCGTCATTCGAGCTTTTGGCCTGTGTGTAATAGATGTATATGTATAACTTGATTGTTTCTGGTATAACTGGTATATTTTATAACTTGGATTTCTCATTTACCGGCTTTTCAATTTACAAAAATCATTAACTTATGATTAAAAATCGTTGTCTAACCTGGAATATAGCTTTGTTTAAACGTACACGATATTTCGTAAAATTTGTCACATAAAACGAAGTTTAAAAAATTCACAATCTTTTACCACGTTGTACAGAAACTTTCTTCTCGACCTAATTAATTTCTATATCCATCTATTCAGCTTTTCATATAAAAGAAGCCTATCTTTTCCAGGTCATAATGTATGCAATCTCACTTGTACCACATCATTATGCCTCACAAATTATGTACGATTTCCCCTTGCTATCGATATATAACCTGGATCGTATTTTTATGTGAAATAAATTTCTCATACTAGAAACAAGCTTTAATCTCTCTTAATAAATAAATTTATATAAGTTATAAATCTGAGTATCACAGCATGCGTGACACACACTTCCGTTCTCGTGGGTTAATGACCGGGCAACCGATAATTCCACCTCGCGTGCCGATCGCCGACTCGATGTCTTCTTCTTAGCATCCTCGATCGTTTAATCTCGTGAACAAAACACGTGATCGAAGTATACGGTACGCAGAGAGTCCTGCGACTACGATTTTGCGAATAGCGATGAGAGTCATCGGTGATCCCTCGACGAGAAAATGAATGCCTGTCGCTGGTAATCGGACCCGATTTCGTGGAAACGAACGGAATCCCATTCGACTTATCGTTAAAAATACGTTAGGGATCTGAACGATCGGAAGCAGACATTTAATTGAATTCGACGCGATTTGGGTCATGTGAAAGGAAACGTGGTATCATTGCAATCTCTCGGAGACAAATCTTTGTTTTATCCGACTAATCTTCTCTAACCATGATGCTCAGTATTCTGGGAACATTATTGTTGAAGATATTGCAATAAGAATACAACTTCATTAATTATTATTTGCAGAGGACATAAAAGTATTCTCTTTATATGTATGCATGTATAAATGTATTCAAGTTGAGAAACAAATTCTTGCTACGATAACTTTTGCTCGAAATGTACAGTTATAAATTCAGAATATATACGAATAATGATTGAATAATTAGATTAAAGAATATTAAACCATGTCCAAGGTTTACATAAGATATTTTTCGTATAAACTAAAATATTCTCAAACGCCTATAATTTATCGCGAGCATAAAAAGATTGGTCGCTAATCGAACAGGAGTAACCCACTTATTCCCCAAATGCGCATTACACCAGCCGAATCGCATCCATCTGTCGAAAATTGTTTGCCCGGGATTCAAATTAATTCCCGATTATCGGGCTTTCGGCCGATCTCCAGGCGACAAGGCGATTGTTCCGCAAGGCTGTAACAATTGGACGCATACCAGCCAACGAGAAGAGTTGCCAATAGAACGTGTCAGGTCGGTTTGCGATCTCCGAGAGCAGGGTGATCTTAATGAAATTCACGGTATTGCCGCGGCGTCAATAAATGATCGTGTGCTGCTCAGTGGCTGAATCACTTAGTAAGCATTATTTGTGACAAATTACCGTGCCGTGATATGCCGGTATGCTGCGGTCATCGTCGTCGTCGTCTTCGTCGTCTTCGTTCCCGTCTTCGTCGTCGTCGTCGATGTTGTCAACGTTGTCGAGAGTTGCCAATAAGCAGAACGGTAGAGAGAACAAGGGGCGAAGAGGTTGATTCGAGGTTGGTTCCGATTACGGATTGTCGTGGTACTGGCGCGTAGTAACGTACAACGCGAAACCAGCAATTGCAGGATTCACTGAGTACGAGCTGGAATGACAATAATTGATCCCTCAGCCCCGCCACTTTCGACCCAGTTGTCTCCGTTCTTCGCGCTCCTGTCGTTTCATCGTCTTTCTCTTTTCATTCTGTAGCATTCGCGCCATTCGCAACAGTCGCAACCACCATCCTCTCCTACCTCGGTCTCTCTTCTTCCATCTTCTCTGTCACTCTCAGAGCCTGTCCCACGACATCGCTGTACCGTTCGCGCTGGTAATTTCATGCTCGAACTGACAGGGTCGATGGAAACCACCAGTCAGAAAGATCTTCAACCAAGGCGACGGCGCGTCATCTTTCATCATCTTGGCTAGCGTGCAACACCTGCTGCCACTGTTTCCGGCGCTATGCTTTGATTTAGGAAGCGTTACGTCGGCCGTGAGGTCGCGACGGTTGATCGCGAGACTTCCGTGGAAAACCAAGGAGGAACAGGCATTTTTGTTTCGTTTGTTTCGGATGGAGAAAAGGGCTGGCACGCTAACGCGAAGAATAATGAGGTGTCCAGGACGCAAGGCAAATATTTTGCGACGGCTACAACTGGGGAGCAAAAGGAAACGTCGGTGTAACGCGGGCGCGTTTTTTCGGATCTTAAAATCTAATTACTCGCTGCGTGCACGAATGCACGAGATGTAATACGATTATGTCCAATTTAAATCTCGCTAAAAGTTGCAAGTCGTGGGAAGCGCGACGTTACTTTCGAGAAGATTAAAATCTGCTACCGCGTAACTTTGTCAAAAAGATTAGAATGGAGGGATTTTGTGCAACCGAGTGCATCGTTTGGCGCTCGCTTTTCTAGGCATTGGGGAATAAATTTTACTGAACCCGTATTCGCGTGGATTCTCTATATATGATTTAAAGCAACAAATAAATCATATGAAGGATTACATAAAAAGATAAATGAGACACTTTCTACTTAATAATGACATAACTAATAATAAAAAATATTAAACACATGAAGTGTAAAGAATTCATTACTATTTTTCTATAGCCATTAACGATACCAAATTGTGACACTTTTATCAACACAAAAGAAATTACGACAAGACGATCTTTTCTTTCTGCGATGTAATGAACGATATCAATCGTAATGAATTTTCTTCCGGTTGGCACAAAGTGTTTGGAAACACGCATTGGGCAGATAAACGAAGCTAATGAAATTTAGAAACTCTACCGTTATAATTACAGGGATAATTTGGAGCAGGGAGTAAATTGTCGGCGCCCCGTGCGTTTCCCAACCAATCGTGTTTTCGAGTAATTTCGAAGATCCGATAACGACGGAAAGGCCTACGACTTAGGGAAAAGGACCTGGTGAAGACGGGGTTGTATAGATTTCGCTTTGTCTGTCCACGATTCACCTTGTTACGTGGATAATTGCATCGTCAATTTTTCGTCGACGACAACCTTTTTGGATGCAGTCACGTGAACAGCTAGAATGGGACGCTCCAGAGATCAAAGATCAAGTAGTTAAAGAGGAATGGTTATAGACTTACGTCTCACGAAAGATATTAAATCAAAGAGTATCAGAAGATTCGAAGATTTGAATTAATTTCAATTTAATAGACTAATAGTATTAGGGTACAAATTGGAAGTAAGTTTTAGTTCAGAATTTGAACTTTCGAATTAATAAAGAGGTTTACGAGAGAAGTAATGATGCTGTAGGTAATACTGCTCGGAATACTATAAGTATTATATACATATATACTTATAATATAATACTAAGAAGCTCATTCTTCTATGATTTTCTCGCCCATAAAGATGTTCCCGTATTTTGAAGTATGCGTGATACCATTAAAATTATTGGACTTAAGGAAAACGCGTTACCACTGCTATTTAGTTCACGCGTTCGACTCATGGCCATAAGTTACGCCAACTGGCGTATAAAGCAGAGAGGATCACGGAAAGATAATCTTCCCCATTAAGGAAATAAACAGGCGTCTTCGAAGTTTACGCGTAAAATGGTTGGTATCGAGATTGCGGTGTGACGATCAAAGACAAGAGACAAGGTCAACGTCAACAAAATTTCAAAGAAGAGGAAAAGTTTGATTGGTGGACGATTTATACCGATGGTGGCCCGATAACATTAGAATCGTTTCTCGAGGTAAGTAGCGTCACGGATTTACCACGAAACTTCTATTTTACGCGTATAATACGTCAGGGTGTTCGTGAACGTGGTTGCCGCGGTCTTCTCCACTCGGTTTGCTTCCCGTTGAGGGCCAATACCTTAAAAGCATATCCCTTCACCCCGCTTAACCCCTAGCAACCTCTGAAAACGCCCTCCAGAACAGTCACTATCAGATTCGAAGCTCCGACGCAAGATAATCCTACTCTTACATCTGCCTCCAACCCTCTCTTCTTCCTTCGTTCACCCCTCAACCGTCTCGAATCTCCGTCTGTTTCTCTCCTTCTCGTTCTCAACGTCCCTTTTAACCTCACTGCTCGAGTGTGAATCGACGGTTTTCGCTATCAAGCCCGGCTTATTCGCAGGAGGTGGATCCAACCCTCTACAGACATGTATCACACAATTTTTCTACTCGCAAAACCAGCTTCACGGACGATCGGTTCACGATGTGTCTACTCCATGCTCCTTTTTCCCTCGACGGTCTGTCTGACCATTTCGTTCCTCTTTCTCTTTCTCGCTTTTCTCCTACGTTTATATCCTCCGTCTCATTTTTCCTTCTTCTATCCTTCCTTCTTAAGTTTCAACCCTCGTGAGACACTTGTCGTATGAACAGCTTGTATCGAGCAACGATCCACAATTTCTTTATTTTACCACCCGCGTGACGAAAATCGAGTTCAATCTCCTATGTGATACGGATTGTATTTGATTCAATGATATTTCGTGGAATACATGAAATTATTGGATTTCGTTTTAACAGAATTTCTCTTGTTCCTAATTGAATCTTTATTGAATATTTTGTTTCAAAATTAAGGTAGTATTTTATTCGTGATAAGTAGCTAGTATATACAAGAACTAGGGTGTAGTAGTCCATTAAGAAAGACAAACAGCTGAATATTATGAAGTAATCTAATTTACTCGGATATTAATCGTAAGTGGTATTGCCCCATATCTGGTCAGACACATCTTCCTTTATCTTGTATCTCAATATAAACAAAATAAAAAATAGTTACATATACTGCGTCACTAAATCTACTATTCTTTTACCACGTATTATATTATCTAGTACTATACTACACATTAAATCAATAAGAATTGCAATAAACATTTCGGTTCGAAACAAATAATTTCAACTCAAGATTTTAATATTAATCATGGCTGATTCTAATTTACTTAAATACTGTTCCATTTTACTATAACAATTAGAACACAGAAATGACATTTTGTTAATTCAACAAACCGATGTTTAACCAGAATCGTGAATCTCTGTGGAATAGATTCTGATCTTGATATTCGATTCCGTTGATCGAAAGCGTCTGAATTATATCGCAGCAATAAGCGTAGATATTAATTAAATTATCTATATACTCCGGTACTAATAGATAGTGTCTTTGAGAGGTGAGTCGACTAGCGTTAAATTTTCATTGAGCCCGAACAAAGGTGGAAAGATATGGTAGCGATCGGTTAGAAAGGAATTTCCATTAATTGTTACCAATTCGTTTACATTCCAATGACTTACCGCATAAAAGCGATTTTCCCCAACGGAACAAGGTTAATGGTAAATTACTTACCTGAAACAAAGGAAGCAGAAAAATAATGATGAGTGATCGAATTATAAGGATCGAGCGGGAAACAAAATAACGCCACTGGTGAGATGTGCATTATTCATTTTCACGATTGATAAGGGATTTCGCGGGAATTAATATATCCTTTAATTATCACTGCTGCGATTATTGAAATATCACGAGCGAATAAACTTCTCGATACCATATCGCGAGACAATATCGTAGTTAATTACATGTTACGTGCACGCTCGAAGGTTTTCCATAAAAATATTACAACAGATATTAACGCAGTTACCATACAATATACAAATATTTGAAAATTTCTCATCAGTTTAATTCTATCAATTGAAGAAACTTACAGGATATTTACTTTCAATAAAATTCTAGATTTACTTTCAATAAATTGCAAAGTCTTTAAGGAAGAAATCATTCGAAATTACTCCAACTACGACAGAACTTAGATCATTAAAACACACCGTTCTCATGAAAAAAACAAAAAGGAAAAAGAGGAGACGAAAGGGGGGGAAGAGGTAAAGGTAAGAAAAAACACGTCGGTAGGCGTTCCGTAAGCGCGATTTAATGACAGAGCATATTTCGCCGGCTACAAATTCAGCTTTTCCCTTAGACGACAACGCGGGGACGTTTACTTTGCTCCACCCATCCTCTCTTTTTCCCTCTTTCTCTGGTTCTCTCTCCTCTCTCTTTCTATCTATCTACCCCCGAGGCGGCCCCGCGGCTTCGCAAGAAACTCGAAGCTATTTTTATCAAAGGAAGGGGGCGAGTGTCGCGGACGATAAATCATTCGAAGGTTCCACCTACTGTATCCACCCTTCTGAGGCAGCCTCGTCTCGTGGCACTAAGTAACGAGTAGCTTTCATTGGCCGCGCGGGACGTCCCGGAAAAAGGTAAGAACGATTTTTCACCGTTAGCAACACCTGCGCTAAATGAATACGAATTGATTCAAAGCCGCATCCCGAATCGGTCTGTTTTATTCTCGGCGAACGTTTGTGCTATCTTCCTCACTCTTTCCCCTTTATACACGCCAAAGCCGACTACATGTTCCAGGCCAGACCTACATTTCCACGACACGTTTTCGCGTTTTTTGTGAATGTATCGCGGGAAAATGTGGAACGCGACCCGCAATCTCGCTATATTAAAATTTCATACGGGATGTGCGAAGGGAATTAGAGAAAGGCGATGTAACACGGGCCATTGAGGACGTCGACGAATCAAAGCAAGCGAGGACGGCTGTGTGTAGGCATCTTTGGTCGAACCGACGGATAAAAGCGAAAACTAATGGTGCAGCGCAAGGCGTCGGATATTCTGCGATATATGGCATGGATATATAGGTGCGCCTTTCAATCATTTTTATAGCTAGACCTTTTCTCCTCTTTCTAGATGCGTGCTACTGGGATTTACCGAACCTGCCCTTACTGGTAAGAAATTTATTTTCTGTTATTTGCGGTTTCACCGATACTACGAATTCCTTAAATAATATGACGTAATACGCAAAAAGTGAAGTGTAAAGAAGCACTTTGTAGTTCTTAATGTGTTTTTCTATAAATTTTTAAAGATCCTATTTCAGAACTACTGAATATTATAATAGCTCTATAACTTGAATTCATGAAATCACTTACAAGAATAACAGAGCTGGAACGAAATGTTCGGAAAATAAAATCGTATTATAGTATATGATGTAAGAATATTTTTGAAAATAAGTAGAAGTAAAGTTACAGAATTCATAATGTTCTTTCGCATGGAAAGAGCATTTTTAAACACAGAGAAACATTTTTTTCCCGCGATGAGAACTCGAATTTGCAACTAGATTCGGTCATTTCGCCACTCTTTCTTCGTAACTTTAAAGTTTGCTCATGTCTGCTAGAAGTGTGCACGTATAGGAAATAATAAATCTTTCGCTACGACGATCCTCTTTTCATAAAAATTGAAGAACACATTTTACATTCTTGACTGGCGACCTACGCACTCCCACCAAGAACCGAGTTTCTCCTTTACTTCCTTTTATCAGTAATATCCACCGAAGGGACGGGTTTAGTCAGCGTTTCCAAGTCGTCCCACGTTCACCTAACTCGCAAGTCACCCAGCAGCAAATCAGAAAAGGGTTGTCGATTCACATACGACGACCAGTAACGTCCCTTCACATAAACTTAACGTTCAGGTAAACGACAAATGAGTTTTACTTTTCTCTTCGTTCCTTTCCTTTGAAAAAGGAAATTATGAATAAATTCCTATATTATTCTTACTCATTTTTGATTAGAAACTTTTATCATAAGCATTACTCCAGAAAAATAACTCACAAATTTAGACAAGTATTCCTTCCTACAAAATAAAATCATTGATTTGTAAGAGATTCTAAAACCTATTCTAGATATCATACATATTCAATAGTAATCATGTCAAGTGTATAATCGCTAAACGGTAAGTAAATAAGTAACGGTAAGCTAACGGTAAGTAATTAATATTTCAATAAAAATAACATATATTTACAACTTAAAAAAAAATTAAAAACTTTAGATCTTAGACTTCAAATCGCGAAGATCCTATAACAAACCGAACTTGTCTTATTAAATTAACAAATTGGCTAAAATCGAGAAGTCAGAATCGCGCTCAACAAATAATACAGAGCTGACGAATAAATTCGAACGATGACCTCCGGTTCCATTGAAGAGGAGATTCATCGGGCGCGAACTCGTTTCGCTCGCTGGAAACGATCGTTGTCCGATGCTGGTGTTCGCCGAACTAAACAATTTTTTTTTAATGCGTAGCAGGGAATAATTAAAACGCAACTGGTATGCGCGTGACGTTCGAGGCTCGATAAATCAACCGCACGTTGCATGCCGCCCGCCCTCATGAAATCCGGCGGCTGCGTTATTTCCTGTCTGTCGGTACACGCGCCAGCGACACGCTACCGTTCCTGTAATGAAATTGTTTCCATTTGATCTTGCGGTTCAGCCGACACAACGCCGGCTATCCGGTATGTCCACCGACGCGTCGCCTCTTCGCTTGGAAACCAGTCTGGACGCTGTTAGTTGGCGAGGGCCGCTTAAAAATACATCGTAATCTGTTTCCGGCGTTAGTTACGCGCTTCGGTACAGCGTTAGCGTTAATTGTCAGCTTGGGACAAGCGCGTATCATACGGGTTAGTTTGACGTTAAATAAACTGCCCCGGCCTTTGACGTCCAAAGTTACGTTGCGGGCAGTCAGGTAACGAGGACGAAACGCAACCGACTGAGGATTGTATTCCTTTAACGAGGCGTCTCTTATTTTTACTGAGCCCCATTTGTCGCCCCTTTAACGAGCAGTTCGGTGGAAATGAGAGAATCCTTGACGATCAGTCCGAATCGCGATTAACGCAAGTAAGAATTCGGTTCTATTGTTGAATAAGTGAATGACGAGCGCTCTATGGTTAAATAATTTACGTCAATTGGGGTTGAATTTTCTGCGGGTTGTTTGGAATGGTAATTTCAAATAATATTTTTTCATTTATAGCGTTTTCTAGCTTTTTTCCTTTGTATATGTAGTATTTTTCTTTCTATGAGTTTCATTTTGGGTCGAAGATTTTCATTTATTGCACGTTTGAGCTTCTTTTTAGCATCGAAACGGTTCTTCGCGTTCCTATCAGGGAATATTCATACGCCTGTGGGAAAATAACAGATTGGCGTACGCGAGCCAGACATCGGAAAATCTGAGCGCGCGTTCAAATTTTATCGCGAAAAATTCGAAAGGGAAGAGATGGCTGCCTTTCAGAGAGATTTACCCATGGAAATCACCTTACTTTTTATATTAGGGGTCTGCCGAAAGAAAATCGGCGATTCTCTGAAAATATTGAAATTCTAAGTCGCAATTCCCTTGACGGAGAATTTCTTCCCTTGTCGAAGAACCATTTCATGGTATGGTGCTCCTACTTTAACTTTAAACGTGTTCGATATAAACCGTATTTTTTGCTTTCGTTCTGTTAAACAATCTTATGGATTTTCGACAATTATCATAGTTTAATTAGAGTGGCGATTAGTTAGATATATAGAAAGTAGAGAGGTGGAATTGAAAATCAAGAAAATGCAAAATTTGTTGCAGAAGGTGAAATTAACAAAAATAATCCGAGCGTGGCTGATTCACTTGCTAAGTTTTTACAAATTTTAAGTTGTATCTCATTGATAATTTTGTCACAGTTATCTATTCGTCTCAACTGTGTAATCAAATAATAAAAAGAATATTTCCTTCCTACGGTAATTAAAGAAATCTACGATCACAGCATATTCGCTAAATTCGTGTATCTGGCAAACGAAATCATCTGTGGACTTACATAATATCCTGTTATCGATTATTTTCAAGAAACGGTTTTGTGCCTAAGGCCCGCAACTACGTAGAACGCCCCGATATCCCATAAATCACCATGACACGCGCATAAACGTTTCCTAACGTCCAAGCCCCGGCAAACGAAATAATTTGATAACTAATGGCCGTTGGATTGCTCTTGGATTGCCATTGGTGCCCGTCGACACAGTGTGTGTATGTGTGTATGCGTAGATACATAAGAGAGTATGGAGAATTTTCATGCGAAACCGACGAAGGATGTATACGAGAAACGGATAGATCAATCAATCTGGAGCGGCGCATCGCGAATTCGGTTGTCATGTGGGAGCAAGGATGACTGATGGAGATCGGTCAGAGACGCTAATGACGCGGACTCGATGACCGACAAAACATCCCTCGTTAATGGATACCCTGTTATCGGTACTGGACGCTGGCCTGCCTGCCTGCCTGCCCGAAGAAAACTATTCTCGTTGCTTTCAATGGATCGCTCCAACTTTCGATTAGTGACGAAATGGTTTGCCCTCTCGCTAGAGAGTTGCCAGATTCGAGAATTGGGAAATATGAGGGGTTTTAAATTAATATTATGACGTTGAAATGGGTGTATAAGAAATATGGAAAATTCTAAGGATTGCTCGATAAGGTGTCGTAAATTATTTCCTACTTCAAGTAAGAGTATTTGGTACTTTTGTGCAATAGCAAAGGAGTACATATAAGAGTAAATATTTTAATATCTTGAAGATTTCAATAGCTAAAATAATAAATAATTGTATACACCATCTTTATCTTCAAGCTCAGAATAGGTTCTGAAATTAAATTAAATAGAAGTAAATAGAGTAAGTTCATAGATATTTTAACAACCTGAAGTAACTGATATTGTAGAATATCCTGTCTCTATCTTTTATTGTCTTTACATCTACTCCTCAAGAAATAATATCATTAAAATCCCATCAAAATTTATCATATCTTTCAATATAAAAAAAAATCAAAACACACTTGAATCCTGTAAATACATAAAAAAAGTCAAGAATGAAGATACACCAATTTTCACATATAACTATGTCACGAACCAGATATATACATGATAGAGGAGAACTTGATACCGAAGGCCGCCGAGAAACTTAGAATTCCCAGGATCATGGTAACACGATAATAAGAGTCTGATAATAGACAGCCCGACGGGAGTACTGAGCGAAATGCTCCATTAGGAGGGAATTTCGATGAAGGGTGACCAGTTCAAAGGAGCTGGTTCTCCGGTAAGACAAACTTGGCCTGACAGCGAGCGATCAAAGTGGAGCAAAGCCAAGGCAAAACAGCCATTGTTTCATGATAACGCGACGGCTAAGAGGCGCGCACCTCCTATCGATGGTTAACAGTTCGACCATAGTCGTTGTTCCTCGCTGGCGTCTCAGTTCGGAGGGACCAGGCCAGAGAATCAGGAGAAACCTGGGACTACCTACTTTACACATTCATGAAGCGGTATCAAAGGCCGTCAAGATCACTGCTTCCGCGGAGTCCCGCCGGGAATCGAAGCGAAGCGTGTCCCGTGTGTTTGCGGTAACCCTGAAACGATCGATCACCGACGAGCTCACGAGGTGGTGACCCAAGAATCGATGTCGTTTCACGACGATACCACCGCAGCCACGTACATACTTATACACGTGTATCGCTACCGATAGACGTAACACCAGCCTTTTGATTAATCGCCCTTCGATCGACGCATTTGTCTTGGTTCCGTGGCTCCACGTTTGTCATAGAATTCTGCTGGTTCGATATCAGTGTGAGAACAAGAATAATTTAAATGAGAATAAAATATTGTTAATACTGGAGTATTATGACAGCAACGCAACATCTTGGTTATATCTTAATTTCTGGAAACCTCGATGTTCGAGTTTAGTATATGAAGAATATGAGATGCATGTTGTTTTGAGATTTTCATCGTAGAATAGTCAGATTCTTTAATTACGACATAACGATGAACACAAACAGTTAAGTGTCATTAACCTGCTGGATCATGTATGCATAAATCATCGATCAACGAGCACAGATTTCGCTCGTCAGCGTTGTCAGGAAAAGGAAACGCTCTAATGGCGTTCCGTCGAATCCTTCGTTTCAGCTAATCATGAGTCTTTCGAAAGCTACACCTAGTCAACCAATCCTAACTTTTTCCTTTTTTTCCTTATCTCCTTACCAACCCTGCGTGAGTATAGATAAATACTTCACCTTGCACATCTCACAGAATTCTGGCGATTAAATCAATCAGCAATTCTTTAAACGAAATCCATACTTCATCCACGTTCGAAACCATATTCCAAAGAACGTGCGATTACCTTCTAAAAGGATGCTCGTACGAAGAAGAGAGTGGAATAAAACGAGGAAGAGAAAAAAAGACACAAAGCAGAGTGCTCGATATTATAGAAATTTTTCGCATCCAGCGGTAATCGTTGCTAGCAGAATAGCGTGCGACTAACGAGCACGCCAAAAAAGAGAAGAGAGAGAGAAAAAAAGATAAAAGACAACGAGAAAAAAGTAATCCTTCACAAGGGAACGTTCTACCGACAACGGAAACCGCAACTAGCATCCGCAATCACATTTTTTTCTGTCCGACCCTCGCCGCGTTAGGAATTTCTCATCGAAAATTCCACGGGACAAGGGGGATGAGAACTGACGGAAAAAAAGAGAGAAAGAAAAGAAGAAACGGGCTACAAAGGGTGGAGAGATAGGCCGATCCGTAGTTCCTTCCGGAAGCATTAACGCAAAAAATTCGCCAGTCCGACGACGTGGGATATTCGTGAAAGGGGTGCGACGAAATCGCCAAGGGTGGAAGCAGTGAAGGAAGAAAAAAACATCCCAACTGGAAATTGCAGTCGCGCTTAGGACACTATCGTGAGGTAGTCAGCAAAAACAAAGGCATTTCGGACTCGAGAGGGTGAGAGACGAACGAAGCTCGTCAGACGCGTGCTATAGAAATGAAAACCGGTGACGGAGGGGGGTGGCATACGTCGACGATGGTTCCTACGAAAAGGGAACTATGGGGATTGGAGAACGGATGTGTAGATAAATGAGCGCAAAAATTCGGACAAAGCAAACCGGCACACTGCATACCGCGAATACCGCGAAGCTCCTTCTGTCTTTTCTTGAGGAAACCAGCAACTCCTTTGTCGACGCGAATGGCGATAGGGAGAGTCGTGCAGACGATCGTTGGAACGTAAGAAACCTAGCGAAGGCTCGCTCGAAATAAACGTCCTTTACTTTGCTCGTCTAGCGGCGCGAAATAAATGGCGATGTGAAACACGCCGGTGAAAAATATTGGTAATAAATTATCTCATTGCGGCAGGGACATCGTGCAATGTGTCCGCGAGTCAACGGCCACATTTTTCACCTTCTCCTTGCGAGAACTAATCATGCGAAATACGTTTCTCTAGCGAATGAAAAGCAGCAGAGTGTAGTCGTTGATCGGTGAACTCCAGGTAGAGAAAATTATGTTAAGGTCGATCAAAGAATAAAATACTCCCTTTAAGAAAACACGAATAAATAAAAAGAATTCTCCTGATTGTCTACTTATATTTATCGGCTACTTTTCGATATAATCATTTAGTATTTAGAGATATATTTGAAACGAAGAGCCAATCTAGATTTCCCGGCCGTTTTTTATTTATGATTATTCAAAAACGTTACACACTTTAAAAAATAAGCAGCATACTACGCAAAGGACGCGAATCATATACAATATTAATGACATTTTCGGCGTTAAAAATTTTGGACCTTCGAAATCCGCGAAACAAGAGCTATAATCTAAACGTGTGACAACGAAGATCGATCATCCGCGATTTTCATTTTTTCATTAATCTTAAGTTGCACGAAAGGGAAACACGTGACTCGCATGTCCATGAAGCTATGCTTGGAGACATATCGTAATCGATGGCGGGAAGGTGCACACGCGTAACTCTACGAGCCCACAGTATCAGCGAGCTGGAGCGCATAAAACAATTTCTCGGAACAGATCGCATAAAGTCTCACCGAACTGCCATAAATTTCTTTCTAGGGGAGGGGGAGGAGGCGCACGCTGCAGTGCTCCTCCAACTTTCAACCGTTTCCACTAAAACCTTCGAGCCCCCTCGAGTACCGTGAGCTCCTTCGTGCAGCATTTTACCCTCCTCGCGGATCGATCCTTGCAAGCATTCAAACAAAAATTATTTTCCCCGGAAACTCCTGTAATCGTCGGCGAGGCGAGCAATTCCGGCGATATTTCCGAAGCTTGATTCACCGGCAGATAGAAGTTCACTTGGTTTCTTTGCAGGCGAACAGGATTCTTACTGGAAAGGAAACGCATCGCGAGTTCCTATCGACGAAGGAAACCTTGCTTCTACGATAAGATTCGAATTCTGAATTCGTTCGTATCATCAAAGGTGATTGCTTCGGGCGTGTATGAATATGTTTAAGTCAAATTAAGCTGTCCAAAGTATAATGTCTGTAACTTGAAAAATAAGCCTGAAACAAACAAACCGGGCACAAGAAACTTTTATGTCGCTCCGATGTCTGAAATCGGACTTCTACAAAGTATAGCGTGTCTCTGAAACTCAAAAGAGACAAATTCGATTAAAACGGCCCGATATCCTTTTAAAAATACATAAATCCTAATGTATCGAGAATCAGCCTAGCGCCTCGATACATCAGAAGGCATAGTGAGAAACCGTTCAAACGTTAGCCAATCCCTGTGTGATACGTTAAGCGTGGAGAATCCAGTGCAGATATTACCCTGTGGTGCAATGAAGCGAGCGGAAGTACTGTTCTTATCAAAGACACTTTTGCATACTTTGGTGGAAGCCGCGATCATTCTCTTTTTCGTAGGCGACCACAGCAGCTGCTAGGCTCGTTGTTGAACGAGGAGGACGAGGACGCAATATTCAAGCTCTTCGCTAGAATCCGTAGGCGGCGCACACCCTCTCGAACGCTTAGCCACGCTCTCTTCCTCTTAGCTCGTTCCAGCCATGCCGCTCAGGGTTGATCCATATGTAACACGAATGAATATTCAACCTCGCTACGAGTCTGCACTTCCATCGACGCCACCGCCATCTCCACCATTTCCTATCGCTGCACCATCGTTCTCAACGATGTCGACGTCGCAACTGCGAACCATAGTCCTCCTCGTTTCCACGGTCGCTGCGTACCTACGACCTCGAAGCTTCGAAACTTCTCCAACGCTCTTCTTTGGCCCACTCTTCTTAGACCCCCGCTATCCTACTCTCTCTCTCTCTCTCTTTCTCTCTCTCTCTCTCTCTCTCTTGGCTCGTTTCTACACGTTCCCCTGTCGGCAGCCGCAAGATCTTAAGTGCACTGATAACGCAAACGACGCGCTATCTCGGCCGAGCTTCGTCCTCCAGCTCGTCTCCTACGACGGTGTCGTCAACGCGCTCTTTCTGCATGGTTTTGTCGTCTCTTTATCCTAGTGAAGCTCGCGTATATTTTCGCGACTGCTTGGATAAATGGCTGATAAAAGATACATCTTCGTAACGCATGAAGTAGGTTGAAGAACGGAAATTGGAGCGATCGTAAGAGAAGAAAGAAGAAGGAGAAGTAGAAAAAAAGAATACTGCAATCGTGAAATATGCAAAGGAGGTAACGCGAGAATCGCACTAATGGAATATAAATTTACCTTAGGTTCAAAGCAGACCGCGAAACGGGCACTTTATGAAATTAATCATGTGGGTTGCCGGTGATATTGGCGATATCACGAAAATTACCTAGCTCCCGAGTCCGGTAACTATCAGAAAGCGAGTCGGGACTGCTAAGAGAATGGAGATGAACGTCTAGGCGTGGTTCAATCGATTCCTTTTTTAACACAGATCACAGGACCGTGTAAAACAGCTTGGTGGTTTCAGATCCTAGGATAGTCGGAGGTACGTGCTTTCACAAGCGCCATGGTTACAGTGGAATTTGCATTGGTTTGCAATTCGTTGCGAACGTAAGAGTCTTCCTCTATGCTTTCAGCTATGTAAATATTTCTTTGCCGGGAAGATACGAGATTTCCTTCGAAGACGCTCCGACGGATAGTGGTTTCGGCTTCTTCCTGGGTGTAACAACGTCAACGGGGATATGGAGGGTTGAAGATGAACAAACGCTCTTACCGTTTTGTCTAAGATTTATTATTTTTGCCCTCTTCTTTTCACTGCTCCTTCCTTAATGGCGTTCGACAACCTCGTTACCCAATATCTCAGTGAACTTCTTTCTCCATAAGGGAAATCCTCTGAGAGAGAGAGAGAGAGAGAGAGAGAGAGAGAGAGAGAGAGAGAAATGATTGTCAAGAAGAATTTTTCTTTTTACCGATTAAATTCTAATGGAAGACTCCAAGTTGTAATTTGTTACGTCCATTATTGTATTTCTTATTGTCAAAACTTACTTAATTAAACAAAATGTAGGTGTAAAAGCTTTCTAAAGTATATTTTTTATAATATGTTCATGTACACTCCAGTTCATAAGTATCGAGATACTAAGGGAAGAATAAAATTAACTTGATTCATTAGGAAGGGCTTAAAAATTTTAGAAATTACATATTCAATCCCATAGAATAGAAGTATGAACGATAATAGCAAATGTTACATTAAATATATTAATTAGATCAAAGATGTAGAATAAAATATTTTTAAAATCACGTGTCCTATTTTCCACCAGCAATGAAACACTATTCCATCTCAAACATTGAATAGTCCTACTTTAAATATCGGAATTCTCAGTCCTTGACTCGTATTTACTAGTACATAGTTTCCCACGTAAAGTAAATTAAAATCGAACACTTGATTGGAAGCTCAACTCCTGAGTTTTCTGGCAAAGCTTGGCTATCGATTTTCAATTTATTTCTCGATTCATTGAACATGCTCGGCAAAGCTCCTTATGACGACGATTCGTGTATTTGACTTCAAACGATAACGCATGGTACGGAAAACTAAAGCTATTAGTAAACGGTCGAAGGTTTTGAAAGATGCTCTACGGTCCACGATGGTTTATTTTAAGAGTTTCAAGAGTAACGTTAACCTGCTTAAAACATCCGTATATCGTTCGTGCTCAAAGGATCGAGATTTTCGAGTTTGTCAAAACTCTCACCGCGATCTCTCGTCGTCATCGTTGAACCGCGAAAGAATTGGCTGCGCTTTAATCGCACTGATTTGGCTTAGAAACGATAACGCGTCGGTTAAACGATCTCATACGAATGTGTTTACCACGAAACTCCCGTGTGAAAACCCAATTTACATTCGAACATTGTCTTTGAAACTTGCGAAGCAGAATCCTACGAAGAAGCTTTCGCCCAAGCGATTCAACTAACCGTACATTCATTCTAATGTTTGCCTCATTCCGCAAGCAAACGATTGTTTCTACTTTTATCCTACTGCTTGGTTTCCGTGCGTTCTAAGTTTTACTCGGCCGTTTCATTTAATTTTTAAACAAGAACTTTTCCAAATGCTTCAAAATAACACTTATTCTTCAAAACATTTATTTCACATGTTCTCTTTTTCTCGTTTTCAGACAATATTTTGTAATAATGGGACATTCAAATTCATGGATTTCGTGATTTCAGAGTTCTTTGTACGACAATTGGACAAGTATACTTGTTTAATTGTACTAGACAAGCCTTAGACCGTTGTTCGATAGATCCTCCTCTATTGCGGTCAGCTACTCTTAAAAAATCAAAACATCTGAAGGTTAAACGAAGAGATGATCAGTTTTGATTTTTGCCAACATTCTAACCACTAATTACCCTCTTCTGATACAATAATATATAATTGCTTATTCCTACATCAAGCAAAGATAACGAAACATCAATAGCACAGAGAGGTGTACTAATTAAATCAATAAAACAATCTAACATTAAGTATCCATTTGATTATATCGATCTTTCAACATTATCCACATAAAATTGAAACTTGATTTATCTATTATCCAACAAACCACGCCATACATTCCTATGAAGCACAGTAGCACAACAAATCAACAAAAGTTAAGCAACAAGTAACCAGTGAAATTTCATGCACCCAACTATTCTGTTACCCATTTTCCAACACACCAATGCCACAAGACAAATTTAGACCCTTGATCCCTTGCATCTCAAAGTTGTTCGGAACATCGTAAAGTACACTACATAACTATCGAGCAATCAAGGAATGAACCAGCGAACGACGCGCGTAGGAACCCGGAACAATTAACGCGGAGGCATAAATTTCGGCTGATAGAATGCGCGTAATGGTAAATTCGTTTAGGGAGGCATCAGATGTGTAGTTAGAAGGTAGAACGACGGCCATGGCTGTGCCCTGATAACGATCGAGGAAAGTTAACCGGTATCAGGAACGGGCTAAGCCTCGCGCTCATAAAGGTTCCTCTCGTTTCTGTGCTGGTTGGCCAAAAGGCAATAAACCTAGTGCGCTTAACGCCTTATAGACGCGCGGAATGTTCAGAGCCCTCTGCGGCATGATCCTCCGCGCGCCGCGAAGCGTGAGTTTATTGCTCACGAGCTTGTCCGTGTCCGTGTCTTCTTCGTCGTGTTAGCTTCGTCAGTTACCTTCGTTACAGAAAGAACGTGAACACCGACTATTCGGTTATACACAGTCCGAATTCCTGTCACGCTGAATTTTCGTGTCGTTTTAGCCACGCGTTGACCAACACAAGCTTCATGCAGTCATGTTCCACAAAATTGCTATCTCTTCGGTTTCGATGGTTCGAACGTTTCGTAGGCGAGAATGGAATGTTTTGTTCCCTTTTTCTCTCGAGGGTTATTTCAACAGTTTTGAATGAATAGAATGAAACTACGATTTGTTAAATTACATGCTTTGGTATCAATTTCGAAGAAGGAATCTGTTGTACATATTGATGGATTGAGGGATAATTTCTACGTTTGATTATATAATATATTGATTGATTTGTATTTCCGTGAAATGAAATTGTATATTTTGAATGGCATGCTTTTGAGTACATCTCAGGAAAAAGAAGAAGAAATGTACGATCCAAACAAACAGTTCCGTATCTAAGCTTTGACCATCTCCATTCATTTCATCTGCTATTCTTAATATGTTCAATGAATCAATCAATCAATCAATCAGAAATTAACTCTTATGAAAAGTTGTTAATTGATCCTATAAAATCAAGAGTATTTATCATACGACAAGGATATTCGAGCAAACACCCAATATTTCAAATTTCCTTTATCAACAGTTAAAGTACTATTCGACGAAAGGGTATTAATTAAGGATACCTAACAATTTATACACCATTGAGAAATCAGACGATGTTTCCACTTTCGCAAATGACATAGTTATTTCAGAATATGGGGGTTTAGATGCGCGAACTGCTTCGACAGCTGTCCCTCAAGTTGGCGTAATTAATAAGTTGAAACGTAGGACGATTATAAGCGGACGGATAAGTAGTTAGTACTGTGGGGTTAGCATGAGTAGCAGATGAGGATGGGAACGTGAAATGAAGAGAGAAAGGGAAATACAAAAGGATGAGTGGAACTGGGATGAATCCGGGGAGGATTAAGAGACGAGGGACGGCACCCTGTCATTAACAGCCACCTATTGACAAATACGCGGGCTATCGTACTTGACACTAATACCATATCATCTTTAGGCCTTGTTGCACTCATTACACTTTCTCCTTTCATATAAAATCACCGAACGCTGCGGTCGTGATCAATGAAAGATGGACAGTTCAATTTTAATAATAATTCAGAATGTATAACTTTCATTGATCACCAACGTTTTCTATTTATAAAACGTACAATGTAATATATCGTCAAACTAAATGTAAAATGATGCGCAAGTAGTCTACATTCAAATAGAAAAAATTAAACACATAAAATGTTAATAAAGCAAGTCGTAAAAGGTGTTAGTTGAGAAGGGAGAGGATCTCGTCGCACCAAATAGAAAATAGGTGGCGAAAATCAGCACGTAAGTCGTTCGAAAAAAGAAGAAAAAGAATAAAGAATAAAGAGCGTTCGAATAAAACGGTAGAAATCAGAATTCTGTTTGCACACCGCAACAGTTATCAGGGAGTCATTGCGTCCATCTCTGAACGTTTCGAAAGCTCAAAGAAGGGAACCCTTTTCGCTTAGCGGCCATTTCGTTCATTTCCGGTCCCGGGATGCGGACGAGATCCATTTGCTAGCCCTCCCCTCAATTCCTTCTATCGTCTACCTTCCAGGCATCGAAAGCCATTGTGTGTCCCAACCCCTTTTCGGTCTCTCCTTCGTCTGTCAGTCAGTTTACATTACTTGCCGTATCACGGGACCGTGGAACGAAACGGACTGAGTGCTCGCCCGTATTTAAAGCGACAATTATGCCGTTGTAATTATCGCCTTTCGATTCCAATTTGATTCATAAAAGATGAACACCGAACGACATTCTCATTTTTCGCGGCATAGTACAGGATACAAGAAGCCTTTCTAGACAATGGCTCGAGGACACGTCGTTTAAAAATTTCGATGGAATGCCTCCTATTTTATTGGCAGATTTTAAGATCTCGGTATTGGAATATTCATAACGTTAAGTCTTGTGTCTTCTTGAGCATTATAAATTAACGACATTACTTTTGGAAGCATAATGTGATAACGATGTGGGAAATATTATGAAGAAAATATAGCCTTATGCACTAATTTTATGTTTTAGTAAATGTATCGCAAAGTACACATGGTATCACTAGAATATGAAGAAATATTTCGAATCATAAGATCATGACGACAATCTATTAGGTAATGAATGTTTACTCTAAATTCTCAAATATAATACTTTGTAACTTGCATTTTTTTAAATAATTTAATTCATTTTCGTCGATTGCCAACAGACTGCACAAGTAACGTGTACATAAATTCTTAAAAGACACGTTTTCGAAATGAAGAGATCAGATATCTTTGACTACGAATAATCCACTTACATCTAATTTTGCCAAACGTTATACATATAGATTAATTGCATTTCGTTATCATTTCCACTTAATATATCGGTACCTCGAGGAAAGATTATTCTAATAAAAGTTTCAACATTCGAAACAACATTTCAGCACTTTCTATCGCCATCAGCGTATTTTCATAATATTTTTACGTCGAAACAAACAACAATCTAATCGCGTAAGGGAGAAACTAGGTGTTGTTTCCCAAGGAAGACACCGGTTGTAAATTCTGACGTATTCTTTCCATTCCGGCCGATAACAGTGACACGCGGTCTTTTCACATCGATGTCAGATTAACGTGTTACATTTGGCCACCCTTGCTGTTTGATGACTGCTACTTGCACACTTATCAGGCCCCTTCCTTCTCTCCATTAATGGAAATTACAGTACATCATAAAATTTTAATTTCACACCTCAGAGAGATAAAGGGTACGCATCACGAAACAGCGATTGTAAATTAAACAAGTGAAACGTTTATTGCGGCTCAACCGCTCGCAGCGCGTAAATTAAAACGAGGAAGGGGATGGTTATCGTAATTGCAGCATTACAACTGGTTAAAAATGAAATTAACTGCACGTCCGATTAAATACTCCGAGAAAGATCATACTGACACGTTGTTAATTGAAAACGACACGACGGCGGAGAATTTTTCTTTCTTTCTTGTTTTCTTTTCTACCTATGCCAAATGTATGGTTGTTGAGTTGAATATTCCATACAGAACAATCGAATGGAATAACCAACTCTACAACCGCAGGGTGATTTCGAAAAAGAGGTAAAAGAAACAGCGTTAAAAGTTAAAAGTGGTCTAAACGTGTTTATTCCCCGTTGACTTTTATTCAGAATATCCAGACTATACAGTAGAAAAATACGTTATGTGCTTACTTTCGCTCTGAATAATTCTTTTGTGAAAGAGATGAGGTATCGAGAAAAGTTTTAAGAGTTTGTAGATATTGTTCTATCGTTTCGTAAACAATTCTATAATAATTGATGGTTAATTTCAAACGGATAAATTCATCATTTTTATCTTCGCGTAAAATAAATTAGTCGTATCGCTTTCAAGAATTATACGAGCACCTATATCAATTCTTCTACTCGTTTATCGGTCATCGTTACCTATTAATGCAATATCGAAAGAGGGAACGAAGTATTATGCTTGAAAGGACAACTACAAGAAACCTTAGTAGTATCATTTGCGTTGCCGCCATTCATTAAATCGCCGGTTAAATTATTGCAATTAGACGTGATTAAATAATAAAAGTAGAACGAGTTCTCTGCTAGCTCGAATTGCTACGCATCCCGTCGGATGGCAGCACCGACATCTGTAACTAGTTGCCTTATGTATTTTCCACTCTTGGCTAACGGACTGCAGCTTTTCTTTTCCTACACCCCTTTACACCCTCCCCCTTTTCATCGCTAGAACTCCCTCGCTTCTGCATCAGCCCTTATTTCCGACTTTTGTCTACCTCGGTCCAATGTGTATGCGTTTCTTGCCGCTCCTCCCATCCTCTGCTACCCCTTTCTTTCTACCCTTCGCAGAAGTTTTCACGAAACTGTTCAACTTTCCAGTAGATTCGAGGCGTGTTTTTCGTTGTCTCGTTTCCAGCATACGAGTAAGGCGAAACACATAGAAAGAGGATAAGAGAAGAAGAACGAGTAGAAAAAGCAGGGCTGGGTGGTCCTTCTTAAGGGTGGTAACACGCTATTTAAATGTCCTTCGCGAATACCAAGGATAAAACAGCGCCGCGACGTCGTATCAGCAGGATAAAACGAAACAGCTCGAATTGCCATCTTCCCTGTTCTTCCGCGCGCTTCTTCCGTTGTTTATCCACTGTTTGCACCGAACAAGACGACAAACGTGACTGCACCGTTGTCACAGAGGCGTGGCAATTTTCTCGCCGCTCGTTGCTACACGCCTGAAATGGCTTGACAAAGTTGTTCAATTTGTTTTTGTATCAGCTGGAACGCATACGCAAAACAGCCAACACCGCACCATTTTTCGACAACGAACCGTCGACGATGGGCGACGCGAAAAGTTTCGGCTGTCTTGCTTTTTCGTGAGTTTTCATTATGATCCCTCTGGAATGGCTACGCTTCTAATTTTTCTATGCTCCCAAATTTTTCAATGTTCCGCGACGAGCTGTGCATTCTCGAGCCATAGCGTGTACGTACGCTAAACAAAGCATATGACGTTGAAGCTTGCACATCTACCAATTGCAACGATTGGCCTGATGTCCAAGGCAGATAAGCACCACCATTGGGACTGTTCTTCCGCCCCATACTAGCGCATCGTCGAAATTTATCTGACGTATATTTCCTGCGGATCGTACTTTCGTGCGGATTATGCGCATTTATGAAAAGGAGCAGGCTATTGTAGGAGCGACTGAAAAGGATAGAGACAAGAATAAAGAGAGAGGGCATGATAAAAGAAGTAAGGGCGAGAAAAGGCAGAGATTCGAGTAGTTTTAGGGGTGGAGTCCTTCCAGTAACGGCTGGCCGGACAGCATATTTTCTTGAAAGTCGTGGATGTTCTGCAGATGAAACGGGATGCCTGTATTTTATTAGCGACCGTACTCTCACAAAAATTCCGACTACGTTCGCCAACCGTGGATGAATTCGGAGTTCTGTGAACCTCGGGCGTCTCCCTTGTTGCGTTTTAAACTTTCGTTTGAATTATTTTTGGTGCGAAAATTATTTTCTTCGCACAACCACTAACTAGAACTACTCGTAGAGTTTTACTGCATGTGCGTATTTGTCTACGTTTATGTCTAGGTGCAGAGAGGAAGGAAGAGAGAATACGGAAGTGTTAAATAATACACCAATGTAAGAAAATTCTGCTTCACAGCTAAACAGGTGGAATTAGCATTGGAATTGCAATGAAACAAGTAGTTTTGATGAACATTATGCTGGAGAGTGCGTTAGCGAGGATGAAATGAGAATTTGATTCTTTGGAATAAAGTTCTATTTCGTGATAAATTTGGTGGGGAATGTTTTAAGAAAGTTAAATTTAGTTTGAATAAGATTAGATTCTTCATATAGCTGGAGGAACAAGCCATTCTTAAACTTCATTTTAGAAACTTCGTTCTTTCGTGCTTTCGAATGACTGAACAAAGTTGTTTTTCGATCGTACAGAAACGCCCGTTTCGGCCGTTAAACACATCTCAAATGCATTATCTGCAGCCATAAATCATGAAAATAACCGTAGATCAATAATTCCATATTCACTGCAACTGCGCTTATTTATCATAGCGTGCTTCTACTATCCATTTTGTAGAAAACTGCGGCTTTTAAATGTTTAATATAGTGGATTATGCATACAATAAAGAATATTTTACTAAAAAGAGCGGAGAACTGAAATTTCCATTTAAAGTTTCAGCAACTTTTACATACAAAGAAATCATGAGAAAGACATTTTCACCATTTTTGCAATATCTTTCCCCTCTAAAAACTTTTTCATTAAAATGTTTTTATACCTAAGTATGTGTATACGGAATTATTTGTTTTGAAATGGTGTAATACACAATTGAAAATTCATTATTGTACATTTTTCTACAAAATGGAGAACAAAATTACTGTCTTGATTGTGACTTCTTCACGCTTCAACTCATTTTTGTATACAATATATTCGCAGTAAAACCTTACTGACGAATTGTTATCAGTTAAATATTTTATGTAATTTCTTAAACGAATATTTCCAAATTAAATCTTTCTTTTAAAATTTAGAGTAAGCAAGGCTGCAACATTAAAGAATAATGTGCATAGAAAGCTGTATTTCAAACTAGCGTTTATTATGGAAATTAGATCCTTCACTGAAAGCCGCTGTCTCTTGTAGTTTTGCAAGTAGAATATGGAGATTTCTGGCCAGCCATTAATGCCATGAGGAAACTTTCTTATTTACTTATATTGTTGATTAAATTAAAGATATTATTTTGTAGAAATAAGAACAAAAAATTGCAGTTCTTGGAACAATATACATATATTTATATTTTTACGGTTTATAAAATGACAGCTAAATATTCTCTTCTACGGCAATTGACTGTATTTTCATTTTTATACAATCGCTTGAGGAATAATATTGCATATGTAAATAATGGATATATAAATGACATGAAAATTATTTTGTGACATGATATTAAGGGCACTTACAAAAGGTATTCGTTAAGCAAAATAGTTTTACATTTAAAATACGAAAACCTACCCTCATATAAATCCCATAGTTCTCGTTACTATGATACGCGTGTTCGTTATTATTCAAAAAGTAGCTAAGCTGATTTCACAGTTGTGTTTCAGAGAAGACTGTAATACCAAAAAGTGCTCGCTGACCAACTCACGGAATAACTTTCGTCCTTTGTATTTCGAACGTCCTGCTTTTAGTCCTTCAAATTGTAACACAACAAAGAGCTGAAAAGTTACAGAAGTCCACCACTTCTCTGTTTTTCAAAGCAAGCCCAATTTTATATAAACAATTCCTACCAATAATGATTGTGGAAGATTTAATTTTGTAAAATCACGGATCGAATCGCAATACAAACTTTTTACTAATAAAACGATACCATAGCAATACTATCGTAAATAAATATTTAATTGTTTCATGGAAAAAGTTTGATTCGGAATTGCAAACCACACTCACAGCTTCTAAGATATTATAAAAAGTCACACGACATTTACAAGATTGTAGTTAACAATAACAGACAGATCAGATAAAGAACGTGCTTCAAAATATTACACGATAAACTACAGAAGACAAACGAAAATGGTAAGTTTTACGGTAGAAAATAAAAAAATCATCGTAGTTTTGGTATCGTCTAACTTCGAATGATACAAACAATAAAAGGAACGTTCGATTACGGCCATTATTTGTTGGAAACACGATGATACGATTCGTGAGGACACATGGTGTAACGATCACCCTACTTTTAACAGCGTTGTCACCGCTTTTGGAGGGAGATCGTTCGAAGGGTGGGGGGCGTGTAAGAATTCGCTACAATCAATTCCGCAGCAGCAACCCCTCGCAATCCCTGCTTTCGACCCTTCACGTGAAATATTAACTTGTCCACGTGCACGGCTCGCCCTCTACTTTTATCTACGATAAAGGTGTGCTCCATCGACACACATGAAACACATACACGCGCGTCTGTATCCCTTTTCTATCCGACGGATGACCTACATCAGTCTCGCGAATATATTTTTGCGGGATAGCGCGAAATTGAAGGAAATACGGCCGCGCCATGGCGATTCCGTTAAATACGAATTTGCATATAATGCAGCGGTAATGCGAGTTGAAAATTTTCGACCAGCCAATGGGAGGAGATGGCGATATCAATTTGCATGAAATTCCGAAATATCGTGTTACGTTATCGAACGCGAAACCGGATACCACGGCACCGTAGTGCGCGATGCTTACGACTTCCTGTTGCGTGTAAGAAGGGACCACATTTAATCAAACATGAGAAGAAAAAGTGGCCTGTTCAATTACACGCGTCATTATCCAGACGTGTATTTGACGGATGTCAAAAATCGAATGTAATGTGAATGTAAGGACAATCTATTTTTTGATCATTTTTTGACGCGTACTAATGTTGAAAACCATACACAACTTTAAAGATAAGATCTCAGTAGATAATTAGTTCGTGTGTGTTGATAAATTCACGAGTAGCAGCTTATAGTATCTTTCTTCTTAACAGTAGGATCAATAACAGTAATAAATAAAAGAAGCTCCTATGAGAATATACAAGGTGTGCTATAAGTTTCTGCGCGAATTTTAGTTTTTTTAATATACTTTTTAAAACTCCGTAATTTTATAAATCGTAAAATACAACACTTACACACTGATACAGAAACCTTTTCGATATTTTACTAAGCCAACATCACAATCATATAAAACTGTTCATATACACATACGATGACTTGCTAAAGTTGTACTTAATAAATGAGGTTCTTCATACTGCTAAAAAAGGTAATATTGCAATAGTAACGTTCCAAGTTCCTCATGCTGTTCCCTTATTGATCAGTTTAAAAACTCGCAAGAATATAACCACGCAAGAAGCGTAGACAAAAATCGAACACAATATCTTGGGACTCCCTTGTTTGTATGTCGCTTCTACCATTTCTATTTTCTTCCGCGTCCAGCGGGATTTTACCGTCCCTCTTTATGCAGCCTATAACTCACGCAGTTGTTGGTGGCGATTAAGCGCGGCCCTTGACAAAAAGCAGCGCGGCGCAGTCGATCATTCCGCGCGACCTCGATCATCCAGTTACAAAATTCTCGCGTATCACGCAAACACAGCGTGGCAATTAATCTCTCGCGGCCGGGTGTCCAGCAAATAATCCGTCCGCCGTTTCTTCGGCCGGTTGTTCACGCTCGAGGCACGCGCGGCCTCCAACCGACAAACTTGCCCCGTTTCGCTCGTGTTCCTTTTTCGGCCGTGCACGCGAGAATTATTTCCGCGTCCTTTTCATCCCTCCAGCTTGGTGCCAGATTTCTGGACAAAACGACCATCACAGCGACAACAACAAAAAAAAAAAAAAGAGAATAAAAATGAAATTGGAAAGGAAACAACGAACAGAGAGAGCAAAACAATGGCGAGAGCAAAAAGAAATATTTTTTCGCGCGCAAGACGAGCAATGCGTTTTAATCATTTTATCGTTGCGACGAGTACGCTTTGTTTTCCACACCCGCGACAGGGCACCGAAGGTTTCTCCATAATGTTATTGAATCTACGGATGCACAATTATTTGTCTACTTGCACGTGATTTCCGGTCGACACCAAATGAAGGCCGATGCCGAATGAAAGCTGATGCCAAATGAAAGCCGTCATCCGAACAATGCCGCTTCGCAAATATTATTCCGCATTAACGCTTTACACGATAGAACGTGAAACAAATGCACGCACGTGTATGAGCCTTTTATTGACGTTTGGAAATCACACCAGGAAAGATACTTAACGATTTCATGATCCGTGATCGAACGGCTAATCTTTGTGTGACGTGACGCGTGCTAATACATGGCTCAGTGGTTTTGATGATGATGGAAGGAGATCTTGGAAGTGAAAATTATTTGTTGGTTGTTTTTCAAATAACGGAGTGAGAGTTCCAAAGGAATATAAGAAAGTATTCGAACACTTGAAAACACGTTTTATGAACATATTATGTGCGTTAGACAAAACGTAAAAGTTTTTCTATGATAAATGTTCAAATACTTTCGTGAAATATACACAATTGGGGTATCGCTAAAAATTGCGAGAACAAAGCGGAGGTTATATATTTGATCTATTCGGTAAAACACAAGATATATGATAAGATGATACCGTGACGAAGTATTTTAATACATATAATACGTCAGGTATTTTCTATTCTTTGCTCAAACTTCCAATAAATAGTTCAATAACCATTGTAAGCCCCATAAAATGCAGGAAACTTTGAACGATGAGTAGAGTGCATATTCATCTATCAATTTCAAAATCCCACCCTCAGATTACTTCACACTAAAATCTTCTCTTAGAAACTTTTTAAAAGCGTGCTTGTAAATTTCTCAATCCATCAACATCTTCGGTCACGTTGCCCGGAGAAAAAAGGAAACGCAAAATATTGTTACATTCTTTGCGAATCTCTTGCAAAGCCCATCGATCGTAACAAAATATCGTGACTACGTTTAGCCCCACAGCTTCTTTCTCGATTCATAATATAGATGCGATTATTTCACTCTCTATGAAGCCCGTGCAACACAACAATTCTTTTGAAGCGCTTACAAAGGATGTTTAAGGAGAAGAGGAAGAAAAATGTTCCGGCGTTAGCGAAAGCGATCGCGCACAGCGCCTCTTCGCCGTTCGAAACAATCGTATTCCGACTATATAACGGACGTTCAAGTAGTACGGATTTACGTCTCTTGCGTCACAAAGGCGAAGCGAGCAGAACCGTGAACACGGTGGTTCCGGTTTCTTTCGATGGATCTTGCCAGAAAGGGGAAATTCAGGCGTTCTTTGTAGAAGGGCCGTGCTTTGAGAATTCCGTAAGCCAGACCCCCGTCGCCAAAGCAAGTTAAATGCCGAACAGGAGAATCGATGAAACAAGCTTTTATTTATCGACTCGACTGAAATATCCATCGGACTTAACACTTGCTACCACTGGACACAGCTTGGTAAAATGCTTGCGCGGGAATTTTCTGCTCCTTTCTACCATGTAAATTGGAATAGTTTATCGATTACTCCTTCGTAGGGTATAATTAGTAGAACGAGTATAGAATGTTTTCAATCAATGATTCTTTTAACAAAAATTGTGTCGGTCGTTTCTTCGGTCGTAGAATCGAACGAGGATTATCTGCTTTTGGCTGATTTTTTGGATAAATTTCTAATAATTGAGATTTGTAATGTTTCAGTGTTAAACTGTTGTACACAAAAATCTACATGTAAATATTCTTCCTTTTTTCTCTGCCTGACAACATATCGCATATAATTGCATTCGACTAATATCGTACCATTTTGTTAAGTAACATGGTTCTTCTAATGAATTCCATACACAATGTGGAAGTGTATACGAGTGTATACAGTACATAAATTTCGTTATCTTTAAGAAACATACAGCAGAGACAAAAATACAAAATGTGAACAACCCGTCGCCATAATTAACTGCGAGGGTTTTAATTCGTGTTCATCGAAATCATAGCAGAGAACCGCAGAAACACTGTCGGAGAGTAGGTCTTCTAATTTACAACGAATATCATAATCCATTAAAACTTGCCGGAACTTCCATCGACTGATAGAAAGAAGAAAATTAATTTACGGGAACACAAAGAGAGATCAGTCTGTTATTGAAATCCATGAAATCTCGTTCCGATTACCAGATTTTTCCTTTTCTTCTTTTCCTTTCTGATTAATTTCAAACTCTAACGAACTTCGCGTTAAATATAAAACCACGATTTGATATTTCACGAATATCTCGTGAGAATTCGCGGGAATTATGTTCAAATAGTCATGAAATAATCGTCGAAATATCGTTTCTCCGTCGCTTAATCGCGACCCATAAAATTTGAGTGCGACCCACGCTTGCATGCGAAATGCCCGGAAACCGGTGCCACGGTGAAAAGTCACGAACCATTTCCCAGGAAATGCTTAGCCGAGCGTCGAGTTGTTCGAATCATTAAAAAGAAGCGACGTTTACCGAAACGAAGTTCGAAAAGATCCAACATCATTACGTAACGCATAAATCGTTCGAGGTTTTACGATTTGCGCTCCGAGGATGTAAGCAAACAGGTCGAAGAGATATGGCTGAACTTCGGCTACCGAGCAGCGCATCGCGGGGTCACCAAGCGTTACGCGTACTAGTTGTTAGACGAGAAGTTTCTGCGAACATTTCCGTGCATCCTGCGATGCAACGAATATATCGAGCCAAGCGTAAGTCCAGGAACAGAAACGAGAAAAGGGTGGAGGAGGTGAATTCACATTAAGAATAGAGATATGACGTGAAGAAATGGGAAAAGGTTGGTAAAAACAGGGGAGAGAATTGGAAAAGTTTGAAGAGATGAAGAGTACATGTGCGGCGAATCATCGATTTAGCTTGACAGTCTTAAATCGTAAACGAAATAGTATATGAAGATCTAAGAAATGGACTTTTCGTAAATAAATAAGAAATAAATGAGAGTACAACTATAATTACGCGTATAGTATCCATACGAGGCAAATTAATTGACTTGAATTTAAGTAAGCTGACTTTATGTAGACATAGTAGAAAATAAGCAAAGTAGTTTCATAGAAATTAAATGTTTGATTTAATTTCAAAGCTAATTTCAATAAGACTTGGCGAGCACATCAAGTGACTAGAAACAAGCAATAAAGAAATTCTAAACTGAAATTTCAACTGAATGAAAGAAACAATGGCAATAAAAACTGAAATCACAGTAAGAAGAAGATAAAATAAATAAAAATAGAATCGGTGTAAATATCAGAGCATAAGAGAAAGTCAATAGAAGAATTAGAGAAAGAGAGCGACCTAACGTATTTACAACGAGACCATAAATAATGTCAAGTCAAAAGGACGTGACGTATCATGGAACATGTGAGACACCATGTGTATTAGATGTCGTGTACTATTCAATTCGCTGTGAATTCATCTCGGGCCACTGACAGGTTGTTCGGACGACTTGGCTGTTGCCCTATAGCGTCACGTAGCATCTATGTACCACTATGACCGGTTCGACCAAGGTTCACCAGAACCTTTATGTGTTTATACGTGTGTATCCACGTGCAAGGGACGAAGAGAAATGGAGCTCATGGTACCCAGTATGCACACACCGTTGCATCGCAATGGTATATCATTGGAGAACGCCAGTAAACAGGTTATCGTCGCTAATGAAACACCATACGCGGTTCGACGATGTTTATGATCGCAAGGACCTCTTCCCTTGCGATAGAATGTGCGTTGTAATAACTTTGGTCGAAGATCGGTGGCTGAAACAGCCCCGAAACGACGGATCAGAATTATTATCGTGTATTTTTGGAAATCCCTACCGACGATTGAAGTTCCACACTCGAATTTTACAAATTATAGGTCAACTGATTACTCTACATGAAATAAAATTGTAAAAATTATTTATGTAACAAGAAATCAAGACCTGCAACTTTTAATTTATTAATATCGAGATATGATACCTACTAAAATAATATTATTAATTAGCAAATTATTGTACAAGAGGATTCAATAAGGAGAACGGTGTTATAGAAAAATAATTCTTTGATTTTTATTATTAAACGTTCAGAATACGGTTGTTTCTCGATAAACGCAAGAGTAACTTGACACGATTCACAAAAAGGAAACTTAACTCCCAAACAGCCAGAAAGATATCGTCCGCAATATATTTCTCACTTGCAGACGCTTTCGAAAGCCGTTAAATATGGAACAACAACAAAAGCTAGCTGCTTTTCCGAGAGACAAGCGGAAATCTCTTAAGAGGGTTAAAACACGCACCAAAAGCAGCTTTTGAAAGAATCAAGAATCAGGACGGATCCCTTGAATCGGGTCATACGGCGTTTAAATTTCTTGAGTCGTGACTCGAGGAAACTTTCCCATTTACGCGTCGTCGAGGGGATGCGCAGGCGGGCTACATATGTACACCAAAAACTGTCGTCTGTGAAACGCGACGTTGTCGGACGGTTCTCTATTTTAAAGAAATTCAAATCCTATCTGATACGAAAGTTCGCAGAGGAGAATCAGCCACGCGATGGGTGGTTGTCGGTCGCATCGGAGGAGGATAAAGGGGGCGAGACAAGGCGCGATGCATCGGAAAAAGAAGCTGACACGGCTGAATTGCAGAGCCAATCGGATAAGTGCATTCCTATAGACCCAAGACGCCTCGTCCAATCAGATATACCGTAGTCTTTGACGTTTCTCATGTCATATCGCGCGATCTTCCGCGTCCTTTCTCTCTCTCTCTCTCTCTTTCTCACTCTCTCTCTCTTCTTGAGGCCGTGTCTCCTTCGCAACGGCATTGCGCTGAATTTCTACCGTCTTCTGCTCGTTTCCTCTCCCTCTTTCAGTCCTAGCACTTCTAGAGGGAATCCTGACCGTGGCGGCCGCCGCCAATCCGCGGGGGCTCTGTGTAAAATGAGAAGAAAAGCCGCGGGAAATGAATCAAACGTCCTCGACGTTTCAATTATTTCTTCCAACCGCGACTGGCCCTTATCTGCCGCCTTTTCGACGCCCACTCTATCGATGCCCCCGAGCTACGGGGTACAGGTTGACTTAACTGTGCAAATAAAAGGCAATTCGACGTAACGGCCGTCCTATTCTCTGAACAAATGCGTGGCTCCCTTATTCGAGAACCGTTCGATACGCTCCGACTTGAAAAGTCTCCGGAAGAATAGTGAAAGTACACCAGCAAGTAGATTACTTTGAACACATCGACGTAAGATGAAAGCTTCCAAGATCTTATGAAACAATTCTGTTATTGTCGGTAGGGTATTCTTATAGTATTTGTTGCATTTAAAGCAACGTTTTGTCGAGAATCGTTATAAAAATGTCGAAAAGAAAACTTTGAAAAGAATTTAAAGTTATATTTCTATTAATCCTTTAGTGGATGCCACTGATATAAATTTTTGAGGTTATAGAATCGGCGAAATTTTACTGGTGTGAAAGTAAAAATCAAAAACGAAGAAAACGAAACGAGGGAAAAGATAGCGATAATATGGAGAAAAGAGCGAGGGAAGCGCGGACATTGTGGTACCCCGTAGGTAGACTAATCGGATAATTAAGTTGCTCGAATTGGAAGGGCAGCGGCCGACGAGCGAGCACCGAACAGTGGGGGCTCTCGACAGCGCAACGCATCATCGCTATTCTCTAATTAACGTTGCTAATCAGAGTTTCCGGAGTAACGCAATTATCTGCTGGCAGATTACTACGATTCTGACATAGTCCCGATCGACTTTGATCGAGTATATCCACGGGACCAGTGACGTCATCGGACGGCCGTAACGAGCCGGGAAATCGTACGACGCCGACTGAGTCTAACCGATCGCTGCGCGATGGTCGCATCGTTGTTAATGCGAATGCCCATTATCGCGGTAAGCATCGTGCACGATATACGTGCCGCGTAATCGTATCTAACCGCGTTACATGACTGCGAGAGCCCCACCATTCCAGACGAGCTTCGGTCGCCGTTTAATGGCGGACGTGATTACGCTTGAAAAATGTTGCCGTTCGATCGGACACTGAACGCCGGTGTTACGGCTCGACGATGCGTGTTATTGGTCAGGCCAATGAATTCCAGCGACGATTCGATCCTTAACGATATTGGATCGATCGCGGAGATACGTGTCTATGTTTGCCGCATGCTTGTCGAATGATGTAACATCGAATATAAAGGTTAATAGGTTTGAGTACTAAAGGTAGCAAGGGTAACTTACGTTGCGTAACTGCTGAGGTAAGGATGGTTTCAGAGTGGATAAAACAAGAAGAGGAATTGGTATTTTAACAGAGTGCTAACTGTTTGACCTACGATTAAATTCTCGCTTTATCGTTTATGGAAAATAACATGGAACTTTTCTGTTTCGTCAGAGGAAGTTTGTTTTAAAATCATTGTTGGGTGATTATCATTAGATGGAATGAAAATTATTTCGAAATTTCGTGTTACTACAAGTGAGTTTCAATTATTAGAGATATGTGTGTGTATGTATGAGATATGTATTCGTGTTTGAAATATACAGTGTGAAAGAAGAGTGTACGTCTATCCAAAATTTTGAGTGGACTCTATAATAACGAAAAAGGAAACGTGTAGGTGTTACGCATATCGGTACAAGATATCAATCAAGTTTGTTGGAAATATTCATACCAACTCCCATTCGAGTTAATTCATAATATATGAAATGCTTTCGTTCGTACAATTTCTCCGAAAATAAGGAAATGGATTTGTAATGGAATAATTTTTAACAATTATTATTATGTTAAACCACATATATGAAAGCAGGGCAGAGCGTTCGTTGGCTGAAGCTTTGAAACAATTTACAAGCAATTCAGGAAAAGGAACAACGAGCCGGTTTATAAGAAACGCGATCCGGGTAAAAGGCGGTGAAATAGAGCAGAATACAACCAGAGGCACAACAGGCAGTTCAATTTGAGGTACGTGTTTTGGTGCTAGCGGAGCAAGGAAGAAAAAATATTTCCGTATAACCGTAGTACAATGTTTGCAAATGAACGAGTCTATAAATGAATAAATCGTCGGAGGTACGATAGCGGAATTCTCGAATAACCGAAACGCTCTGGATAAAAATCACCGACGTAAAAATGATCATAATAAAAAAGGTGTTGCGGTATGTTGCATTCTGCCGATTCGTAATCGTCGATTCGAACGGCCGGGTTGGCTTCTCGCCCTACCACTTAACACCCGCTTCAAGACATAAATTGCACGATTGATAGGAGGCTCTCTGTTACAACTGATGGTGTGGCGTACATCGTGAAAATTCTCTGCTTTTGTTTTTTTTCAACTTCACGATTTTTTCGCAGTACTCGCTATGAATTCGCGGCTCGAAACTACAGATCGACCGAACGAGTGTGCGGTTATATAAAGACAAAAGGGTAAAAACAGCGAGAGAAATCAGGAAAAAAGGAAACGTTGATAAAAAAAAAAAGCAGAGGCGTGAGAAGTGAAACCAATACACATCCGCCGTATTTGCTCAGTTTGGTTTGTCTACCTTTCGTTGGCACAGACACCCCGTCGAGTTCATTCCTCGTTCGGTCGTGCACGCGCGCGCGTACACCAAAAAGGAATTTATTTTTTTGTACAGCTCGCCCCGTCGTACGGTTTAATTTCTCCATTTCAGTTTCTCGTATGTTTGGCTCTCTAGTTTTTAATAGGTGACGCATCGTCCAAACGCGAGTGTACATTTGTTAATTAAACGCTCAAATCTTGACGATGCATACGCATCACAAGATATTAAAATATATTTTAAAAGCTTCTGGACATACACACGCGCACATTGCAAAAAGAAACCGAGGACGATTCACGATCTTAAATCAGTAGCAGCAATGTGCGCCAGAAGTGGTGCTTGATAATTTTGTAGATACAGTTAAGTGTACGCAGAAATTCACGCATAGACGATACGAAATGACATAACGCAACGCGACATCCTTCTATCATCTTTGTGCATGACGACTTCATACGTTGACCGCAGCTAACACAAATTTCATACTTCTTCGTCATGTAGGCCAATAGTTTTGAAGCGTGCAGGAGGGGAGTGAAACACTCGAATCGAGGTTAAGTAAAGAATCAGAGGGTGGTCGAGAGTTGGCAAGGATGTTATGACGTATTACAGTGTGTCGTTACTACGAAAACAATGTAATTAGTTACCGTAATTGTACGCAACGTGGGTTTATATGCGGTAACCAACCCCGTCGGGCCACCATTTATTCCACCCCCTCACGCGTCCCTCTCGCTTTTCTGTTCCCCCTAGCGGACCCTTCGATCCTTCGTGACGCGCGTTTCTCCATTCAGCGCCACGTATAATAGAACGCTCATCCATTTTCGCGATACCTTTGTCTTTCGCACCGCACGCGAGTCACGATTCTTTTCTGAACATTCTTCTGCGAAAATTTTTATTACGCCGTGCCAGCTTTAATTAATGGGTTGGTTTGCATGGAAGCTTGCAGGATCTACTGTATAACTCGGTTTGCAAAATATTCCAATCGTAATGTCTTGCAATTCGAATTTTTTATTTAAAAAGAGTGAAATGTTTAATTTGTCCAACATAAATAGATATATCGAATGTAACAGAATTTTAAAATATCCTAAATAAAAATTGCATTATTTTAATTAGCCCGATATATGCAATTAGTTCTATACAAAGTGATCAATTTACTCTCTGTTTCCATATATTAGTAATTTTTCGAGAGCATTGTTATTATTCTATCATAATCATAATAATATCCACACAACCAATTAATGGGGCAACTTCCACAAAATTTATCATATTTATCAGAGAAAATTAATCGTTCTCATGAGTGCCAAATATTCGAAACCACAATACCAATTGAGATTTCCAGAACACGATCTAGAACCACAATGTCGGTCGTGAGCCACGGTTTTTCCGGTATTCCTTCGCACCAGTTTCGATTCCCCAACCCCCGCTGACTTAATTAGCAAAATTACTCTGTGCATAGTGGCACGAAACATAGCAAACTAACTTAACAACGGGTCAGTAGCGATCTATCCCGTATACAGACGGTTGCACTAGCGACCGTCACCGACAGACAGAGATGGACGTTGTATATACACGCGTGTGTACTATCCGCTCGCAGAGTCGGGTTAGTTTACAAATAGCAGGATGGAAGATAGTTCTGGACGATGGTTCGGCGACACGCGTACCGAGGCGTACCGGCGCGCACGCCGGCCAACCGGTTAACCAGTTAACAGGCCTGCAGGTCGATCGCAATTAAAACGTTAAGTCAAACTGGCCCGACTAATTCTCATTGTCCGACCATGAATTTTACGCTGGCTGCTACCGGTTCAACTTATATAGGATTGCAGAGATTTTCGTGTCAGGGTATTCTAGTGATTTTCATAGTTAAATTAGAATTTTGGGCCTTTAGTTCTTATAGGTGTGAAATAAGTTTTTATTGTGTCTCGTACCGTTAATAAACAGAGGAATTTTTAACAAGTGAGTCGAGAATGTATGAAATAGAGTGATGAATTTAGAGTATTAGAGGTGGAGAATGTACGATGAGCAGGATGTATCAAATGCTTAGGATTAGGTTAGGGTTAGGTGGAACTAGAATAATTCAGTGTCGTAAATGTGATATACCTAAAATAACACAGCCATTTACTTCGACAGCCATGAGAAAAATTCCAAACTTGAATCTACACTGGTCATCATCGTATCCTAGATTCAATCAAGAATCTGAATGATCTTTTAGAAAAGAAGGCAGGGTAAAGTATCAAAGATGAAGCTAATTAGAACTCGTCCTTCAGATACCTGTACTACGTAGCAATACTTCATCAAATGTTAGAGGAAGTTACATGGGTACATGTTTGAGCTATGGAGGATTTAATTACGCGATATCGATTAGAAGGGTTAAGAATTCTTGATCCGACAGGCGATCGATCGATCACCGGAGTTTTCGAACGATGTCGTGCGGAACATCGTAAAGACGCGAGTTGTGTGTAACGCGGAAGCTGGCCTGTTAAAGTTCCGAAGTTGCTGAGTATCTTGCTCTCGAATATGTTCGTAGCCGGTACAATGTTCTTGTTACGCTTGGTCAGAAATAACGACAGGAGTCGTTAGAAGTTGTAGGTACAATTTCCGACCAAACTTAACTGCCGCGTAGCTCGATATCGTTCCACCGATACGCGGCTCTGCATGAATAAATTGCACCAGATAGTTTCGGATGACGAACAGAAATTAGCGATTACGTGCAAATTTGTACTATGTAAAACAAATCTCTTAGGTATTAACCGTACAAAACTTCCGAAACTTCCATTATACAACTGAAACAATCCTTTGACACTTTCCTGCGCTATAAAAGTAAACTCAGATTATATCAAGCACGAAAGAATATTTTGAACGATCAACCGATATTAGGTCATTATCGAATAAAATTCATTTCATGATATAATTCTTTCTAAAAAAAAAGCAGAAGGTCGGTTCTCAAAAGATTCATTCATGCTCCACCATGAATCTGGAAAAAAAAAGAGGAGAAGATAACGAACGATGGTGGTCCATAAATCGCCCGAACGCTGTGCCACACGCAAAAAGCTACAATCGTATAATTTATCGCGGTGCTAGGTACCTGGTAGAAGTGGCACAGGTCGAGAGAAAGGGAGTGGGAAAACGAGAAACCGCGGTCTGGTATGCTCGATGGCGCGAATACCCATTAAATTTCAGACAGACCAGTCCGCATGATTTGCTTAATGACGTTGCCGACTGCGTTCCTGCATTCAACATGTAACGACGTGGCACAGGGTTCACCAACTCGCAGATGTATTTCGAGAAAAACAGAATTCCCAGGTGTTCCACCAGGTGTTGTAGAATCATGCTGAAACGTCTGAATTTTTGCAGACGAAGGATTCCGAGTTTCCGATCAATTCAATTCCAGCCTGTCGTTGTTCCGTTTCTACTGCACGGTTTGTTTGACCGCAGACTCGCAGCTAGACGTCGTGTATTAATAACGCGTACCTTTCTCTGAAGATGAAACCGCGTATAGGAACGCGGTCACAGGTGTAACTTTGGTGAGACGCAGTCGTCTCATTGCGCCGTTACGCTGCTGCAACAGCGAAATAATTAAGCTCGAGGAATTTTACCACTCGATTAATTCGCCAACCATCCACTTTCTTGAGAGTTTTGGCTGCTTGTTCACGGAGGCAGCGTTATTTCTGCCTCGACTGTGATCCGTCGATTAGTACGCGTACTGCTGCTGGTCCAAAACATGAATCAGTACCTCCAGGAAATATGTATTTCCCTCCTGTTTCGTATCTTAAGACACGATAAGATACTATCAATCATCGTATAAAATATATGATATTTCGTAGCGTGGGATCAGGAAGAATCATTTATGCATTTTATCACAACGATTCGCGAACAATTTATAAAAACGATATGATAAAATGATGTTTCAAAAAAGAAAACTGGTTAGAATACTGTATCGAAAAGAATTATTCTTTTGTATAATCACGTCAAAACGATGTAACGTTTCTTGCTAGTATACATAGAGAAATTCGTTCGCTTCTCTTCTTTTTGCTCTGAGAAATTCTGTTAGGAAGGAAAAGAGAACAAAGTTGGGCTATTCAAATGGAATATCCACGGATACTCGAAGAGTCTTTTATCGCGGTTCTATTCGTGAGATCCTTAATTTATAATTGGATTTGCGGCATTTTCCGCCTTAGCGAGATGACGGGTATCGAGGTCGGTCGGCGTCGTTCCAGATTTCCGTTTGAAAATAACCAATGGAATTGCCTCACTAGTAACTGCACTTTAATTCGGTTTAATTAGTCTGACTTCCGACCGCAGCTAACAATAAGTGTTGCAATTATTTTTCCAACCGATCTCCTATGCGCTATAAACTCGTTTCTCTAGTAAATTATAGGAATATAAAACTTTATAAAATCGAACAAAACTGACAACATTAATTTCTTTCAATTGTTTTATCTATTTCAAAAGGAAAAAGTGATTCCACAAAGCAAAAATTTGAAAAAGTAAACGATTTCCAATTAAACGTAATATCTACTTCATGGTTAAAGAAAAGAAGAGAAACTCGCCAAAATATCTTCATAGAGCACATAAATATTAAAATCACTGGCAAACATAATTTCACCGCGTGTTATTCAAATCCACGAACACCTCGGTGCGCGTCGAGTCGTCGAGTGTAACGGAAGAATTCACACTGGAATCGCGTGCTCGCAGGTTGCCTGGCCGGCGATTAACCGAGGTAAACTCTTAATTTCCGTAGGGCTAAATTTAACGGTCGATGCGTGCATGCGTTATTAAACGCCGGTACATCTGCAACACGGAGCCTCGTCGAAGAATAAATGAGGGTGGATAGAAGCTCGTATACGTACACCGGGTCCGACCGAGGTCGAGATAGCAGGAAAACGGCCGTCACGTGTGTTGTGTGTACGTTCATGGGTGGAGAACGGGGGTTGCGGGACTTGGAGGGTGATTCGGAAGGTGGAGGTGGGATAATGCGAGGTCCGCGCGAGGACACCCGCTGCGCCCTGCGGGAGTTAACGCGGGAATCGCGTGTTCCCGCCACGAAACACGGAACACCGACCAACGAAACGGGAGAAGGAGGTGCCCAGCAGGCTGAAAGAATCGACCGGAGAAAAACCTCGAGGCGTACCATACTGATCTTCCATCATTTTCGCTCCTCTGCCGAATGATACTCCTTTGCGAAGCTTTTTCCTCGTCACGTATAACATGCCTCCCGGGTATCACTACAATCACGCGTTCCGAACGATGATTAATCGTCGTATCAACGAAATGACGAGGTACCATGTGTATTTGATATGTCCTATGGATGGTTAACGAAGAGAAATTCCATATTTTTCCATATTTTTCTATATTTTCCAACGAGGTACTTTCGAGTGAAGTTTTTAACCGTCCTTAGTATTCTTCGTTTAAAGCAAGAATAATTGAACTGTCGGATTGATAAGCTGATACTCGAAGACGTGGTCGTTAAATAACTGCTTTAACAAGTTGAAGCTGTAAGAAATTAACAGTTTCAACTAGCTATTCACTATGTAGCTGTATGGTTTCAAGAAAATTCATATCTAATCTACGACCTGTTTAATAAAATCTAAACGAATTTTACGCTAAGCAATTTAAAAACCATGATTAATTTTTTCAAAGAAACGAGGACAAATGTAAGAAATATTGAAAACAAATGGTTACGCAAATGGAAACGTCATATCTCAGTGAACCGCTTATACGCAGAGACAGCGAATTACTTTGCAATAAGATTGTCTGTCAACATACGGATCATACTGCTTAAACGAACAATTCATTACGTAAACGTATCGCGTTAAGGAATCAGTTGTCGCCGTTGTTACGCACGCGAATAACAGATACCAAATTTATGACGTTCCATTGCTGTCACAGGTTATCTAAGAAGATTATCGTACCCCGTGCAATGGGGATATGACCACCCTTGGGACTCCCGCTGACCAGATAAGACTTCACGCTACGCTGATCCGCGCGTTTACGGACGAGAAACCCGTACCATCGCAATCCATGCCTTTCACACACCCTGATAAATTACTCAACACCTTTCTCATCCATCGCTCGTGCGCTAGTTTCGATCGCGCGCGCTCCTATCGGCCGGAAAACCTTATAACCAGCTCCCTTCGACCTCGTTTTCATTGCGGAAAACACGAAAATAAGAAGATATCTGAGATATTAAGAAAATGAGAGATATACTATTTAAAATAATACACTTGTTACAAAGTTACTGTGGATTTAAAATTTTCCTCCGTTGCGTTAAAGTCTTTAAAATATCCTTTTGTTATAGTTTATTCCTGATCTGTAAGATAATATATTGCAATATAAGAAATTGCATACTTTCAGTAGCCACATTGATCAACTTCATAAATTTAAAAGGATGAAAAAGATATGACATTGCAAATACCATTTTTTAAATTTATCTTGGAATTTGCTATTATTTAAATTATCTTCTTGCAATAAACGAATTTCTAAAGTAAGTAATTTGTTTTTTTTTTTTAATAATTGTGTATTAATCTAATCTATGTAATAAAATTGAGAAATTGATAAAAATCACTTTGTCTTCTGAAAATCTTATATTATGGAACAACATCGTAAATTCAAATATTTTATCAATGGAACAATTCGATTTCAAAAAGTTTTCTAATTTTCTGCATTAAAACTTACAGATATGACAATAAGAAGAACAACTTTTCCAACTTCTGTCGTACTTCCTTATTTCGTACCAAGTAGATTCCACGAGGAACTAAGAAAGATGCTATCCGCTGGCGGAAACAACGAAGGCAATCTGAACTATCGGCAAGAGCTTTCGTCTCGGTGCCAGCTGTATGAAGATAGAGGAGCGGAAGTGGCACGTGGCAACGTTTTTATCGGTGATCGGCTACCGCGGGAAAGGATACAGAATAGGGAAGGAAGATCTATGATGTAGCAAGGATCTTAATAATCGCGATTCATAAAGCCTAGTATCCCAGGCTCGATACGTTGGTGTCGACCACGAGTGGCCTGATAAAGAATGACGATCGTAAGGGAAGAAAGTTGCAAGCCGCTTATCGCCCAATAAATTTTACTTCAGCTGCCGCTATTCCTGCCACCGTTTCGTTTCCTTCTCGTTCTTCCTGACTCGTTCTCCCTCCCGTTCCATCTCGTCTCGTTTTCAAGCACCGCCGCTGCAAAACCTATGTAATTATCGTTGGTAAGTTCCAACTAAATTTTCCGCTAACGACGATTTACGATCGAATTAACAGATTGCCTGGCGGGCAGACGCCTCTATAGTCTTTGCTTGCTTCTTCCTCCAACCCCTTCTACGAGTCCGTGACGTACTAGCAATTTTCTTTTCCGCTTCCCTTAACTGGTATCGTTTGACATTCGATGAAAATTTCGCTCAAGTTTCACGAGGCAAATTCACTCGCGATAAAATGAACGGTCACGCGAATTAAGCTCAATTCTTTCGAGCGAGTCTGTATTCGTTGCTAGCAAAGTCGAGGAGGCCAAATAATGGGATTTTCTACAAGTAAGACGAACGAGACTGTGATTGAAGTAATCGGAGAAACTATCGGCCATTAGCCAATTTTAAAATTGCTTTCTTGCTGACGGATACTCGGCGCATCCCCTCAACTCCACGATTAACCCTGCTTGCCGAAGGTCCTGGGGAAATCATGACTCGTGATTTCCAATCAACGTTCCGATAAAAAAGACCAATTTTTTTGGAAAAGTTCTAGGTTGAGTACGTTATATTTATTTTATTTTAATCCTTAATCTTAATCCTTATTCCAGCACTTTTTCCGCTGTATTCTACATTTCAAAATTGGTATAAGTAAGGTAAATCGTTTTCCTACCTCTTTCGCAAAATTTATTCGATTTTAAAATTCTATTCAACAATTTTCAGGGACGAGTCCCTTTATTTCCCTGAAAATTCTCCCTTCGATTCCTTTTAATTCGGGTACCGAATAGTTCCCCTATTCAGCTGTCTTTTGTCCCAATATAATTCACATTTGACAAGTGGGATTGGCTGGGTGCAACAATGCTCTCTCAAAGAATAATTTCATACGATCTCATTTTTGAGATCGCCTCGTTATCCAGAAACTTACGCAACAAAATACGCGTGTTTCGTCGATCTGTTACAAAAAGTTGTAGAAAGGAAAATTACCACTGTCATGTCTATATTCGTCGCTTGAAAAACCTTGGACGACGTTTTTAGGCCACAACGATCACGAAGAAGACGTAATTTCCAACTGGTCTCTGATAAGGCGGCTAGTATATAGACAACGGACAAACAGGAGCAAAAAAATGAGAGAAAACGGGAAAGAGGAAGACCAAAATGGGAGGTAGCAACCACGTAACGAATACACCACGGTGAAATTGAGATTGGTTATCGAAGACTTCCAACCTTCTCGAAGCTGATGGGAGGAGAGTAGCGTGCCAGCAGCGTGGCAAGCAACACAGTTTGGCAGGGGAGCTCAAATCGGATAGTTTGTTCATTAGAGATATTTTCCGATCGCGAGAGACCAGCTGGAAGAACGGCGGAGCGTGTTGAGCGTGTATTTGTCTTGATAAGTTCAAAGCAGGAAATGAGACTGTCGATAGGAGAACGCTTCGTTTCAGCCCCTCTTCACGCTCTACTCTTCGTATCTTACAGCCGTCTCATTCGCCGAGGGGTTTGGGGGACAAAACCACCAGAAATGAGGATTTCGATTCATTTAACGGGCGGAATAACGGTCGCTTGCAGGTACTTCGAAAGTACTGTTCTGGCATCGAAGTTGACTTCTTCCAGATCCCATTTACTGTTCGATAGCGGGCTACCGAGATCGTGTAGACTATCCAGGAGACCCGAAGCGATCGTAAAAGTCGTATAATCGCGAGTTAGTAATTCCTGAACCACACAATACCAAGATCATTAAGCAACGAGATGGATGAAGATTTTGGCGATCGCCAGGGTTCGAAAATGGATAATGTCAAATACTTTCGTCTCTCGTTTTTACGTTATATTACATACGAAACTAAGAGTCCGAAGCTAACCATTTAACCGTTATCGAATTGCAAGGTATCGAGCGTCGATCGGTTCGAGTTCCATCGCGACTACCAGCCGTATTCGTCTAAATTGCAAAAGTGATCCGTGTCCCTGGCTTTTGCATCTCAAAGACGCGGCAACCTCGATCTGGAAGCAAACACTTTGCACTCTCGAATATCGATGGCGGAATAGATAACACGTGAAATGGACCACTAGGAAGGAGATGCGTCTGCAACGGAATACGCGAGGACAGGAAGAGGACAGTGTGGATAGGAGGGTATCGATTTTCGGCCGATCAAGGAAAGAGGGAGATGACCGTTTTCGCGAGGCCCTCGTATCCACTGGGCAAGACCCGTTTGACCTAGCACACACGCCACCCATAGATCAAGCAGAACCCTTAGGACGAGGCAACCCCGTGCAACGGGCTAACCATTAATTTACAACCCGCAGAGTAACCCCATGGTTCACCCCCTGCATACAGGATCCACGTCCCTTTGCGGCAGATATGAGCTACGACGTGGCGCTGAGGGATTCAACCACCCTTGTTCCCGAGCCCTAGACGACGTTTCTCTATCTCGTCCTCGCCTGTCGTCCTCATTCAACCTGTCTCTCTCCAGCTGCCATTTAAGCGGCTTCCACCTGCCAGAGAAATTTCCCAGATCTGCGGAAAAGAAATTTAAATCTATCGAGGACACGTCCTGGTTGATAATGCGTAACGTGCTACAGACGGGAACACGCTTGTCCGAAAGTAATTGGACCATTTCCCAGAATACGTTCCTGCGCTCGTTTAAGGCTTGTTCGGAGGCAACACGTTTAACATCGTGGATGGTGTTTCAAAATAAATAGGGGAGTGAGTCTGGATGATGTTGGATTGATTTTGAACTCCTTCCTTGATATATGAGAATGGTATATCAGGACTTCTTTGAGATATTTTTGAATGAACAGGAATTCTAATTTCTGTATTGTTAATTCAATTGTTAATTAAATTGTGATTTAATTTCATATAATTTTCATCAATCCTAGATTTATACTAACTTTTCATTATATCTATTAACGATTTTCTCTTTTTCAGTTAATTTACATAATTAAACTCTATTTTTTAATATTGTAGTTATAAGAAGAAATTCCAAAGATTTATTCAATATATTTTATACAATACTTCTCCTTTTGCCTAGATCCTTTAATTTTATGAAGTTTGAAGAAATAAGAATTTATAACATTATTATTAACTACTTTTTTATTTAAATATAGAAATTTTCCTGTTTTTGATCTGTGTAATGTGTTCCTGCAAAATACCTATAGTTTCGACTTATGATTTCACTGCGTGATCCTTAATGTGTTAATCTTTATAAAAACACGTTTCTTCTCTCACAAGACAACGTCAAACTCGATCACAAGAGCGATTTAAAAAATGACAAAACACCACTATGATTCAACGTTCAACAAGCTTAAAACACGTTTGCGAATAAAGGTCTTTTAGAAAGACCAATGACTGGAATTCCTAATTGTCATTGGACTCGGAGGGGTTATCCCGGCGAACTTCGAGGAGGATAATAGAACGAACGCGAAAGGAAAGGGGGTCTACAATTCGATTCTATGGGCTTTATTTCTGCATAATAAGCTGGTGTGAATAGGCCCGGCTGTTGCTTCTGTTTTATAACTCGGCGCAAGTAAGTTGTCCCGTGTTTCGTTTTGTTGTCCGGCTGCACCGTGCCCTCTATCCGCTTTTCTCTGCTCTCATTTACTCTTCCTTCTTCTTTCTTCGTGTTTTCTCCCTTTCTCGTTCTCTTGCTCGTTCTCACGGGAACGAAAAGGAATGAATAATTAGAGAGAGAGTTGAGTCGGACGGCAGAAAGTTTCTGGCCAATTAATTAAACGGAGAAGAGCAAGGGAGTAGAGAGTAACCGACGTTAGAGCAAACGAGACAGGATAATTTAAAGAGTCGCGCGACAATTTAACTGCGATTATCGCAGTACAATCCCTTTAACAACACACCGTTATAGAAACGCGCCAATTAGCAGTGTAGTAGCCTAGAGTTAATGAATTTCAGATACGGTAAAAGGCAATAGAACATCGAGATAAACGTTACTAGAGGGAATAATTCAATGCTGCCTGATGTCTCGGACGATTCCGAGTTTCTAAGGAAGCTAATGATCATCGTGATCGATCGTGAATATTGTAATTTCGACAACCGTTATCAGTGTCTTATCTACTTCTATCAATGCATCGTCTCCGATAATCTCTTGCTAACTGAATTTGGCTAAAACTAAAACCCTAAAACTAAAACGCTAAATTCATTGGTGTCTCTAAAATGTGAAGAATGATAGCTTCTTTTATTATAAATAAAAAGTTGATGTTCCTATGAATACAGCTAAAGGAATAGCTAAGTGTAAGTAGAGATTTGTTTTACCAACCAAATATTATAACGAATACTATACTTTGAACGTTTTATACATATATTTTTGCGTATTTGATGCATTCAGTGCATTTATATATCCTTATATTTCTCATAAATACATAAACATCCACAATCTAATTATAAATAACGTGATATTTTTATTATAAACAACATTATGTTATAAATGATGTACTATATACGTTTCCTTTATAAATAACGCAGTACGTATGTTACTATAAATAATATACTACGTTCTATCGTATTCTCGTTACGCACGAACACTAATTATTTACTTTTTCTTTGCTTTAACGTGGGATAAATAAAACACCCTCAAAAATGAAAGAGAAACATTCAGAAAATCACATTTCAATGATGATGATTTCAATTTCATACCAGTAAACGTTAACATCAAACACTTGTCCCATAGCTCAGAATCAAGACCAATATATCAACGGCTAATTAACAACGGACAGACAGAAATTCGAAGAAGATCGTCTCGAATCGCAACTGGAGATGTTGATTTGCACGAACACGCCACGTCCTCCGTCATTATGTAATTTGCAGAGACACGAAGACAGTTTAATCGGTATGAAAGAAGAACCGGATGTGACACAGTTTCCACGCTAACACGATGTCGCGGAGAGTGCGTCATCAAATCGTCGCGAACAACCCCACCGGGTGTGATAGTTGACGCCTTGTTCTCTTTATTCTGTTGTTTCAGTGTCAAGCAATATGTCAAAGTGTCCAGGACTTAATTCCCCGACTACGCGAAGCGAATCGCGACACGATGGTTTCGGCATGTCGAACATTCCACTCGCTTGCATGTTTATACCGTGCTTTGATCACGAGCCATTCGAGGATACATCAAAAGGAAAACCGGCTATCTCCTATTTACACAGAAGTAACGTAAATCGTGAAAGCGTACCACTTTGTGGAACGCATTACTATAATTACACCATGACGAATGTAATGAATTATCAAGGCAACGGTGTCACTCTGGAATGTGCAACATTTAGAGTATCTATGTATCGTTTTAACGTCCAAACGAACAAAATGAATTCTATAATAGCGCGAATAAGCGAGTAGGTGAGCTCTTCAAGAGGAAAGCTATCGAGAGTATAAAAAAGGGTTGGTATAGTTGACGTGTACATGGTAAGTGATAATAAATTTCAGACATACATTTGTAATTTAATGAGAATAGGCTGACCTTAATCCTACGTAACTCACAGTAAAGAGAGCATGAATTTTGATCTCAGCATTCCAAAGATTCCACCTTGATGAGTAACGTTGACGAATGAGTGAAGGATAACGTTGGGTTCTCAACTTTGACGATAATTCAGAGGGTTAAACACTGTTATTCAGGTAAAACACTGAAAAGTCTTTGTTTTTCAAGAATAATCAAAATAAAAAACGATCATATACTAAGCCACAAAATTTTGTATCTCTAAATACTTTCAATACGCGACACTGTCAATTGCAGCACGATGACAAGGAGGATTTCCCGAAATTGCTGGAATCCACTTTCGGAAAGCACTTTGCACTTGAAATTCGACCGCTTCCCCTTCGGTGCAGAGCCACCTGTGCCACCTCGACACACCCTCCCCGTCGATTTCTCACCCCTTCTTTCAACCCTCGTCGACGTCGTGGTCGTTGTCGTCCCCTCGTTTCCTCCACTTAAAAACCGGTAATTACTCTGATGCCGGCATTTAACGTTCGTAACCGGCGCGTGGATTTTCTGTCTGTCAGACTCGCCTCTGTAATTGTTGCTCGATTTCGTTTGCAGGTGAAAATGCCTGTTTTTGTTCGGTATGCAACGCAAAACGTCTAGACGAGCTCGAGTCACAACGCTCGCAAGGTTACCGAGTCACGACGCAACAATTTCACTTGGAAACTTAACCAGAACTTCGGACAATTTGCATCAGCTGTTAAGATACAATTAGAGGGAAACCGTGCAAATTGCACAGGAGTCTGAATTAACAGAAAGCAACTATCTCGGTAGGAGTCCAAAGAATGAGCGAGCGAGCGACTGGTTTCGTCAAATCTTTGTTCTGTTGAAAATGATTTACTATCAGTGGAGACGTGTTTAATATTTAATATGTATTCGAATAATCTACGGTAAAATAAATTATTTAATTATCAATATTGCAAAATAATAAACGTTGAAATATAAGCGAAATGTAAGAACGACTAGTACAGGAATGCTGGTGTGGTAAAATCGAATAAACTCAAGGCATCCGTCGTACCTTGCGCCGAGTCACGCAAAACTACATAATGAATACGTTAATGCAGTGGTGATAAACGGCAAAAAACCATTCTGATTCCGGCCAAAGTTCGCAGAAAGGAAACAAAATGAAATTAGAGTTTGGAGGATTAACGATCACTTGCAAGCATTGAAATCTCCTAATATATTAGACGCAAAGTGTCGATGAAACGGATTTTAGGCTTAAAATAATTTTCAATTTAAATTTCAAATTTTAAGTATTCAAATGTAAATTAAAAATTCGAAATTATTTAACGTTTCATATCTTTAACAGTTCGCGCCAAATTTTCAGACGTTCGTAAACATGGCGACGAGCTAACGTCCCAGCTTCTCGACGATCGCGCGTAAACGAGTTTCCAAACGTAAGAGTTTCAAGTGTATAAGGAGACGCGAAGATGTATTCGTTCGGAAGGCTCAATTATTTATAGACGTGCCAATCCTCAGCTTGTCAGTTACCCTTGCCTTTCCGCATTTACCGGTGTTCCCGATACGAGAAACAGGGCAGAAATTCTTGACGAGTTCACACATAGCAATGACGTCATCAATATCCCCGAGAAAACGACGGAGATTATTTTGGTTTTCCTGCGTCGGAGCGAATATTCGAGGATCTCTAGCAAGAAGCGAGGGAATCTTATTAAAACCATCGATAAATTTATATTGGTCTGTACAACACGCTATTAACTCTTCTCCCAGCTTGATCGTGTTTCCCAACTTCCACTATAACAGTGTATACATCAGTGTTTTTCCATTCATAAATTTTGTCGACTCGCTGACAACCGTACAGATTTACAATTTCCGCTCAATTCGCTTGAACGTTTTTATTCGACAGGTGTACTCGCGCGAGTCGCGCTTAATATTTCGCGACAAAATGCTGGCATCGAAAGGAGCAGCGGACATTTGTCACCACCGTGACGCATATGAACTGCAAATTATTCGCCACTTCTCGAATTAGAATACGGAATAATTATATAATAACGTTTTGGTTCTGGAGGCGGGCATGATCCTCCATCGTAGATTCAAAAGTTGAAATTCTTGTTCCTGAAAACTCGTAATTCTTTCGTAGTTATGTGAGAAATGAATTGGCTATACCGATTTTCTATTTTTGCGGAAACGTTTAATCCTCAAATGGTTAGCAATATAATTGGCAATAATACAACTGATCCACGGCAGTTTGAAACAAATTATTCAGTGTTAGAGTAGTTTCATCTCTACATATATTTTATATTTTATACTCGTTGAATATATCATTGCTGGCCTTCAACGCGAGTAGAAATTAAATATCTCAAAATCAAGCCAATCTAACCCAAACCAATCGTGATCATCCATGACTTAATTATATTGAGAGTTAAATTTATCTCTTAATCTTAATTGTTAAAAAACGTCCTGTACAATCATTAATGAATTCTATGTTAAAACTGATAGTTCAGACAACGCACGCGTGCAAGCTCTATTTCGGCAACGCGGTGCATGGCATTAATAATGACACGTACTCTTATAGGCATCCAGCACGCGCCACGTATTCGAAGATGGTAGGGCCAGATGCGCTGGCCAAGAATAGACTTATCAGCCAGATAAATGTGACAACGAACGCGAAAGAGCTAGCTTTACCTGCGCGCACCGCCAACCGATCCCAGGCGCCCATTATTTCCTTTCGCTATCTACCGCAGATGCATCGCACTTACCAACTCGCCGCCCGCTGCACCAGATAGCTTCGCTCGCATCTGCGCGCACGCGGATTTCGTGTCCGTTATCCCTTTCCCGTATCTATCGTAAGACATCACAAACGGTCCGACCGTGCCGAAAATAGGTTATCAGCCTGCCTCGAAATTCGATTGTCAATTTCTACAAGATATTTGAGATCCATCGATAAATGTCCTTTTCTCAGTCGATTACAATTATATAAGAAAGTAAAAATGATTGAAAAGAAAGGAAGTTAATTTTACTTAATCACACTTATAATTATGGAATGAGACAAATATTTGATAATGTTGATAAAAGATCTTTTGGAAATAAGATATCGCCCGTATCGAAATGTGATGAAAAGTATGAAATATTTTCTATTTTATTTGTATTTTATTTAGGCGCATATTCAACAACAGTCAAGATTACTCGTTTATTTATGAAACAGCACATTAAATATATAGCAAGGTTTTCGAGGAGGGAGCAAAATGTCTCAAAATGTTTCTAGTATGGCAATGCTGAAGCGGCACAATAAAAAATTTTAACACATTTATATTTATATTATTCAAGCTTCGTGTCTCAGTTTAATTTCATTAAATTTCAATATATTATGACACAAAAGTCGTCAAAAACATGTTTTGACAGTAACCACATTGAAAAACGCCATTTTTACCCGCGTGGGTACAAATGACGTTCAGTGTATTAACAGTGTACTGGTTAATGGAATTATATATACAAGTTTGTTACTAACTTAAGATACGACCGTTACCATTACTGATGTTATACAATTAGAAATGAATATAGACTGTACACTTATTGTATTTTTAACTTTGTGCCAATTTCGAGAAGGTTGCAATATATTTAATGTGCTGTTCAGGAAGTAAGTGAGTAATCTTAACAATTGTTACATATGTGCCTAAATAAAATACAGTCAAAGTAGAAATTATTTTGTAGTTTTTAGCATATTTCGAAATAAGTAATAGGTTCTCAGCAAAAAATCTTTTATTTAAAATTTTTTAGTGATGCGATTAATATTAGAGCCAACGTAAAATGCCCTTCATTGTCATTAATAAAGCGGTAATTTAATTCTATCTATTTATTATTTATTTTTATTCTTAGTTCTTATCAATGAATACAAAATTACATGAACTGTACAATCATGCATGCGAATAAGGAATAAGTGAGCTCCGCGACCGATATTATATTTTAAATAATGATAGAGGAGGATATTTTTATAACGTAATACTGTGTCACACATTATTTCGCAATGAAAGTGCTTTATGGCCGAAAATCGAATCCGCAGAATAATGTTTTCCGCGACAAGCTGCTGCTTTGAAATTATCTCGATATCAATCCAATAATTGCAGAGCAATCACTGAACACAGCTAAATGAAATAAGTGAATAACAAATTTTCTGCAATAGCAATATCTAACAATGAACAAATCGGAGAAATTTTGCAAACGAGTGCGTTCAGTGGACTGGACCTGAAGACTTTTGCAAAAAAATATAGTTTAATGAAAAAAGCAAATGCAAAAAAATTTTGTAATAGGATCAACCAGATATGCCGTACATGATGCAAAAAGGACCTTTTCGATTGATCAAACCGTTTCAGGGAAATCGGCAAACATAGATATGAAAAAGAGAAAAGAAAAAAAATATATATATGTCGAATTGAGATACTTTCCTTCTTCTCCGAAATCGGTATAAAAACGACACAATTATTCTAGTTACTTTGTTTACTGAATGAATTGAATATTTCTAAAAGCAACATGGCATCATTGTTTCTTAGCATATAAATCTTCGCATTCAATTAATCATCGCTGTAGGTTGTTCGTATATCAACAAGTTTCGTGACAGCCTCTTTTCAATCATCTCCGAAGTGGCACAACCAATCATTATCTTATAATGTTATAAATCCATAGAAGCACCAACGGGCCTGGCATTCTGGCTACTAAGATCGTCGTTATCGCGGCTAATGACCGATCTGATGGCCCCAAGTCGTTCTTAACGAATACCGATATTATATATTCGCCGCTTGTTTAATCCGAGTTGCGATTAGCATAATGCGCAAGAATAGAACGCGGCACTCGGCTTGCATGTCTGCGGTCGAAAGGAAACGTGAACACGCGAACGCAGAACTGCGGGGCGCTTCTAATAAGGGGTCTAGAAATCCATGGTCGATCGTCAAACGCCCCCATAACTCAGGATCCGAAGGGTACCACGTTCCATAAAACTACGTCGAGATAAGCGATCGCGAATACTCGTATCGCTATTAAAAGGCAGGATATCCGTTGGATCGCTATCGCCATGCATAAAGACGCAAAGATACGAAGAAGTCCCTGGTCGATAAATTTTTGTAACTGATAAAGGAGGAATAAGGGGTAGAATAGGGATAGTTTCTGTTTTTAGGGAACGTTAAGGTGTTTCTTGAGCGGAATCTCGCTTACCTTGATCGTCGCGTAGTAGGATCTTTCATGACCATGACTTCTGTGATGTCCCCATACTTGGTGAAGTACTCTCTAAGACTTTCTGAAATCACAAAATGGTATCTTTGATTTCTTGCGTTTTGCTGAGTTTGATGATAAGGTGTTGAGGTGGAGTAATAAAATTTTGTTAGTGAACGTTATTCACATCGTTACTCGCATTATTATTCACGTTATTCATATTTTTATATATGAAAATTTGTTGTTTCATTGCCGAGTCAAATGTCTATGGAACATTTTGGAAATTCTTATCGAGTTTGTAATCAGTAAAGTAAGGAGAAGTTGAAAGGAAATAAAACTATAGGTAGTTATTGTGGACTTCCATTTTTCACAGTAGCATATCATAATAATTACTTATTATGTCGAACGATAATTTCTTTACGGATTTTAAGTTCACTTACATTTTGATATTGTTTCGTACTTTATCATCATTCTGTTATTTTACGAAATGATGTAATTTTACAGCAGTGGCAATCAATCACAGTTCATGAGATCGAAATACTCAGCATTCAATTACTTTCCTACTCACTTCGGTACTTTACCTTTTAAATAACATCAGAGTAAGCATCTTTCTTACGAATGATTAAAAAGAAGATACCAAAGATTTCTCGGTGAGTTGTTCGTTGCAGATGATTTATTACAGCGCGTTATCTTGGCGAAAGGAAGGGTCCATTTTCGGAACAGTCGAGTCCTGAATCGAGTCGCCAATTACGTAGAACATAATGAAACTACCAGACCATTTCGTGAATCATATGATACGAGGAGGATTTACGAGTGGCCGTTTCCTGTCGGTTATCGGCAACACCACGCTCGTTACTTTCAACGTAAAGAATAATTTTAGCAAATCAGTCGCTACGCCGGCTTTTCGTTGAGCCATCGTGAGGGCCATCGTGCAAACGTTGAACGCGAGGAACTGAAATTCAACGGTGAATAATCGCGAACCCCTTATCTACCTCGTTCCCCGTTTCAGAATCATAGCCGCTCTCGATGCAGGCTCTAGACCTTTTGTGAATCAAACTAGAAACGATGAAGCACGCGAACCAAACCGTTGTACGCAAGGAAATGGACAACTGAATCCTGAGTGTTGAGTATTGTGAATCTCTTAGCGCGCACACAACGAAACTTGAAAGTCCAACGATATTGGTATTTGCGTTGAAAAGCGAATTCACGTAACTGGATTGATTTGATAGAAGATGATATTACTACAGTAGGGGTTCCCTTATTTGTACAGCCATTATCCAAATACTCTAATATCTGAACGTTATATTATCCGAACATAATATTCCCCAGAATCTAATGCCTTTTTTCATTTCAAATATGTATATATTTTATTAGTGTTCGTACACAATGTATTCTTCTCTTTATTCGATTAAATGAATTCTGATTATAGGAATTTAATATGAAACTAATAACATTCTAACTATCGGGGCAATATACGACGTACTTAAAAAGCTCGAAAGGGGTGTACGTACAACAGAATCAAAATACATGATGTTGGAAAAGCCACAATCACAGATATTAAAAGATAAAAGCATGATATTGAAAACTATCTAAAGCACGTAAATTGCTCGGATGTTCACAACAGTAAAAAAACAACCTTAGATATATTGATATAATGAAATAGTTTTGTTACGATAAAAACGATAATAAGGACGAATTTATATAAATGGAAGCAACAAACAAAAATGGTAACGGAGAGGTGTCTTCTTAAGCTGGAGCATTCGTAGCATTTAAAAAAATTCGATGGTTCGAAGTATAAAAAGGATATAGCTCGATGCAGTTGTTTATGTTGAAAAAATGATGTGATTTAACAGTCAAAAAGATATGAAGTCCATAAATATTTAAAGAATCTGTCAATTAATCTTCGATATTCGAATAAATGAAATTTCATATCGGAAAGATGATTGTTCTATTAGCTGAACAGATTTGTCTCTCTATTAATTTGGATAAGGCAAGCTCTACTATACTTATATTTTTATAGTTTAGAGAAAATACTTGTGAAAAATAAAATTCTTAGAGCACAAGATTACAAAGTAAAAATGGCTTATTATTTCTTGTCAGAAGTGAGAAAAGATACGGAAGTTGCAAGTAAATTTTTATAGTCGATAAAGTGTCGCACATAATTTACAGTATAACACGGAAAGCCATTTACTGTTCTTTTGATATTGTACATCACTCTGCTCTATTTTTCTTGAAATATCGGTGTTGCACTTGACGAATCTTTACGTCACTAGCTGATAAATTCTCGAACATTGGCGTTGCTATAAATTCCGAACTGGGCGAAAGTTTGGTATCAGATATTTCTTAATTACACGCTGCGGCTTAACTTGTCAAGTGTGCGCAATTAATTTTCTACGGTGTTAAGCTAAGCTAAAGCTCTCTCGTGAACGCACGCAGCATGTTCATAAATGACGTGGATTACGTTCGATACTGTCGACTTACATTGTTATCTATTAATTCTAATTAGCGTTAACGAACCTCGTCTTTCCGCTTGATTCGATGTCTCGTGGTATCGAAAACTGGAATTACATTGGAATTACTGAATGAATCAATATTTGAAGTCCCTTAATATACATATTATCAGACACCTACAGATACAGTATTTTAGAACACAAGAAACGATGTCATTAGATGATTTACAATACTTAGAAATTCAATTTTTACAAACTATAACCGGTTTGACTGCCTTATTCGACGTGAAATTGTAAAATTATAAAGAGTTGTTATTGGTCGACTGGGAAATATTGTTACTTAATAAATTATTGTACAAAGGTGCTCTAGAAATATTAATCTTCCATAAATAAAATACGTTACGAATATTTAATTCTTCGTCGATCAAAGTGAGTTTACTCATAAACGCGTTCATTCAATACCGACCCCAATCTTCCCTTTCATTAATCAAAATTTTCGCGACGGTTATCGTTAAAAGCTACGAAACGATAAATATGAAAACCATACTGCGCACTGGCCCTGATCGAAATCAAATAACGACTAATAATTTATAGCAGATTTAATCAATCCATGCGGTACAAGAGTTGCCGAACGCGGTGGCGGTCTACCCCCCTGACACAAGGGGCACCTTCTTGACCTCGTTTGTTGGTGTATATCAAAAGGGTGAACTCTGGCCGTGGGCCAACATGGACACACTCCAAATATATCTTACACCCTATCTAATTATACGCTATTTTATCCAGATCGCCGTGAAGACCTCGTAATGTTCGGTAGTTACTTGCCTATTCCGTCGCGAACGGTCTCCGTCTTCGATAAATTGCCGATCCGCCATCCTGATACTCCAGGAGGGACGTTATCCCGTATAGATTTCACCTATCTCTTCCTTAGCTTCTCCGTTCAATCGTGCGTGCAGCTACGTACCGTGCACAATAGAAAGACAGGAAAGAAGAAAGATTGAGAACAGGTGGGATTCAATCTGTTCTCGAACAACCGATACTAAATCTGAGCTTTTCGTTACTCTTTTTTCGGTGAGAAAGTCTATTCGAGATATACACTTTAGAACACAATTAAGTCCTAATGAGACCTCCTATTAAGATAATGTTTTTGAGGCAATGCTGAAAAAGTATTAAATTTCCCCTGCGGCTTTTCAGAAAGCACTCGTGCAACCTGCAATGAATTATCGTGGTGTCTTATTAAATTTGACTGTTATATTTTAGTGGAAGAAGAAAAGGGTGGTGAGTCCGAGGCTTTATATATATATATATATATATATTTATATATAGAAGGGGAGAGGGAGAGAGAGAGAGAGAGAGAGTACGAGGAGGGATGGCAGAGTGGAGCGTTTATTGTTTATTCAGTAGATGGCGTTAATCAATGAATTATTGGTGTTCCTAGGTCATTAGCCGCTGAATACCACCTGTTTGGTAACGAGCTGTTCGCATAAATTACATCAACCTGCAGAATTAATTAGTAATACTTAATTAGTATTCTCGGAAAAATAAGGCGGGTCCCTCTTTGCCCGCGCCAGGTATTTCAAACGTTACTTTTATTTGCGCGCCACTAATGACGACGATATCCAGCAATTTCATGGCGCTTAATCATTCTTTTTATACGAACTTGAAAATCGTAATCGTATTTCATTAATGTATCCATTTTGCCAGCTTCGTTAACAATTGATCGAAAATCGAGATGATTTCTTCAAAATTATTTTTCAATAAATGGAAGAGAAACGTCATTCTTTTAAAACTAAGAAGAATTTTAGTTTAGAGCCGCTCTTCCTTCTTAAATTTTGTTCCTTTAATTTCGTGCGTCATTTCGTTTAAGATATTCTAACGAAGAATTCTTATCGAAGAACTATCTGTCTCAATCGTTCTTTGAACTATGGAAATGTCGTTAAATCCAAGAGGTTGTGCCGCATTCGCTGATGCTACTTTAATTTGTCTCAGTGCGGATTGATGGAAGCAATTACGTCGTTCACGAAGAGACACTTTTAAAACGCTTCTGTGACTTACGAAAATTTACGGACGTCATTTTCTTAATTGTTCCTCAGAAGAAGTTATTTTTCACACGAGGATTCCCCAGCGATGCACTCTTTCTTACGTGACCCTATTCGACGCCATGAATCTCGAAAAGTGTCATTGCAATTCGTTCCCTGTCGGACATTGATACTTTTCAGTGAAATAAAACAACTTTGGGTTTCTACTACCGGTCATCAGAAATTATTCTAATATCACTGAAAAATTTCAATATTTTTTACTTTTAATACATTTAATTACTTTATTACATTTAATATATTTGGAGCTTGATCCACAATTATACTATACGAGATTCGATATTTTTACTCTTTTCGAAAATTATAAACGATTTAATCGATTGCATACCGGCAATGCAATAATATTAATTGCCATGCATTTAGAGTTGCGAAACGTGCATTGGAAATGAATTTCAATAACACTTATCAGCAATAAATCACGCATGACAAATGAATTATTGCTTTATGTCACATAATACCTATGATCCCTTCTACAAAATCGCTCAAAACCTAACCCCATTTAATGTCAGTGACAATTAACGAATTCGAAAATAGCTGAAATTCTAGAACATTGATCTGACGCTATTTTTCTTCAAAAAATATTACCACAATAATAATATTTGACGCTTTCACAGTTTTCATTAGACTTATTTAAAAAAGAGTTTCTGTACGAAATGTAAAATTATAACTTATTATTACGTTATCAAACACGTGATGCGCAAGTAATTTAAATCTCTGTTGCTCGCACCTCTATTACAAATCCCGACAACTAAAACAAATCACAGCCTCCCTAAGCAGCAGAACACGGAAGCGTTCTATTCTCTGCGAATAACAGCGACAGGCATGCAAACTCTACGTAGATTTTACTCGGCATTCATGTACAATGTGTGCATATCAGTCACACATTGTCCCATTTCACTTGACATCGTCGGAATTATCCCCGTACACGCTTCTTCCAATAAATTCCATTTCCTAAAATACTACGTGTTTATGCGCCGCTCGAAATCAGTTCAAAGAATCTTCCTGTCAGATTTATTTTATGTTTAGTCAACTCTAGTGTGAAATTGAACCCCCTACCATAAAGAATGTGATTCCAAAGTATGTGAATTTTATCACATTGAATAAATCCGTTGAATGTCTCTGTTCTTTCAACATTTGGCTATTGGACGATCTCTTGGCGATCGTCGACTCCTTTTCTCATGTTCGATGCACTCGACTTGTCCAAAGATGAAAAGGGGCCACAAGTGTTTTTGACACGCGACACGTCCACGTAGCGATTGCAGTTTCGTCATGGTGACATTTCGCAGCGCGGAAAACGACTTAGAAGCGTTAATTCGACGCGTATTAGCGCTTCCACGGGAGTACGGCCAGTCAGCATAAATAACCCAGAGAGAAATCATCTTATTAGCGAAAACGAGACGAAGGGTACACGCTCGTCAACGACGATAGCGATGAACAAAGAGAGGAGACTGAGCGGAATATACGCGGCGAGGTGACGCAGCGAGAGTTAGATCCTTCGCTTGTAAGCGATTACAAGAGATAAAGTCAATCATGATGTACAATAGCACAGGACAAGATATAGCGAAATCGTAAATTTAACTATCGCGTAGCGGTATCGATGTCCCAGAGCTGTAGAATCATTGAGGGTAGTACATGATACTCTATTTTAAAGCTGAAGATATTTCATTTAGAAGCAGAAAAACTATTAGGATATCACTAATAAACCATTACTTGAACAAATTTGGATATGAAGTACAGTTAATGGAAAAGGAACATTTTCTTTAGAAGATACGTAGATTACCAATTTAAAAATTAAAAAGATTTTTGAACGTCATGTTAGAACATTTACAAAATTTTATATAGCAAATGATTCAGGAAACACATTCCATTCTTTCATACAATACACAATGGCAATTTGAAATCGAAGGTGCTTCCATAAAACGCCAATAATTCAAGTGCTTAATGTTAATAATCTTGCCATACTGCTGCTTTCAACTGTATCTATGTTAACTCTGTGATAGAAATGCCTTTATGTGACTTTGGTTAAAATTTCTGGTCTTTATGTGTTCATATTACGATCGATTGTTCTACTTTGACACCTAAAACTTTGACTATTGACTGATTTTACGACATCACTATAATGTGCTCTTTATTAAACTTCCATGAAGGACACATCTGGTGCGTTTAACCACGAGTTGTATTAATCCTGGTCTCGCGCATTCGATCGGATCTATCTTGTCTTTCGGAATTGGGATCCACGAAATCGTGATCGAGAGTAGAAGAGGATACAACACGAGCGAAAACGTAAATTCGCGGCTGGTTGGACGAGCCAAATGGTGCCAATTTACTCAAACTGCAGAATTATGCGAGAGGTAACGCGCCTCGAATATTTTAAGCTTCCGTCACGTGGATAAACGTCGAGTATTGTGCTAATTTTATAAATAGACAAGCTCTATCGAAAGGTAGTTATTCTCTCGTAGCTTTCGCTCGTATATGTAGATAGATGTTTGTACATCATTGCATATTTACGGTGAAACTCGTGTACAAACGTGCATTGCGCGAATTAACGACTACAGTTTACGTGGTGCTTCCTTTCATGCGAGGGCTTTCAATCTTGATGACATATCGTTTGTTGTTGCTGTTGGTTGCGTTTGTAGCTTGGAAAACAAGAGAGAGGAACTAAAGAGAACATTCTTTGCTTTAAACATCGTTATGTGAATTATATTATTAGAATTGTTTAATTGTAAGTGTATTAGGAGTTATCAAATTTGTTTTACGAAATAAAATAATATCACTTTGAGGATCTCGTGATGATAGATGAATGATTAGTCTGTACTTACTAATTTCGCAAAAATTTGGTAATTGAAATTGAGGTTATCAGTGAGGTAATTATCTTTATTACTATTAATTATTATAATTATCAGTAATTGATCAGAATTTAAAATATACATAAACAAAATATGGAAAGTCATTTGTAAGAACTATAGGAGAATAATAAATTAATATTTATGTGGTGACTGATGCTACTATAACACTGAATATAAGTACTTTATCATAAATTATGCTTTTAAATCAGATTTCAATAAATTTTCAAATATTGTTACTTTCTCGTAATACAAATATCAGTGAACAGCGTAGCAAAAAATTGAGAAATTATTGTTGAAAGTTTTTGCAGGCGTAAAGCGAAATTTCATATATCAGTCTCGTCTTCGATTCAATCTCCGTAACGGAATTGCTCTAAAACGGTCGCGTGTCGAATTCCCATTTCTCGCATCACCCATACCACCTTTCTCTCTTTGTCGGTACGATACAGAACGAATTACTTTGGCCGGGAAGTGCCTTTTCCGATTCTTGATCTTCGGCGTGCTCACAGCCCGTATGAAATAATTTAAGCTCTTTTTCGGAGGATCGCGGCGCAAAGGTTGCGCGGTGCGCTGAAATATTCAGATCCAAAGAAACTACCGTGTCTCTGGCTGCGGCGCGGCAGGTTGAGGCAACGTTACACGTTAGCAATCCTGCGGGAACTGGATTCGTCCAGAATGGATTTCCGCGCAGGTGCAGCGCGGCGCGGCTTTGTTCACCACGGAGTTTTTCTCTTATTAAAAAGCGGACGCTGCAATTCGCCGAACGACGGGGCCGACTTAAGGAAATTACGCGGCGCGGATTTGGATAAGGATAGTTTAATATTTCATGGCCAGAAACTGGGGATGCAGCCTGGGAAGACGTAAGGCTTCGCTCCGGGGAACCTTCATTTTGAGAGTGCTTGCTCTGAAATGTGGCGCTGGGCGAGTTTTATTTGGACCGTAGTTGTGAGACTGAGAGAGTGGTTTGAAAGATAGGAAGGAATTTTGTGCAGAGAAATGTATCTTAGATGCGGAGGCAAGTTGAAAAGAAACAATGGAGAAATACTTGGTATGGTTGATTAATTATTATCTCGAGAAGTCTTGATAGTAAAATGGTTGAGTGGAAAATCATTTTCACGTAATATTTTTATCTAATGTCTGCTAATTCAATAATGATAGTAGTAATCATGAAGTTCACAAAATTCTCAGACGTTAATTGGCACATAATTGGCATTATGCTGATTTAAATATCATGAGAAAAATATTAAGTTTCTACTTTTTACAACTTGTTAGTGCCACTATTTTTCCCGGAAAATATAACAGCCGCAAAACGTAATAAGGAAATATATATCTCAGCAATTTCTCTGGCTATCAGCTTCAAATTGAGCAACGGAACACGGGAAACATTCCGCGTCCATTGGTACACAATAGGTGGAGCGAAGAAGAGGAGCGCTCGCGTTACTTCGTGTCTGCTCCGCGCCGAGTTGCAGTTATCAATTCAAGGGATCCCGAAAAGATTGCCCAGTGAATGAAATTCAGAATTACCATTCAGCTTGATAATGTGGCTCCCACAATCCTTCCATTCCTTCCTTCCTTCCTTCCTTCCTTCCTTCCTTCCTTCCTTCCTTCCTTCCTTCCTCCCTTCCTTCCTTCCTTCCCTCTTTCCCTCCTTCTTTTCTGCCTGTTTGGTCGCCTTTACTCGCCCAAAAGATCTTCCGTCTCGCATCATAGAGCCCGCTGCTACGTGAAATCGAGTCCTCAGAACATATTGGTTGGTACTGTCGAGGAGCTGCAGCCTCTGCTGTCGGGGTGATAGTGAATAGAAGAAAAAGGAATGCCGGGGCGGTGGGTTTCATTCAAATGAGATCCAAGCTGAAGAAGTAACCGAAGGAAGGGTTGCGTGCGCAAGGGAGGGCAATAGCATAGAGACAGCATAGCTGCCTAGAAGGTAAGAAGACCGAAGAAAAGAAGGGGGATAAAAAAGAGAGATGGCAAGCGTTGGTCTCCTCGAGTGTTTTTCTATTCAGAGCGGACTCGTATAAAGTTCTATATACTGAGTTCTATCCCATTCTATAGCAGAAACGTGGATACCCTAGAAGAGTAGGGATAGAAGACGAAGGAAGAGGTACAAGGGGAATGGTTCTCCCATCCCAGAGCGTCGTTCATTGAAACGAATGGTCTTATCTACCTCTTCCCCTTCGTCCTTTTGTCTTCTCTTTTTCTCACTCGTTCTCTTTCTACTTCCCTATCCTTGCAATTTCACATCTCTTTTTCTTTGCTCCTTCCTCCCCTTTCCTTTCCTTTAGTCGTTCTCCTCATGACCCTTGAACGCCTTCGTCCTTCTTGATCTTCCTTCTCCCTACTTTCCACTTCTCCCTCTCTTCGCAAGTCGTTGCATCTCGACGTCTCCCGCGAATCCGCCAGGATTACTTATCTCTCAGTAAAGGACGCTCAAGGCTCAACCTAAAGCATCATTTGAATAAACGCGAAGTTACTGCGCCGTGTTCCGAGCTCCGCTAGGCGGTCGGCACAGAGATCGGATAGGTAAATAGATGGATAGGCAGAGGTGAACGAATGTGCCAACGCTCTGTATTAATGGCTCGAGATGTCTCTACGTTGAAAAGGGACGTGTCACTTTTTGTTACTGCGAGAGGAAAATCGTCGTTGCTATCGGTAAAATTTCTTCGACGATGAATCACGTGCTTGGACGAGAATGTTGCGAGATTAATTTTATCACGGGGAAATTCGTAGCTTGAAAACGAAACAAGCACTGAACAGAGATGTATATTATGATTAGAACAAAATTTCTATCAACCATATCAAACGAAATACTGTTCCATTGTATCCTTCAATACGAGTTAATTCTTCTGTACTTTTAACTTGCTGAATTTAAATGCTATAATTACTACATATATATATACACACACAAAATACTTAAGAAACAATCAAGGCAACACATTTTTTCTCTTTTCCAAGAATTCGAAGTACGAAATAGCATCTTAGTGTTACCCAAAATATTTATTAGACAAATACAGATACGTTGGAATACCTTTTGCATCTACGGCATTTGACAAATAGGACCAATGACCAACCTATAAATCTTTCACCCACCCTCAGCTGAGTCTTGCAAAAGCATATGATGAAGCAATTTTAAGGAATAACAAGAAACCGTAGATCGAAGTGGCACGCACCAAGAGAAGTAAAGTTCGATGAAGTCGAATCACAGCCTTCCTTGGTGACAAAGTTCAACAAACTCGACTGTGAGTTGCTGGACGGGCAGGCATGCGACGTTTCGTCGAGTTGTCCGTGGTGGAAGACAGCAATTACCCGACGACGCCTGAGTGTCGTGTACACCGAATAAACAAATAAACATTGCCTCGTTGGCCGGACCAAGAACGCGTGCAGAGTCAGTCTGACACCCTATCCGTTCACCTCGAGCTATATCGCTCGAGATGAGCAGGAGGCGACGAAGAAAGGGACTCTATAGGGCGGCCAGGGGCGTGCAGGGTGGGTAAGAAGAGGTTTCACGTTGCTCTCGTTCGCGTGCCGGTCTATTTTGGCGAATACACAGCATCCCAAAGAGACCATGCTACGTATACTCGTCGGTTTTCACGGGCCGTGCCATTAACGGTGGCGTAAGAATAAACTTAGGACAATCCAGCGTTCGACCACGTCATCGCGCGAAACCAATCCCTGAAATCTCGCCTGGTTTATCTCGTCTGGATTTGGTTTATCGACGATTTGATGCAATAATATGGCAATAAAGGTATTGCGGTTAAAGTCATTAGCAATTAGAGTTATTAGTTATTAGAAATTTATTGAAGGTTTTAGAGATCTTTTCCTATGCTACTTGGCATTTCCGTCAAACGTCATCGATTACATTGATAAACGTATGTGTTGAGGATGTAAGAGTATCCCAGGTTTACGATATGGACAGCACATCTGTTGTTTTTGAGAAGTTGGAATTTTCCACAGTGCACGCTGTAAGGTTTAGAACTTGGATCACGTCGGCGACTTAATAGCAAATGATGTGTTATAAACTTCGGCATCACATGAGAATTCGACAATAGACCACTGGGCGATGTCGCTAACGGGACGTTACGATATGCACCCTCCACCAGGTGTGTGTGGATTGGTCGAGGATAGATAGTGCGAAATAACGAAAGCGAAATATTGCTGTCGCAGTCCGTCAAATATATTTTGAATAAATAAATAAATAAATTTACAGCCGTACACGTGAGTCGTTAGTACTAAATATAAATCGCGGAATAAATACTTGTTATTGTTCGTCGCGTAACTCGATAAATACTCGGAGATAGATACACTTCGATACTCGTTGATACTCGTTGATACTCTTCGATACTGTTCGATACTCTTCAATACTCTTCGATACTAAATCGCTCGCGATCGCGTCCGTTTATTTATACTAGTCGGGAGAGAACCGGAAAATTCGAATTTGTCTACGTTTAACGGTTGCACGTATCGGCGACATTGTTTTGCCCGGAGTTTATTTGTTCTTACATTACTTGTAACCTAACGGTCTTGATACTCCGAGGCAAAATAGCAACATGATTTGAATTGTGTTCTGACTCATGTGCCGCTACATATGCACATGACGCACAACTTGGACGGACATATATTTCCATTTCACAGAAAACATTGACGAAAACACACGCTCTAGACTGACACCTAGAATATAAGCACCAGGCGCTTTGAGCATAAGACACACTTGCAAACACACTTCAAGATACGCTTCAAGAGACACTTCAAAAGAGACTTCAAAGTAAACACCATTTCAAAATCACAATCATTCTAGAAGACTTCAAAATCATAATCATATTAACACTTCAAAATGGGCATTCACCAAAATCAGAATCTACTACTAATACTAGAACTCTTAATCAACCTCCCATCTTGAGTGTCAATATCGCCCAAGGTTCGCGATCTTAACCGAACAGTTACACAACAGTACGATTTAAATGAATTTAACCAAAAGATCAGGAAGCAGTGGGACAACTAGACGCAAGTCTTGCACTACTTCCTAGAAACGAAATTATTATTTTTGAATATTACCACGTTAAAGGCGAGTCGATGAAAGAAACGATATTCATGTTACATCAAAGATACATGACGGAGGCAAATCCTCGACGAGCAGGTCCCCGCCGGATCAAATGTGCATCAATCACCATCTCTAAAATTCACGGAGAAAGAAAAACCCAGGCGAACTCGGTTTGGGGTCGTTCAAAGCGAGGGTACCGTTGAGGTTGGATCGATGGAATTTAAAATAAAAAGAAGTGGAGGTTCCTCGCTAATATTGGTAATGGTAGAAAATTGCGAGCAACCAGACACCGCAAGAAGATAAAAGCATTCGCGTGTGCTTTATGCTCCGCGGGCTTTTGGTGTACCACCGAGGAAGACGTATTAGTTAGTCGTTTTCCTCGAGGGCCGATCTGCATAGCGGCGATACGAGGGGAGAGGGTGGTTAAAGGGAAGATGGCAGAGAGGGGAACAGCGACGAAGGGGGTTGCTTGATTTCGTAGGCGCATATAGGCTGGAACGTAGTAACGTAGGAGGGATGACAGAACCTGGAGCTTACCTGGCCGCGAGCCAACCCCACTCCTAGAACTCGTGATAGTGCATAGTCGGTGCATAGTGAGAGTGCATAGTCGGTGCATAGTGAGAGTGCATAGTCGGTACATAGTGGGTACCCGGTCTCTGCCCCACCACTCAGTCGCATGGGTGCCCGCATTGCAGCTATGGCCCACCATCCTAATGATGGCAACCACGCAGGTACAAATCTACCCACCCCTTTAGGCGTTCGCTCGTTCTATCTCTCTGTTCTACCGTTCCTCTAACGAGTATTTCTATCTTTATCTTACTCACGCCGTGCCGTTAGTCGCGCGATTTTCTGCTGACACTTTGCCCTGATACCGCTCTTTTGCGCCACGACACTTCCGCTTTCGTTGATCGAGCCCCTCGTGCGCTTCCACCACCTTTCCATCATCGTTCACCCTATCTAGTGTGCTTTTTCGGTTCGTCCACAGCCTTCATATAGCATCGTTCCCCTTTTACGAACGTTCGCCATCTCCACATCTATATATTTGTCCATTCGCCACCCCTATTCGCGTCTGTTTCGCGGTTAACCCATTTTCCGATGCATTTTGCTCCTCTCGCGGTGTAAAACGTTGATGAATACCTATGATCGAATAGACTTGGCATCGGCGATTCCACAATTGCGCTCTTAAACTAAGCCAATGAATAGCGGTCGCGCATTGATCAGATATGTATTAAATGGTTCGATGTACCTACCATTGGTGAAATAAGATATTCTATTTCTTTTCATCGATGGAATATCCAATCTCAATTTCTTTAACATTCTTACGATTTCATATCCTCCATCTCTTTCCCTTTGTACAAATTCATTCACGTAACAGAGAAAACAGAACGATCCGCGGAAATTCTTCGACGTAGCATAAAATTAAACAAAAGGCACACGAAATTAAAGAAGACAAACGACCAGCTAAATCTTTCACGTAGCCAATCAAGAGGATGCACCTGCGAGCTGATAAATCTGAATTAAATTTCTCTAATCGTGGATTTTTTCCTCCGATGGAAGCGCGCCGGGGCGGCCGAACTTCGTCCTATCGACTCCGTGGACTTTAGGAAAGGAGTCCGTCGAAAAAAGAAGAATGGGGAAGAAAAAAAAGAAGTCAAAGGAAACGGAAGCGGGAGAATAGAAAAGAGAAACGCGGAGGAACGGAAGAGAAACGGTACGAAGATTTCATTCTTGTTACTCGTGGCGACATCTTTAATTCATCGAATGCGGATTGCGGGCTGAATCCTTGATGAGCTTTATTCCACATCCGCGCGCTCGAACTATTGGATCCGATGAGAGATTCTCATACGATAATACTCGACGCTAAGCCACTGTTCCACGTCTCACTTATACGGTCCTCGCCAGCCTTTCTTCTCCTTTCCCTCTGTCTTCCCTTTTTCCCGGTGATCTGGCACCTTCAGCGCATCGGCTTCGAGTTAAGAAGCTCCCGACCGAGTTTTCTCGACTTCTTCCACGATCCCCTATCCTCGATTCGACTCGAGGAATGCTCGCTTTCCAGCCGAACGCGGACGTCTCGCTCCAATCTCGGACCCTCAATCCTTCCTCGTTTTCTCGCGGGAAATCGCGCGGAAAACTAGCCAGTAAAGATCCTCTGGTGCACGTTTCCATCGGGATACGTCCCTCTCCTTTTCTTTCTCTTTCTGTTCGTCTTGTCTATTTTATGTAGCCGGACACTATTAAGGGGCCACGTCGTCCTACCTTCCGATGGAAACTACGTCACGTTATATTCTGGTGAATAATAGTACTTTCTAGAATCGTTCAAGATAGACGACGGAGGATTGAAATTCTTGGGAAATCATCGATATTGTATGGAACTTGAAACCGTTCGTAAATGCGCAATTATCTACAGGATCTTCTTTGACTTGAGTCCTCTTTTCTTTGTAAGATGGGTACTTTTGTGTGACGTGGTTTTGGTTATCTTTAGTTTCCAGGAGGAAATTTTGTATGGAACAGTGTGATAATAATAAGTATTATTGCGGTATAACTGGAATGGCAGGAGTCGGTCAACAATGAATAATTAATGAGACAGGAATAGATAGTAGAAATAGATAGGAGTGGCAGGTTTAATGTCTGACGCTGAATTTGGGCCGAAGCGATGTTCTGTAATTTATACCGTTTGTTATTATATCAAAAATCGAGTTCATACAATCGTGTTGTAATTTTAAACTAGGGACGATTTTAACGGATTTATAATTCACAAAATCGCTCATTAAATTGCGAACGTCAATATGCATATTTTTATTTGAGCTCTACTTCATCATCGATAAACGTAAAAATATAAATCTGCATAAATATCCAAAATCTATCGATCAGAATTTCTATTATATGAAATTACGTTGTATTCATTGCAAACAAAATATTTTCCATCATCTAGAAATCGTCCTTCACCCATCGCAGCCATTCGTTTCATCAATTCATGAAAACAACACAAACCGTATTCAATATTCATAAAATTATTATATCATTCCTCATCATCGTGTATACGGTTTTTATTATCGAATCATATCACGGTTCACCGTGGACAAAAGAGTTTCACCCCTTGTTTCGATCCGGGGAATTTTATAGAGCCGAGCAATTTAACTCTTTCGCGTGGTCGATTACAGATTAAAATCGAAACAACGAGAACGTTCGTTGATCGGATCCGTCTACCGATAAAAGCACGACAAAAGAACGATCCTACCTGAACTCCGGCTCGGCAATATTTCCCAATTTATTTGACCGGCCAACAATCTCGCTTCGTTCGCATATTCCTGTTCACGAAAGAATAAACGAATTATTACAAAACAATGCAATGTTTGTGCATGCCAGTGAATCATTTGACTTCGAAACTTGCGCACGCGGAACCGTACAATGACCGATGTAACAAAAAAACCACGACATACATCGTAACAGACACTGACTGGTTCATTGTCGACAAATCTTGTTTCACCCAATCCACTCCAAAACACTACATCGCTGCTAGAAAACAAAGAGAATGACGTGTGACTAAAGCCTAGTGAAACATCGAACGTTTAATTCGGCGATCGGAAGCGCACCGATTAAAATTCGTCATTTTGCGATTCACACACTCGTTCTTTATATTTCCTTCTTTATGCGGTAGAAATAGAATGGCGACAATAATAATGACAGAAAATCGTGAAGAAGATCGGCAACGATTCACGATTGAAGTAAGATAAGCGAACGACGTATAACCGGGGGAATAAGCGATTTCTGCCGATACACCGGATTCGATGGCCGTGAATGTGAACGAGAGAAATAGGAACGGAGGACTTCCGCAGGATATCTCCGCGGCAGCGATATTATGGCCGTCCCGGCCGTGGAAATATCCGAGTTTCTAGCGTCGAGCGTTTTTCGATTTCCAACACCGTGAATGAACCCCGATAGAGAGACCCCTAACCCGACGATCCCTCGAGAAGCCGAGGGGAAGAGAGATCCAACGTGATCGTTTCGATAGTCGGAGTGTGTCTCGCTTAAATTCTCCGGGAATCGACGATGGTTCGTACGATCGTGCGGATTCCGTTTCTCTTCCTCTCCTATTTCCTCGCAGCGACCGCGGTTTCATTTTCAATGGCGCGATACGATATTAGCCGCGTAACCGGCTTCGAAACCGAGGGAACAGAGGATTGGTTAGCGACATCGAGGGGCGAAAGGGAAAGGGGAAAGAGGCGAAAAGTAGAAAAGGGCGCATACGGCAGCCGCGATTGTAAAGAAAGTCTCCGCACTCAAGGCTGGGTTTAATAATTCAAATCTCTCAGTACTCGAAAAATTGAATTTAATAATTCAATCCAATAGGAAAGCCCGAACTGTTACGAGCCGCGGAGACCACTCGACCGACAGAACCCGATCAAAAATGCAATATCCAGGCTCGATTTCTTAATCCGATTTAACCGGACGCACGCTTCGTTTTTATTCGCGTTTTCCGCGCCACCCGTTCTCACTCACCCTCTTCCGGTCGTTCATTCTGCGTGTGTTACTGTTCATCCGTCGAATAGTCGAATTCGTAACGACCACACGGTTGTAATTCAACAATTCGGTGTATCAAGCTGGTTAGTTTGGTTAAAATTGTTCTGCCAACTGCAATTCGATCTTGGATTTTTTTTAGGGATTACAACAACTGCTAATTGGTGATCTGTTCTAGGCGAATGAAAGCTACGAATTGAGCCAGGGCTTTTTCGTTTTAACGAAATAAACAGAGATAGTGTAATAATTAAAAATATAAATGATTTGCGACTGCTTCGTTTTTATGACACCGAGCCTTGAATTATAATTTCGACCTTTTAATTCATAGTACCCATAATTGAAATCATACCAATTCCACACGATCAAAGTTCAATAGAAGATATATCAATCTGCATACTAAAACCTTTGTCACGTGCTATTAACAAACACGGCGATGGACTATTATTGTAAATTCGCCAATTCTACTATTCGTTCCAACTTGATATATCCACAAACACAAAACCGGCTATTTCGATTAGTATACGATATCACCAACTACTATATCATGGTATCGTTACAAAATTCAATTTATCGTTACAACGCGATACATGTCACATGGGATACTCGTCAACGTTTCAACGAGCAGATACACGTTTCCACGGGTATACATCTTCATTGTGCGATATTTCTCGAAACACGGACTGGTTTCACTAGCATTAATGGGTCGTGCAGACATTCGTATCGATACGGTCGAATTAAACCGACGTTTTGACGTCACCGATACATTGAATTCAACGAGACCGGACGGTCGGGGTTAACGGAGGTTAACTCGAGCATCTACGCACAGGCTCTGCTGAGTAATCTTTTCCCGTGTTTCCCTCCGCTTCCCTCTACATCGCTGTTCATCCTTAACATCGATATCTGGATCGCGTACTCCAGGGGCCCTGGATATAGAATCAGGATCTGTTCCATCATGTATTCGAGTTACCTTCATCGCGCTCCAGAGACGTAGTTCTACAGACAAATACTTCGTTCTAATACTATGGCAATCTCGACGGGATTATCGTTATGTTTAAGAAAAAATGTCACAGCTTAAATTACGCACTTTCGATTGCCTTTACTCTTCAATGGTGCAGCTTTGGCAATATTGATAACATATCCATAGATTATCCATAGATATCCGTCTAATCAAAGATTGATAATCTTTGATCCAGACAAAAATAATTCCAACAATTTAACAAATGCTAATAGATTGTTTACCTTCATTTTTTCAAACGAAAAGTCGTAAATATTTAAAAATAAATATATGAGATATTTCATTCACAGTTTCGCGCGAATGAAATTTTATCGCAAAATAACTCAGTGGTGAATACAAAGGGCACCTAAAATCGAGCCGATTATGATTCGGGATATCGAATATCTCGATTCGTATAACCCGAACAACCTTACATGACAAGGTAGAACTTTTCGAACAAATAATTCTTCAATTAACTTAAGCGGTCTATAAAATTCGATTCCATTCGCTGTAACCGAAAAAGGAACCGCTTGGGAAGCGATCGCAGGGCCAAATTCAAAGTACGAACGAGCGACCGATAGAAGCTCGGATATCTCCCCCATTTCCATCCGGCGGTATGAAATTTTCAAGTCAAATTTATCACGGTAATCGCCCGAAGTCTGTCTCCCCTCGCGCGATCACGTTGGTTCGCAGGGTGGAACAATCGTCGACCGTCATCCCACCGGTATCCAATATAAATTTCCATTCACGGAATATCCGTCGAACACGAAGCTGCGGATTCAATGAATTCGTTGCGAAACGATATCGTGAAACGAGCTTGGTCGCATCACGTGTACGTTCCACTAGAGAGAAAGAGAGAGGGAGGGAAAGAGAGAGAGAGGAAGGGAAAGAGAGAGAGAGAGAGAGAGGAAAGGAAACAGTACTGTCAATGCCAGAAAGTATCGGTCCGGTGTCCAAACATAGGTCACGTATAATTAGAAGCAAAGGGGAGGCCTCAACTCGCCACGTCACAAGCACGGGAAACGGACGTCGAGCACTTATACGCTCGATCCGCGAGCAGCTGAAACCATTCGAATCACATTTGTGCGACGAAGATGCGCTATCCGTTATTATCAATAACGAAGGGCGGTTACAACATATTAAAACGTAGAATGCTCCTCTTTATTGTAAATATATACATACGCTGGTTCTTTGACTTATTCCCTGAAATGGTAAGTTTAATCTCGATGATTAATTCTAATGATTATAGCAGACAAGCTTAGAAGTAGTTTCATCATTGGAAGATTCTAAAGAATTATGAAGTTTCTAAAAAACTATGTGTATAATTGGTTCTCTGATTCAATCTTATTTATTGAAAAACAAATATATGGCTAGAAATAGTAAGATATATGCGCATAGCGACGTTGTCTTTAAATAATGAAACAGAAAAGGAGTATTTAAAGCATCGTTGAGTAATCATTAGTTCGTAAAGTATTATAGAGCGACGATTACCGTTTCTGATTATCCAATATGAAAATCATAGAGAGGTTTGGTATAGGAAGAGCTCGTAAATCCAGCGGTGCGACAAGTTTTACTTTAAATAATCCACGAGGCTCGAAGCGATTTGGCAGCAGCAGAATTACGGTCTTTATATATAGAGACCGGGATCCGTTGATTAAGAATCGCGATTAGTATTTATTTCGGTCGTGTTTGGGCTGGATTCCACGCTGCTAAACTTGGCGTGACTTGGTCGTCCGCTGCAACCTACTCTATTAGCCCCAATGACCCTTGTACGGAGTGATAGCAAAAGGTTCTAGGCATTATTCGAATTTGAAGTTGGGTCGTGGATCACCGGACTGTGGCCAATTTCGAGGATCAAAGGCATAACGGTTCGTTCTATCGTTCGACTTTCCGCGCCAGATGGATTCCAAAACAGTATACTTTTGGAACGTGGAATCTAGACCTGTGTAGTATTAAAGAAATTATTTTGGTTTAAGTAACAGTTTCTTGATAGTTATATATTACATGGTAAAAAGTTGTGACAAAGTTTTCGTTTTTGGAAAATTAACAGATATAACCTAGTTTTATGTGCAACGTAGAAACAACCATGAACAGAATGTCGAATGCGAAAAAGATGGAATTTTTTTATACTGAACAAGATAATACAATGGTAGAAATTATGGCATTGAAATTTGGAAAAAGAATATATTAATGGTAATTTATAGTAAGATCATATGTCCCAATTACACTTCAGTAGTAACAGAAGTATTATAATATCTGAGAAGTCTGCCTAAAAATTACCTTATCTATCGTCCAATCAATGTTACAGCAATCAAATTGTACTTTTCATAACCTATTTTATCGTTTCTAATTCTACTAAATTATTATAATAGCTTTCCACTTAAATTAAATTGGTTTAAATATACATTGGAAACAATAATCTACAATCTAAAAATAATATCTCATAAAAAGATAATCTGAAAACAGGATATATTTAGCAGATATTTTCACGATAAATTCTGCACTAATAAGCAGGATATTCAGTTTAAAATGTAAATGTAATTATGATGTAGTCATCCTAAGTCGAAAAGTAAGGATTATAACAAATAAATAAATGAACTGGATATTTATTTCTAATTGCGCGATTAATTGTGACAAGTGAAAGGAGATTAACACAAGTAAAATATGAAGAGACACGATAAAAGATTAAGAGAAAAATTATCGGTCGGTAATAAACTATTGGCGATGATCTATCGAAAAGCGTAACTGCTCGTAATAGGCGAACAAGAAAGAATGATCGAGAAACAACGTATGTTACAACAGAACATTGGAACAAACTGTTTCGGATCATGAATTCCCAATTCATTGAGCAATTGTCATGGCGAGCAAAATGCTGACTTTCAATTAACGTATCACGTTCACTGATCCGTTCACTCTCTCATCTACGGTTTACAAACCTGTGTACTCGCGGATGTGTAACTGAAAAACGGAATTGATCTCCTTAAGTGCACGTAAATCAAGGATAAAGGAAATGAAAATGTGAAATGAAAATAAGAGAACAAAAACGCTCGAATGAAGCACGAATAAAAAGTAAACAAAGAAAATAAATAAAAAGATGGATTATAGAATGAATAAGGAATTGAAACAGAAATAAATTAAAAATAAATAAAAAATTAGCAGAAGATTATGTGTGCATTTAAAAAAATAAACACGTGGTATCACTTGTGTAAAGGGTTAAAAGAATACAGGTTACTTCAATTTCGAGAACATGCAGTACGTATGTAAGTGTAGTAACTGCTGCAAATACTTTATCTTGATATGTATGAAATGGCAAATAAAACAGCATAAATTCTAATAATATCTTATTCATAACAGAAGTTAAAATATCCTTGTGACTTAAAAAGCAATTCAATTCGATAACAAAGACGATAAAAATCTAGATACTTAAACGTGTGGTGATATAGATTTATTCCTCAAGTTTTAAGCTCGAGATGATCGACCGTTAGATTTACAATGATTACATTTGCTATGGCTCGGTCGAGCTATGAACGAGGAGGCGAGCCAAAGGTCAATCCATTGGACATTGCGACACTTTTTCACGAGGTAATATGTTCTCACCTTCGTTTCGACCCGTTTGCCTCAATTCAGAACCACTTACTGCGAAATGAGATGCAATCGGTGGGTTTTAACCATGTGATACGAACAAATTGCCATTATTAGTCACTAGGCAGCGGTGTGTATTTTGGACCAACAAGTACATTGCTCAAATATTTCTAAAGTCATGAAACTTGGAGTGGAAAGCAGGATTTTTATTTGGCTTTAAAGTCTAAATTATATTTGTATTTTATAAATGAAATGACGATATTGATATCAATATTCAAGTGACAACTTCCCATCTTCTATAAATTATTTTTTTTCATATAAAGTAATTTCTCTAACAAATTTTCTATTCATATTAAATTATATAGATGTCAAAACTAAAAGTCATAAATATTTCCTTTAAAAAAATGCTTTCTTAACTATTTTGTTTAAAGACAATAAATATTCACTAATAAGAAACAACACGATAGAAATACCAAACACACAAAGCAAAATTTGTTAATTTCTCACGTAATTTTTTCCGATTGCTCGGCCATTCGTCTTGCCTGGTTCATTTAGATTAATCGACTGTCGTTGTATTTCTGCCCCCAAGAAGAATAAAAAACGAAGAAAGAAAAGATGAATCACTAAGTGCGTCTCAATAGCCACTTCCAGGTCGTACTGGGCGTGGCATAAAGATATATGTGCGGCTACCAATACAAACGAGGATATTCTCATAGTGTACCTATTTTGAGCCGTTGCTCCGAGTCTGAAACTACACGCTAGCCACGTGTCAGAACGCCATTCGTCATTATTCAGAAAAAAATCACTCTCGAAATCTAAATTCTAACGCTAGTACGAAATTATCTCCAAAATCCAACTCTATTAGTGGAACTACGATATTTTCATCAATTTTAACTTCTTAAGCATGGGTACTTAAATATTTAATTACAATATTAAAAAAATACTTTCATTCGTATTTCATTTATTATTATTTATATATAATATTTACATTCTACGAATCTCGCATCTCGCATTCAGAACGTAATTCTAGCACTAAGCTAGAAAAAAGCATTTCCATACATTGTCACTTTGCAATGATAGATGTTTTTACTAGATTCTACATTTTATTTTCTTAATATCGAATTCCTGTAATCGTATGAAAGTACTACCATATACTTGAATCTAATTAATTAATACGTAAAACTACGATAGTGCGCAAATATTTTTTGTAGCCATTATCGTATTACAAATTCAACTCTGTTGCTAGAAAAATAATGCTCCTAAACTTTGGCTTAAAAAGCCATCGTTAAGCTTCCCTTCCAACATCAGTAGAAATATTTCAACCAGTTCCCCGACAAATGCGATATATGCTAAAAAGAAAATGAAAAACCTCTATACCTTTAATATTTTAGAATTTCTACGAAGCAGCTCTCTGGCATTGAATCACCGGCGAGAAGTGATTAATCGCGACGAACGTATAGTCTCACATTCACCCCTTTTCTTTACATTTTAATCGCACGCCATTAGGAAGAAATCAGCAAGAGAACGAGGAAGAGGAAACGACTCGGGCTCGCGCGTTTGCGTACAAGTAGCCTTAATTTCCAACGTATATTTAAACTCCTTAAGTCGGTTGTTTTTGCTCCGTGAATCTTCTCCGGTACGCCCGTAACCTCTCACGGCCATTTTCCTTTTTCTCCTCTTTTGCTCGTGTTTGCCCACTTTGGCCCGCGGCAAGCGAGAGACAAACTCTTCCATACGGAAAAGGAAACTTCCGTCCTGTCGGCGGAAATGAAACGTCGAGGCTCGGCAACCTCTCCCGGCGTAAACGCCACTGTTCTCTTCTTCCTGCTGGAATTCTGATTGTTCACCGAAACGCCAACCCTCGCCCTGCTACGCCTCGCGTCACGATTCTACCCTAGACCAGGCAACGACGTCCCTCTCGCTGTCTATTAAAGCAGAGAAACGAAGAACGCGTCGAATAAATTGCGCTGATGTATATTATCGTTCTCTCGATAATGTTTCGAATACAGCTCGAATGGCATCGTGGAAACGATAGTCATGGTAACCGATGTTTCTATGCAGAGATATTCATATGGGTTATTGTCGAGGTTGACTGATAGAGGAGCGAGTGGATGAATTTGTAATAGAAAAATATGTTGAAATAAGTATAGGTATCAGTATAAGTACAGGTATAGTGTATGCTGATCCAGATCCTCGCTCTTTCAGTGTTACAATATAATAGAATATGATAGAGAGCACGTTTATATATTTATAGCAAAGGGCATTACTAGAAAAAGTTAACCATAGTGTGTAACTCTAGCTGAAGGCTACAAGAAACAGCAATAACAATCTACTAATAGTTCTTTTGTTTCTAGACCTTGTAACCCAAAACAACATTTATATTCAAGAGCACAATAATATGGACCTCTCCTTATTTATAATTTTTTGCTTCACTAAATTTCTTTGTAACAGCGGTGTTCAGGTCACGGATATACGAAAGAAAAGATGTAGAGTTTTTCTTGAAGTAATTACTTCAACTTCGGTGTTTAACTACCGATACGTGTGTTAAAATTTTATTGCTTGGCAAGTTAACTTTTAAATATATGTTGAAATTTTCAAATTTTTGAAAGATTCATACCGGTATTCTAAGTGGTTAGTATGTGATAATTCTAGAAGGTGGACGATATTCTCAGATCGAAGGTAATTACGAGCTATTTTTCGTATTACTTTCTAATCGCATTAATATGCTTTATCGTTGTATTTCTAGCAACCACTTCGTCTACGTAGATGAATGCAAAAGAACTTCCAGGAAAGATAATTGTACACAATAAGACCGATGTCCTCGCGGATATTCAATTATTAATTAAAATTCCAACACAAATCGGCGGAATAGCAGCGCGCGAAAGATGAATACCGAAAAGCTCGACGAAGAATCGTCAAGTTTGAAAACGCGCGGCACGGAGAATCGCTAACTTGTTTCTAAGACCAAAATGCGTCACTTGCGGCATAAAATTTGATGAATAGAATTCGTGGCTGCTCGTTTCGCGATTTCCTGGCCACGAGAGGAAAAATGGTCAAAGAGAAGGAGCAAAAAGCCCCGAGAAAAAAAATGAGAAGGAGGAAATAAAACCTGCGAGAAAGCGAAGGAAAAAAGATTCGAAGCATTGCTGAAAACGAGCAAGCAGGAAAAGAGTGAGGAAAAAAGGGCAAGAAACTGCGAAAGCAGAACAGGAGCAACGACTAAAAGCCAGTCCTGGGTAGCGTGTATTCAAGAGGTTAATTCTTTCATCGCGGTTTCGTAGTGGAACGAGGCCGTCGCAAGCTCCACGCCGCAAGTTCGAAAGCTGCGGCCCTCGAATAATGCAACAATCGTGTTCCTGGGACCTGAATCTCGTGTCGGTAGCCTAACCACCGTCCTCCACCCCCTATTCCATGGATATTGTGGAAACATGTGGATGCAGTCAGCAGCGTGCAACTTGATGTAGCTTTGAACGGGCTGAAATCCTCCGTATCCGGCTGTCTGTGACACGACAGCGGATCCTTATACGTCGCTTGTGTTCTTCGTTCCAGTTTCTAAGCCGCAAGCACGCTGATGCTGGCTCAACACGAGTTGATATCGTCCCTGCGCCAGTTTCTTCACGGTGTTTGCCCGTTTTCTACGTTCACGACCCTCGATTCAACGTTATTTTTCTTCCCAGTAGTTTCTTATTTGTATTTCGCGGCACTGTGAATCAAAGCGGACGGGCTTGATGCAGCTCGTATGCTTCGATTTCATCCTTGAGGACCACGCTCTGTCTTTATATGTGTTGGCGAGCGTTCTCTCGAAACTTAGTGGAACTGGATTGTTCCATGTCAGATTCTGCCAGCTGTTTCACATCAAGCGAAAGAAAGTCGACCTGTCTCTTTCTTTCTTACTCTTTCTCTTTCCCTCGTTTTTCATCGGGCGGACTTCCCCGAGTTTCCTCCACGACCTCGCGTGCAATATCCACGCGGAACATTTGGAGAAAAATTTCTTCCGCGAGAGGGATTTCTACACCCCGGGAATTCTGGAAATCTTTCTCGCTGATAAATGAGATTTATCCCGGGACCCGAAACGATAGCTTCTTTCCGCGTTCTTATGCCCGTCAAATGCCCCAACCTTCCATCCGTTGAGAAACAAAAACTTCGATAGTATTTTTTAATTTCTCGTGACTAATTCTGGTAACAACAAACCGCGCTCTGCTTCAATTTTCAAACAGCGGAGAAATTTCGCTTGTAAGTTTCTCGAGTTTTTCAAGAAATTGAGTTTCTTGTACGTCATTCTCGCAATACTTCATCGTTCAAGTTTTGCCGGAAGAATCCGTATTAACCTTTAAATTATTAATTCAATGTTTCGGTCCAATTTTACTCTTTCTTCGCTCATAATAGCGTTGCATGATATTTTTCTGAAAAACAATCTTTCCTAGCTAGGGATTTTCCAAATCTTCCCGTAATATTGAAGAATTAATTAAAAAACTCAAATCATGTCCTATAAAAAGACAATCTGCGTACCACTTAATATTATTCGAGCGTGCAGAGAAGTTTTTTATCGATTTTCTGAAACAACCATTTCCACAGCTCTGACGAGAAATGGCGGTTGCCTGTAGATCTAAGCCAATGTTTGACCCTACCGGTGTTCAGTCGGTTCGCGAAATACACGAAAAGCTTCATCGTGACCTGGCCAACCCTCGAACTAGCAACCCCTCAGCCCCTTTCAGTCATCCGGCACACCGGGCCAACCCCTCGATTTGCCCACAGTTTTTACTGGCCGCGAAACCTCAAACGTACAAAGGCGGTAGTCCAGCAGGATCCGAAAGCGCAGCGCACGGCTTTGACTCTGCTATGCGGGCCGCAATTCTACGGACACGCTCTTCGGTCATCTCTCACCCTTTTCAGAACGCTGCTGCTTGCTTGCCTGAAACTCTTGTTTCTCTATATGTATATACATGTATACAGAAAATATATGTATATATAGAGAATATATGTAGATACATGTATAGGTGCAGTGGAAGTGGCAGCGATTTCGGATAGACCGTATTTGGTCCACGGTAGGTAAGTTTTACCAGCAACTTTTGTACCGGTCCACACTGCATACTCTCGTCGGCAATGCGGAAAAACACCATCAGAGAGCCAGTCTGCGAGTTCTCGAAGCATTAGACAAGCGACGACACCGAATACGGCGGCGGTTGCCGAATCAACGAAAATGTATTTTCGCAAACCCACCCTGGCTGCACTTTTATTTATTCTTCACCTGTAAGTTGTTCGATGGAAAGTTTTGCATGGTATCGTCATAGCACAGATGATGAGTATATCGAAAGATGTACCGTGTTTTCGAAATTCTGCAAGCATACGAGGTAATAAAGTATGATAAACGCGGTTTGAGATTTTTTCAGACTAGTTATGAGAAAGATTAATTGAGGTGTAGGAATATGTGATAGTAGAGACGTAGATAAGAATATATCTCGGAATCTTTCAGATTTTTAAAAAACCTCGAATGGTAAAAAATATTAGACTCGTACAGAAATGAGCCAGTTTGTCTACGGAAATGTGGAAGATGTGGATGCCTGCGCAGAGTTAAATATTCTAATTTAACTTCTTCGTTTAAATTTAAAATTGTACCTAACGCTTATTTTTGTCCTAGCAAGTATGAGATCGAGTTAAAAATTGCTCAGTAACCTTATGGTAATTGGTAACCTTGGCCCAAAGTCGCATCACTTCGCTCTTACTTTTCTATAGAAATTCACTTCTCTGCTTTCATTGTGAACAGTTAAGCTGCCGTTAACTAGAACAATAAAGAAACACAGTGAAATCGCATAACATCGTATTTCGCACGCTTCAGAGACATTTATTAGACTAATTCGCATCCGCTTCGTGCCAGAGTAAATCCGTATTTCTCAGCGGAACCGTTTCCCTCGAACAATTTCTCTTCGTGCCACTGTTTACAATCTTCTCGTACTTCGAAATAACTTCGCAAAGCGTTCGACGTGACATGGGGCCGCAAACTCTACCGGATTCGTACGTCCCGCGCCTCCGTTTTCCCTTTTTCCATACGTAAACTTTGCTACTATTCTTTTCCATCTTTTTTCCTTTCTTCTTTTTCGTTGAACGTAGTTTACATTGTGCACATCGACCATGGCGGTGTTTGACGTCGCGACAATAAGAGCAACAATGTTCGAACGCGAAGCGCGAAGTGACGTTCAAACAACAGCCGAAGTCTAGTTCGAGCGAGCAACAAGGGCCACGGAAACGGAAGAAAAAAAGAAGCGAAGGGTGGTGGAGCAACCAGATAGCGAGCAAAGATAGAGATGGTGCGTGTAACGGAAGCGAAAATGCTACTGGTTGAAAGAGACTCGACAGAGAGTAGAAAGCCGAAGGGTTGAAAACAGACGAAGATAAAATATAGAATGAACGAGGGAGAGAACGAGAGGGGAAAACGTGTAAAAGGGGTGACGTTGTTTGTGATTGCCGGCGTGCAAAGCAAACCCTAGCTGTCGCGAATATTCGACTTTTGTTCTTTGGTCGAGGTTGGAGAGCGACAGAGAAGGGGATGGGAAAAAAGAGAAGGTGGTCCGACCGCGACGCTTGATCCGATTAAATGGTGTTTGATAAATTCGCGCGCACACAGAACGGGTTACATCTATCTGCTAGCGTGATAATTAAAACGTTGCGACCACTCCCACGGACGTAACTCCTATTATTCCCTTCGGCCTTCCAGCGCTGCTCGATTTTTATCGGACCTTCCGAGTGGAAGCGCGAACGAATATACGGGACGTTCGAATGGCGCGATGAAATCGCCACGTGCCGCTTGAAACTGTTTCCGATGAAACGGAACACGTTAAAATTTCAGCCGGCCTGAGAGGAACGTCGTGTCGCGGGTTAACGCGTCGTAATATGAATGCAGAATGAAACAGGGCTGTGAAATGAAAACGCGAGATTGTTCCGGTTGCAGGTCAATCGTATAATAAATTGTAAAAATGTTTCGCTAAATCCGTGCGATCAAATCTTTATCATTTTTTATTGTAACGATTAAAAGGTTTGCAGTAATACGTTTCTGATATTTAAAATATATTTATCGAAATAGAGAGAAGGACAGTTAGGTTAGAAAAAATAGATTTCATATTCAAAAGCGTAAAACTTTATTGCTACGAATGTTAGCTGACTATGAATTTATACCACGTTTCAAAAAGTGAATTTCAAATTAGTGAGACGTGGAGTTACCTCTTTATTGCGTCAATTAAATTGCCGTACTATTATATAACTGCCGTATTGTTAGAGATTAAAGATTGAGAGTGACGCATTCTTGTGAAAGAGACGTAGAATGACATTGTTCAATTCTAAACTAAGGCTCCTACATCTCCTAAAATAATTCAAATTATTTGTCTCAACCTCTTTGTTACGTCGGACCAGGCCACACATCGCGGGTAAGATGACAACCAGATGTCTACACATCCTTACCGCGTACTCTCAATAGTCTTAAGGACGCACCATAAATGTTGGCATTTTCATAGCTGAGGTCCTTCAGACCAAACAAATATCTTTTTACTAAATCGTGTTCTAAAGTTTATTGTCTACTACGGGTTGACACGGGAAAGTTAGTTTTTCTCGCGTATGATGCTTCCCACTAGCAACTTTCTATCGAGGGCGGCTAAGACACTTCCTTGTCCCCCAACCTTCTTATTATCCAATCAGAAGCAATGCCTACTGCCCTCACTTTCCTAACCAAAATTGTCATTAACAAATCCGATGGTCCCATGCGCTAGACACACCCATCATTAGCTTTCCTCCGACACAGCATCGTCACTGAACTTCACTTATTCTTCATCGTTAGAATAGTCAACATATATCTTTCGGGTTTCTACCCTTAGATCAGTCACTTACTTAACTTGTACATACGCATCAGTGTAACTATCTTCTTTACAAAGTTGTTGGAATAAACATTAATTTATACCTGTTAATTCAGTGTAAACTCAATTGAACCACTCCCTATTATCGTAACAGAAATAAGGGGATTGATCAGTTCGTGGCGTTGATCATCTAATCGTAACGCAAATTTACGACTCCCGTCGACGTGCTTTCTCGTGATAGCGTTTCTCCGCGAATGGTCGCATAAACACTCTTGAAAAATATCAACTCGAACTCTCGTCGATTTTTCCGATCTCGCTATATCTCTTTGACCAAATATACAATCTCTAAAAACCAATAATTCTCGCAGTAAACGGCTAAACCATCGAGCAAATAACAAAATTACCATTGTCCGTCTGAAACGAGAAAGATTCATTTCTCCGTATTCCGATGAAAACAGGCGATCACGAGGATCGGCTAATCGCATGTAAATGCGAAACAACCGAGCACGGCCACAGTTACATCGCACTGATAAACTTTCAGCAGATTGTGATCTAACCAAACTTTTACTTACACATTTCTCCCAGGTACAGCATGTGTTTACTATCGTGGCGCGTCGATAATCATGATCTCGAGGTGACTGATTTACAGCTCTCCGAGAAAAAAGAACGAAAAGTTTGATGAACCGACGCGCGGCGGTCGACGTTTCCTCGGCGAGTTCGTTCTGTAGAAAGAGCAGAAATGATTCCAGATGGGCAATTTGTCCGGGAGAATGATTTACGAGCTCGTCGAGATGGGTGGACGCGCGAAGTGGAAATTACGGCCGACGGTATCGATACGACTGGCTGGCATTGTCTAGGTGGGATGGAAAACACGGATATCGATAGAAATCGCGCTTAGAAAGGCAGAGCGGTCGGATAGCGTTAATGATGTGCGCGATACAACTAGTGAAAGCTGCGAATGATGGTTAGGGGAGAGACAGAAAAACGAAAGGAAGAATAATAAGTCTGCAAGTGTTGGAAAGGGAATTAAACAATTACGGTTGTATAACTACGAGTAACATTTGTTGCGGTACTATGAGATAGGTTAAGATACATGTATTCGGGTCCAGAAACTTGAGGAAGATTGTAATCTTTATACCCTTTCAGGGATTCTGAATAGGATTTTAACTAAACCTGCTTAGTCCTTTGTGACCCAAGTGAACTAGTTCGTATTTAAGAAGCTACTTTTACAAGTTCTTCAGAATTTGTCCATATTTTCATAATGCTGTAATAAAGTTGATATATTCGTATTTTTAATTTCAATTTTCCAATTACTTTAACCGCATTAAATTCATTCGGTCCTCTTTTCTCGCAAATAAAAAACAAGATCCATCGCCCACATCGCAACCCTGATCGATTAATCTACATCGGTTGATTACGAATCGGTGCGGTTCTCATTTATCCGTCGAATGGATCAACGGAGTAAGTTCTCCGAAAAAAGGAAATTCTCGGTCCTCGGATGTAGCCATGAAAGGAGACGAAGGACGATCTGGAAGACGGATTGCCTAGGAACAATCGCTTCCCAGGCTCCGCGCTAGTTTACTATCCCTCTTGTCCCGTTCTTAACGACGCGTTCTTCGATTTAACGTATCGGCGTAACGACTCTAATCCGTCGGGTCGGTCTTCTCAATGATTCGAACGGACCAGACGACACCCTCTATCGAACCCAAGTCCGCAAGAAAATGAAAGAATGGGGCTGCCATCCCAGGAGGGTTCTCTGAATTCATCAGGCAACCTCTAATCTCGATATCATCGATAACAATGTCATCCGCGGACAATGGAGAAGAGAGCGGATATTCGACGACGCGGTAGCCAGATATGGCTGGCTATCTTTTGCCGAACCGGATCGAGGCTTCTCTGTTCGAAGGAAGAAGGCTGTCCTTCGGCAGAATAGGATGCTCCAGCGAGCTGTCTCACCTCCAGGCTCCTTTCGAGTGGCGATTGTCTGTGCGCGACCCTTAAAATACCGAGGGCTGCCAGCCGGAACAACCCGCAACTAGGCACTCTTTCTTTTCGTGCGAGTACATAGGCCGACACACAGGGAACAGCCGCACAGCACGTGCTGAGAATACTTGAAAAACTGGATATCCCTCGGTCCGCGCGACGCAAGCACCGAGCAGGATGAGTTCGAGAGAAATTTATAAAGGCCTACGTGCTCTCTAGGCAACTCAGCCTCCGTGTGATACTTTATGGCGGTGTTTTGTTTCCAACGGGGGAGGAGGTTTAGGGTGATGGGGCCCTAAAGCGTCGCTCGCAGTCGGTTTACAGGGTTCATAAGACGCGACGTGAATTCATCGTGCCTCTTTCTCTTTCGCTTTCTCTCTATCTCTCTTGTTGCGCTCTCAGGCTTTCTCCGCCAACCCCTTCGTCCTCGTGCTCCACGTTGCCGCTGTTCGTGCCACGCAACGAAGAGCGACGAGAGTTTATTGCACGTGCAAGATTCTTCGGGCTCCGGGGGATGCTCGTTTACGTCCCCCGTGAAAAACAGCGTACTGCATTCCTTCGGGTATGCCTGTAAATTAGTAAGTTCTTTTTTTCTCGGACGTCCGCCAGACTCCGCAGCTCGCTGGATCCTCCTTCAGGCTCCGTGTAAACACGCGGCGAAATGTAATTACGCCGGAATAAGTGTTCCGGACAATGAGGGGCGAAGTAATCGCGCGACAGTCCCTCGATTCGTCTTGCTTCGCTGGAGGTCGAGATTACGCTCCGCTCTTGTTACGAATTTTTGGGAACAGTATTTTTAAAGTCGTTAGAACTACGATAGTCATCCCTTACTCAATGACAATTTCTTTGCTCAGAATTAACCTATAATTATCAAAGATTAGAACGTATAGTTTTTCAAGCTGAAAACTAGTGTGATTATATATAATTATAATTAGCACGAATTCTAGCAGGAAAATTTTTTTGATTCAAAGAGAAAGCACCGAATTCTGTAAATTCTCTAACCTCCGTCGTATTAAATACTATGAAAATGATTAATCGCGCCGTTTAAGATCCATACAGATCGATACAGGCCAGCGAAGAATGAGCTAATTATATCGAATAAACAAATGAATCGAGTAAATGACCCAGTGGTCGCGCGTGAAAATCGGAAGCCGTGGTCGCTATCTCGTTCCATTTCTGAAACTGCATTCCTCATCTTGTCCGAAGTAACTTTAATACCGGTTATAAATCTCTGGCTCTCTTTCTCATGTAAATACGAACCTCACCAAGATTCAACCTACCCAAACTTCGTATTTCCCCACTTCTTCTCTCGCATCCTTTCTCCAGAGGAATCACCGTCGAATATCGTTTCCCATTTTCTCTCTTCCTACTTCTGTCTTCGTCGCGCTCGCGACCACCACTCACAATTACGCAATTTAACCAAGCATTAAAATGATCCTCAATTCCCCAATCTACTTAACTTCATTCATCTACCGCCATCAGACGGAACCCTTCTCGTAGATCCGTTTCCTTCCTTTTCCCAGCGAGACTGCTAAATTCTCCCTCCTATTTCGACGCAATGTGATGAAAGGAAAGGACAGAGAGACAGGAAGGGGAGAGAGAGAGGAAGAGAAAGTAGAGGAAGAAGCAAGTAGAACGAAGGGAAAATGACTCTGTCCGCAAAATGAATGCTCTTTGATGCAATCTCGGTATCATTGATTATAACGATGCCATTCTGTACAAAGGGTAGATGTCATCCAACGACGATCAACCAACCCCCTTGCCGAGATAACCATGGTTTTATCTGGTAAAGCTCGATGTAGGCACGTTTACGAGACACTTTGCATTGATTTGTAGTAACGATAATGCACAATCGACGAGCGCAGCAAATAGGAGGGAAACGCGGTGAATGGGAGTTTTGCTATTCGTTTGACTTCGCTTCTGTGACGAGGACCATTATTAGATGACAATGTTATATTTCTCAATCGGGTTAAGTAATAAATTCCAAAATTTTATAAACGAAAATATTCGTTCAGGCAATCTACCCCGTAATAATCCTGAAAGTTAAAATAAGTTATTCTAGCACTACCAACGTTTGAGTTCGTTAATATTCTGCCTGAGTAAAAAAGTTATTTTTTATTTTGTCGATGCTAAGTTGATTGCAAGGATAATTGTGACGTAATCGGACTTTACATTGACTCGCGGAACAATGGCAAATTCTCAAGAACACTATATCATAACACATAGCAGAAACGTTCTGTCTATGCGTTCATAGACAATAAGGCATGCAACTGTCAAGAGACAATCTTCGTAATGCTCTTCGCACGGCCGACAAAGAGTGAAAACTGACTCCATAGAGAATCGACAAATTCGTCTTCCGTCGTCGCGCTCTCGGTGCTTTATTTTTCACCTGCTAAAGCGTGACACTTTCCACTCGTGCCTCTCTTGTTTCTGCTGACAACAGCAGTCAAGCCATAAATACATAAGTCGCGAAACCAGAGGTTATTCACAACTTTTGTCTCTTTCTCTGGCCAGCAAAAAGAAAGGCACACAGTTGAGCAATCCTCCTAATTTCGCTCGAGTGGAATTGAACGTGGAAAAGCTAGCCAGTCAGCATGTAAAACACGCGACTATACACCTCTGTTCGCACGTATTGAGACATTTAACTTATTCTAGAAAGTGAGGATAGTATCAAGAGTAGTATCAATTCATACGAATTTTTTGGTAAGATTTAGATTAGATGATTGTAGGCAACGATGTGTGTGATTCTTAATACATCGCGTCTTCTTGTCGTTCTAATAGATAAATTTTACAATTTTTTGCATTATCTTGCACGAGTGACAAGTCATCGTCGATTAATGGTTTCCCTGATAACTTAAACTAATTATCACGTCTTACATTATAGTGATATGTTATATAGCTTGTTATATTTATAGATCGAAGAAAGTTTCTGTGGCGAAGACGAGAATCACAACTACAGAATATATCATGAAAGCTATCCAACACGACTCGACGTTCAAAAGAAAAGCAGAGAAGTTCATCCCAGTCACTAGACTAAGAATGATGATAGCGAGAATTCGAGGGTAATGAGCCAAGTGTGATTCGGGACGGGCCACGTAATTAGAGATTGCCAGACCTTACAATGTAGAGAGTTCATGGTGGATTTTAACGATTCGTTTAACAGGACTAAAGTGAGTTTGCGCGCAAAGAATCTGTGCTCCGTTGCGCGTCTTGGATCTCCATAAATCCCGGGTGTTGGACGTCGTCATTAAAATACCACGTGTCTCGCGTGCTTGACGTAATTAATCCTGGATTTGCTCGGTACACGCCTCGCTCCCGGCCGAATGGACTTCGGAAAGCCGTACAGCGGACGCTTAACGACATGTGATTTTTCACGTGCGCTCACCGCAGAAAAGAACCGGCTCCGCTCAGTATGTGTTCGTCACCGGAAGCTGCGTCACCGTGCCATGATTCCGGCATCCTTCCAACAATTACACAGTGGAACCAGACAGTTTTGGCCATTGTGTGCCAGAAACAAGGTATGTAATTCGCGCACCTTGAAGATTTGCAGAACTTGCTCAATATAAGGAATCATCTTTCATTAGGAAAAACAATTGTGCAAAAATGCATAAACAATTGTGTAAAATATATATACAAGTTACAAACAGACTAAAACTATAGATGAAGGAGAAATCCTTATTATTTTCATAAATAATTAAGATTCAGATCGATTTGTCCAAACACAGTACGTAACTTGTCATATCCGCACTTTCCTCTACATCGTCATTTCTTTCTTAATTTCGCAGTTCTATGTAATTGAAGTAACGCTGTGACCAAAGTTGATCCAACATCTCTGTTCATTCTTCAAGTACATCACGAAAAGTCCCCGAGAGCGTTTCACCGTTTACATGGAATGAGATATGGTCCAGACGAGACCGATCAGTGTGATGGGCGCGGAAAAACACGAGCGCAGTACGATGTAATTCCAGGATTCCACGTCGTAGTGTTGTGACGAAACATCCTCTGGGTCCCGGGTGCGCGCGATCAAAGAGAGAGTCTCGGTACGACGTACGGTTTAACAAGGCATCTGGCTAACGTAATGGTTTTTGCGTTCACAGCCACTGTGCTTGGCAGAGCGTGTCCGCGTATCCGCGGCTACTTGTTGACCGTGTTCTTAACCATGGCCAATGCGACTCCCGCTGGCTGCTCGGTGAATTATTGTCCTACCGTACCGGAGGTCCGGTTATCTCGCGGACGAATCTATGGAATTTATTGCCCGCAGCCGCGAATGATACGTAATTGCGGCTCTTTACAACGAGATGCATCCAACCTCGGTTGTCGTAAACTATTTAGCGGTTTAATACCGCGTCCATAATCAGTCAAAGTTGTTACGGAATCGTGGGTATTTAGTTTCGTTGGTCACAGTAAATGTGAAACTTTTGGAGAATAATGAACATTTTTATAACTACATGGAAGAAGGTCTTTTATGTAAAGTTTCCATCACTAGAAACTTATAGAAAATTAGAAAAATTGTAAATTACGCCTTAATTTTAGTCGCATCTACTTTGAGCTCTCTTCTAACTAACTTTAACTCTCCAACGTTTCAATTTTAAGCGATCCAATTCTAAATGTTCCAATGTTGAGGGTTCCGACTCTGAACATTCTAATTTTCAGCACTCCGCTTTTGGACTCATCGACTTTGAACGCTTCGATTTTGAAATATTTCGCAAGCTGCTCGCATACAAATCGTGAACAGAAGTAGTACCTCTCGCTTATGTTATCGTATTCACACCGAAACTCGCCAAAAATCCGAGAACAGAATAGCGTCCTTGCAAAGTAATTCATTTTGTTGATGAACATAATTCGTAATCTATTCACGAATTGCACGCAAACTTTTCGTGTGGACGCAACATAAAGCAGACTGAAAGTTTAATTTTTTCTCGTATATTTCCTTGGTGATCTACGATGCACACTTGTTCACGCGTCAGATAGCGCGAGATCTTCGCCGATCGACGCGTTAATAATCATGAAACTACGAATTCTAATAATGATGGTCGATCGGTGGATGCATTGACAAGACGCGGTAGGATTTGATGCAGCAGTAAGACGATGGGAAATTGAGACGTTGAACGTATTGAAAGATGCTTAGTAATGGTTTGTAGCTGGATCGACGCGTTTGTTGCGCTTGATGCGTGTTTCAGATCGGCTCGGTTTGATTCCGTTGGCTGGCATGACGAATACGGCGATGTTAAGCTGATATGCGTCGGATTGTTGTTAAGTGTCATGAAGATTTATCGCTGCGTATGAATTAGCTTACGTTTGTCTGTGTGCCGGATTGTATGAATCTCGATGAATAGGCCAATTTAAGGATTCTCTGAAACGATTGCTTCAATGAATCATTTATTAGATGGAAGTGATTCGAGTCACATCGAGATTATTATTCGATGAATTGACGTTCAATGGCCATTAGGAAACGACCAAATAGTAAGAATTCATTTGCATTCAAAGCTTATTAACATGGAAGATACCAACATTTGGGTGACTCGGCCGGCAGACTGGATGATTTTTAAAGCGTCCGCAAGCGCCAGATATTCCAGGGCGAGCGATTAGGTCGGTCGATTGCATGCATTAACGTCGAGTCGTTGTTGCCGTGAAATAACTCGCAGAGCTCTCTATTCATCCGGGACGTAATTCTGCCATCAATTCCGAGAGTTATTCGAGGCTCGCGCCTCTTTATCCGGCCTGCGATCGAGGGGGTTGGCCAGGTGGCGGAGAAGCGGGCTCGGTCGTTAGAACGTTTCTTATCGCGACGGGCCAGTCACCGGTACTATCAGTCCGGCTCTTGAGCATAATAAAACCAATTAGGCGTGTCGCGAGAGAAACGGCCAGACCAAAGGGAGACGAACGTGCCGGAAGAAAATCAGGGCCGATGTGGGGTGGTGGGCGATTGGCGCCATTCCAAATCGATTTAAAAGAGCGATCTCGTGGTTCTCGTCCTCGTGGCGCTTATAAATCGCAAGCCTGCCCAAACTCCTTCGTCTGTTTCTGCGCGCGAAATCCCCACGAGGCGGCGAGTCATTACCTCGAATCGACCGGTGTAATGACAAGTGGAAAAGAGCCAGAACCATCGGGCTGGAGGAACGCCACCGGTGTCGGTGGCGGAACAATTAAACTCGCTTCATAATTTCTCGGTCGGGGGGCTTAATGAGAAATGCGCGTTCACCGTGATGGATCGATCTACCGACGAGGCAAGTTCGCTCTATGATTTCTCGGGATCGCTCGCGTGCGAAACGAAAGAGAAAGTAGGCGATGGTAAAATTGTCGAGACGCGTGTATGCTTGGATCGGTGTAATAATGGAGTAAAGAGACAAGGTTACGCGATATCACGCTGTCAGAAGAGGGAACGAAGGTTACGTATGCATGATCGAACGATTGAAAAGTTTCATCGGTGTATCTATAGAGAAACAATTTCGTTTCCTCTCATAGCTTTCCGAGAGGATTTAATGGGAATACGTCCAGCAAGCTGGACAGACTGACTTTGACGAGACATCTGATTCCCCGCTCACGGGGAAACTTCTAACCGATTTTATTAAATAACACTTCTTGTATCTTTTAAATAAAAGGTGTCTTTTCTCTGTTTACTCTTTGCATTTGATATAAAGTTTTTTATATAGTTGGGTAATGTGACAATTGATAAAACTAATACATATATATGCTTAGAGTATACGAGTAAGTATACAACTTGCAATAAGATTTAATATAACTAACATGTTAAAGAAACTAGTTACGTACTCGCGTATGATTCACATTCCGTGAAACTAACGTCAGTCTCACGAAGCTATAAATTCTTTGGCTACGTGATTTCCGCTGTCTAGTACACTCGGTTACGTCTTTCTCTTCTTCTTTACGCGTTTATGCTTCGGTCCCATTTATGACAGCAATAAAACCTTTTTAGTGTACCCAATATGACCACCACAACAGATAGCAACATTTTGACGACCACAATGCACGTTCGATCGTATGATCTTGCTATCACCATGAAATATACAAAAGAAGGATGAAGTGCTAGATGCAGACTATGATGAATTTTTGAAAATAACGGATCGTAAAATATTTCAGTTTTCATGATCTATTCACATTATCAGGGTATTGGGAGCGGAGATGATAAGATATTTTATGAATAAGTATTTTCGAAAAACCCAAAGTAAAAACAAAAATATTTACAGAATACAACCAACAAAATACTCAACCCACAACTATTCAACCATAATCGCGACGAACGTATTTTCGAAAAACCCAAAGTAAAAACAAAAATATTTACAGAATACAACCAACAAAATACTCAACCCACAACTATTCAACCATAATCGCGACGAACGTATTTTCGAAAAACCCAAAGTAAAAACAAAAATATTTACAGAATACAACCAACAAAATACTCAACCCACAACTATTCAACCATAATCGCGACGAACATTTAAAAACAGTTTTCGTAGTTCCTCGCCACACAACGCAGCAGCAAGTAAGTCTTTTGATAACCAGTCCCTACTGTACCTAATTCTTTCAGTCAACTTCCTAGAAAGAACGAGCCAGTCCCCTGTCTCTTCTAAAATTTCGTCGATCGCCAGGAAGAAGAAGAACAGGACCAAGAAGAACAGGAACGAGAAGAACAACAAGAAAGTTTCTAAGTAGCTGTATCGTCGACCGCTATCGTCGCTCGTGGTTTCCAGACTGCACGAGGGGAAGGAACCGTGTAGAAAACCAGAGGAAGCCATTGTTTGGCGAACGTAATTTACATGGCCATTTTTTTTTTCTACGCAGCTACCGGTAACAATGCTGCCAATGATTCGGTCAAACGGTCGAACAAAGACGAATGAGTGAAAAAAGAAACGGAGAAAGTGGAGTCTGAATCAGTGGGAAAGAGAAACGAAAAGCAGAGCGGAGAAATGAGAGGAGGTTGTTGTCGAAGGGAATCAAGTTGAAACAACAAAACCAACGCGAGCAGCGGACTGGTAAACCAGACAGCCGCTCGATTGCTAACAGTAAGACTATGACGTTCGCGCAAGGCTAAGTTTGCTTTGTCGAAACTTTCGCAAGTTGCCCGACGCGCTGGTCGATCCGTTCGTTAATGATGCTTAAAATTGACACGGTACATTACTTGGGACAAAGTGCGTACGCGCTGGCGCTCTCTGTACGCGCGTCAAGAACTGACGGAGATGAATTTTTGGTACTAGGGTGCGAAGAAAGTTGCTGAATGCACGATAATCAGAATAGATGGTTCGAGGAGATGTTGCAAGGAGAAAGAAGGAATCGTCTGATGAAGGTATCGCGTGATATTTGAGAAGTAGAGCTGCTTGGTATGGATGGTTGGAAGAATTGCAGTAGCTATAATTGCATGGCTTTAACCGGATGGTAGTTGTTAGTGGTAGAAAGTTATAATAGCAGGAAAAGGTTTTGGATTGAGTGAGAAGTCTATATCTATATTGCCATAAGACCAACAAACGATTGTTCCAGAAACGCAAGTTCATACACTTTAAATAACAATGTTTTACTGTTAGATAGAAATGATAGTTTAACCAAATGGTAAAAACTATATTAGGAGCAAAAGATTTTGATCAAGTTTGTAATCACTGATATTAAAAACAATAAATAATGACTTTAAACCTTTATATAAACCTATTTAAAACCTATACGCCGCAAATAATCATTTTCCCTGCCACCTCTGACTAAGCTTTTTGTGGATCGCCGCGATGCGCTCTTGAAACGAATGAAACGGAACGGCCGCTTTTCTTCCTAGCATACCAGCGTACCCTGAGCCGTGCCACCAGAAAGCAGACAAATCGCGTTTCTATTTACAGCCCTCGACCATCGTACGATAGCACGTTCATCCATTCGCCTCGCCTTGCGTAATCGTTACTCGCGGCAACGAGCCGCGGCGAGCGATAAACTGTCAAGCGTCGCGCGAACGATCGCGCGAATTCAGGCTGAGTCTTGTCAACGACCGGGTCACCGGTCGTCGTCGGTTTCGATGCAAATCCAGAAGCGAGCTTTCCCTATTTCCATGACACGACGAACGGAACAGAGTAGAGAGAGAGAGAAAGAGAGGAGGCAGCCATCGAGCGCGTTTCATGAGTCCCAGCCACGTTTTCCGGTGTGCACACAGAGGCGCGCGAGCAAACACGCGAACATGCGGCGGTGCTGAAGCTCAGGAGAAATGGATCCAGCTCGCTACGCAAGCAACACGGCAATAAACTTTATTGCGGGAATGCATTAGATCGAATACGTTACACACCTCTCCGCGTGACGTGCTGTAGAGAGGGGGGTGAAAAGGGAGAGAGAGTGAGTTGAGCTCGGTTCAGAGCTCAATAAACCCGACTGAGTACACTCGGAAGTAAATGTAACCCCCGGTTTGTTTCTGAGCTGAGTCGAGACACGCCAGGCCGCGTGTCTTGCGGCAATCCCACTTTTCCATACCCTCGTACCCTTTGCCATGTCCCACCGCGTTTTTGTCCTCCGAGCTTCTTTAAGCTAACCTCTCCTTTCACCCTGCATCCCTGCAGGATATAGAGGGACAAACGTTATCTGGCACCGGCGTTGCTGACTTCGGTGTCCTCGGCTCTCAGAAATGTGTGCGACGTTATTTCTGCACGAACACTCGAGGAAACCGGCAAGACGTGTCGGGAACGTTGAATTGGATCAAATTCGAGATGACGCGACGTCTTTTATTTTTGTGAACGCAGGGAATTATATTTTTAAGGGATGTTATTGATTATCGTTGGCGACGAAATCAACGAAGTGTATTTGAAATATTTGAAAAGATTTGAGATTGATGAAAGATGGAAAAAGGTGCAATTTATTGCTTGCATGGTAAAATCCTCGAAATCTATAAAATTTGATTCAATTAAATATTAATTATTAATTAAAATTCTTAATATATAGCAAGTTTTCTTGAAAGTTGCATTACAAACGCTACATAAGGAATCTTTCTGATTACGCTCGTGCGGAACCTCATTCGCGTATCATTCTATCCAGTTTCTGTATGGGGTAGTAGTACGTCACGCGAGACAAGTTTTACGCGATTCCGTAAAATCGGAGGGGCATTTCGCACAAACCATTTGCCCCTGCGAAGAAGTACGGTAACTACGTCTGTAAATTCCTCTCCTAAAGAGAGCCGTCTTATATTGGATATCGATTCTACCAAACTTTATTGTACGCTTGGATTTCTAAAGGATATATCTAGGAACAAATTGTCAGCCATTTTAAAGAAATTGCTAAAAGGAGTACTCATTAAACGATCATGATGTTATCGATATAAAATTTTCGTTCGACAATTTCATCTACATCTACATCTATAAAAAAAAGTTTCACCCCTGTACTAAACCTTTCTTACAAACCGCAGCACCGTTTAAAACAATGGAGGTATAACACGAAATATCGTTTCGCCTATTACGTCAGTGATTTTGCTTCAATCCTGAAAGGCCATAATGTAACCGGTGCCGCGAGTGGCAGCCCGCCTACCGGAAATACGAAGCATTATCCATCGAAAAAATCTACGCTGCAGCGGCGTGGATCAAGGTACGAGTGAAACAGATATCGAGTGGAACTTTATCGTCGGATGAAAGATGGAATTCGACGATGGAAAAAGGAGGGCGCAGGCAGAGTAAAGGGGAATAAAAGAATGAGGTGGAGATGGAAAGCTATGGGAAGGGTGTTCTCGGTATTGGGGTAGGTGTAGGTAGGTACTATGTCGGGGCATAATAGAATAGATAGCGGATAGGCGGGAAGCCAGGCCCGCCGGTGCTTCGGGAATACTTTACCGAGCGTATAAACGCTATTTATGGCTGCATAAAGCAACGATAGGGGATATATAATACAGTCACACACCAACGGGGGCCTCGGTGCTTCATTCTCCAGGTCGCGCTGTATCTACGTGTATCTGCACAAAACGATCGACAACACGTTCCGCCTTCTATTCCCGCCACTTCTAGCCGGCACCACTACTCTGCATTGATTTGCATGAGATTTCAAGCAGGGTTCCTTCTTATAAATCTACTCGTTCCCCCACTACCCTCGTCAACCACAGCGGGATAAAAACGAATCGACTCCGCGCTCCCTTTTACTCGTCCCTGTCTCCCTACGACTCCTCCTTTTCATCTTCTCAATTTCGAATTTTCCATCTTCCGTCGGTAAAACGAAACGATGCATAATTTCGTCCTTTTCGTCGGCAAAAACCCGTCTTACGATGTATCGAACGTAGTGCGGAAGGATATGGAAGGGAAAATCGACCGATTTAATTTTTCGACCGACTGAAGGAGCCCACAGTTCAACCTCCATCCTTTCTGTATAATCGTCCCGCATCGTTGATCGATCTCAGTCAATCGCATCTTTTTCCATATGTTTTACAATCGAATTTCTTCAGTCGATTTCGCTGCAACGCGAGTCGTTAACCCTTATTCGGCGCGAACAAGCTTCATCCAGCGACAAAAGAGCGCTAACGGAATTACGATTAAACGAAGAACGCTTTGGTAATGCACGAAAAGTTCCGACGCCTTCTATACTTTATTAGAAAAAAATTGTTGGTAAGTCATGAAAATGGGTTATACATTTTCTGAGAAATTGAATGGCATTTATATTTCCGGGCAATGAAATTGAAAACCTCACTCAACTTTGCTCGACACGTATCTCAAATATTATTCGTCTTTTCCATGTAAGATCTATGAAACATATCACATACCTCAAGCGGCATTAGGCCGTAAACATTTTATTTAAAAAAATTGTGATACCGCAATAATACTTTAAAAAATTGCCGAAATTGATCATAGGAAGGATAACTGACGGAGACCTCCGTGTAAGGATTCCACCGGTGGAAGTTTAATTCTGAACGGGCCGGTTCCACGTTAGCAGAAGCGAAGCGGAAACGAACGAGGGAGTTTAAGTTCGGCACGCGAATGCGGCTCTCATCAATCTATCTTTCCGAGCCGGCGTCTGACAGTCGTTTCGAATGCATTTAAGCCCTCCCATGAACCCATCCCGCTGCCTCGCGCTCATTCGCAAGAGTTCTGGCTTCTCTATAGCTCAGGGAACGTTACTCGGCTCAATCCTCCTTACATGACGAAGTGAACTCGCTCGAGGAAATTACTCCGCCTTCCTGCTATCCAGAGACAGACGGCTGCTGGATGATTTGTCGAAAAATTTCTCTCGAGCCGGCTGTCTCCGGCTGAAATTGAGTGGGATTTATTAAGACGAAATTACGTTGATTGTGTTGTGCACATGCGAGACGTAGCCTACTGACTTTGAAGAAAGAGCCCTTTGAAGGAAGAGTATATTGTGAACACGCAGCCGTAACGAGGGAATAGCTTTCTTTTTCTTCTCGCTAATTTCTTAGAACTCTTGGTTCGATGTTTTGTTCGGTTTTCTCCACGTCCAAATGCCTTCAGATATACATATAAGTACAAAATATTTTGTATCATTACAGAAAGAAATTAAAGATTCTTTCGTGTTTGTAATAAACGAAATACTTGGCGAATAACTTTGTTCGATCGCGAACGCAGACATTCATGGAATATGCAGTATTTAAATAAATTAGTAGATGTAATAATTAATTTCAGTTTCCTTTAAGTTATCGAATTAATATGGCAATATTATTTCTTTTGCCACTAATATCTCTGTTCCACGACCTATTAATGCATTCGACGCAATTCTACGTCTATATTAGCTCACCGCATTACTTCGCCAAACTATGATCGAATAAATGAACGTAAGAAGAACAGCCTGCCCAATGGAAAAATTCCAAACCGCACATCCTATTTTCGTTTCACTTCAATTCCTTCATTTCTTCCCGCGCTGTATTACTAATCGCGCGATTTCGCATATTTCAGACACACATTTAACCACAACGTAGTCGAATATACACGACACAAAGAAGCAAACTTCCCCTTCGGAAAAAGGCTGTTCACGGTGCATTTTTGTAATTGCGTGAAATCGATTTGAGGTCGTATCGATTACGATGCTACAGGAATTCAGGTTAATTCGATGCAAGATTCGAGATGGGGTGTTGCGTCGATTAAAATTTCACCTTTAATTATTTCTGACACGGAATCGTTAGTAAGACGGTTCACCAACGACGGTTTCAAGCTGGCTGTGTCTCGCCGTTTCTCGCCTCTGTCTCGCCTTACGCGACTCAATACCGATTCAACGCCATTATAATACCTAATTAGCCGCTCGTGAGACTGTGAGCATTAGTCGACGATTCAGGGACTAGTTTCTCGTCGACGGCAAACTTCTACGGAAGAGCCGGGTCGTTGGCGAATTAATTATTTCGCATCATGCCTTGTACCGTCGCGATGTTTATAGACACTTAGATGCCGTCTTAGGAACCCCCTCCATGATGCATCACTTTCAGAGCATTCGCTCTCTCGGGACCTGAGCCGTTTTATACCATACCTCTCTCTCTTCTTCCTTCCTTCTCTCTCTCCTTCCTTCCTTCTCTCTCTCCCTCTCCCTCTTCTGTTGGCTTTAATTTTATTTTGTAACACTTAGGGCGAGCTAAAGAGACATCGAGATTCGTTCAGAATCCCCTGAAGCTCATTTTATCAGCGAATCTGTTAAGTCAATCACGGGGAAACGGAGTGGGACAATAGCGCTTTCAGACTATCACTTTATCCATGCTTACCGATAGTATATTAAATCCATTTCTTAAAATTAATTGTCCGAAGATTTTACTTTGACTTTGCTTTTTTATAGAAAGTAAATAGTTTTTTATTGTAGAGAAAGCAACTTAATTATATGAAATTCGTTATACAGGAAAGAGGTCCCGTTGCGTGTAATTGGATTTAATTAGCGCGAAGAATTAGATAATACCCGTTCGGTTCACTTGCAGTTCATCTATCTTGATTATGTCTTGATATTACTCGTATTATATTTCGTAATAATAATAAAGTCGTGGGAACTGCGATGAAGATTAATCTGGTATACAACAACGTGCTTTCTTTGAATATTCAGAGATAGAGGAGTTTGATAAATATCTACAGCATTTTTATTTTCCTCTGTGTTGAATAATTATTCTAGAACTTACGTACAGGGATGTGTGAGTCGTTTCAAATAAATTACCCTTGCTCACCTGAAACAAAAAAAAATACACGTGATAAAATACAATCTATACAAATAGACTTGCAGTTCGTTAGTGGCAAGAATTCTTCGCTTTTTTTACGCATTTCGAACGAATTCGTGCCAAAAAGATTAACCAATATTAGAATTAATATATTAAAATACAAAGTATACAAAGCAGTTCTTTAATTTCAATTCGTACCAGAAGGTTAATTAATATTAAAATATTAGAATATAATCTACGCAAGACAAAGAATTTTTCATTTTTTCCTGCACTTCGAAGGTTACAAAAGGCGCGCATGAATCGGTAGCAACCTCTGCACGATTCAAAAGGGTTACGAAGGGGGATAAAACAATAGGAGCTCGTAATTTCTGGGGGCCGGTGTTTAATCGCGGCTCTACACAGCGCCGCTGAATCTCGCGGAAGTACTCGCGCGCAAGGACGTTTTAATCTCGGTGGCCACTTAAAAACTCGTCGCATAGATCGCGTTCCTATCTCGACGGCTGGATCGGCGTATTCTAGGAGCGGAATAAAACTTCTATGAAATTTAATAAGTTCCAGCGAGTTGGATCGTAAGTTTGCGTAACGGAAACAAGCGGCCGCGGAGAGGCCCAAGCGGATTCTCGCACACTAAACTCAGGGACGTCCCTTTGCACCCTTGCCACAGTCCAATTTATCTAGTTTACGGAACCTATTAAATCGAGAGCAAGATTACTCCGCATGACTGCTCTTTATAAGCGTTTCAAGCTAACGAGATTTGCTTTTTATCCGTTGAGTGAATCGTGCGTTTAGTTTGGATGGACGTTGAGCTGTAATCGGTATCTGCTGGAAATTTTTCTTTTTGTACAATAATTAGAAAATTAGAGGGTAAGAAGTTGAATAGAAATTGTAAATATTCCTCCGGTTATCATGATTTATTTTTCTTAGTTAAAGGACTTGTAAGATTTTTAATGTACGTAAGGAAATACAGATAGTGTATCGAAGGGTACGTTGAAATAAAGCTAGAAAGTAAGAAGTAGAGAAAAGGGATCACAACGAGAAAGAAAAACTGAGAGGAAATAAACTGGAATTGATGGCAGGTATGACAGAAAATTTCAGTAGATCCGAAGTACTAAAAGGGGTATTACAGTGCCGTATTACATATTCCAATGCTAGAATCATGCAGCAACAAACTGGTTGTAAAATACTTGACTGAAAAAGAAGGAATACTACGCTGTTAAAGTAAAAGTTGTAAACGAAGAAAATAGTAAAACTAATGGTAAATTGTTTCAAGTTGTTACGATCTAACTCTCGTAAATTCTGTGCGCAACTATTGAACAAAGAATTAGATTCCAAATAAAGACTCTGTATCGCTTCTTATAAATGTTACAATTCTCTCAAAGAAACGATTGTACCTTTGAAATAGTGGTGTTATAATTTTCGTTGCTCAAAGAAAGAATGGCGGGTATAAATAAACGTAGATGTTGGACAAATTCGTGGGCGAGTATAAAGCGTCTCGTGGACGTGCTAATGGAAAAAGGTTGCAAGTATTAGGGAACTTCCGTTACGTGAAGTTGATGTTGGCACGTTTCAGTAGTTTGGTGAATATCTTAGTGAAGGATGTGGCGAAGTTTAAGCACATCTGATGTAAGAAGCCCGAGAGACCACGAACGCGGCGGAAGCAGTTAACCGAGAATTAAGATAGTTGTTGAAGGGCTCTTGTTTTTAATAATAAATTCCTCGAGTTCACGCCGAACTACTTCACTCGAGTGACTTATCCTTCTTTTCTAACCAAGCAGCGTGTATCCGCATCACGAGGCCCTTACACTGGCCGTCTTTGTGAAATTTTTACAAAACTTTCTCACGATTAACTTCTCGACGAAACGTTTGGTAAAAAGAGAGACAAAAAAAAAAACAAGGCCGCTGCTTTGTAAAGGTTTCAAGAGAACGTTATATCTTGCATGAATAGGTTGACTAATCTGTGTGAGGGGAAAGAAGAATATTTAGCGAAACGACGACGTCAAAAATTATATTTACTCGGAAGCGAGGCGAAAAGGTCGAAATTAAAATGGAATTCCAGCTTTTATATTTGCTCGTAAAACAAGAACTTTTTGAGGGTTAAGAGATTTTTCTGCGCTTGACGAGCTGAAATAACGAACTAAATGGTGCTATAGTAATTTCACGAGGGCTACTATTTAAGTAAATGTATCGCTCTGCTGACTTACTAAATGGCTAGTGAAGTGAGCTACTTAAGATCCCTCAATGCTAAACCTAAAATAGCGTATCTCATTGCTATACGTATTATTTATTCTATTACCATTTACTATAACAAATATTTCGAACTACTCTACTTCATGCCCATTCAAGATTGTTTAACATTGACTGATGTTTTTATTAATAAGGTTATCGATGAGCTATCTATCTATTTAATCTGAAACATCCTATGTATGTCTAATGTCTAGAAAAAAGCTTTAAGAATAAAAGTTACCGTACTTTTCTCTCGTTTCTTCCAAGTAATGCAAACATCTATATAAATAAGTCCGCAACAATATGCTACAGGAACACGAAAATACCGAAATACCATTCGCGTAAACATTCTAATAGGTAAAAATTTCACGTAAGACGCTAATCACTTCCACTTGATTTAATCGCTTTCAATGAAGGTCGGGCGAAAACAGTATAGAAGCAGTAAACGATAGTTTAAAGTTCGACTTTGGAATGATAAGAAACGATACAGAATTCGGGATCGCGTCGCAAAGTAATCGTATGGTGTAAACTTGACTACATGGCTGGCCATCGCGCGGAAACAGAACCTAATCCCGCGAACGCGCGTGACCGGAATCGCGTCTCGATCTTCCCGAAGGGACCACCACGAGCTGATTTTTCCCCTTGTCTTCTTTTTCCCTTAACCGTTTCGACCCCATCGCGTACAACTCCAGCCACTTCTCCGCACTTCGCTCCCCTTCTATCCCCTTTCCAACAACCCCAACCTCTTTATTTCTATTGCTGGCAAACGAGCGGCGAGTCCTCAGTCGTTATTAATCGGTCGCCGCTATTACTCTCAACGACAGGCCGCCGACATTTGTATTCTGCTAAGGGAAGAATAAGCGAACGGGATAAGGACGAGAATCGACGAGTCTCTTTCTCCGTTAGGTTGGTTTCTATCACGTTCGTTGCTTCGCTATTAGGTCGAACGTTCGACATGGTTCACGATCAAGGAGAGAAATTTTCGAGCAGCTTTAATATCGCTCTCTTAATTCTTGGCTGTTCGAACACGGAAACACGTTGGAATAGATGGAAACGGGTGCAGGTGCGCGGCTCGATCATTTCGATCTTGCGGATCCGACGAGAATTATAATCAGAACCGGTCGCGGCAAAAAATAAGGGTTCGTCGACCTGGCTTCTCGCTGATTGGGCACTGGTTCGCAGGGTTGAGCGTGTGTACCGAAGAAAATTAATGAAGCTTCTATTGATTACGCCGAATGTCCGCGGAATGAAGTGTCAACATTGGAAAATTTATTTTAACTGATATCTGTATCTTTTGACTATCGAGAAAGCGTATACCATTGACATTAACGTTAATAATTACTACTGATATCGAATTGACGTTTCATTTTAAAATTAAGAAATTTTTCCGGTCGTAAATTATATATTTACAATTACAATTAAGTAACGTGCAAAAAATCAAGTTTCCAATTTATTCGTCATAAATCTCCAAGGGATATGGTTGCGTGGAAGACTGTCAAATCATGAAAATAAAACGTATGTTCGTGCGGAAATTGCGTTACAGAAGGTTGAAGGAAAGTGGGAACGGAGGATAACAGAAATTCGCTATTCGCGGCACGATCACGAAAATAAAGCATACGTTCCTGAAATAAGATCAAAAGGCGCGGTCAGAAAATTTCTAACGTGTCCAGACATCAAATTTTCTTCGTTTTTGTCTGGATATACATCGAGATACCCAAGAGGTCGCCGGTTCTTGGCTCCGGACCAATCGTCACGTCGTACCACCCGAATCGCGATAAGGTTTCTGGCTATGAGCGTGTCCCGGGCCTTTAAATGTCCTGCGAAGTTATTCTGGACGTCACTCGTCACTTCCGGGAGATGCCGACAGACAAGGTACACCTGTCAGTACGTAATTGCTGTTCTTTGCTATATCTCGAACCGAGAGACAATGTTGCGACCCCTAATGTACTTCGCCATTTACCTATTTACTAAGTGAGGTCGAACACGCTGGTGCTTCCACGTATTTTGTAGTGTACCTAGGCTAATGTAGTCTAATTAGATTTCTCTGAAGATGTAGTATATTATTTGCCTGAATAACGACAACAGCGAGATAAAAATTGAGAAAATGAACTTTCTCGATGTAAAGTCTTAATTTAAATAAAATTATGAACAGACATAGTAGAAAGTCGAGTAGTTACACCATAAACGTCCTTAACAAATCCTTCTCATAGATCTAACATTTAGAAATTGCTCCATCTACTTAAATATTCTGTTGCTTTTTAACCAATATTCAAACAACTGTTTTCCAATACTATTTCCTTCGAATACGCTAATTGAAAATTCCCTTCACCATGTTGGAGATTGCTCGATTCCCCATCATCAATTCAGTTCACGCGATGGACTTCAGAAATACACGAAAGTTGCACAACGAAGATCTAGTAAAATTTCTTATGTAACGTGTCACGCCGGAACGGGGTTAACACGGAACTTCTGCAATCTTTTCTTTCACGCCAAAAACGTTTTTGCATTCTAATAAGCGCGCGATCTATTGTAATTGCCGAGGCCGTTGTAACGCACGAACCCTGGCTTCACTTAATATACGAATTCCAGGTTGATTTATCGATGGCCTCTGCTACGGGTATTCTAAGAGCACGGCCGAGCAGAGGTAGTACCTACTTTATCACACGGCGAGTGAGACCACTATTTAAGACAGTCGAATGTTAGAAGAGTTCGTAAATCCCGCTTAAATAGCCCAGCGGAGCAGGTGAAATATTAAAAGTTGTACATTAAGTAGATTTACATGTGGTGACCCGGCATCTCAATGGGATTGATATCGACGGAACTACTTAATGCCCAGTTCTAATGAATACCTGACTACGCGATATTTATCACGTATTCCGACCGGTTAATGTGGAAGCATGCCAAATTGGTACGTCTTGCGCCACCGCAATTTGCTGTACATTCCATTGCTTTTAATTGAATCCAGATTGTCACATTGCAGACTATTACAACTACTCTACAACGATCTAAAAATCTATTATTGTCTATCTATATTTATATTTATTCGAAAACTACAACGCCCGTAGTTTTCATATTTAAATATAACTTGTCTTCTTTTAATTTATCATTTAGCTCTATTTTACTAAAAGATATATCTGGAACTTCGCATTCTTATTTAATGTACTACCCTCTCCAGCTTTGTAACGCAATTGCAACCGATACGTAATTTTCGTTTAACGGCTGACATTAACTTGCTCGTAACCGAAACACTTTATCGTGGGATCATTACACGTATCGTCGACGTAATTCCTTCGATCCAAAGCGGCGTTCCACGCCGGACCTGGTTTACGGGCTTTTTCATAGTCGCGAAATCCATAAACTAAACCCAACTTACATTTCCACGCTGCCTCGCTAAGTATCCGCGTTAATGCGAACTAAATATTTCCATTACCAACACTAATGCTTCTCGCTCGGTTACACCTGTGCGCAGTCCTGTCCTCGTCTGAAATATTACCCACGGCAAGACACAATAAATTCTATTTCATTTCCGTTCGCAATTTGCGTCGGAAACGGAGCTTAACGCAATGCCCGATGGGGAAAAAAGAACACCTTGAAAATACGGCGCGAGAAGAAACGCCGCGACACGGCTGATTTACGAGCTGCGAGAACCGTGGATTTCGTTTTGCCACCGGATAGAGTGATTTGCGTAACGCTCAGAAACGTTTCTTTTCCGTGGCATACAAGGGTTTTCGATTACAGATAAAGATACGTGAGAAAGCCGGTTTATTTTGTTGCCTAGAAATTGTATTTCAATTTTCTAATTCTTTGCTTTTAGTTTTAATCATTTAAATTAGGGACATTAAAACCATTTCAAATATTCATAGATCATATTTTACATAAAAAATTTATTATTAATTTAGTTCTTGCAAAACATAAAAGATGTCTGTTGACTAAATTATTTACAGCTCTCAGTAATTAGAAAAGTACGAGAACTATTAGATTTTTTCGACTTTCTCCTAAATACTCATCCTCATAGTTGTTTCGTCATCGTTATATCATCATAGTCAACATAATTGAATGAAACCGGTTAATAAATCTCAATCATCTAGCAACTAGACAAAGTATTATATGGAACACTTTATAAAATTCCTATTTGTAGAAGTTAACAATCCCTATATTCGGTGTTGCAACAGCAATGAAACTTACGAATTTCCTGAGGTAACAATGGACGATCTGAGAATTGTGGAACGTAGTCGTAGCACGGTACAATGGCGGTCTTATCAGCACGATCCACTTCTACTTACGCCCTCTTAACGGAATCTTTTGGTCGGCTTCTTCTTTCGAATGGAGGCGAGCTCTCGGCTGGTTTCGGTTTCAATTAACGAAAGACAGTGGGCTGGCGTTAATCCGGGAATAATCGGTCCTCGGGGCGACGATTAGGTGGGTGGTAGAGATCGGCCGGCCGCGAACTTTGAATTAATTAAATTCCCGTAATTTCGTATCTGCTTTCCGCACACGTACCCCCAACCCCAGGAAGTTCAATCGTGGAAAATATCGAACTGGTGCCGTAGACGGTAGACAATGAAGCCGTATCGAAACTTCGATGAGATGGTGGCGTCGCTTCGAGGAAAGGATTCGTCGAAAATACAATCGGATCTCTAGCCGATACGAACCACGTTTGATATCGGCGAGAGAGAGAAAGAAAGAGAAAGAGAGAGAGAGAGAGAGAGGGAGAGAGAGAAAGGAAAGTCGTGCATAAATCGAGGGGTGATTTCGAAAATTTGGAGACTGGTACGATCGAATCGAAATCCCCGACAATTAAGCGGAAATCGAGATTTGAATAATTTCACGTCGATCGCGGGATTAAAGAATGATCATCGAAAGGGGGAACGAACCGCTCGTCGCCGCGTAATATTCGATTTACGGACTGTCGATGGAAAACGTTTTTCAGCGAGTGTTCGCGACCCTCCATGCCCGTTCCCTGACATTTGTCAACCCCTCCGCCCTCGTACCTCCTTGTCGTTCGACGGTTTTGAAATTGCCGCGACGAAATCGATTGCTACCGCGAGAAATAATTCCGGTATCGTGCTTCATATACTCCTCTGATGATCATTTTAATAGCACTGTAAATGGCAGTCAGATTAAATTGAGAAGGTTCGAAATGTTATTCGATACTTTGTAAAGTAAATGTCTACTATTTACCTTTCAAATCCCTGGATTCCTAAAAAATATTCGATAACAAATATACAATATCAGTTAGATTAATTAGATAAATTTCATTTAATTTGTCCAATTTTCACATAACACTTCAACAAATTAACAAATTGTTGAAATTTTACTAAATATCAACTAACAATAAAATCGTTTTTTCTAAAAATATAAATTACTATGACGAGTTCAATGATCGAGGAAGTAGCAATTTACTGATCTTTTCAAAAAAGCAACAATAATTCATTAAAATAAAAAGAGAAAATCATGATCATGTACCTATTCAAACTCGTCCACAAAGCAACAAATCTCCATCGCAGTTTCCCATCAGGGCATTGTTTCCTGGCCGTATTACCTCCATGTTTACATGGTATCGGGAAAGCGATGGTCGCAGTACAGGTTCCTGCAGCTCGGCATGCGCAACTTGTTCTTTTATGTGGCTCAAAATACACTCAAACTGTATGCATCCTCGTCTTAATTTACGTAAATAACGCGACCATACACGTACTGATACGATTTCTGAAAAAGACTGCACCTCGTTGCGGATAATTTAGCCGACGTTATTCCCCCGCGAGTCTGAGTTTTATTACCTCCGCAGAAATTGCACGATTTCCGGAACCACCCCCTTCCTTTGCTTAGCAAAAACTCCACCCTTATGAGTTTTCTCCGTCGTTGCTAGTAGTTTGTCGCGTTATCATCGCTAAAACGTTTCTACTTTGTTGCTCTTCGTCGGAATGCGTTAATATTGCGTGTCAAAACATTCGTTCCCTTTTTGTCAAATTTTACTGATTCCACGACTTAGTTATGAAAGGGAAATTAAAGGCGAATAAAATCTGATACAACTGCTAATTTTGAAGAAAGATGCACAAGCAAAAGATATAAATGCGAATTATAGGTTCATAGCTTAAAAAGATACCATATTTTTTTCTTTCGTCTGAAGACAATTATTTATAACTTTCTTCAAGTCACTGCATTGATCTGCATTTCATGTAAATTAAATTTCTGGTAATGTGATGTATATTTTTATCCATAAATTACGGGACATATGTTAATTTTAAAAGTATTATGTTTGACAATATTTGTAATAAGATCTTTAAAACAGGGTATAATTTAATTTTCCTCCTGATACAAACGATCGATCATGTTCGGTGTTCGTAACGGACCGAGCGCCGATAATCTAAACATTCCCCAACATTGAACCGTTGATGATCAGTTTCAGTCAGTTACCGAGCAAATGGCAGAAGGTGCAGATCGGGGACTTCGGTCGCCTTCGTCATGTAAATGTAGTAGTAAGTAAATAGTAAGTAAATATAAGTAATGTAAGTAATAGTAAGTAAATGTAGTAGTAAGTAAATAGTAACTAAATATAAGTAATGTAAGTAATAGTAGTAAGTAGGTGAACGTGACCCGCTTTTTTTTTAAACTATTAAGCCCTCTTTCTACAATTACAACATTTATTTATCTCTTCTCTGGACATAATAAATTTATAAGAATTTATAAACTGCATAATGCGATCGTAATTATGGCATTTTTTAAATCAAGATAGTGAAACCTTATTAACATCTACGTGTAACGAGAAACTAGATATTCTACTAACTAGACGGTTTACTGTCTCGAAACATTAACACTAAAGAAGTAGTGGGGAAATTTAGTTTCCCTTCTAATTACTACGTCGTGAAAAAGATACTTTTCTGCAGAAAAATTTCTGTTGTGTAGAGCAGAAAAAGTGTTTGTTCGTTGCTTCAAGAGTAATCGCGTTGAACATGTCTGCGCGAAATATTCATTCCTCACGTGGTTCTTATTCAGATATGCTGGGATTTTTTCATCACTGCCACCTAAATTCTGCAAATTTGTTACATTTCTTTTAAAGGAAATTCCGGAACGCAGGTACATTCCGTGGGGCACTCAGACTGGAAAAATCATTCGGCGGAGATCGGGGGAAAATAGAATCTACCGTGCACTTTGTTATTCTCGGTTGCTTTCAATCTAGGCCGAGTAAGAACCTTGAAGAATTTGTCAATGACATTAAGGGTGTTCTTTCCTAGCAACGAAAAAATGTTTCTTCGTGAAACATGTTATTCGGATTAAAAGTAACCGATGATGCATCGTTTTTCATCCCTCACTGGCAAGAATGTTATTACGTTCGAGCAGAAATTGTGTCCCATGAGCTCTTTGAGGACTAGAAATGCCTGTATATTTTTCTCTGCTTTAAATTCAATTTTAAGTGGTACTCAAGTTTAAGACTGGTACTACTCAAGTGGCATTCAATTTTAAGATTATCCTGAAAGATATGTAAATTGTCTCTAAAAAATATCGTCCAACAGATACATTATTTATTCACTTTACTATTCAGTTTATCCAACAAATATTCCATCACTGTTTTTCAACTTCAACTATCTTTCACAAATTTGTTATCAACGCCTGACAACTGTAAAAAATCGTCAAATGAATTATCATTTATACATCCTAAAATCATATACCCATTATTATATTCATATCAATATTCCCATACACGCAAAAGGAGCTGTAAATTACTTCAATACCTTTCGTAAGCAATGTATGTACATTATACCTACATACATCCAATGGACGAAGTCTTTTCGTCGAATAGCAATCACCGATCCATCGGTTCAAAAGATGGGCACAGCTGAAGCCGCGTAAACATTCCATCTCTTGGATTGCGTTGTAGCTGTCGTAATTCTATCAACGGGATGCTCGGGCTCGATTCTCGAAGTTGCGCTCGAGAAGGCGATTCTCGCTCGAACGCACCATTCTTGAGTTATAAATAGTGACACTGAGAGACGAGGACATCGGGTCGGAGAGGAGACAGAGAGAAAGAGAGAGAAAGGATGAAGAATGGTCGCACGCGGATGAATACAGGTGAAAGAAGAGGGGCTGAGAAAGGAAAGACGCGATAGAATGGAGTGGTCAGCCACCTGACAACGTCGCTCATCTCATTGAGATTCTTATAACAGCTGCATCGGTCAATGGGGAGATCACCCCGCGGATCGACCAATTGTGGCTCCGGTTTAAATTAGCCGAGCCAATAGCGAGCCGGAGCTACGTTAACGTGGGATCACTGTGGACCAACCGTGGCTTAACCGTGTTCCACGAAATTGTTAGAGCGAAATCGCGACTGGTCTCCAACTATACATAGTACGAGTATGAACTTGCCTAACGATGCCCGATCCGGTTCGTCGCTTTGGGTGGACCAAACGCGAACCAGAGATCAACGGAATGTTATGAGGAATCGTTCGAATGGAAAATTGCCACGAAAGAGATTGTGAACGGCGGGACGTAGAAAATAGAACAGAGAATGAAAGTTAAGTTTCAGAGAAAAAGAATCCTTTTCTTCTGTCTCTTCCCTTCTTTCGAAAATTTTTTAATGATTTGTTCGTCGATTGGAATCGGAGTAAGGTGGGTTAGAGTCGATATGCTAGGATATGTCCGTTAAAATGGTTGTGTGAAACCGAACACAGTTTTACTTTCTTCCTCCTTTTTTTGGACGAGAGCAATAATTTTATTTTTTCATCGGCTGTAGATCTGGCGAGAATAGAGCAACGTAAGATTGCTGAGAATCAAAGGCTACCCGACTTTTGAAAAACTTACTTTGGAAAACATTTTTGTAGCAATGATACGAACTTCGGTCGGATGAGAACGAATTCTGATTATGAATGCAGCAAGGAATGATCCGATCAACGAGTTGAATGACGAGTTAAACTGATTTTAAACACGTATTCTAAGAATAGGTATAAGAACACTCTATTGACTCTTCATTCCATGATTATAGAAATTTCTAATTAAGCAACGATCCGTTAAACTTGTTAATTACAGTTACCTTTTACCTGGTGAAACATCGTAAAATAGATCACTACGGAACGAGGGTCGGTCAAAGGCGACGGCCGACAACATCCCCGGAATCTCTGCCCGTTTTGGATAGGTAGCGACAATTAACGGAGCTGTTCGAGAACGGCATGGAACGAGTATGAATGCTGGCTACGCGACAGGATGCGACGGAAGCGTAACGAACGTTGCGAGGGAACACCACTGTTGTATAAATGCAGCGTTGCTAATGTTAAATCGTCAGGCTGGTAATTACATGCAAATAGCGGTGGTCGTTGTTTAAACACCGGCCACGCCTGCAGTCCAGCGTCGATTCTCGTCCTCGTTCCGACCGACCGCCGAAACGCGTTGCTTCCGTGCTTTTAAAAACGTTCTCCCGCCCCATGACTGCTCACACACACATACACATACACACATGTTCTTTTTTCTGCTACTCGACGGGGCTCATTTTTGTCCGTAAATACGAGCCTCCATCGCGGAACGGATTAACAGCGCATTGGTGTGCAATATCGTGTCGTGTGTGTTCTTTGCTAGCGGCACAGGCAGAATCGACGTCGTTAATTTTCGGTAAATTTTAATTCGATGGCCCTCGAACCGCGTGGTAAGCTGTGCTGTATAATAGAAACGTTAATAACGTTGGCTACGTATAATTTAAATAGAGCGCAGGGGAAACTCTATTACTCGCGCTCCCATTATCCGAATACTCCATTACCTATATGAATCTTCTTGTACGAAGGATTTTTGAGATATATCCGAGTTGACTTTGAAACAGAAATGTTGCACGCTACGCCCATGTTTCTGAACGTCGATTGTAGGGGTAATGTAACGTAGAGTGGCAACTTGTACGGATATAATTTTGTGTAAATTGGTAATCGAGTTGTACGATACTTTCGAGGTCGAATGAAAAATTCATCGTGTTTCGTCCTCCGTTATTAGCCGGCTACATTCGAGTAATTCCAATGGAACTCTAAACCTCGTAGATGACGACGAATGATTTTTCATTAGAGAGTTTCGAGTTGATAAAAATTTATCGTTCTGCAATTTATTACCGTGATACGCAATTAAAAAATATCGCTAGATCATACACTGTGCAGTATCGATGCAATGAAAGTTGATTAATAGACAAACAATGTAGTCAAACGTTTAACAACGATTCATTAACGGAATAAAAAAGCATTTTGCTAGCCCATGCAAAGCTGGAATAAAACTGTAAACCTGATATCGACTGATTTTTCATTAATCCATCGTTTCCACAAGTCGGTACAGATTAATTGTTTCAAAATTTATTATTGTGATAGGTAATTAAAAAATAGCTATATATCGTGCGTTTCATGTAACGTCCATAAAATAAAACATGATTAATATGCAAAAAAATACATTGAATACTTTACTGCGATTGATTAACGATCCCCGAAGGTATATTACTAAATATACACATAAAAGCGTTCTATGATAAGTGTCCAAATACTTTCGTCAATTATTGTATATGTTATATTACAATTACATTCGACGAAAAGAAGCAAAAGCTTGTTCCTCGCGTTTTTATAGCAACGTTTCTATAAAACTGTTGCGAGAATAAACATGCACTATGAGCACGAGAAAGCGCGAGACAGCCAATTAAATTCGTTCAGAATTATGTCGTGCCCGAGAATTATGCATCGGTCAGAATATTCATCTCTTTATCCGAACCGACCGGCCAACAAAGCGACACGGTAAAACGAATCGCGGCATGTAATAACGTGCCATAAATCTAAGCCGGCGGACCAGGGCCCGGGACAATGGAGAAACAGAGAGAAAAATGCGAAAAATATAAAGAACGCGAGGCTACAATGGCTAAACAGACCTAACTGAGAGAAAGGGAGGAGAGGAAGGAAAAGGGCGGAGAAAACAACGGACTAGTCGTGAAAGGAACGAAAACCGCAATCACGCGTAGGTTTCTTCTATATCAGACCCGTGTTCTTCTGCGATGCACGAGACTTCTTTTTCGAGCTTAATAACGGTCGTCTTGTAATTTTCTAGTTTGTTCTAGTTTCAAGGTAATTAACTTATTGGATTATCGCGTGTCTCTACCAGGATACAAAGAATGTATTTCCCTTTCCCAGATATAAGACCTAGAAAAAAATCTTATCCTTTAAAAGTTTCATTCCACCAATCCAGAAAATTAATTAGAATTTATTTTTCTTTGTCACTTTTTACTTTTCGTTCTTTTTGTTATTCTCTATTTTTAATTCATCAAGGAAAAGCCAGAGAGCGTGATAATAAAAAATACTATATTTAATTTTTTGTAAATTAAAAGGTAGTCTTTGAAGGCTATATACCTTTGAAAGCTTTCATCCATTCAAAATCAATTCCAAAATTTGTTTCACGTGACACATTAAAATGATTTAGATATAGTACTTCGCTTTTACGTTAATTGCACTTGGACTGACTTTCACATACCAATTCTTAACTCTGACGTTACAATGAAAAACCATGATCAATAATAATTGTTTTCTTACGGGCCGAGAAGCATTCAGTTTCAGAGAGTTAAATCACAATTACTTCCGCGACCTCGAACGATCAAGATCTTCCCAAAAGCTTCTCTGCCCAGAAACTTCGCCCTTAAAATGCAGACAAGGAGAAAATTCTAAAACATACACGAGGGAATCAGCGAAAAGCTGGCAAGAGTAGTGGCGCGCCATAGTGGAATAGAGCCATCCACGAACAGGCAAATAGCGGGAATTTATAGGAGCGTTAGCATCGCCGCGGGTGAACGCGATATTGGCAGCGAACCGGCGGACTGCGTTGCGGCCAGCTACGGTAAATAAATGGACAATATCATCGCTGTCGTAAAAATAATTGCCGGCCGCGTGCACGGCCACGACCGATTATTGCTGGTTGCGGCAATTAGTCGTCGCGAGTTGATGCGCCACATAACACTTTATTGCCGCTTATTGCGGATTTTTGTCCCGAATCCACCGCTACTACCACCGCCTCGTCATGTAGAATACATTCCGCCTCTTATGCGCCCGCGGCTGCGTTATTGCCCTGTCACGAGATTTCCAGGAACGACTCCCGTTTTAGCATGATCTTGTACCACTTGATTCCGTTCTCCATGGAAAGTTCGAGGAAAATGGCGAGAACGAGCTTGTTCTGGGAATGGATGATGATAAAGTACAGAGTACTATATACGTATAGAGGCAAATCACGCTGTTTTGTTAGAATGTTAGAAAGCGTGTACCAATTGTGTATACGTGCGAAGATCTTCTTTTTGGCCAATAGACGTTGGTAGCGTTTATTCTAATCCTAAGGTAATGGGGTCAATGTCTTAATTCAATTTAGTATAGCTTCTATTTCATTTTCGGAATTAGTAAAAGTCAAGTAAATGAAATACTGAAGTATATCATAGAAACCATTGAAAAATAATCAAACATGGAAGAACTTCGTTACAATGAATTATATTGTAAATGAGAATCCTTCATTTTGGAATATTTCTTATACATATCTATTTAAGAAAGGAATCTTCTAAAATACTAAGCTCGCACGATTTGTTCAATTTAAAAAAGTACATACGTAAGCATTTTGCTCGAGTTAGTTTTAAATTCGTGTCGTTGAAAAAATAATGTCGTAAAAGTTGAAGTTTTGAAATATGAAATGTCAAAATGAAGTTTGAAAATTCTAATTCTGAGTATTTCAAGATATTTCTGGATGATATTCTACATACACATATTATCTATCTGTTTAAGGACGAAACAGCAAAGTAGAAAGTGAAATGTATCGTGTAAAATTGAGCCAGCAAGGTTCGAAAGAATCATTGGTATAGAAAAGGGATTAAATCTGCTTCGTATCATGTTCTGTGATTAACTATCCGTGCAACTCGGCGTGTAGAAGGGGATGAGGTCCGAAAAGATCTCACTGGGAGCATTAAAGTCGATTAACGCGACTATCTTCGTTAATCTTCCGAGCGCAAGTCGACCAATTAAATCTATCGTAATTTCCCCAGAAACAACTAATACCGATAGACGATTAGCAATAACGTGGCTTTCGGTTTGAACATGGTGCAGAATTAAACGAACAGTGGACCAATAATGGAAAAGAACCTGGTTGAAGATTAAAACGCATAGCTACAGCGTAACGAATACGAAATTGAACGTTCAAACGTTTGATCATCTTCCCTCGAAACTCTATAAAGTCTTTACTTTTCTATTTTTTTCTCCTTTGAGGACTTTTTAGCTTTCTGTGAAGCTTTCCATGTTCAAACAATCATTGGAAATTGTGAGAAATAAAGTACAGTCTATCGTGTAAATTTTTTACTCATATTACGGTTATTTCAGCAATTTTTGTCATAATTTTTCAAACAATAATCTGTAATAAAGTAAAAGCCCTAATGTAATTAGACTGCTAATATTTATGTGGAATCTTACTGTTATTATTATTGTAGAATAAAGCATTTTAACGGAATTTAGAAAATGGAACCTAAGTAGAAAATTATTTTACCTATCAAATATTATGGAAAGTACTTTGAATTTTTATATACTTTTGTATATTATGTACATTCTGTGCATTTTTGCATTTTCGAATTTTCCGTAAATGCAAAAAAATCTGCAATTTATTAATAATCAAATAACATGATTTCCCTGATTCTACAATTTTCTACCGAGAACGTAACGATATAAAATCGCGTTCGAACGACCACATCAGAATTTAACCCACAAATTTCCGTAGCAAACCGAGACCGTGAAACGAGAATTTTGCCTCGGCAAAGCGATGTCGGTCGCATGATAGGCGCGGATCAAACGGCGTTCCAAAGTTATCGGGAACGCGGCGCAAGATCCAGCGAAGCGTATCGTGGTGAGAAACCGAGTTGGCCCTCGCTAACGTCAACGTTGCGATGTGACGGGACAAAGGATAGAGGATAATGGACAATGGTTACCATAGTTTACTCCAGGTGAATTAAACTCGTGCCGGGCGTGCCGAGTCTCGCCGCAATTCGCTTTCGGCCGTCGCGAAATCAGGTGGAATTGAACGTGTACGCTAGTGATGCCTAGCTACTATAAATCGATGATCGCTCGCATAAGGATGCCTGAGATTTCGTCCACGCTTTATCTACTTATACTTATACTAATCTCTGTCATTTCCTTTGGAATCCCTCTAACGATATTGATAATGTAAAAGTTGTTATTTGGGTTTCTTTCGTATCGATATAAATGTAATTTCGCAGATGTCTATGATTTCATTCTCCTCGAAACGTAAGTTTTGTCTTCGAAAACCTTTATTGCAAAGGTGTACTGGTTGTGTTCGAGCATTCTTAAGGTGCAGAGTATTTAATAACATCAACAACAAAACGAATAAATAGCGTTACGAAGTGGAATAATCTTTTAATTTTTCCTGGTAATTTGTGCTATTATTGAAAGCTTTAAAGAACGTGGCACCTACAAAATCTTTCTAAGGTTATGGAAAGTAATTCGTTTATGAAATTTATCAAATTTCTAACTGCATAATAAAATTGCATTTTTTATGGAAAAGATATAATCGAAGGCATAAGGAGCTTGGAAACTGAACTTGCGAGAGTTTAAAAGCCAGGAACCTGATGCTGTAACTATCCTATAATAATTGATGGTAAAATTCGGACTCGATAATTTGCGTCGCGACAAAGTACTTTGAAATTGGTACCTTTCACAGTATTAATCCACTGATACTTCCAATTTCAATCAAATAATGACGCTAGTTGAAAATCGATTCGTAGGTAATAACGAAGAGATGAGAAATTCAAATGGTTTATTAAAAAAATCGACAGATGAAGAGAATCTCTGCAACAAATACTAGTCGAGAAACGATTGTTCGTTTTAATACGTGCCATTCGAGCTAAAGACGTTAATGACATTACCGAAGAATAATAAGTTCTCGTAAAGAATTTTCCAGCCAGCACTAGCTCGAAGATACAAGTAGCCGTAGTTCGAGTTAAACTGGGAATCACGTGAACATAAGTCGAGTCAGCGATTCCCTTGTGAAAGATTACAATGTAAGGGAAATAACGACGCAGATAGTATGGATAGTGTGGAGTATGGGAACGAGTACGGGGAATGGGGAGATATAATGGGTTAAGTTTCATCGTCGTGCATCGACGAGTTTCCGGGTCGAGCTCGCACTAACGCGGTGCTTCCAAGGGAGTACCAGAGGCTCTTCTTGGGTAACCAACTTAAGTTGTTAGTTTCCACGTGCATGCTTCACGCTTGGCTTCAATTTCTTATATGTCCTTGACACACCGCGTTGTTCTTCGAACATGAAAAAACTTATTATGCGTCCCTTTCCTCGCACCCAATCGCTAATTAAAACTTGATAAAAGGATTCAAGGTACGATATATCTTTGTTATAAATTTCAATACAGATTTGTGGCATTAAAGTTGTACAATCTTTGCCCAGCGAGTCGAAAATATTTGGAATACGTGAACGTATGAGTGGAAAATACAATTAGTCTAAAACATCAGAAGCGTAGAAGAAAATTTTTCGACTCGCGAGTGCTTCAGGTTATAGTGCAAACGAAGAGCGTATGACAATCTAATGTTTTAAGTTTAAAGTTGCTAACATAAGTGATTATGAAAGTACCTGCACAGATAAATGTTGAGATCAGAGAATTGAGAATAAGGAATCAACAGTGATATTTCACAATTCAAAGTAGGAGTTCAATTGAGTACGTAATTAAACAGAGGAAGAATTGTAGCACAATGAAATCGTTATTATTATCAAGTATCTTGCTTATTATTTTATCTTATGCATAAATCAAAAGATATGCGTATCCCAGTATTCTTGTAGATCCGACCTAGTAAAACAACGATTCTCAAACACAAATTTCAAACCGCCACTGAACTGTAAAAGCGTGAAATAAGACCAGTATGTATTCGTTCTTATCGATATATACGAGCGAAGCTCTCAAGGCGACTTCCTTGTGAAAAGGGAAGAAACAATTCTCTCCGAGAAAAATCACAGGGAAATTCAGAATAAAGCGATCGACGCACACTAAAGATCTCCGTTCAAGCGCAAAGCCAATGAACTTCGAACGGTCGAATCTTGTTCCTCGATCTGCATACGGAATCCTTTAATCACGCCAGGTAGTAGGCGATTGAGGAGTCCCCACAGGAGTCGGACAGCCGCGTTTCAATGGTGAAACAGGTTCTTTCCTCCTTGTCGTCTTTCTCTTTTTTATCTATTCTTTCATCTCGAATCTCTCTCTGCTATATGCACGCATGAATGCACACGTGTCCTCGTCCCAGGACTTTTTTCTCTCGTTGCATTTTGGACGTCCCTCTACGCCGTTTTATCATGTTCGCACACGGTTGTCAGCACGGTGGGCGGCTGTTATGTCGAGGTTATGAGCAATATTTATCACGTCTTATCGCCGGCACGCATCTTAAGCACGGAGAATTAAACCTGTAATCGCGCGGTTATTATCTTGTTAACGACGGGTGCGAAAAACGAAGTCCTCGTGGCGCCTACGATATCCGCCCTGGCTTTAAACTGGGTCCGATTTCGAGAAGCATCGGTCGTGATCGCGCATCTTAAGATGCGTATCCAGATGAAGCGGCCTCGTTAAAGCCAACACTTACGAGGACCAAGACTTGCTTCGGAGACCGATGGTATTATAAAACAAGCCAGGGAACAAATTGCTCGTAGACGTCGGCCTTTAAAGAATTTTTAATGGCCCGTAAAACCGACCGGTACGATCGCGCAAATAATACTATACAGAGCTTAATCTTTGCGATGAAGCTGTATTATTCACGGAGTCTTCTTTGCATGTTAATAATGAGAGCTTTATCGTTCCAGAATGTTAGCTACACGATACTCGTATGTTATTTAGGTTGCTCTAATTCTATGCTCATATACACCAGGTATTTCATAGGAGATTCTTTGTGTTATTAGATAAATAATTGTGGGAAATGAGAGTTGTTGAAGATCAGGCGACTAAGAGCAGCTGAGGGGGCGAAGCTCAGAATAAGAATCAAAATTTTGGAGATAGAATTCGTCAAAGAAGGTTGGGAATTGTATGTGATGTTCGATAAAGTATTTAATACGAGAACGCGAGTTCTAACATATACAATTAAATAAAAAGTGTTTAGAGGAAAGTAAAAACAGAGATAGAATATTGTGTATTGCCCGTGATCGATCGTATATTGTGATCGTTCAGAGCAGATTGGTGTTTACACTTGGTGTGCTGACAAATAAAACTAATTAGCTCGAAGAACCACTCAGTACTGTGGAAAATAATTATTGGAACGATAGCTCTGGACTAGAGATGACAAGTAAACTAGCGACGACGAGAACCAACTAGAGATGACAAGTGATTATTAACTATAACAATTGCCGACTACGTATAACGAATATCGACTTGATGAGTAACTACGAAGGATGTCGACTAGCAAGTTTATAAAAGACGACCAACTCGCAGTCAACCCCTTCCAGTGCGTCCATATATCGATATACCTTTGAGAGGGGTAAAGGAGCTGTTCGCTGGCGGACAGCGGCTGAGCAACAAGGCGACCCTTTGGGATATAACTTTATGATACTTTGCTAGCAAGGAAATGAATAACGATCGACTTTTCATTAAGTGCCGCATATGAGCTGCAGTCCGGCCTCCTAAGGAAATTTGCTGAAAAGCGAATTAAACATATGTAATGACAAAAATAAAATGTTACATGAAATTATGTTTTATGTCCTTTGATAGAATCCCCAAATATTTATAAATAAATTAGAACGTTAAAAGGATATTCGTACGATTGTTCCAAATATTGAAATCCGCGGTAGCACATATAACGCGGGGCTTCCATTCGCCAGCGCGTTTATAAATATACAACCAGCGAGGCGCAACGTTTCCGCGTCTGACTACCGACGGGGCCATTCTACTCGGCCGCTACACGCGCATTACACCGGGAAAATATCGCGTTAACCCGTAAACAGATTTAGCAACGTTCCACTGCATCTGAATGGCAACGGGCGACACGAGTATCCTCTCCGACTGGAGAACGTCGCGTGAACGGATCCGCTAATACCCAGGGATCGGAGTCTACCCCTTCCAAACGCAAAAGACAACGTAATCCGATGGCAGCGCGGTAATTGGAAGGCAGAAAAACGGAGAAAATTAATTTGTCGAGCTCGACTCTGTGGAAACCGTGGGGACTGGTCGAGAAGAGGGACAAAGTGAGAAAGATAGGAAGAAGGGAATGGAAGGGATACGGATAGCTTCCATTGATTATGAGGCAAGGTGGGTGTCGTTAATGGCTGACAGCGGCATTTATCGCGTCAATGGACGCCAGGTGTCTATTCCCACGTGACGACCTGCGTTACCCGCTATAAATATACGCTTGTATTCTCTCGATCTCTTCGCCTCTATCGCGCGCCGCTTTTTCGCGTCCGTCGCTAAACATTTTCAGAAGCACGTAGCTGCGATAAACTTGCGCCAATCGCCGTTTGCTCTAGCACGATTCCTTCTTCGCTACGTTAATGATGCTAAATACCACGAGCTAGTAAAACAAACGCGCGAGAAGAAAATTAGATTAGCGATAGAGAATACCTCGCGTGAGAAGGTGTCGCGATTCGTAACTCAACAGGGGGATTTTTAAAATACAGTGGATACAAGAAGTATTGATAGATACCCATATTCTCCAATGAAGAGTTTTTTAAATTCAGGTTCTGTACTTTTCACTCTCGTCGCATGACATTTTTGTAATTATACAAAGTCTGACTAAATGATAAGAAGTTTAATATATTTGGATCCAACTAATTACCATATAAGTATAATAACGTGCAAATACTTTTTGTAGGCACTATAGATGTTTCGAATATTGCAAGTGTAATCTTTGTATTCTTAATTTTTTGAAACAATTTATTACATTGTACATTACATGGCAAATTATTTTCAAACATTATTATATTATAACTTTCCAGAAACGAATGAACAATATTATATACTGGAAGAGACGTTTAATATGATCAGCATTCTCGTTTGAGCCTTCTGTGGCTTATTCAATGGGATTGAAGAGATTACATTTCTCACGATATTTTATTCAAGTTTATTGATCATGAATTCATCGTTTTACATATTCCGCATTCATATTAGGATCAACGTACGTTTGTCAAAATTCATCTTGGATCCACGAACGAGACGTAATTAATATCGAAAACAGGGATGCGTTAAAATTGAATTAATTACGAGCAATCGATTACGTTGGTGGTACGCGGCACCGGCGAATATTAGACAAACGTGTATGTACAATGCGAGTTACTTGATGGTCGGTTGCACTGATTAGTGACAGCTACACTGGCGAACACACCGAAACTCTTGGTAACTGGTTACATCGTAAACCAGTCCCTGTGCAATCTACAACAGCGTTATGTTGCAGTCAAATACGGACTGTGCGCATGCCAGTGCGATATACACATGTACATATATATAGATATATATATTCCACGGTAGTATGGTCACGATACTATTGTAGGAAATATGACATTACACTATCAAATATTGCAAATGATGGGATGTATCGATTGTTTCACGTTTGACGTGTCAATAATCAAGTTGTGGCGAATACATGAATTATGCGGCGTGTAAATTTTGAAAATCTCCCCAAAATCTCCCTTTTTAATCGGTCCATTGTTGTGCTTATATTGCTATCCTGACGGAAATTTTGCACTCCGGGCAGGCACAATGGTGAAGCAAATAGAAGAAATACTTCAGTATGATACCACGTATGTGTGTGTGTTTAACAGGATGATTGACGTAACGTAGAATAATTTGATATAAAGTATTCATACATACAATTAATTAATCTTTAATCGTTACTAAACCACTGTTTTTAGAGGTAAAAGGGACAACTATATTGTAACAATAATATTTTACTTTATATCTATTTATTTTCAACGAACATAGAAGAAGAAAGAAACGAGAACAACTACTGTCATGAACAACCAGGAAGTTCCAAGCAAAATCGGTTGCGAAACACCATGTTCCCTAAGCGAGTTAACGAAGACTCAATTTTCCCAGTTTTTCATTCGCGATACCGCCGTTCCAATGAAAGAACATCACCGAATAAACGAAGAAACGATGCTGACCACGTTTCTACTTAATTTTTGTTATTACGAAGACAACCTTAACGTACCGAACATAGATTTGGTGCCAACAAAACATCTTTTAATAGAATTACATCCACTGTCTCAAGAAAACAGAAAATACAGCCACACCTCCAACTCCTTCAACTCCAAACTATTACACAAACCGTAGATTAAGTAATTCAATCAAATACTTTATACTCGCTCCATATTAATAATATCTTAATCCTCCGTATGCAATAAACTATGTATACAAAATCCCTAAAACGGGGCAACCTGCATCAAAATGAATTTCAAACGAAATTAATCCATCCATCCCTCTTCGATGATTCCACATTTTTTTCCTTAATTATTTTTTTAAAAGTCCCGACTATGAAAAGAATTCTCTATCTCCCGTGAAATCCATTTTGCCAGCCCAAACACGAAAAAAAAAAAACAGGTCTCGTCGCAACGAAATTGAAAAATGTCCGTCACCTAATTTCTTTCTGCGGCGTTCATCATCTTCTTACGTTATTCCAGGCCCATGTGACGGGGCAACGGACGGCAGGACAGTCGCAGCTGCCGCCAGAATTTTTCTAGCTCGGTCCTTACTGAAACGGGCCATGCGTAACGATGCTACAGTAATTAAAACTAACCCTCACCCCTCCTCCACCACCTTCTCGCCCTGTTGGCCGTTGCACAGCGCGCCACGCCGCGTCGCGACGCGACGCGTCCCGGCTTCTGGCCGTCGCTGAAGCTCGTCCGGACGGTACGCGCCGACGGTTTTTAATTGAAAAAATTTCCAAGCCAACTTTTTTACCGAGCCGCATGCTGGTAGTGGTACCGACGACGCCTTTCACGAGGGCCATGACCGCTGCAAGGCGCGTGCGCGGCTTTCAATTAAAAAACAATAACTGTCGCTGGCGGCACGGACGGCGAATATTGTTCGATTCTGTTCAGCGTTCGGTAAACTTCCACCTATGAGCTAAAAAGTGGGATAAATCGTTGCGGTTGCTGGCGTTGAAGGTAAAGACAACGAAAATTTGTTGAATGAGCTTCTGGGTTCGTATTGTCGATTCCTTTCGGATCTTTTAAAGCATATCAGAGAATATATTTCACGCTTGTGTGTTATGTAGATTTGATTCGAGAAGGATAAGCTTGTTGATCATATGCTAAAGTAGTAGATATGCCAAGAAATGGAAAGTTGGCGCAATACTCCCTATGATTAGCTCAGGATCACAGTGCCCCATGAAAATATTTGAACGTTTATGAAGAAATTTTCTAAATGTATGTATCGCGTGTATTGTACGAAACATTTTGAAATTTCACTAGCATTGTATTTTACAACCAATACAATCGCGTCTCATTACAGTGCTAATGACATTTCGGAGAGTTTCGTATAGTACACGTAATATTTCAATAAAACTTTTCTATTTTAAGCATCGGAATACTTTCGTGAGCCGTTGTATATGCAAAAATGGAATGCTCTAATGATCAGCAGTATCTCTGATATCCAAAAATACTTGTGGTATAATTCATCAGAAACCTCACAATGTAGTTTAATAAAAGATGAGTTACTTCATGTTCTGCTAGAAATCTCATAAAGTTGCAAACGCCTTCGATATACCGCATCATCGATTCGCGTTTGGAATCTACTAACAGAAAAAAAGCAATTGCACCCTCACTTTAGAGTATCGAAAAAAAGAGTAGGAAATGAAAAAAGTCTGGCTGGTACTTCACGCTACGGTTAATTGTTTCGCGGAGCAAGGGCGGAAATTTCAGTTTGCAAAAACACGAAGGCATCGATGGCGAAGAGGTGGAAGGACCGGCGGGGGAAGAAAGATCGATCGGTGGATTAAACCTAACCGGCGTGAAGCGTATCGATCGTGCGGCATCGTTCGACTGCAATCCGGTTTCTGCTGAACAACGTGGCACACCCGGTGACTCGTATTTCAAGGGAGAAACGAACCGCGTTCCGGGCACGACGACCGCGATAAAATCGGCCGTAACGACGGGGGCCTCCCTATCCACAATATCAATCCCATGAACGAACAAGAGCCGGTTACGCGATGCTTCGTAAAACACCCGATGACAATCAACGCCGCCACCCGTGGTCTTGGCTTTAATGGTTCTCCGTTCGCGACGTCTACCGTCAACGACCGCGCTGAAAAATCCGACCCACTGCCATTTTTCCTTTCGCCTTTCTTCGATTTTTCATAAAACACAACCACCATTCGGCGAACCCACCGTAAAACAATACGATCTTCCTGCGAGTCCAATTTTTATCACAATACACGTTGGTCGAACTGTTAGTTAGGCGAATGTTGGTTTTGTCGTTTGGAAAGATGAGAAAGGGGAGTAAGTTATATTGGTTGATGGTGGAAGTGTTATTTTGACGATTGGTTTTTTGATGAGACAAATATTATGCGTATTCTGTAGATTTGAGGATTCTTACATTTCGCAAAAAATGCATCAACATCTTTATATGATGTCTGTGTCTTCTAGAATGATTTGTGTCGGTACTTTTGTACGTAAAGCAACATGAAGGATTATACGTATCTACGAAGGGGATTTGGACGGTCATAAATCAGACCACTGGTCGAGATGACTAATCTGGACATGTTTGAATTTCATAGTAGAATTCTGGAAACTAATATAATCCATATAAAGTGATCTTTACGAAGAGTGACATTCGTAATACTAAATTTTCTATTAGGATATTCAAAAGATCGCATACCGATAATAAGTTAACGGAACATTAAATTCCCTCACCATGCTAGAATCCAAAAGAAAACATGAAATATTTCAGTAATCGATAAGACAAACCACAAGGAACAACAACGAATCGAGGTCAAAAGTATCCGCAACCATTGTGTGAACAGAAACAAGCAATTTAAGTACGTTTTCACGATGGTCGACGGCGTGGAAAAGCGATGTAAGTTATTTCCGACTTTCCAACGAGCTGGATCGCCGGCCAGCAGCGCATCGTGTTCCCCGAAGATAAGGTTTTAAGGTCTTAATCCTTCGAGGCGAAAAGGAATGGCGGATAGTAAGAGTGGAGGATGAAAAGTCTCTCGAACGAATCCACCCGATAATCTGCGTTACTTCCGACGATTAGCCTAAAGCTAAACGAATTTATACATGTTACGGGTTACATATAATTTGCATATATATGCAAATATCCTAGTAATAAGTCATTTGACTTTGAGTAACTTCAAGTAAAAAACGAGATTTTATGATAAATTAATAATAAATAACGAATAAATTGACTGATCAAGTATCTGAACAACCGAATTCATAGGGAACTAAAGAAATGAAGCTTCAAAATCACAGTTAGTACCGCGTAAAGCATGCCCAGATCATGGTTCAGTGGAAATTGATCGAACTAGAACGCTACACGTGGTCCCAAGTGTCATTCCATCAATCAGTGCCGGCACTCGATGTAGCAATTTATGACTTCGCTATACCATGACACCGATATACGCGTAACGATAACGAAGAAACAGCCATGAGGAAATAATGGACGAAACCAGGCGAGGATTCGCGAAACGGAAAGGTCAGGAGGACAGTGGCGAAGCGAATCGTGACGCAAACGACATCGCGCTCTAGCACGAGGGCTAGAAAATTTATTTCTCTCGACAAGTGATTTAGAGTTACACAGGAATCGCTGCATCGATGAATTATGATGCGGCTCGCGTCATCCACGGCGTGCGGTTATTAACTGACAGTTCACAAGTATGCACTCTTATAAAATTTATCGATGCAACTGCGAGCATAGAAATTACGGTAACGATACTTTCCAACAGATGCCGACTTTCGCTATAGTGGTTCGCCTGATTCGAGGTTTTCATCGCACACATTTGCAGGAACTGTTTTTGTCCCTTTCTGGGAAAGTCTAAACGATTCGACGAAAGAAAAACTTTGATGATAGTCAATGAAGAAAGACATATAAATTATTGAGAAATTACTGTTACCAGTTCTAAGAACACAAGTTAATTAACTTATCTCATTTTTTATGGAAACGCGGATTGATGTATTGTAGAGGTTTATTGATAAATTGTTGATAAATTGCTGTGTTTGGATGACCCCTAAGTTGATACATGTTCTTGGTTAAATGTTTGTTAAACTGAATCATACGAAAATGGGGATAAAATGCTGATCGAAAGCAAACAGGATAGGGCAGGGTGCGAAATACATGGCACACGAGGTGTTGTAATTTATGAAATATCACGCGCTTCGACAAAGCATACCAAGTAATCGTTTTTCCAATATAACGGATATAAATGGAACTAATATTTGAATTTCTCGTTTTACCACTATGCATTTTTTTCGAATACTCTATTATATTTCATGTGTAACGCAAAATATGTATTTCATTATTTTGAAATCAAAAAAAATTTCTTTGACAATAGCTCTTATACATGGTTTAAATTACTAGACTGCTACTACTAGCATTGACTACTAGTCACTACTAGCTATGACTAGCGTTTATACAAATTCACATTCTTTTGAACAAAGCTAATAAAGAAATGAAACCTAAACAGAGATTTATTTTATTTATTTAATGTTTTTGCGTATTAATGCACCATTAAATGTTGCGTATTTTTGCATCATTGAATTTTGATATATGCATATGAATCTGACATTCGATAAATTACATGTACAATTATCTTTCGAAAACGCAATTAATTCTTTTCAAAATGTAGATAACAAAGGTAAATCGTCTATTTTCAAGAAACTCATAACATACAAGAGTGTTTAAAGATAAAAGTTTAAAATTTCGTCAAAAAATTTCATTTCACTGGACGGAAAACAACGCGGCGTCACCGAAACAATGTCCACGATTAACAATTTAATATCCGTTCCGTTCGCAACGGATCGTTAATCCCGGCGTCGATGAAAACAATTTATTTCGCCGAATTACCGAGCCGTCAGTGTCGGTCGCGTTCTACACATAGCATAATGATACACGCGCTGGTTCCCCAAAACGGTCGGAAAATTGATGTTCGTAGCAAACTGACACCGATCTGGGAGGGGATTTTCCCGTCGGACGGTTCTTTTCCGTTCGGCTCGATGATCTGGACGTCGAAGATCGATGACGATCACCGTTATACACAATGATCTCGCGTCAGTGGACCAAACGGGAGCTGCCAGCCCGTGAATTCGTTGCGTTTACACTCTGGTCGGTATCACTATCCGGGAAGGGAGCCAGGACAAAAAGCCACCTTAAGCCTCTATTGCCTCTCACGTATTATAATTTGACAATTTTAACACGAGACGAATATTAGTTGCCAACTAAATGAGCTATACTAGGTGAAACATGTACAGAGAGGTCGTAAAATTGGATAAGTCTCATAGTAGACAGGTTTTGAATATTTAGCAGACGGACGGATGTACGATTGCTATGCAGAGCTTTATAAGTAGAAAATAGCGAGTATTTTTCCTTGACGGCGAGAAAAAATAATAACTTGCAACGACAGACGTCCCAATGACAGAGTGATATATCACCGCATATATTTCACTTAGTTTCCTAGTCCTTAGACGAATTTCCAATATAAATATTTAAGCCTGAATTTGACAGCGGATCGCGCGATCGGCGCGTGCGCTAAAATGAGAGCTTGGCTCATTTGCTCGTGGTTTTGCTATTCGTTGATTACTTTCGTGATTGAAATCGAGATGGTATTTGTTGCGGTATGAAACATCTAGTGGACAGTAATCTGTAAGTACGATTGAGTCCTTTTCTATAATTCTTACGAGTTCGCTGGAATTTTTTTCTAATAAAGCCAAGTTCTAAAATCTTGTAATATCGTGTGAAAAATAAGCCATACTTTGAGAAATGAAATTGAAAATAAGAACGAAATAGGTTCAAAGCCTAGTCCATACACAACAATTTCCAACTCTCTAATACATCAACCCTGTCCTTCCAAGTCCCCATCAGTCTTCCGAAGCCACGGCGAGGCACGATTTTCCAAATCGTCAAAATTTCCCCCCAATTGGGCTAGGCCATGAGCGAACGAATGGTGCTCTGGTGAGTTCGTCTCCCTTCAGAGGGTCCGTTGCCCTGCTGGCAAACGGACAGAGATGAAGGTGGAAGCGCAAGGAAGATTATTTTCAAGCTATTCCCGGCCGTATCCATCTCCGGCGAAAGCCGTTCCGCAAATTGGCGTCGAGTTATCCAAGTGGTCGCTGACGACCGGCGTCAGGAACGAGGAGAGAGAGAAGGCAGTACGGACAAGGGGGTGCGGGAATCGAGTAGTGGTTGGGAAAGAGACAGAAAGACATAACCGCGATAGCTGGCGGATTTCAAGAGAGGGTCGAGTGGATGCGGATACTGCAGTCGGCCGGGTTCGATCTCGCCTCGACTCCGAGTGGATACGCCGTGATCGAGGAACTTCTACCTCCTCCACACAGTCTTGTGCAAGTGTACGACTAATCTGAGGTTAAGCCTGACTCGCGAGAAACCGAGAGAAAGAGAAACGGACGGGGAAGGAAGAGGGTGGATCAAACGAAAGAGAGAGAGCGTGACGAAGGGGATGAAAAGAGAGGGTCGGAATTAAGCTGAATCCCAACGTGGGTTCGGCCCATAACCCAACTCGCACACTATGTACCGGGAGATGCACTAGCCTAACTCCACTTAAATTAAAGCAATCTATCCTGCGGAACTCTTGTGCTAAGCCGGTAGGTTAAGCGACCGATTACCGGCGAGGAGAAGGCAGCCGGTGTCGTTTTCGTAAGCTTGTAGCCGCCATTCGCCCTGGAAAACCACTTTCCTTTACTTTTCACGCGAACACGTTGTCACCTCGTCGCCGAGGATTTACTTCCTGTGTGCTGCTCTACACGCCCACCTGTCTCTTCTTACCACCGTTATACCATTACTTGGGAGATGGATCGCGATTCGGGAGTGAGATGTTGCTGTTCGGTACGATATTGAGAGAGAAAAGATTTTTATCAGTGATGTTGTTTGGTGGTGATGGAAGGTTGTTGATTACAGGAAATTTAGTTTTTTGAATACATATATGATTGACACACACACACACAATTGTATTAATTAAAAAATTATTAATGTAATTTAACAAAAATTGCAATTTTGTTATGAAAATTTCGGTCGTTGCGAAATGGAATTACGCAATTACGCATTGCGGAATAGCATTTCCCAGAATGCATTTGCTACTGCATTTACAAAAAGAACACAAAATGATGTTACAACAAGTTCTTTCGAAGAATGTGTTTAAATCATTACTGGTATAAAAGAATTAAACAGAAAATTGCGTTGCATAATTACACTTGATTTTGTTTCAATTTCTTCGAATCAACTTACTCTGTCGATATTCTTTAAGCCTTTTTGGGGGAATTTAAACGTTCTATTTGCTTTGAAACGAATTTTCCACGCGGTGTGTCGATACAAAGCAAAAAAGTAATCGTTTCTCATCGTTCACATTCACGAACGCGAATTTATTCGCCATAGTCAAACATCGGAACAAAAATTTAGTAAAAAAGAAAAAAAGGATGATTCCCCTTTAAAAAAAACAGTTTCGTTGGAATAGATACGGTATAGAAACATGCATCGACTCTTCCTTCTTCCTATTTGTTCAGTCTTCGACACCGTCTTCCTTTTTCGAGCAGGCGAACAAAGACCCGTTTGATTTTCATTTCCTTCTGAAAGCCATTTGCGGGCGGTGTTTAAACGAGCACACATTCGATTCAAACGGAAGACACGAGAGAAACGATTTTGCACCGCGACTCGTAACATCTCGTAGCTCTTTCATCCATATGTTTATTCTGTGGGACCGTGAGTTATTCGATACGTCGCAGACACAAGCGAATGGAAATAGCATGACTGTTGATTGCTAAGGTTGTACGGCGTGTAATTTGATATGTCTATTTTGTCAGGGGAATAGTCTTAGTTAATCTTCGATTAGGCAATGGAAAATTGAGAAAACAGGGTTGAAATTACACGTCGGAATGTTAATGATTACTTGGTGGGAATTACAGTGGCGGATTAAAATCAACATTTGGAATATTGAATGAAATTATTAGGTAAGTTGGATGAATTATAATTCTCTACATTGGAAAGACAATCTTCGTTAGAATATGAAATCAATTGACAAAGATAATAATATTTAAAGAACATAATCTGCATTAATAACAAAAACGTGCATCGATAATCTTCACCAAGCCTACTGAAACTCTTCTTTGATCCAGTATCACGTTATACCTTTATATCCATAAAATATTTTCACAATTTGCTTATTTTCTCCAGACGTGCAGAGGAAAATTTCCCGATTCAGTCCAACTATGTCGCAGAGAGAACCCATTCTTGATTAATACAACGTAACAGAGTCCATAGATGATGCGGCTAATAGAATCAGTACGAGTTAGCGTGGTCGTTTCGCGCTCAGCGTATTCATGCTCGCTCGGTCGCGAATTAGTTAGTTACCGCTCAGAAATTTGGAAACCAAGTTAACGCCTGTTACACGAGCCGTCGCGACGCGTTGCGTTAATTCGCGAGGGGCGGCGGCGCCACGCGCACTGGAACGACGCGGGAACGACGTTGAAGCGATTAAATCGCGGCCGAATGCCGATCTGAAATTACACACGGTGTACTGGTATTACTGGATCGCATCGTGTCAGATTACGGCTGCATTTCTGTCTTACTTGTCTTACCCGCGACACCGAACGCAACGCGGGAACAAGATACCGGGATAAAAGCGAGAGCAACGGCCAACCATATCTGTTCATTTTTTTTTTTTACAGAAGTCCCATAAGCGACAACAGAGAGAACATACCAGATTTCTACTTTTAACTTCTTCTTCGGTGTTATTTCAGTTACTTTCTTCGAGCCTTCTTGTTCCCTTTTTATTTCCTATTTTTTACTCTTCAGTTTCTACTTTCTGAACCTTTACTTCCTTTTCTTTCTTTCCTTTTTATTCTTTCCTTCATCCCTTTACTTCCTCTCCCTTCTCCTTCTCTCTGCTTCTGTTCCCTCTTTTTTTCTTTCTCACCGTCTTTCCCTATCTATATATTTCTTTTTCCATCAAATACAGAGGCTACAAAAAGTGTAGGTGAACATATTTCATTTCCAAGTTTTATACTTCCATAGTATCAATTTTTTATAATTATGTGATAGTGCTACTAAATGAAACGGTAAATATGTTTAGGCCTAATTAATTAGTAGATACCTTTTTAGTAGATTTTTGTTCATTTTTCATATTGATTTTCTGTGTACAAATATTTTCTACAATCGCTGTATCTCCTGTAGATTTTCTTATCGTTTTTAGTTAATCTTCAAACTAATCACTCGAAATATAACTTTGATATAGAAGAACTGCAAACATCGGTGATTCAAAACTGTTTGCCAAATACACTGTGTCACAATTTGTTTAGTCCACATCTACGTAACAAGATGGACAAGGTTCAACTTTAAAACATAAGAGCAAAGGAACGTGAACGAGAGCGAAAGAGAGGAAAAATGTTGATTCGCCGAGCAAATGGAAAGCGACGAGATCTAAATGAAGAACTTAGCCTGCCTTAACTGCGGTTGAATTACATGGCCGCTGCTTAACGCGTCCCAAGCCGCGTTAATTACGTTAAACTACCGGCAGGAATTAATTTCGTAGCACGGAGCTTTATCTTAGAAAACATAGATAAGAAATGGCGTGCGATAAAATGAACCCGGCTGCCCTTGTCACGCCACCAAATTATTTGATTCGCGTCGTCTTAAATAAGGAAGAATTAAGAACGATGGGACAAGCAACGACAGCAGAAAGGTAAACGTAAATAAAACGTTAAGGTTGCATGTAGAATCTGATTGCGCTGTTTGGAGGGAAGAAATGTTTGCCGTTGCAGTAGATAAAAAATTATGTTGTGTTGACAAAATAGCGAAATTAATCTAGGAAACGTTTTATAGCGAGAATAATTTCGCTGGATAAGCTGTTTCTTTGATAAAATTCGTTTAGTATTACTTATTCGCTTTTGTTCTTTCGTTATTATATATTCAAAACCTATCGTACAAAACGACGTATTCTAACAATTAAATGTTTATAATTTCTATATTCATAATTTAATGGAAGTGATTCTCACCCGAATCCCTTAAATTATATCGATGAAGATTACAGATACAATATGACAAGTATCTCAAGTATCCACAGAAACCAGCACAACTTTTCCTTCACGTATAAAAAAAACAATTAGTTTTAATATCTGTGAATAGGTCAAATGAGCTCGTAAATATTAACCATAAGCATTCTCAGAACGCAGAAAAAACGAGCAAAAAAAGCTATTGGAAACGCACTTTGATTCGTGTCGATATCTCAATCGGTTTCAGAGATAGGATCATAGCTGGGCATTCAAAATGCATAGAGGTCCTTGAATGGCGGCGAGAATTCCACGAAACGACGTGACCTACTTTTTACCTGGAAATGCGTACGTCGCTAGTAGCAGTAGTAGAAAAATTTGGGACAAGTCAGCGAAGGAGTGCTATCGTGCGGGCGAGACAGAGATATTAAAATATTAAAGATTACGCCTACACGTTCTGTTGTGAACGACGATATTCAAAAAACGTTCGTGAAAGTCGTGTGAAGACGACAGAAAGATCATTTTAAATAGAAGAATTCCCCGCTTTTGGAGAATTGTATTTTATTATACTACAACGGTGCAGTCAGGTTTTGCTCTGGTTTGAAGTAATTGTGCTGTTAATGATTTTGAAATTAAAGAAAAAATGTTTCTTCGATTTGACTTCTTGGTTATGACGATGATGCGATCTATGTATGTATGCATTTCATGATAATTCTGTGATGTATTCTTTATACTTTTACATTTTAAAAATTCCCATAAATATTTAAATGGCGTATTTATTAGTAATTTTACGTGGCAATCGATTGAATTTCTTACAGAATAATAAAAATGGTAAAACGATGGCGGATTAAGAAGTGGTTAAGGAACGGTATTTCCAAGTTTGGAATATATTTATTCGATGACGTAAAACAAAGAATACGGGGCATGCGTTTAAAGGGAGAACGGGAAATATAAAAGGGGGGAACAGAGAATTTCGTTAAAGCGTAGGATTTATTCGTATGGGTTGTATGCCAAGAAAATATGCTCGTAGATCATCGCGACGGAATCGAATTTTACGCAAGAAATCAAATTAAAGTCACAGCAGAGACAATTCGATTTCAAAAATCGTCTTAGGAGAGCCCCTATAGCTATTTCCATATAGATAACAAATGTAACTTCGTTGGAATCGAGTTATGCTTTATCGATTGGAGTTTCGGTTTAAGTTGCTGTCAGGCTGAGGAAAAGTGTGCGGCACGTCTAAACCTACAGTGCAATTTCAACGATAATTTCAATCGATCAAAACTATGTAGCGAAGTTATCCAACCATTTCGTTTCTTTCCTTGCTACGCGTCCAAAGTTTTTACGAGACCGGGTATTGAGGCTATACAAAGATTTTAAATTAGAGAAACATCGGCTACATACCTTTTTTATGAACATTTTTTATACATGAAGATACCAGTGGAAAAGTGGTGCAAATGCAAGTGGAACGATACATAAAATTCATATTTATCTAGAGGAAAAATTGCTTTAATATCTGGAATCATACAGATTTTTCCATTAAAATTTAAAGATTATTATCTTGGAATATTATATGTAACATTATATTAAACGAATAATTATGACGGAAAGCTAATTTAAAGTTAAATTCAATTGCAGATCACAGGGTAAATTTATTTATACGGAAATACTTTACGAATGATTTCTGACACCTACGTCGATATTCCGAGAAAATTTTTTTAATTGATGCACGCTGAACATATTCCAATAAAAAAATGGAAAGTAAGGAAGTTGAACCAGCGAACGATAGGCCGTGAAAGCTTCGATGCAATCAATCATGCAAATCGCTCCCGTTGCAAAATCTCGCAACTCCATGTCGGATTCCATATGGTAATGCCGTTAATATCCAACTGGTATATCGATATACACGGGGATATATTCCATATGCACAGTCAGAGAGGTTCCATATTTGAAACAAAAGATGAGTGGCAATCTGGCTGGTTCCAGCCGTGCGCCATTCATTATTTATTAACGATTAATTGGCTCGTATTGATCTTTGCAGGCGCGTCGCTGTACAAGCTCGCATTATTGCAACGTCATTTCGTGCGATCATCAAAAAATCATTGAGCCAATTCGGGTCAAACAATCATCTCCAATCACCGTTGTCGCACCAACAGAAAACTGATTTAAGTCCTGAATTCGTGACAACGTGACGGACCGATAGATTTTATCAATATTAATATCGACAGAATTATTTTGGCAATTTTGTAGATTGTCCACGGCTGAATGATTAATATTAGGCGAACACGAATGTTGTACGATATCGACTCGTACCGTGACAAAGCGTATTATTTTCAATATAATATCAGCGGCCGCGAACGCGAAACAGCCGGGCTAGTTTATTGCGAGTTACTAGACAGAGAAATGGAAATTCGCACCTTTGAATTGAATACGAGAATACGCGCTCGAATGCCCGAAAACTTCCAGAATCATACAGCGTATATAATCCAACGAATAGAAAATTAATGGTAAACTGTATACATATGTACATAGTTTCTGACGCTTTAAACGTCGAAATGTCACCATGAATATTAACCAAAAAGCAAATCGAGTACTTTCTAAATTACAATTTAAAGTGGAACGAGTGTCCATAATTATCGTATCTATTTCAAGCCATCATCGAAATTGGACAATTCGACGTCGTTCAACGAAACGAGGTTCCATCGAATTAATTATCGGGTGTTGTTAATTATTGGACTCGGCCAATAAAACGTATCCCTATAAGCCGACCATTGGCACATGGAAACGAGGACGAAGGGAGGAAAAAGGAAACAAAGGCCCTTCGTGATCGAGTGGGTAAAAGGGACCGCATTTGCACGATGGAAAATTTGCAAAACACCGAATTTCGATTACCCATCCGCGTGGTGAGAGTTAAAAATACCAGAGGGAATGAATTATAATTAACAAATGGCACGAACGGCGTATGGACACGTCCTCGAAAATTAAAGTAGTTTAAAATTAAAATAGTGGCCGCAGTCGAAACGACTACGCGGTCTATTAATTGAGTCGTTATAAACGACCAACGTCGTTACTAAATTCGTTGTGCTGGTTATAGTAATTTATCCTGATTCTTTACGAGGTAAAGGAATTAGGATTATTAACACATACTCTTTAAGAAATCAACGAGTCATTGGGTTGAATAGTTAGCATTTGTTCTGGTAAAATAGTCAAATTTTATTGAATACAATTGACATTAAAATTTACGTTATATAATTTACTACGTTAATAAATTTACGTTGTATTAATAGTTAATTATTAATATATACGAAAAGATCTTGTAATAAACGAAAGACTGCAATTGGGAAATGTGAGTATAAATTAAAAAGTACAAATTATACCTAAATATATGTAACGTAAGGGAGATATTTAATAGCAAACTAGAATACAGAGCCGTACATGATATGTACTTATTGATATACGATGTACGATAGTGAATAAAACTTAATTGCGCGTAATTCTTTCAAAGTTCATAATCTCCAACTAAAAAGAAAATCCAACTAAAAATACTTGACAGATTCAACGAATAATTGTCTCAAAAAGATCTAGCTGATAATCAAGATGACTGTCATGATCGTACACTTCAATCATGTTACGGAGGCTGCGTTTTTGTGTTGTAGAAATTATCATCGAGGAAAGAACGAAATGCAAACCGGTCGATTGTAATCGGCAACCTAATTGCCGAGTATTGTTCACCACGGTCTACGATTTCACGTTACACGATTGCGGCGGCACGATGTTAGCAGGACTGTGAATTCTCAGCGACGATTCGTTTTCGTGCGGACGGCACGTAAAAAAGAGGAAAGAAGAAAATGTCAGAACCCGAGCGCAACGGTCTAGGCAGCATATCGAACCGAAGGCACGTACACGTCCATGAAAAAAAACCTATTTATGTTTGCATGTCTAACCGAAGCGTATGCAGAAAAATGATTTATCACCGGCGAGATTTTGATCAAGCAATCGGATCTTCGGGCAATTTCGTAAAGTCCTGTGTTGTAACGTCTAATTGCGTTGACTACTGATCGAACGTTTTCAGTGGAGCGTACGTGACTGTATGTAAAAGATACCTCTCAGAATTTTAAATGAGCAATTAATTTAATTTCGTTCACTTCCTTGAATACTAAAAAAATTGACCTGTTAGATCCTTTAAACCACGAAACAGCAGAGAATTGTGTATCGAAAGTACTTTCAATAGTATTAAAGAATAAGAATATTGGGAGTTTCTGACAATTAGTGTAATTTGTTCAATGTCTCGACAGTAAAATTTTATGACTTTTTAGTCCTTAGTTTTATCTTTAAATCACTTAAAAATTTTATATAAAGATTTTAAAGGCATTTGAATTACGTAATACATCACTCCTGTAGATAAATTATTCAAATTGAAGTTTACACCGTTCGAAGTATACTGGATTTGTAAAAAGTATAACAATCCTGAATTTCATTAGTTTGTTTTATAATGGACGATTCATTTTCAACGTTAAACGATTTTTTCATTGGTCCACTTCTTTCGAACGAATTAATCTGATCCTTTCATGGCGCGGCGCGTCTCGATTCTCAAAGTAGTCGCATCCTATGAGGATCAGACAATCGGTTCTGGCCGGCTGCACCGGAAGCACCGTCCAATTGCAAGGAGAAAAAAAGTATTCAAGCAGCTTTTAAATCCGAAAGCGTACGCTACTGCCATCTACGCGTTGACGTGGAAAACTAGAATCCAGCGAGAACGACGAATTCTCTGCTCTGCGTGTATGTATACGTCACATCGTGAGAGACCGGATTTCCCTCGAGTCACCCCTTTGTACGGGAAAAAGAACTCCCGAAATGTGTCCCGTAATCATCAACCCATGCTGTCACCATTTCGACTCACGCATAAAACTTTCAAACAAGTTTGAGACACCTTCCCCTTTTTGAAATTGTTATTTGATAATTACAAAGAATAATTTGTGTCTAATAATTCATAATAACTAGACTTTTATATCAATGATGAAATATTTGATTAACTTGACTAATTTTGACTGAATCTTATCTCCATTATTACAACAAATAATTTGTATCTTTCATAAATCACGAACGCTATCGATCGGTTCGCGAAAAATTAAATATTATACCCAGGGAAAAATATTTCATTTATTTTAACTCAACAACTTACCAAAATTCCAAACTTCATTTTTCTTACTTAAATTTCTTAATGAAACTGAGAACCGTCTTACCTGAAATCAAAGAGAGAAAATAACATTTAGACATTACTTGTTAATGAGGCTTTTTGTTAAGTGTTGGTAACCACTATTTAGAGATGCAACAGAGAAGATTCAGAAGCTAACAGCTGCTTTATAACGCAAGAATTATATTTACGCGGGATGTCGCTACTGCGCTATGAAGAAACATAGGTGCACATATGTTCAGAAATTTATTGGTCCCGATGAATTTAGATGAGAATCAAGGCTAATTATAGCTACAATCCTTGATTATTCTGCAGCCGGAATATCTGGTAGAATTAACCAACGTCACGTCACAAAATCTTCAAATATTCAAGAAACTGGAAACCATTACGGTACGAACAAAATAAGAATAAAAGGAAAATCGACTGAAATATTCGAGATCAAAAAACAAGGATAAATAGCGGACAAGATTATTCATCGATTAGGTATACGAATTTAATAGAAATTCATTCTCCTACTAATTGCATTCTGCTAGAAATAACTTTGGGAACATTTCTTATCCTCACACGTTATACCGGATAATCTACCGCATTAATCTATTTCAATATCTTTTCATGAAGCATATTATAAAAGAAAATAATTAACAGATGTAATTTTACGAATCTTAGTTTACACATGTATCATTATTATCGATCATGTTACGTTTAAGGTCATTCTATTGTTCGACGTATGAACAATTGAAGCAACAAACGTATCGTTCAGAAGCTACGATGATCAACTACAATTATCAATTGAATACCAGAATATCGAGAAGTGATAATATTGAAGATATATATCAGTTTTGAAAAGTTTATAATTTACCTTGCAATCCTTATACCATCTCCTTACGATAGATAAACTTATGAAATTAAGTTATTTATTCTTTAAGTAGTTCTAATGTAAATTCCTAGATAAAAACAAAAGATGTAGTTGATCAGCCTGGCTTCTAAGAAGTTCAAAGAACAATAGCGTTACACGGTTTCTAATTTCTTGATTCTGTCGATTCTATAATATGCGCATATCGAAATCGTCTCGAAACCAGAACGATAGCTATCCTAGAGTTCGTCGTAAATCACTGGCCGATTCGATCGCAGCGAAAAGCTCCGCATCATCCGTCTCTGACAAAGTGTAGACCTGCCAAGGGATCTTCCGCTGTTGGAAACTTCCGGCCGTTATTTACGGAGTCTAGATTGGTGGTACTTCGTTCGAGTTTCGGCGCGAAACGTGAGGTTGAAATCGCAAATTGATCTCGACTCGTTTCAGAGGCGGTTACCTTTTATCACAGCTTCCTCTCTCTTTCCTCGTTGGTATAACTTTCTCGAATCGATTTTGTGTAACGAACATAATTTTCTTGGACTGTGATTGTGAATTACGTGACTCAGATTCTAGATTTTACTATCAATTTACAGAAAAATGTACCCTATTAGCGATACTTTGACGTTAATAAATGAGAGAAGGAGACAACGTGTAACTGTAATTCGCGTGTGTAGACGAATGTAGCGTAATGTACAGTGTAACTAATGTATATATGTGTATATATTGGTGTGTGAGAGAGCAAGAATTATTAAAAGCCTACTTTGCATTCTTCCTTAAAGTGTAATTCTCCTTATAATTTTATCTTAAACAAATTAGAATTATAAGAATGACATCTTAATATGTTATAAGAAAGATTATAAGATAATCCTGACACATTTTTACTTATTTTATCGTCAAATATGTAAATTGGAAATCTAGTTTCGCGACAAATATTTTCAGTCTGAATTTGGAATTTATCGTAAGAAAAAAAAGAATAGTAAGAAAGAAAAAAGATATTGTTAAAATATATTATCAAGTGTTCTACTCTTTTATTAATATTGCCAATGTTTTTCGAATATTTATTTCACTAAAGGTCCATTTCTACTTCCGTCGCTCCTATACCTTCGTTTTACAAATTCCTCAAAAAAAGCTCATAATTAATTCACGTATTCCTGTGCACAATCTCGCGATCCTTGAAACCCAAACGTACAGGGGTTACTTTATTCAGTCGTTCGGCTTCCATGAACGTGTAAAACCCCTGTCACGCGCAATCATCATAAAAAGCCGGCGGGGTGAAGCGCGAAAGAAAAAGAAAATCATAAATACGCGGAGGAAGTGATGGCGTGTAATACCATTAGCCGAAGCGTATCTCTTGAATCACGGTTGCCCTTAAAAAAGATTTCAATAAAGCCGCAACGACGTCCACAGCGAGGAGGAGGACGTAATTCAAGCGTTTTTATCCGATCGCGGTGGCTCGATCGATTTTCCCATAAGTCCGTGAGCCGTATCGTCTCCGTAAGGAACTCCCGGCGAGCATAAAACTTTCATTGGATCCAGTAGTTACGTCTCACTCGATTCCCAGCCGGGAGAACAAACGGAAACGAGGCAACAAGCTGCCTGTTCGCAATATAATTTTACCTGATACCGGACAAACGAAACAGTTATACGAATGTGAATCGAGCAAATGCTACAGCAAAGGTGTATAAGAGCGAAGTTTGACCCTACACCAGGCGGCAGTCTAGGTCAGACATGAATTCTTGATATCTAAAGCTTCGACTTAACCACAGACACTGGGTCTCTGATGTGTGCTCCGCAGCGCTGCCAACCGCGAACGCCTCTATGACAATCCCGTGGTATGTTAACGTCAGTCTACCGCTTGTTACCAACTCTCACCTCTCCTCTATCCCTGGTGCAATTGATCCGTGCGCGGGACAGCGGCACGAAGAAAATGCGCCCCGTGTAATCAGCGCACGTGTAGACCTCCACCGTAGGGCGTGTGTCGCTTGAATCTTTGATGCTGAGCTCGCTGGACAATTTCACGGATACGAGTATTAACTGTTAAGTACATGGACACAGCACAGTTAGGATATTTCTAGACAGTATCTGGGGTGAATTTACAAATGGCAATTATTTTCTTGCATTGTTTTAATGCTGCGGAAATTTCTATAGCAAATTGAGGATTTTGTTCCTTTCTATGATGTACAAGTGCTTGCTAGATATTATATTAACAGAATGAATATTAGACGAAGGATAGTATTATGAGTGATTAGTATTGTTAGATATGGGCGGTGAGTTTATGAATAAAGATTCACAGACGCTGAAGCGTTCTTCATTACCCTTGATTTATTATGAATAGTGTTTATTCGACCTGTCGCGGAGAGACGCGATCGCGAGGAAGCGCGTCGACGGGAGTCGTAAATTCCCGTTACGATTAGACAATCGACGCCACGAACTGATCGATCCTCTATTTTGATTAGAATAATAGAGGTGATTTAATTATTATAACACTTGATTCACAGTTCAGAGATAGTATATATTTCCAGCAACTTTGTAAAGAAGATAGTTACGCTGGTGCGTAAGGTATAAGTTAAGTAGGTGAATGATTGAAGGGTGAAAATCCGGTAAAGAGATGTTGACTGTTCTAAAGATGATGAACCAGTGAAGTCCGGTGATGATGCTGTTGCAAAGGAAAACTCTTACCCGGTGGTGATCGCCTCACCACTGGTCGCTTGCGGGTGGAATCCCGGGAAACATGGGAAAACTCACGTTTCCCCAATTTTTACCTGATGGAGCAATAACCGTAAGGAACCTCTTGACTCGAAGATGTTTTATGCCAATTGACGGCCTTAACGGTAAATCAAAAAGTCTCGTTTTATGACAGTTCCTTGGAATTATTGCGATCTGCTTAATTCTATGTGTACAGCTGGTAGCTGCCTCGAACATAAAGAGTCACCGGACGTAACAAGTAGATTTAGATAAAGTTATTAAGAATTCCAAAACATTTATTCTAACTTAAGTCTCACATAACCACTTTTCTTGCATCAACCGTATATCAGTCTAAAGCAAATTCTACACATAAAAAACATTCATCGAAGGCTACAAAATCTTGATTACAGGTCGATTTCATCCATAGCTAATATCAAGCGTGACGAGCATTTACCTCCAGTTTTCGGTTCGTGTTCACGAAGCCTAGTCAGGCGATTAGCCAATGCCGGCTGGATCCAGAGGCAATTCGTCTAGCTGGCGCGCGGCAATCGGTTCACTGGTCGAACCGTTCTATGGACGGTAAGCTGTAGGCGTGCATCTCGCCTCAGCGTCCCGCGTACGCGCGATCCCACATATATATCAGCCACGCAATTGATATATCATCCTGTTGGTGAGTCACGTGCGCAATTGTTCGTTTACACGAACACGCGCACAGCGCGTTTACACGACCACTTGGCCGATCCACGTGTGTTCAACCTATTCGCCGAAAATTCGTCGATATCTCGATCCTTCAACGATCATCTCTCTCTCTCTCTCTCTTTCGTTTTACCCCACTCTCTGTTGTAGTCGTTGTGTCGACGTCGTTGTGTCGTCGTCGTTGTGTCGTCGTCGTTGTGCCGCACGCTAACCCACGTAGAAGCCGGGAATTATCCTCGAGACCGGAAGATCAGTTCCCAATAATCCACGGCACGCGCATTTACATCGGGAACGAGGTAATAAATACAGCGTTTACACGGAGACCGGGTCGGTCCACCTGCACTATAGACGTGCCCGGGAGTCAGGGAAAGGGGTCGGATAAATTCCTGGCCACGGTCCAGCGTTTCGAGTTTCCGAAACCGTTTTCCCGATACAAATGGACGCTGCTGCCGAGCACAGGCACCGAAGGCCAGCGAAACTGTGAAACTACCAAACTACCCTACTAAATGAACCAGTCACTGTCCAAAGGATTGAGAATAGAGGAAGAGGAGATAAAGATAGAAGAAGCGAACACGAGCTTCTTCTGCTTCTTCGATTATCGCGTGCAAACTGTGATCGATGATTTCTTATTTGCCATAGGGTACAAAACAAGCGGATTGTATGTATGTGTGTATATAGTAAGATTGATGCAATGAGAACGAAGGAAAATCCGAGAAACCATTAAATGTACGGTACACATTGTGTAATCTCTACACTCACGTATCATTCTTTTAATTGCCGATTGCTTAATACTTTAAACAACTATAAATTCCAACGAAATTATAAATTCCAAGAAGAAGCAGGGAAAAATGCGTTTCATGTATGAAATGGAGAAAGATACCGAGCTGGTCGACTAGTCACTAAAGCTACGTAGCAAGCTCGTGGCTTACACACAGGATAGTAGAAGCCAGATCAGAGGGAGTATTTGTATGTTACATCCCTGTATAAGGTATAGTTAGACGAGGACTTTCGAGAATTGTGTTTAGTGTACATCTCTCTGCCGACGAATATAGAAGGACCACCACAGTAGCCATATGAACTTGTTCTCTAGTGGAAAACAAAGAGAAAATTGTTTGTAGTAGAACATACCTACGAGAGTAGACTCGCGCAATCTCTCAAAAATTACTTTCTAACTGTTCTTTCGAGAAATCCAGCGAGATAAGATCGCGAAGCTAAAACACCAAGGTAATTAACTAATTTATTAGGTTAATTTACGTCGCGAGATAGCATCGGTTGGCTCGAAACGAAAAGATTCGGTTTCCTTTTCTCCGATGTGTACTGCTTTATTATCCCATTTCCTAAGTGGTCGAGCAATCGTGAATATTCCATCTTATCAAGGAGCTTGCGTCGCACGGAATATCGAAGGTATTCGCAATTGAAGCCGCTGTAAATAGCACGGTATCACGAAACATTTGATATCGGCGAAGTCGATACGCAATAAAGATAATAAGCAACAGGGTAATTAGCGAAAAGCCACTTAGCGGCGTATTAATAACGCGGAACGAATAATTCGCCGATCGCGGTATAACGCATTCTAACTGAGCATCGCACGAGTGTTTTAGATATTGCTTATTCTTGTATTTCATGTATCGATTACAATTTATCGTTGGAACACACCGGCTACCGTATAATTACGTGTAACTTTACGACATATATACGGAGAAACGTATAAAATGTTATCATGTAAAATAGTTTAAGAGATTACTCTTCATCTACGAACGGAACGATAATTAGGAAGCGTATTACGCGAGCTATTTGTTAGTAATTACCGAATGCTACGGTAAAGTAATTTTTCGCTTTTGCGTTATTGAATTACCAGAGTAATCCTTTGGGGATTCTTCCTTTTTCCGTGAAATTCTGTTTGGTGATTTGTTACATAAACATTTGTTTTTATGTTCCGCGTGCTAGCTTTTTTTCTTTTAATGAAAGCCTTCTGAAAGCTAAAAGGAGAACGTCGGTCGAAGTTCGTGGATCGAGCAAAATATATCTATAACTTACGATAAGGTTCGATTACGACACAACGAGAGAGAGAGAGAGAGAGAAAGAGAGAGAGAATTCGCAAAAAAGGAGAAATGCAGTGGATTAGCCGCGGTGTCAATGCAAAACGCGAAGGAGGACAAATCACGATACGCTGGCAAAACCTCACAGCCCATTAAACGCGGTCCTTATCAACGCATAAAACAATGACACCCTCGTATCGACGGTTTATGCCCTTCGTTCATTCGACAATGTTAGGGGCTCGCGTGTTGAACTTGCTATCTCTTTTAACACGTGCGTGACGATCCACGATGAAATCACATTGCAAATCAAACGACTCGAGCACCGATGCAACCAGAAGATACGATCGTTGCAATCAGTTTGTCCTATCGTTAGTTTTTGTAATTTAAAGTGGACTAGTTTTGGAGATGATGAAGATGCTTGAAACTTCATAATTTACTGCTTCAAAGGGGTAAAAGATTTAATGTTATGAGATAACATGTAGAATCTATTTTTTATAAACCATACAAAACATAGGTACACGACTAGTATCCAATTTTTACGAAACAGACGATTTACTTTCGTAATGCGTAAGACACAACATTTAAAAAATAGTGGCTTCTGAACAGCACAATTGTGGGATAAGTATCCCAGTGGTATTACTATTACATGGTACACTGAAGTTAATATCGAGTTTTATAAAGATTCAAATTTAGTTTGGCATCGCGATGTAGAAAATTACAGTTGGGCGTCGTTAACTCTACGCTAATTCGTTGTGTGCACGTGTAATTACCATCACCGGCGACACTGTACTGCGTGAATTTCTATGGAATTAAAAGTTTGAACTGGAATGGGCAATGTTCTGTATTAAACTTTCCTGCCGGAATTAGATGTTTTATAATAATAAATTGAAAATTGTTTTACCTACTGTCTTATTATACAACAATAAGATACATGTCTGAAGTTAAATCCAAGTATAAAGTTCATATTCTGTAAACGAATTACACATTTTTAAAAAATGTTTGAACAGTACAAAAAGACAAAAAAAAGGTAGAATACAAGAGAAATTACATAAATTTACACATTCATTTTGTAATATTATTTTACCACGAAAATTTGTAGAATCCATCAATCCGTAAGATCTACGCTGAAATCGCTTAGAAAAAGTTATCAAAGACCCATCAAATATTCCACGCACAGACAGGCAACTGCGGCTATTGTCCGCGAAACCATTTCCAATCCTCAGTCCCAACAATCGAATTCGCTATTTACAATTCGACCCCGTTTCGCGTGGAACAAGGGAACCATCTTCCGGCGGGCAGTTCGCGGAACATTATACGACAGTCCGGCGTGCTAGAAAAGCGCGCGAGGAAACGAGAAGGAAATACGAGGGCCTGAAATGGAACGGGACGACGGTCGGACGAGAGCAGAAAATAACAGAGCGAACAATTTGAGAGATTACAGAGGCCCTGGTGCTGGTTTCCAATCGGTTGAACCTGGCCGCTGGCCGCATACCTTGTTGCCCGCCTTTCTCCGTCCATCTTCCCACAGCCAGGTTTCTCTTTTTCCCTTGGCTCCGTTGTATCCCAGCGATGCGGCCGTTTTGCATTTTCTGTTCTGCATTTTGCGTTTTGCCACGCGCGCGCTCCACAGACAAATTTAGCGTAAATAATACGCGTTCCGGCTAGCTGCATCGTGCGCGTTGCTTTTTAACCCACCGTGTCGCAATACAGAATCGAAAACCTTCGATAAGCTTGTCATACGTATACAATGATCAGGTGAATGATCGGATGAATCATTTTATATTTGGTGAATCGAGGTAAAAATAGACAGAGGAGAAATTTGAAGAATATTTAACATATTAACGTGGGTTAATTTTTAATTTGAATCAGTATAATTTAATAATACTCACGTATTAAATGATAGTTGTATGATGTTCATATAATTAACCACAATAATAAATATTGATATAATATACATGACATTTTAATATAATTTTAATTGCAGAATAGGGACGTTTTATTGAAGGTAATATGTGAATAAATACCGGAAGTGTTAGAAACACCATTATCCATTGTGAGCAATTCTCTTATCATCCGCAAAGGCCAAGTAAAATCTAAGGCTATCAATCTTCCTCCACCAAAACACGTAGCGATTTACAGGTTTAAAGGTGACAATAAGTACTTCCCAGTAGATACATTATGCGATTGTGCATTCAACTTACGTACATAGGTACATGCATACGTGACACGGTCAGACGCGACAAGATATATACATGGGCTTTCATGGCGTGTCGCAGCTACACGGAGGTCCCTGATAGTTGCTTTGAAGCTTGGCCCATCTAGCCGCTCTCAGTGTACACCCCTTCCTGCGACCTTCTTCACCTATCCTACCCCCGTTGGCCATGTTTGCACGGTACCGGTTATAGATTTGCGCGCGTACACGTGAGTGCGCTTGCACGCACGTGCACGCGGCTGGACAAGCTCCCCAGGCTCTGACGTACGAGGATTCCAGGCTGATCCGTCTTGATTTAGAAGCGGACTACGCGCGCTGTGGCCGGATACCGACCGTCCGAATTGAATGCCGGTTACGGAATTAATTCGAGCCGCGTCCGTTTGATCGGCGATTCGATTGAATTCGGGCCCTAACTCGCCTCGAAATATTACCGCCGTCTCTGTTTAACAGGCTAAGATTAGCGGCCCCACGATTCCAGCTGCCAGGTTGCGGGAATATGTTTCGAGCGTGGCTCGGTATTTTGGCGAGCCTGGAACGCTTACCGACCGATCTGATGGTATATCGACCATTTCGACCAGAGAATTGCCTTTTGCCGATGGTCCTTTGGATGAAGAGGGTTAGCAGTGCGAAGAGGAGCGCGTTTAAATTATCGTGCATCATTTTGACATGTTCCGCTGCACGTTTCTGATTCAAAGTTTCATCGTCAACTGTTTTAGAAAGGTGGTAAACCATGGAAGTGGTATCTGCGGTAATTGTTGCTAAATGTATTGAAATTGCTACGATCCTTTAAATGACTGTTTAAGAAGAAAATGTAATATATTTTATGTAACAGAATGATGAATATTCTACAATGGTAATGTCATAAACTATTGTGTAGACGTAAAACAATCCCCAGTAGCCAGAATCTTTATTATTTATATTAAAGAGCAGAATAAATGACATACCTGATGCTACACCAACTTTGAGTAAATTAATTTACCAATAATTGACCAATAATTTTAGACAAGTCTTTAAACGCAAGACGAATCTTTGAATCTCTAGAAGAATAAAACAAAGAAGGGGACGCAGGCAGTCGTGGGAGGATAAACGTCGTGGCAGGGAATTCACGATGCAGCGACAGGGTGGAACACGAGAGCATTTCGTCAACATTTCTGGCAGCAAGCCGGTCGCGAGATTTCCATCTGTCACGAAAGGATGCCGGCTAAGAAGCGTTGGCGGAGGACGAAAGAGAGAGAGAGAGAAAGAGTGAGAGGGGGGAGAAGGGAACAGAGAGGGATGAACCCAGAGGCGAGAAAACGTTTTCAAACATCCGCCGTAGCCTGTGCATCTCAAGCAAAGTGAGATGTCTTAGCCGTTGACGGTGGATGGTCGTCGATGTGGAAGGCTGGCGCGTCTGAATCCTGAGGGAAGCTCAGGAGAAAACGTGGAGGGGTGGAAAACGAGGCGACGAGGGATTCCGACGGGAAAAGGAACGTAAGACAGGAGGGTAGAATGCGAGAGCAACAGAGCTAGGAACCTCGCGAAAAGAAGCCACGTCGACCGTAGGGTAGTTTATTTGGACACTGATTTGAAGCGAACGCTTGGAAATTTGACATTCCCGTGAACTTTCCGTAGTGCAGCCAGCTTACTGTATGCCTCTGGAAGACGGCCGCCCGCTGGGAACGGGTTAGCATCCACGGATATTTCGTATTTTCGCCGAGGCCAAACCTGCACCGAGCGGCCCCTTTCCCGAATACGTAAACGGCGAGTTTCAGTGAATTTTACAGAGTCGCCACATGCGCCTCTCCGAATGGCTTCCGAGTGATTCCTTGCCCTGCTGTTCGAGTAGAAAAATACTTTCTGGAATTCCGACGAATATCGACAAGAGATGGTACGGACATATATCATAATTGTAAATGAAATATAGAAGAATTCTCCGATTTTTTTAATTGAAATAATTGTCTTTCTCGTGGAGGTACGGAAGAGAAAAATTATTAACCATGAAAAATAATTATTATATAATTTTCCAATTGTAGTAAGAGGTTTCCATCTGCATCTCCAAAAATCGCCATTCAAACCTACATAATCTCTCTTTGAAACAAGTACATATTACTTAAGACAATGTCGCAATTTTTCAAACAAGATTATAATGTAAACCACTCGGTTCAGTATTTTAGAGTCCTACACAAAACAAGCTACATGTCCAAGATGAAAAAATATAATTTTTGTCTTCGGGCGGAAAGATTTCGACACCTGGGACGCCAATGAATCGCATGATCTATATATATATATATATATATATATATATATATATATATATATATATATATATATATCCCGAGTTCCGTTTTGCTTTGACGTAGCCTAGGAGGGGAAGAGGGAGACCTTTTGACCCGGTGCATCTTTATTAACACGCGCAATCCCGATTTATTTCTGGGCCGATTAATCCTTCTGCACAGCACGAACGTCTACAGAAAAGAAAACGAAAGCTTCGCGGAAGTCTGTCGTACGGGATACATTTATAGCGGCCCTCTCGGCCCCATCACGTTGGATACCCGCTTTCGTCGTTTTATCCTCCGGTCAGTTACGCGGAAACAGTGAATGGAATAACGGATAGAAAGCATTTCGGACTTTGGCAAGTTATTGCCATGTGGATGGAAACGTTGAAATGATACCGTCGCACGTGAAAATAAACTGTCATATAAGAATCGGCGATATTTTTAGAAATCCATTTTCTAATGTCTTTACAATTTACATGCCTCGTTTTTCTCATTTCAACATATTCATAATTAAACAGGCGCCATGCTGATTAACTCCGTAAATTGGAACGTGTAGGAAGATGATTACAAACACTATTTTCTTAAATTTAGCTTAGAATTTCGAATTATTTATGCTATCACTTTATGATAAATAATTTTACAAAAATCAGATATCTTCTCTGAAATGATAATTATATATCTGGATAATTTGTAGGAACATAAAAAGTGAAGTTGGTCAATTTGACTGCTAAAAAGCTCAAATCATTCCTGAATCTCGTATCCACGTAAAGCCGTTGCGAATGATCTAGCAACTGATACAGCAATTTAAAAAAAGAGAATATTCCGCGTAATCTCTAGACATTCGTATAATGCACCATATAGTCTCCTATCTCTTATAGAAAATTTGTGGAGCTCGCGTAATGGCGTGCGAGATAACCAGGGGGAAAAACTGTCGAAATCGTTATCGGCGTTGTTGCAAACGCGGTACCGTCAATGATTGACTTCAGCTTGGCTCATTACTGTACTGACACACACGGCTGCGCCCTGATAACGGCATTATCGACATTTGCCCGATACCCCCAATGTATGCCATTCTCGTCGTTGGTTACGCGTGTTCCTCTAAACCGTTCCGGTTGTTTATTTTACCTCTTCGCGGCACGTGAGAGAAACCGAGCATCGACCGTGGGCACACCACGGTGATGCTCGTAGCCAGAGATAAAAATGAAATTCACCCGCGGGTTAGATACTTTTTGATATATAGACGAATATTTCGCGTGTTACGAGGCTGCGAGACGCGAAGATTATACGTTGCGAATTCGTAATCCGATTACGCGTGCACCAGGAATTAATTCTACGCCGGTAATCCGTGCGCTACGTGTCCAATTCGAAGAAGAGCCATGATGTAGAGAAATAGGGAGAGACAGAGAGAGACAGAGAAGGAGAGAGAAAGAGAGGAGAATATTATTTTCAGAGGTCTGCCAGGCCACGAAACGCGGTTAATTAAAGTGTTCTGTAAACTGACCGTTCCTGGAGGGTGCCACGGCCCTGCGTAAGAGGGTGTAAATGACATCAATTGTAAATATTCGAGGGAAGCACCTGCTCGTGATTCACGCGTTCACACATGGATCCCTTTCCACAGGATAATGCGATAAAAATATCAGATTTTGTTTGGATTGAAGTGCAACTTTCGCTCACAGAATTAAAAGAGTTTAATTATTTGTATGACAAATGAAAATATATTACTAGAAATAATTCGAGAACTTGTCTCCTCGTCGCTTTGATTTTTATATCTATCTCTTGTGTCTGTCATTTCAGCTTTTATGAGTATTTTAAAGTTACTCTTTGTTACAGTATGATATGAATAGTCTTAATTTATCAAGCATGCAGCACTTTCAAGTTTTTGTGTTCACTTGGCTAGCACAGTAGAACCGTATATAGTAATCGTCCTTTAATTGTTTTGAAATAGAATAAATTATAGCATTCTAAAATTCAGCTCTGAATTGAGAGAGTTAATCGAAGAGAATATTAAAAGAAACAAGAGAAAATGAACGCTCGAATAATTCGTAGATGTCACGTAAAAAAAAAGAAACAGTGCGATTATATAATTTATCGAAATGCTAAATGCAAATTCAAGGGAACTAACAAGAGCTCTCTATTAATATTGATACATACCTACAGAAAGGTATCAGGTACCAATCCTGACTAATTCGAAGGTACGCCGAGCCGATGCTCTACACGGAGAAGGTAAGAATTCGTACTGTTTTGTTCCTTTAAACCTGTCTCTCTATCTCTAATTTTATCAGGAAGTTATTGAAGTACTATATATTGTTTGATTCTGTAAACCATTAAACAATATCTCTAACTCAGCACATAGTTAAATAATTTATAGCAACACAATAAACAGAATTATCAATCCAACATTGAAAATCATCATGACGGGGAAATTCAATATTTTTCAATATGGAAAATGAGTTGTAAAACAAGTGCGTTTTAAAATAAGATACATAATGCAAATAGTGCACAGAGAAATTTAATATCTTCACATGTTTGAACACCACTTCAACCGTTATTCCATCGCGAAACATTATCGTATCAATAATTCTCGCTTTCAAGTGGCGACATATTCCTCCAACTGTTGGCACGCGTTGAAAAAATTCGGTCATATCGTTTTTCTTCGATCGTCTGCAAAAGTGATTATCCGGCGTTATATACTTTTTCCAAAGCTTTCGCGTTAAAGCAAAAGGAAAACGAAATAGAGAAAAAAAGAGGAAGAGAAAAATTGAGAAGGAAGAAAAAGATAAAAAGAGCCAGCCATCGTCGGAAATTCGCAGACCACGTGATACATGCAAGTGAGGGAAAGTTAAACGACCATCGAATTTACAATAAATCTCGACAGAGCTTTTAGTACTTTCCTGTAGATAAGGCAAACACGTTAATGGATTTTTCCAGCGGCGCTCTTTATCCGTACCATTTTCTATGTACCTATACACGTAGCGAATAAACACGATAACCTAATTCAAATTGGCTTATCGCCTCGGTTCACCGTAAACATTTTTCGCCGCAGCTCTCGATGCAGGGCAGAAAGAGCCAGACTGAGAAAGCGAGACTCCGGCGGGCTCGTATCGTTCCGTTCAGTTTACGAAGCCGATCGTGAGAAGCACGGGAAGAACGTTATCGGCTGCAATCACGTGCACGTATATGCGCGCGTGCACCATATACGCAGGCCTAGTTTCGCACTGAAATCTCCGGAGAGGAAGTTCGTATCGTAGATTGCAGCATACGACGGCGGCATCGGGAAATACTCGATTCCTGTTTCAGAACAAGAATACGATGATGAAAAGGAGCGGAACGGGAGACAAGCGAAAAGAGGATAGGAATAAAAAAGCTACCAGGGTGGGCGTCCTTACGAATTCAACCCGCGAAAGGCATACAAGAGAGGCAGATAAACAGTGAACGATAAACAGAAACGACGAAAGAATAGAGAGAGAAAACGAGCCAGGCTCGTCGAACTACGATTTGGAACGTTCAGGGTGCAACGAGGGAAAAGATGGTAGCCCGCGGAGGCCGATGAAAGGAACAGCGCTCCACTGGCAAAACAATCAATTATCAAGAAAAGTTTCGAAAGCAACTGGGATTCGTTCGACTGTTTCTCCTCGGTTCGAAAGCCGATTTTTGCGATCAGTTTCGAAAGGGCTGGGTATCCAACAGGAGAGACAGAAAGAGGTACCAAAGGTACAACAGAAAGAGAGAGAGAGAGAGAGCGAAATGAGAAAAGGATCTCGGCTACTTTACTCAAACTCCTGAAAAAGTTTTCCGTTCTGAACGATCAAACGTCCTCCTTCTCTCTCTTTCATTGTGACCCCACTTCGTTCACCAACGAACTCCGCAACCATGCGACCCTTCAGGCAAGGGAATTGATTCGTGTTCTGTACTTTGCGCGATTACGACGACCCTCGAATATAAATCGACAGCTCCGATAGAACCGACAGAGATGAGTTCTAGTCGTGGCGCGCCGAGGATCGAACGCCGTCGATGGGACGAGGCCGCGTTTAATTGCGGAACGAAAAAAATTGACAGGCACGACGATTGCGATGTCGCCGTGTCGATGTTCCGAGGAAAACTCGGCGTCTAGCTTGGCTCGGCAACAAATGAGTTTTACACCGAGGGTCGAGGAATGAACGTTGGATGGCTTGAACGCAGGGATCTTCTTCGAATCGTTTCCATCATCGTTAGGCGCAAGTATTTGGAAGTTGTTACACGTCCAGCGAGTAATGTATTCTTTGGATTTCGGTAGGAATGAGTTAAAATTTCTGACTGGAGAGTATTTGTCAAAAAGTTGTTACAATATTTTAATCGATGCAGGTTGAACATGTTTTACTTGTTCATCAGAAATTGTGAAATACGTTGAGAATCCTTTTGTGATCGGAGCGAAAGTGAAAGAAACAAAATGGTAAGGAAAAACATTGCCAAGAATCAGAATGAAATTGCCAGGGGAGACCGAATAATTAACAGTGAAACTAAACTCACTCAATTTCAAAACTCATCACGTTTATCCCAGCAGCAATTAAATAACTCTGACATGGAATTATCCTAACAAAATCTACGACAAATCCAACCAGAAGCAAAATTCACGAAATAACCTCTCAGTCGTTTAAACGAGAAACAGCCTCGAGAGATCACAAACCAAGAAGACACCTAATATTCCGTGCACGGGTGCCTAGTTTCAAGTGGATCCAGACTTTCTTGGTCGGCCGAGTTTATCGGTGAACATCGTTAGCGTTACGGCGAATTGGGACGCCTTAATTAATGTCGATTTCTTGGTGGTAGAATTTCAGGAAACGGAAGGCAGCACGGCAGGAGGTGGGTACAGTCGAAAATGTGTTAACGAGCGGGCAAATAGCGGAGGCGCGTGGATGTATGAGTGCTAAGTGCCCCGTGAGGAACGAATCTCACATTGAAACGTAATCGAAATCAGTGGATACACGCATCTAACTTGGCTGCTGAACGTTTAAAAAAGAAGGCTCGTTAACACGGACAACTCATCGAACGGTCGTCGACCACCACGAGGCTGCGTAAGGAAAGATCTAAGAAGCAAGGAAACACGACTGTTTGCAGTGCTATCGGGCCGTGGTCCGAGTAGAATTTTCCTGGCTTAAGCACCCAAGAAGCTCCAACCTGGGATGATGAAGCAAATTCCACAGCCTGGCTAAAAGCAAAGAAAGCGAAACCACTCGAGGGCTTTCGAAATTTTTCGCCCGGAGACGCGAGCGTCGTCGCGAAATTGTCGTCCCTTCCGGGAGCGTTTTTCGCTCGAGAAATCAACAAGGACCAAGGATTTTTTTTCTGTCGAGTGCGGCCACGTTATGCTTCCTTTGCGCTGTTCCTTGTAGCGTCTTGTTGTTGGCAAAGGTTTTATAATAGCTGGATTTTAGTTGTGTTGTACTTATGTTTGAAACGTAAGATGGTCGTTGAAGAAGTCGATCTGGAAGTAAAGTCGATGAAAGTAAGTTTCATGGAAGGGATTCTTCTCACTGTTTATAATATTATAAGAGATTGGTACTGGGAATTCAGAAAGAACGGAGAAGAAATTTTCAGGTAATACGATGGACAGAAATTTCCCTGCATAATTACGTCGAGCGTTACTTATATCGAGTATCAACGAAGCATAAGAAGTGGAAACTCGTTCAAAGTGCAGTAAACTCGAACAACGTATAAGCAGCAGCTAGAACGGACGTAAACGGTGACTGACTAATAATCTCGTCGCGATTTAAGAAGCTATGAATTTTCCGTTTCCAAGCAGGGGATATGCAATTCAATCTTGACTAAAGTATAAGTAGCTCTTTACACCGTATCGTCTTTCCAATTTGCCCTTATCAAACTGGCTGAAATTCCGAGTGCGCATTATCTACGATCGAGTTCAACGATCACCTCGTTATAATGTTACGATATTAGACGCTGGCGTGATCTTTAAAGGGCACGAATTGCATTTTACTTTATCGCGGTGAGACGTTTCTTCGTGACTCTGAATCAGGCGAGAATCTCCAAGGACTTTCGCATGGCTCGATGAAACAGAGAGAAAGAGATAGTTAGACACACTTGCCCCTCGTAGCACCACTCGTTACACGAGACGTGTCCAAAACTAAATTTTGCCTACGTGCCCGGCGAACGAGTATGCACGACGACAGCCGGCCCCTCGCACAATGGAAGCTACAAAATCAGAGATAAGTGGCGCCTGGCGACAGAATTCTGGAATACCTTAGCGGCTAGGGACCAGCCGTTTAATATGCGTGGAGAGAAACGACCACCGTCAAAACTCCCTTCATCCTTACCTTCTAATTTATGCAGCCTACCCCTCCTCTGTTTTCTACTATTGTACTACGTTCATGGTATATTTGGGTTAAGTGCTACCTCGTGAGCAATCTCGACATTCCGTTCGATCGCTATTTCTAGTATCAAAAGAAAGATCTGACAAAAATATCTGTTATCTGAATTTGCGGTATTGAATGTAAATAATTGTGAAAAGATCGTGACATAACAGTACGTATATCGTTTAAGAGAAGAATTATATTGCAAGTGACAGTAAAAATGGACGGTTCATGTCAGACACACCGTATCCCCCGACAAAAATTTCTTTTCTTTATAAATTAACCATTCCTATTTTTTCTTCTATATTCTGTTTACTACTTAACAAATTATACACTACATAACAAATATTTTATTCGTGCCTGCATACTTATTTAAGTCGAAAATTTAAATAACATTTCTGCCACTTCTTTATTTCAATTTCCAAACTAATTTATAAATCCCCAACAATCTCCTTTTCTACTTCCTCTACATGGAAAGCGATATTTATGTTCATTATTTTCGAAATATTCGATACACGAAAAATATCGAAGAAATACGTTCCGTAGAATTTCTACCGATTTACGCAGTTACGGAGCATCGAGCACAGCTTTTGACGAGTAGCTCCGTGTGTTACCCGAGAAGACGAGCTATGTGCAAGGATCAGGCACCCACGCTTCGATACCCCGGAATAAGTTAAACCACGTAACTGGATCTCGAAACCGTTCTTTGAAGCGCAGCATGGAAGAACGATGTCGTCGTCGGTTCTCCTTTCGCCCGATAATGATAACCTTGGAGCGGATCGAGATCGACGTCTCAACTTCAGAAAGACGAGTCTCGATTTCGACGGATCGATCTTCTGGAGTACCCTATATGCCGACTGATATCACGATCCATGTATATAGATGCGTATGTTGTAACACCTTGTTTACGAGTTGCGATCGTATGCCTCGGCAATGCAAGCGCGACTTCGCACTGTCTATTATTTCTTCTACATTCGTGTTCTTGCTCGTGGCAATTTTGATCCTTCAGCTGCGTGTAATCTTTCAGAAGGTAAAGTTAGACTAGAATAAGACTTCATCTAGCAATGTACAATATTGAAATTCAAGAAAGTGGTGCTTTTAGTATTTTGATCCTCAAGATATGTTTAAAAGTATGATAGAAATATGACGAAAGACATCACTTTCTCTTAATACCACATCAGTCTTTCTTCGTTGGAGATATACAGAACGTCGTAATATCATCTTTAAATACTACATATTTAAATATCATAAATACTGCACAGTTTTATTAATTCGATTACAACGAGTTAAAAAATCCTAATTTAGTATCTCGTGGCTCATTAGTTCCAATCTAACAAAATAGAAATGACATGACTGGACAACATATGTACTTTCGAAAATGATCACTTTGATCGAAGTTTTCAATTGAAATTAGGGTTAGTCAAATTAACTGTCTTCAATATATATTAGTCGGCCTATTAATGCCCTCATTTCAGAGGAGACATTTCATTATTTGTAGATTTATTTCACAAATTAATTCTCGGTCCGTATTCTTTGCACCAGCAAAAATGAAGTTGCTCAATAAATTATTTTACACTCGTTCGCGTGACAAATAGGTGATAAATGCACGGTGCGACCATACGTGTCTTGCATTTCATTACACACTGGAATAATCGAACTCAACGTCCGAACGCGTGTAACATTTTTATCGCGCCCATCATTTACAACGATCCACTGTGTCCACTGGAACGCGCGACGGCTAATATTTACGTAAATAAATGTTGATTATCGCCTGCGAATTGAAATCGCGCTGGAAAATTTTCATGCGAATTGAAATTCGAATAACGTAATGATGTACCATTTGGTGATTCAATCATGATATTTCGTAAAAGCGAGATAATTATAAATGCTATTTCTTTGTATGAATCATTTAGATTCAGATAATTTTTCAAATTCTGATTGTAAAAAAGATTGTAAAAAAGTAAAACGATGAACTTATACTTTAACATTTTCAGAAAGAGCAGAAGTAACGGTCACTATTAAAAAAAATAGCAATTACAGCGTGTAAGGAGAATCTTTATTGTTAAAGACGGAGTGTGTTAGTTGTTCGGGGTTTACTTTGGCAGCGTCATCTTAATAAAAGCTCGTCCGAGTTTTTGGGTGCAAAAAGGGGAATCGGACAGCGTTTAATTAAGCCAATTGAATCGCTCCACTCGGCGAAAAGTTTGCTGTTGGGCCGAAGTGAATTAGTTTCGCCTAAAAAGCTTCAAGAAGGCTGATAATCAACCGTCGAATAAACCCTTTCTCATCTCCGTGCCATAGAATTTCACCTTGGTTACAATGAGCGAATTTAATTAGAAACAGCTACTGTTGATGGTTTTACACCATTGTACCACTACAAATACAGAGAAAAGGGACAAAAAGAAAAAGGATTAGACCAATAAAAATGGAAATAAAATAAGAAGAAGAGTAAAATAAAATAGCAGAGGAATGATATTTATACGAAAAGCATCGCTCTTCCTCTACTCGAATTTTTGAATAGAGCTAAAAACTGAAAGATCGTCCATTCGCTACGACCCGCTAATTACGAACTTAACGGAGAAAATTCCATGGAACTTCGTCTAACACGGACACTTCGATGAAGATAACTCGAAGAAGCAAGTCGAAGAGGGGTGGATCTGTAACCGTCGAAGTAATCTCCCCTTGTTAGGGGTGAAGGGCGAAGAGGAGATGGAGAAGCAGGGTCGACGAGAAAGCAAGGAAGCTGGCTGGAAGTGCTGGGCGATCTTTCGAACTCCGGACTCACATCAATTAATGCCAAAACTCTGAAGGGGACTTCAAAGGAGATGGCTGGTCCATTATTCGACCATCGCGACTCACCCTTGCTGCTGTCGTTTCCGGTCCAGCTTTATCCGGCTGAATGGCATCCACTCCAAGAAGGAGAGTCGCTTTAGACAATAATCCGAATCTGCGTCCTTTTACTCTGGGCCTATCACGCTAACGATTCGCTCTTCATCATCGGGAACACGCGCAGCCTATCAACTAGACGACGTCTTTCCACGTTCTGAGACGATGCTCATTATTTCGTTGTTGTTTTACAGGGAACATGGTCAACCTGCTAATTGTCTGGCTTTTCTTTCGCTTGTGTTTGTTGGTCTCATGATTGACCCAATGAAAGAATGGACAAAAGGGTTGGATGAGGGAGTTGATTTGGTGCGTGAGTACAAGGACCGGATGATTAATTTGCACTTATATTCATTTAGTATTTCTTAATTTATTTAATATAGTATATTTTAATTTATTTTATGAGTTGAAGTTTGAGATACATTCGTCCAGTTTCGTTGATCAATCATAAGAGAAGATTTATCAGCATTGACAAAAACACAGCATTTTTATTTAATTTAACGATGTAAATTACTTCTTCACACGTTCGTTATTAGCCATAATAAATTGTAGTTGATTTTAATTAATTCATTGATTCATTATACAAACTTCCTGTGCAATATTAATTAGCATACGTGTGTAAATAAAATATGTATATTAAAAGGAATTACGCACATTGGTCACACTCCTACAAAAGGGAACATACAAGAAGGAACTCGTTATTATACTTCACTCGGTAAATCCGTTTAACTACTCTAAACTAATTTCACCCTACCAATGGTGAAACCGCAGTATGAGAAAAACAATTTGCAGCAGAGGAAGTCCGAAAGTAAAAACCTAACAAAAGTATAAAAATCAATTCCCCAGGTTGCATCGCGTGCAATAATAGTATCGTTTCAGGAAACACTCCTTTGAACCTCTCGCGCAATCGACAGCTTGAGCGAGCTGCAACTGCTCGCATGCATAGCGTTAGTCTTTAAGAAACTTCTATCGGCGCTACCACGCTATGCGAATCTATGGTACATTTCTGATCTATGATAAATTTCATTTTCTCGGCTGCTCTTTTGAAAATCATGTACAAAAGATTATTCCCTAGTGCGATAAGCTGGTAGATATCTACACTGTAGTAATATAATAACATAATAAGTATAAATGCATTTCAAACATGCAAGATTTAATCTTTTAGCATTCGTGGACGTGATATTTTACAGTCATTCATGCAACATTGCAAGTGAGATATTTCTCGCATTTCATAATATTTCTTTGACAGACGAATACTTTTTTTCGTGTAAAAGAAACATGAGACAAATTTCTCTTGAACAGCTTCCTATCTCTTGACAACTGTGGACGGCAAATATATTGCAATCTTTATGTAAATGTATAAATTAAATACCTTCCATCCTAATAAAAAGAAATATGAAATGTCTCATCTATGGATACCAAAATTTAATCAGAATTCAACCGTGTTTCATATTACTTATTTTCGCCCAATTTCATCGCGAGAACGTTCCTCGCATCGAGTCGACTTCTACAAATGTCTATGATTATCGTCCGCGGAAATGGTTTATACGGTGCGGCCGATAAAAAGACGCGAAGAGAGTTGAAGACGAAAGAGAGGTAAAAGATAAGGTAGGACGAGAGGAACCAGTTAGATAGAAAGATAGGAAAACTGTTGGGCGTAGGGAAGTTGTGTGATGGGTGGACGAGTGACGAGCGAAGAAACGAGGGGAGGTAGCACTGTGCCAGGAAAATCGGCCCGGCGAAAATAAGCTTAATCTCGCTGAGTGAAATCGCTGCCAAATGTAATGCGTCTCCTGTCGATGAGAGAATCCATCGCGAGCCGGCGGCCAGCTCCCTTTTCTGATGCGCGAATCGACCCTTCCTTTGCACCCTATTTCAACTCGATCCTGGAATCCCCTTTTCCTTCTTCCCTCGTGTACACGATCGTCGCCTCTCTGTTTATTCTTCTTTTCTCGGGACGTTCTTTTAGCCGTCACGTACCACCGACCAATCCCGTATCGATGGATTAACAGGCGAGGAATGAAGGGAAAACAGAAAAAGAACCACAGAGCGTCGAAGATGTAAAAGGGGGTTGAAAAAAGAAACGAGGCTATAGTAAAGAGAGGGAAGGGGAGACGAACGAAATCCGCAAGCGGCGCGTGTTTCAAATATTTTATTTCTGCTTGCGTTGGCAAAGCCACGCGAACGTTGCCGCTTTTCTATCCGGTGTTCGGTATTTCTGCTTTACAGATACGTACGGTCGCCAGTAAAATTCGGGCGGCTCCGTGTATACCGCCGAAAGAAGGAGGGAACCTCTGGCGTCGATCTTTTGATCGGGTCAAATTTCGCCAAAATTGCTGGACATTTTCTTTCTCTTATTTTTAAGTAATTAGCGCCCACGTTATGATATTATATAATGTGATTTTAATTTTTCAAATTCTGAGTTATTGGAAACATAGAATAGGTACTAAAGATAGCAAAGCAAAACTTTTGAGCTTCAGGGAACATTTTTCGTATAGTGATACTATAGATGTGAGATATTCGAGCACTTTGATTTATGTAACGTGTGATCGTGAAAAGGCCTAGGTAATAGCGCTGCTTTCTCTCCATAATACGGAAAGTGACCTAAAGAATCGGTGAAAAGTAATCACAGAAAAGCTAAAAGCTTTAAAAGCGCGAGATTTATTGAATGGGGTATTGAACAGAATACGAGTAAACGAAAGGGAATAAAAGTAGAGGGAGAAGCGAAAGGGTGGACGTGATTGTGAAAACGTTATGTCTTAGTAAAGTACTAAATAACGTAATCGTGTGCGTGACAATCTTATTTATTATTATAGAGATCAGCAGTGAGCCTATCGCGATGACAGGCAAACGAAGATAAAAGGTAAGAAAACTTTATCACGAACTCGAATCGATGTGACTACGAAAATTAATTTCCTGTTCGATCATCGTCCTACTTTTCTGAGTTTATACATATATCTGATCGAACAGTTTGATGAAATTTGTACGAAAATTTTTATGCTTTACCACAGATTCATAAATAGGAGAAGTTATCAAATTCTTTCATTTCTAGAGAGAAGTACAAAAATTCTAAATTTTTATGCATTGCAATAAAATATTTCACGAAATGTAATAATATACTTCGTTCATTAGATACTACGAAATTCTATCAATCTTATATCAAAAATTAAAAATAAATATTCGAAAAGAGATCACGTATGACAAATAAGGACGTATTTTCAATTATTACTTCGTTAGAATGTAAAGAATAAGAATCGGCAATTGTATGAAACATTACATGTGTTCTTATTCTGTTCGGTGTCTATAGGCTGTTCTCAAACAGCACTACCTGCCAGTCGAACGTATCTACTAGGAACCTCGATGTTGCAACATTTATACATTTACATCGATAGACGATATAAATACTGCACGATTTTGCTGTAGACCCAGAGACCCGCTGTATACCGCTATTTATGTTCGCGTGGACGTCGCAAGTGAAATCACCATTATCTATGAACTTTCTTCGCGACCTCAATATGCAAATTCGCGCGTATATCCGGCATATCGGAATGTCGAACAAATTGCTTTATGAAATACGTAAGGGGAAGGTCTATATCCGCTTGGATTGGCCGCGAGACGTCACAGGGGCGAATTAAAACGTTCCATTCTTTTCTTCCCCAACAACTCGAAATCGACTTTTTTCCCTCCATTGTGGAAACTTTCAACGCGGTTTCTTCTTTCTGAAGAATGTCACAGGAAATACAGCTATAACGTTAATAAATTTGATTATTCAATCAACGAAACTTCTTTTTATGAAATTTCAAATTAAAATAATCTGGCATAATACAAAGCCAATACCTTCCCGTTTCTTTCTCTTCCGTTCATAAATTTTTTGTATCAGAAAGAACGAACGTATATGATGTTATCCATAATTATTTTAACGATATTTAATCGCGCAAGAAAATCACGTTTCATATCTATCACACTGCAAACAATGGTACACCATCGGCGACAGTAATACCGTTTCAAAATAAATTCTCATTCGTTGTCGCAACAATATCAGACAAATTTCTATCAGATCGGAAAGCCAGTTGCGTGCACTCGCGCTCTATAAATTCAATTACGAAAATGCGCGCGAATTATTTACATTCTATAAAATTTTCGATAACGCGCCGCTCCTACTAAGCCGATGAGGGTCCATTATTCCATCGTTTAAATACATCCCATAAGTAGTTAAAACCACACGCAAAAGAGCGCCGCGCGTTTTTAACCGTCGCGTCGTTTACTTGTTGTTCTTTCATGTTCGTTAAACAGCGTAAATGTATATTGGAAGTATAAATGAGAATTGCATGTAAATTGAAAACTGGATAGCATATTATATATCAGATTAAATATTACATTTCTCTTACTATTAGAATATAAATCAATTTGCATTTTTAAAATCTATAATTCGAATATTTAACGATATTTTTATATACTTATTTGATTATAGAATAAAATAAGAATTATAATTAATTAAGTCTGAGAACTAATAATCGCAATGAAAAGATTGTAAGAGAGAGGCAAGTAAAATAAAATTTCAGAAATATAAACATATCGCTATAGAAGTTAATGGCGTCTTTGGCTGATAAATAAATGAGATCGAGCAGATTTCTGAGCGCGATTCTTGTCATTTTCTCAGAGGACAAAATGTCACGGATTTATTTCCACGTATGTGCGCGATCTAGTTGAGTTTGTTTGTTTGGACCAACTCGTGGAAGATTTTCATATATATCAGAGCTGTTCCACTTGTTTTGTGAAAGTCACTTGTGGATGAATATTAATTTTAGTTTAAATAGATCTGGGAGATGAATCGAGCCAGGCTAGGCACGAGCCATCAGTCTGAATCCGTGAGCGAGAAAAGCAAGGACATGCTATTCAAGGAACATGTATGAATTTCATCCACGATGATGGTGGAACGTTGTATGATAATCAAGTTTCTAAGGATGATATGTCATATTTGCCATATTTTCCATTACATACTTGAATAACAATTTTTAATTCAGAGCTTTATGGTATATGGATCACATATATTTACAAAATTACGTTTTTTCAAATTAAATAATCCTTAGTTACTTCTTTTTTCCAGACTGGAAGTCGTAATCGTAATCTTAATGCTATCCTAGGATAGTAAATCTTTAGTTTCTCGACTCTTTTCATAAACTTACCTATTCAGCTGGTGGAGAAATTCAACATTTGCATACTTTTAGCGATTACGACATCGAAAAGATTAAAACTCGTAGTTTTAAATTCAAAGTTTCATAATTCTAGGATTAAGATAGCAATTTTGTTTGTTATCAAGCATCGGTTTTTCTATTCTTCGATCTCTCATCGAACTTAAATCGCATTCAGCGCATCCAAAGTACGGAACAACATTTTTACCGCTATCATAACAGCGTGCAGCCGCGCGGTGCCACAATCGCCCATCTTCCGCGTCCCAGAAAATCCGATAATTCCACCCGCAACGCCGAGCAGAGGGGTTTGAAAAGCACACGAACAGGAAAGGGCGAGGGAAAAGGAACAAAACGAATAACAACGCAGACGTTCGTTACACCTCCGTGCGTGTATGCTAGGAATTAAAAGAGAAACGCTGCAACCGCGCGGAATAATATTGTTCCCGATGATATAAGCGAGTTATTGCAACGATTAAACGCATTCTGTGCGTCGAGATCGTGCGGTAACTCGAAAATAATTTCTACATCATCGTAGGTGTCGTATTCGATTTAAAACCTGAAATTTTCATTCGCGTTGATGGCATAGTAATTCGAAAATTATTACTGTAATGCAGCAACGGGCTAACGGAGATGCAAAGGAGCTTAATATAATTTGCGCCGATGTAAATTAATGAATCCATGTTAAGTTATAATCTGTAGATAATTAATATGGAAGTAAAAGAATTGAATTAGTTGCTTGGAAGATTCAGACATTGTGCAAATATTGAGAAAATATTTGAAAATAGTTACATCATGGTACAGCGACGCTAGTCAAATTTATCCAAAGCATAATATATACACTGTAATACTACTATATTACTATATAATATAGTATAAATATAGTATACTATAAAATATAGTATAATACTATACTAATATATACACTTAGTAATATTAATACACTGATAAATGACATATTGAAAGTTACACACATCTCGTTGGACATACAATTTTTATGATTCTACAATTTTACACGTTCTATTCTAAAATGTAATTTATGAAATTCACCTGTTACTATTAAGTAGGTTAGCACAAATAATTTGAAATTTGAAATTAGAACAGTCAAATATTTTTTTAATAATATTGTTGAATTGCGTCCGGCAGACCAAAAATTAGTTTAACCTACAAAACCAACAACATACTCCACTTAACTTTGCAAAGCGCATTGCACCTAAAATTATCGTATCATCAAACCTACCCTCTTCGTATCAGCCCATAATCTCGCAAAGAACTGGCGAAGAGGATGATATCGAGCCCGTTTCGGAATTCACGCGAGGCTCGGTCGCGGGCAATCATCAATCACTACATGCCAGGTTGCATGACGGCCGTGCAAACACAGGTGCGCTCGCTTAGCGTCGGAATCTCTTCGAATAACTCCAGGGACCGTTCGTCCCAGCCGGCGTACGGGCGAATACGTTGCGGCTTCTAGCGCCTAATAACCCGCTCGTCGATCGCAGTTCCATGTAATTATGGATTCACCGATACGCGACGACGCGGCTGTGCAGCAGCCAGCCGCACACAGACGAGCGTACGCGTGCGTACGTGCACCGAACGAAACCACCAGCATCCCTGAACGCGGCTATGCACGTCCCTGCAACCGCAGCCGCCCTACGCTCGAGAAACGCACGCCGCGTCGCGGCGCTCCTACGAGGCAAGAGGAGAGGAAAACAGGCAGTGTGCTACCATCGGCATACATAGGAGGACACTATCTGCAGTAGCAGACGTCGCTGAAGATGTGGCAGGGGTTGCTAGAGAGTTACCGCCGGTTCATTTACCGGTATTGTTGCACGCCACCCTTCTCAATTCTCCTCTACGTAGTTGCACCATCGTGCGACCATCCCCTTCCCCTAGCTTTGCCTCCTTCTTCCGATGCAACACCCTCTCTATCCTTTTCTCTCTCCCTCTGACGCGCTGCACCAGACGTCCTGCGCCCTGCGGCAGCCTACATCCATGGACATTCAACGACGAGTCACAAGACTGCATGTGTGCGAACGATTATAACGGTTGTTTACGTTGCTACGGGTCGTTGACAGGTACGCCGGTGTATCTATATTAGATCGTCACGTGGCAAGGATCGGCGGTGTCGATGCGTCGAAGAACGACATTAGTAAGAAAGAATTTAGTTGTTTGGCTTTTGGTGGCTCTAATGGGGTTCATGATGAATTGCAATGAGTTGGGGAAGGGATTTATAGGTGTACTTCGAAGGTTTGCTTTTTTATCATTGTCGAGATGACAGGATTGTGGGGGGACTTACGACGCGATTTGGGTGTTTGTTGATGCTTATTATGGGATGAAGAAAGGGAGAGTCGTCGGGCACATGTTTTGACGAGTCAATTAACTTTCTGGTAGAAAGTTGGAAATACAAAGCAGTAGTATTTTTTCAAATTTATGTGAAGACTTCAAAAGTGTTTCTATTATATTCGTAAAGAGATGTTAATATGTTAATTATTATCTTATAAAATCTAGAAGCTTGGTTTTTTAATGAGACATATAATGAGACAACGTACTACAATTGATAGAAAAAAACTTCCATAAAATGCACGGCATTACGTCATTAGATATTCATTAAAAACACTATGAGACAATGGAACAAAGCAGAAGCTGAATTGCGAACAAGACTGCGTCACTGCGAGACGAAGAAGGTGCGCGACGCATGGCTCACGTCGAAGAACAGCATCAGCGGGAGAGACGAAGAACGGAAAAAAAGACTTTAATTAGCGACAATTAACACGCTCGTAGGTACGCGTATCAAAGCATGCACTTCCGGCATTGCATCGCATGAATTCGAAATTCATCGTGCTCTTTGAAATGCTCGCTGCAACGAAAGCATCCTCGAAAAACGGGGAGGGAGGAAGGAGAACAAAATCAACCAAAGCAAAGGAAACTGTATAATTTGTTGCATCCAATTGTCACTTCGCAAACAGCTGCGGGACATCACTGCGAACGCGGAAAATTTTGAAAACTAGCGATGTCCCTTATGCTTCTTTACGATTGAAAAGGAATATTCCCTGTTTACGATTATTACTCTAAACGATCGTTTCAATTCGTTTCGTAAGAGGAGACGGGATCTATCTTAATGGACGCATCGACTGAATTAAACGTCGTTTCAATCGCCTCTATATTTGGATTACGTAAATTCTCTTTATTGGTCTCTCCGTTTCCGCGCGGCTCGGCCGCTGCATACAACTCGTTTTATCGGAATCGTTTTCTAAGCCAATGTATTCAACTATTATTGTTTTCAACTATATTCATCCCTGCAGAATGTTCGATTCATTTATACGTTCGCTATCTCAAGTTCGAGCTATTTTTATAACCTTGTGGATCATATTGATCAAAAGAGAAGTTTTGTATTTAAATAGTATCAAAAAGGTTGAACAAAATTTAGGTATGAGTTTCACATGTTAAAGAAAAAAAAATTTCAATAAAAATATATCCAAGAGTATATTCGTTGCAACAATTTTCCATGTTTATTTAAGTTTTTGTATAATCCTTTTAAAATAACCTGTATAATATAAATAAGGATTTATTCGTCTAACCTGTTCCGTATTTTTATACATTGATACATAAACGCGTGAACTAATTACATTTTCAACAAAAATTAGTCATACGTCATCGCTTTTTTAACCTCTTTGAGTAACATTACCAAGTGGTATTGCTTTGACTCAGTAGTCCTCTGCCACGACGTTTCAAAAACATCAAAGGCGCTCTGTACCGAGTAATGCAACCCTAGCTCGTTCCACCGAAAACAATGCTGCAATTAAATAAGAACTTGACGACCGTTTATGAGAAACGCGGTATCGAAAACATCTACTTCCACGATCGTAAAACATTTGACTTATTTGAAAGAAATTTAGCGGAGGGACGAATAAAACGGTGGAATTGAACGTCAAAGAGGTAGGATAAATTTCGCGTCGTTTACCCCGATCGAAACGATCTCGTGAAAGCGCAGACGAAAAGTAAACTGGCAAAGCTTCCCGAACATTTTCCATTATCGAAACGGATCGTATCGTTGTAGAAACTCGGGACAGCCGCTTGGAAAGTGTCAATTCGAAACAGACAAGCGTGTACATCGTAGGTTTCTCTGTAGACGATAGCTAGACACTCGTCTTTGACACGCGCTGAACCACCCTGGCTCGGCCATTTGCAATTAAAAACAATTAATTACACTGCAGCCCGGTGCCGCTCCACGCCCATCGTTTTTATTTATGCAATCTTGTCTTTCTGACACTCTCCGGTCTCCTCTCTTTCTCTTTCCCTGCTTCTTTTCAACGTGCATGCAGCGAGGAGTACAAAGCCGGAGGAGAAACGAGACGAGAGAAAAAAGGACGCGAATCGCACGACTTCGCCCGGGAATGTTGAAGATACTTGAGATTCTTTCGAGCGGCTCAGCATCCACGTTCACGCGCTCCAGCGAACTTTATGAATGCCAGAATTCTTTTTCTACCGCGGCAATCGCCTTCGTTTTGTTGCTTAGTTTGACTTCTTCGAATGCTGATTCGACGAACGGCTGTTCTTGACCATTTGTTCCGAGTCGCGCGAATAACTTGTAGAAAAATTTCTTGTTTGCACAGATATTTTTAGTAATCCATAGAATTTTGTTTAATTATATATTCACGGAATTCAGTCGGATTTTGTGGGGTGTTAAGTGGAATATGAAATTTGATGAAAATCAAAATTAATGAAGGACTTTCTACATAGTACAATAATTTCTTAACACTTTATGAAAATTAATTTCGTTATCACATTTTAGTTTGTGGAGATAACGGTTTCCTTTCGTTTGTGACTTCATTCGTAATTTCACAACCAAACTACAACTTATCGAGCACAAGCAACAGTCTGTACTATCAAGCGAAAATATACATTCACTATCGAGACGATTCTTAAACCGTGTTCCTCCTTCGTTCGTCGACACCTCCTGCTTACGGAATGAAACAAAAAATGCACCGTTTTAAAATCAACAGCAGAAGAATTCCAGCGCGGCAAACAGGAAATCCGTATTATTCCCGGCAACAAATCGTGATAATCCGTATCGCCGACAGATAGCTATCACGTGTTCCCTAGGAGCGAAGAAACGCGAAATCGATCGAGATCCCGCGGTTACACGATCCTTTCGTCCGCATTGCCGGCGAAACAGCAGTGCCAACATGGGCTATAAATAATTCATGAGGGTGCCTCGATAACGAGTTTACGAAGAATCGGAAACAAGGAAAGCCCGAGGAAAACGGCTCCTTCAAATCCGCGTGTCGACTCGTCGAAAGGTTCGCGAAATAGATAACGATCGGAACGTTGAAGCAGAAGGGGAAATCTTCTGTGAAGAGGAATAGTAAAAGGGACGACGATCAAAGCAGGGAATAAAGTTGGTGTTAAGCCATTAATAATCCACGTTACGAAACACCCTTTTTCTTCGTGATCGTAAGGTTTCCTTGGAACGTATCTACCGTACAAATGCATATCACCCAATAGCCATATCTGACGTGGTACATGCGAGACACATGTGTCGCCTTGCGTTTTATTAGCTTACGCCTGTCCAACGTAATTTGCGGAAGGGTTCTGTAGACATTGGGTCAGTCGCTGGAGAAAAAAAGACTATCGCGTGCAGATGATATGGATTACGCGAAACTAGGTTGGAATCTTCAATGAGATTTGCGAACCACGGAGAGGTTCCTGGTTATTGTGCGGCAGAGTCACGCAGGAATAAAATGTTGAACGAGGGATTAGAGGATTCTTGAGAACCCGTACGTTTTCGAGGGTGTTCGCCAGGGTCGTTGAATGGGGCGAATTTAGAGGATTGTTGATATTGCGAACCGTGGATCAGAAAGGGGAAAGAATGGACGAAATGGTAAAATATTAAATATAGCAAGAAGAATATGGAAAAAAGCTTGATCTTTGAACTTTCTAATGTTGAATGTTTAACTTTTCTAATTCTAGCTACTACATTTTGTGTTTTTGAATTCAAATTTTAAATTAAAGTATTTAGAATATAGATTCACAAATGCAAATGTATCATAGCGTAACGTTGCAGACATACGGTGAAAATTACGTTGGCTCTCAGCTGACGCGAGTTCTTCTGCTTTAGTTTTCAATTATGCCGTTTAAAATCGACCCTTCGAGACAGATCTGTACACACAGAGTTACCCGTCTCTCAGCCGTAATTGATTTTATTGATCTATCGTCGCTTACGTATTGATTAAGCGTCGGTAATTGACATCCGGCTTAATGGAAAGGTAAACCGATTAACGATAACGACGTCAAGGAAAAGAGGTATTACTTTGCCTCGATTAATCAACGCACCTGTTTCACGCCAGGAATCGACACCCACGTGTTTACATGCAAATGGCCATGCGTCCCCGGACACCTGTCCTCATCACGGTCACAGGTAACCAGCTTTAAACTCGCTCTCTCGCCGTTCTTTCCTTTCTCCGTCTACTCTAATACGATGAGTGTCAGTTTCCATGCGTTTCGCGTCTCTCGAGCAAAGAATCGACGGTGAGTTGCACGGAAAATTCATTGGAAATAATATTGTTTGTATTACATAATATAGATGACATTTAAACATAATTGTTCAAATAGAATTAAAATGTTCAAATTACTAAATCACAAATTTATTCAATTGATTTGTTCAACATTGTATTCTTTGATCAACCTGTTTTCATTTTTCAGTCCTTGCGGCGTCCTACACTTACACGCTAATTCACATTTGCTCGATCATTACACACATGCGAATCAGACTTAATTAACCGTAATAATTTATTATTAAACACGTAAATAAACTGGTAATCGATAATACAATAACGTTGAACCAATGTCAAGCATTATTACTAGTACATGTATCTCTGTGAATATAATGTATTCATTAAACGTTACTCCATAATGTATAGTTAAATGAGGAGATTACGAAAACATGGGGATAACATTTTCTCAAATAAAATCCATATTGGTGAAAGTTCCTGCAAATTCTAAAATATTCTCTTTACTTCGAAACTCAAAATTAGGAACGGGACGAATCCGTAGAATTTACAGAAAATCTACAACGTTGGAAGAAACCTAGGTTACAGCACACAGGAGGCACGCGACGTCTCGACGAAGAAATTGCGTGAATCGCGGCAGAACGTATTGGAAAAATTGTTGACATAAATTCCGAAGTAGCCGCACGACTTTAGACGTCGGAAAAGTTTCCGCGTCGAAGCGGAAGGTTACCAGGAAACCTATGTACATTTGTACGTGTGCACACATGTACGTCGCTCGATAGTTAGTCGATTTCCTCGGCGGTGCATCTGAAAAATACAGTCCGGCCGATGAATAAGTATCCCGACAGGGCCATTTATCTAAATTATATTTTTGATCTCCGGTTGCGTTTACCCTGATGCACGAACCCAGCGAAATTATGACCACTGCTAAATCGATACTTTCTTCCACATTTGCTGACGTATAATCGTGTATCCATGCACGACAATCTCGCACACGTCGGCGAGTTTGAGAAAATGAACTTTTCACGCAATCGCCACTACCCGGATAAACATTTTGAGGATTTATTTCTACTTTTCACGGGGCGCTACTGGGTCAAACGGAGGCTTCTGTGTGATTGTTATAGAATCAACGACGCTGTTATCCCACAGAAATATCGATCCAATCCTTCTATAATTCGTTCGAGTACAGAAGCGAATCCATTTCTTTCTTAAATCTCAAATCTGAACTTTCACTGTTCTCTCTTAAATTCTCTTAATCTCTTAGAAGCACTCGATCTGCTTCACACTTTATCAATCTAGAGTAAGTACTACTTTTCATCTGCACATTCATCGCTTCATTGTAAGCACTCTCGCTATAGGAATATCATAAACCTTCAATTTTTCCATAAAATATGTTTCTTCTGAACAACTGAACACTCTAAACAAAATTTCTCTTAATCATTTCATAAGATCCTTCCATTTCTAAAGTAACATGCTTTTAGATTACGTAACTACTTATTTCACTGATTCACCCTAAAGCCAGTACAGTCGTATGTCCTAGGATGCATATGCGGTAGAGCAAAGATATATCGACCGATCGACTTCACTGCGTAACAGGGAAGCGAAAACGGAAAGGCGTAGCTTGGCACCTGCAGCGTCGAGCCGAAGGTATCCTGGTGCGTAAATCAGCAATAAAGTCGGCAGTAAAACGTTAATAAAGCTCGCTCAGTGGCCGGACTTGCAACGGCTGGGCCGTTGTTAGCATGGAACTACACGGGGACCTGGAGGGTGAAGGGAAAGTGGGTCAGGGGAAGTCGTAATAAGTGTGTGTACGCACGCAGCTTGGATCGTTACGCGCTCGCCGCTGAAAAGTCGCGTCTCTTTCATTCCTCTGACGTGTTTTCCCTCACAAACGACGGTGCTTCGTTCCGCGTTTGTTCGCAAAAGTCACGGCCTTCTTTCCTTAATATTCGCCTTCTTCCTTCCTCGTCAGAGAAAAACTCTACGAAGAAACGAGCTATAGCTATAGAAGCAACAACCTCGTTCAGATTACTCGAGTTGTATTTATACAGTGAAGTTGGTTGACTTGGACTCCTTTGAATCTAGGTATGTCTTCTGGCTTCCGGTGAATATCTAATGGAAACCTGCTGAATACTTACATAGCTGCGTTTCAAGATATCTGTGTCTAATTTTAGTTACTTTTATGTATATAAGTGAAGTACTCTACCTAGTTTTTAGATCGTCACGGAATACATTAGTTTCTATAATATATAAATTTAGGGAAACAATAATGTTGAGAATTGTGGATCTTTGAAGCCGAAATAATGTTACAGGAACACTAAATTTACACTTGGAATCAATATTAGAATAGTTATATATTTATATATATTTTATGGACGATTTCTTATATATTCAACGATACACACTTGCACGCGTCTCAGCACTTTCTTCTATACCCGACTGTTAACCGACTGAATAGTTTACATTCATCTGTTTTCGAGACGCCGCGCGCACACATACCTCCACACACTGATACCCCCACACAAGTATCTCTACTACGCATTTAACCCAGTCCAGCACAGAAAATTATACATATCTCAGCAAATAATTCTAATTTTGTGTCAGCAAGATATATAAAATCGTATTCGAAAGATATTTCGAGTGAAATAGATAGCAGATTCATAGTGGAAAATGGTTTCAAATTGCTTGAATTTGGGTAACATAACTAGAGTCCGCACGCACTGATGGCCCGAGCCAGTAGATTGATGTCGATTATGCACAGACCAACTCGGTCGAGGTTCAGGATGTGAAATTAACGATCAGTCGATGGAAAATAGAGGTATTTTGGATGAAACGATTGAATCGATGATATTGATAGCAAAACAAATTTATCTCCTAACCTTTTGATTGCAAAATAAGCATATACTTATATATTCTTAGGAAATTATTACGTATTACGAGAGGTGTATGCTCTCAATATATTTAACGTGGTTAAATAGATTTCTTACTTAATTAATGTATTCTCGCATGTAATAAAAGATTTTACACGGATGATACTATTCAGTAGGGAATTGGTATTACTAATTAAGAAACGAGTTACAATTATTCACTAGGAAATAATCCTCTTACGAGGAATTAAAAAACAAATGGTTTTATTTAAAAATAACTAATAATATACCGTAGACAAAGAGTTGCTACCAAAAGTCGATCTAAAAACCGAATGTAGTTCGCTTTGTGAGAAGATCGAAGCACTGATCAAAGATTTCCTTATTTAGAATGGTATAATTTCATGTGAAAAGATCAAGGTTGAACGTGAAATGTCAAATGTTATACATCGTGCAGTGATAATAAAGTATTCTAAAATTTTGAATTAGGGATTGCTCAAACCGAACTACCAAAATAGACGACGGTGGAAAGTTAAGGTTCGTTAGGAAATATCGACACAATGTTCGACCACGATCTAAATTTATAGGCAACGAAATCGAGGTCTGGTACACGCATTGTGCGTCACCTCGAAGCTATTTAGACTTGTCCTGTGTGCCCAAACGCTGCTATAAATATCTAAAAGCTATCCTCTAAAAAGAAGTCGCTCTTTAAACACGTCTTATATCCGTTTAGCGACATATAATCGCGCTTTTACGCCTAGCAAACAGCAGAAAGTTAGTAGAAATACAGACAGACCAAACAAAACAAAAATACCATGCTTCTAATATAATCAAAGTAAACGTTAAATAACGAGAGTTAATATATCAAAATTAAATTAGATTGCAGAAACATACACCGCAAATCATATTCATCGGAAAAGAAATTCTCGACTTTGGTGCGAAGATTCCACAAAACGATAAATAGCAAAAAAAAAGCAGAAAGGTAAAATGAAAGTATACGAGAAGTCTAGATGAGAATAGGTTCGGACGAAGTTGGAGTTTTCTACAGGTAAAACCTGGATCAGAGATCAAAGTTCTCGGTTCTTGGGAATTGGCGAAAGAGCCTTGAACGATGGTGGAGATGAGGTACGTTAGTGTGAACATCGAACAGAGAAGTATTACAGGTATCTATGTAGAACTAGACAACTTGCCATCTCTGGGCCGAACTGTAACTCGATACGGAGAAACTTGACGGGCCCTGCCACTGATTAGAAGCGCTCCAACGAGTTTCTCCCGTGTCGGCATCGAGGATTAGGCAGAAACGTTGGGAGAACTGAGGCGGAGGAGAGAGAATGAGGCTGCCGCAAGACGGCGCGGCGGCGAATGGAGGATCGAAGAAGTTGCGACATGTAAACGAGTGAATGTTATCTTATCAAACTATGCAAATCGACCAGCTTCGCTTGCCAAGCATATGTGTAATCGTAAAGTATATGCTGTTTATAGGGTAGATTAACACCATAAAATACCACGATCGAGTGATAATATGGCGAGCTTCAACACCTTCTGAATGAAATATATATCGGTGAGAATTCTAATGCCCCAAGTCAATAAAGTGTAATTATAAGGTCTGGGTAGTGAGATATAATAAATGGGAGTGGTTGATTTTCCTGTTTTTATTAAGTATTTGAATGTTTAATTTATATGTAAGGCTAGACATATACGCACATATACATTTATCAATTTCTATACTTCTATAGTAAGATATTTCTAGGTGCGCGAGTTACATAAAATATGTCATCGTATCTCTTGTATATTTCTATATACAGAACTATGTTTATACAAAGCACCAAGAATAGATTAGAATCTTTAGGTAGGAAAATTGAGGGTAACTCGGTAATTCTTGCGGAATGTTAACGGGATCAAATTAAAGCGTAAAACTACGTAAGTTACCTAGAGCGGAGTCAGTTCAATTTGTCAGTAGCTTAATCAAATCTACGCTTTGCTCGAGATCAAAGCCATTATAAATTCCACTGATTAAGAGCACGATGAAATAAAAACTTGTAATTGACCACAAAACCTGACGAGACGAAACAATGTTCTGTGGCGGACTCTCGTTATCGATCGTGAGAAAATGCCCCGGAAGGAATGTCTCGAAAAATGTGCGTTATTCGTGTTTGAAACGGATGAAGAGGATTCTTCTATCCCGAGACTGGAAAGTTTTGTAACAATACTTCTCACACGAACATCAAGAATTCATTAAGAAATGCCTGGTGGCCCGACGGGCGAAGCGAAGAGAAACAGATGCCGGTTTAATTTGTCTTTGCGAGCGAGCACGACTTGGCACAGCTTGTAATTATCGCTCGAAATTCCAGCCTGGTAAATTCTTAAGCGTTAAGTGGCAGGATTTTATCTGTCGCATAGTTGCGGTCAATCGTTCCGCCTTCTGTTTCGTATACATCACGTCGAGCAACGAAATCTAAGCATCCATATCGAGCAACATCCTAACGAAACTTAGGTACGTTCATTCGATAATGAACTGACGGGATTTAAACGCGGACGTCCGTTACAAGCCGATTATGGATTACATCGCGTCACGAAGACGATAATAAGCAAATAAGCAGCGAAATTTCGACGGTTAAAGGTTGCTCGACCCGAGTTCAATCCACATTATGTAACGGATTCCGCCAGGTAGAACTTTAAATTGCAAAGAGAGAGACGATTCCAGCGTGGATTACAGTATTCTAGTTATCGTGCTCGGTGTAATTGAAGCAATGGCTTGCTAGCTGTGGAAAGTTGAATTTAATACTTCTCCGCGATGCCACGAGAACCCATTAATGGCAGTGCACAGCGTTATGTTAATGTTCGTATAGTGCACGTTAATACTGTTCTCTTTGCATAATAGACACGAACTTGTAAAGTAAATCTCTGTTAGCACTACCATTCTCTTTCAACAAGGACGGTAGACAATATTAAAGAGATACGGTTCAACTTATAACAAGGACTACAACAATCCTAAGATCGACTGGAACGCAATTTAAATACCTGGTGATTTTTGCAAAAAACAAGACGAATATATCAAAGATAACTTGGAATCATTTCTGAATTTAATTACATGTCCAAGAACGGGGGGAAATGACAGGTCTAGTTAATGTTAGTCACCGTGACAAATAGCAGAGAATTCAGTGGCGGTGGGTTAAATTTGAAGTCACTTTGCTTCGCGTTAATTCATCCTCGAGTTTGTCCCGGTCGCGATACAAACGTTTACGTCTCGACGACGACATTGCCAGCCGATTAAATTGATATTATATTCTGTCGGCCGGCAAAAATCGATTTATCACGTTTTAACGAGCTTTGCGTTATTTACAGCGCTATAATTCCGCGAGACCTCGCGATGTCTCGCTTTATTTGTAAAGTACGTAAAATAACGATGAACGCGAGTAGCGACGCGCTCGCCTTATTTCACGCTGATTGTCTCTCCTGGCCCGCCAGGATTCTCTCCGCCAATTCTCGGTCGGTCGTTACTTCACCGGTCGAGACTAATGTACGATGCACGTGTGCGTCCATGAATGAATCCCAAATCGATGCATTAGAAGCTGATAATATTAGATCAGACGTAATTTTATTCTTAGCAGCTTGGTGTTTCTTGAGGCGAAATGCGAATTACACTGGATTACGTATTTGATATTTCGGCCCCTTTAATTTCTCCATATTCTTATAGGCTAAACGTATAGATCGTTCTTCTGGTATTCTTTTAATTAGAGTAGTGAGATCTCCAATATCGTTAAAATAGCTTGATTCTTGATTTACACTGGCAGTGTAATGAAACCTTTACCGTTCCAAACTTACGTTACATTCTTCGTTACAGTAATATATTTTTATTATTCCAAGCCACCAAAATCTCATCCCTTATTTCAAAGTTACAATTTCACGAGGTGTAGGAAGCAAAAGTTCTCAGAAGAAAGGCCATCGAAACACACTGCCCTCTGGTTCTGTTTCGTGGAAGCATAATTCGTTATCCCATTAAACGCCATCGCGTCGTGTTTCATCGTTACGCGTCAATGTTTCAGCGAAATTCCCAATCGGTTCCGGCGAACAGTTCCTCCGTACACGTGTCTACCGAGTATTAACGGCGGCGTTGCGTATAATGCTCGTCGACAGGTTTAATCAACAATCAAGATCCAAAGTGACAGTGTCCTTAATCACGGACTCGCTTTTGGCCGCGCATGGCTCGTTGATATCGGACGACGATGGTTCACCGATGTTCGACGAAGAACTATTCTCCAAGGAAAGGAAAAGAGAAAAATAACCAGAGAGAGAGAGAGAGGGGAGGAGAGAAAGAGAGAGAGAGGAAGAAAAAGGGATCATCCTAATTTCGTAGTCTTGGCCGGATAAATGGAAAAGCAATCCATGGACCGGCGAGCCGAGGATTAGGAGCTATCATCCGCCGTTACGTTTCAATTCTCATTACCCGAAGACCGCGGCCGAAGGAAAAAGCCGGGGCTTTTCCATTTTTCCATAGATGGCTATGGATTCAGTAGAGATGGAATAGACCGTGCTCGAAAGGTTACAGAGCATTGTTATAAGAAAGGGTTCCTATATTAAAGGAAATGGCGGAGTCAGAGGGAAAGGTTTATCATTGGCTTGATAATTATCGTAGAATGATAGAAATCTATGGCGTTTGTGGTTTTGTTTACAATAGATGATGAACTGATGGTACATTATAGAGCTTGTGAGAGCTGATTTGAAGATGATTGTCTGTTTCCTTGCGGACAGTTGATAAGTAGGAAGGAGATAGATTATGGTCTTGTATCGTTTATAGATTCAAAGAATCGAATAGAATAAAAATGAAGAAAATGTTCGAGAAATTTATATGTAATCAAACATACAAAAATCCCCGAATGTTGCTCTACATATAATTTTACAACACTTCAAATTATCGGCTAATTAGCTAGAATACACGAAAATACGAGGTACTTGTAAAAATTGCGCAAATTCTTCAAGAGGTCCAGGGCAACAATCGCGTGATAATTATGAAACGAATTAAATAAGTGAAAATCGAGGTAAGTTCGTTGATTTCCAGAAATTTTACAATCGCTTCTACATGTTTCTTCTTTCACAATTTTAAAACAACCGCGAACCATAAAAATAAGTTTCGGTTAAGTTGATTGCTCGACGTCGATCTTTTCTGGGCCAGCCAGTAATTAAAATTCGCTCCGTTTTACGAGCACCTTTCAACGACACGGTCGATATTAAGTGAAAATCAATCGACGCTCGGTTAAAGCGTGCTCGGCCATTTCTGTCGCGTTTTTCACCAATTCGCCCCTCGCAAACTTTTCTTTCCCCACTTTTCTTCTTTTTTCTTTTTTAATCTCACAGCAATCGGAAATCTCGAAATTTTTTATTTCTAGAAACTGTTACGTTTCAATTTGAACAATTTTTACAACGCTGGAGGCTAGAATTTTTGAAGAGTATCAATTTACCTATCTCAATTTTATATGTTTATATCGAGATATGTAATACCTTTTCGAAAGGTAAACCCGATGAGCCATCTCTGATAAAATAAAATGCGATTTTCCATTCTGATAGAATATATTTCAATGATAGAAATCACGAATTATTTAAGAGTTACTTTTAAGAGTTACTTTTATTTTTATTATACTAAACTGCTATTCATAGAATACTTTTGTTCCCGTTGAATCTTTAATCGATTAATCGATTAATGTAATAAAAATCACTGATTTATTTCATACTTCCATATTATTCCATATTAGGAGAAAAATCTTTTCTCTAAAACACTTATTATTAAAATATCCGGTTCTTTAAACATATTTGCGAATTACAATTTTTCTTGAAGTAAATTCGCGAATAAATTGAGCCGAATGCATTCGTCGTGGCTCGCATAAATTACAGTGTCACAAACGGCGCAAGCCGCTAATCTCACGCGACGTCACACCCTTTTCCACCTATGCCACGCGACAGGAATAAAAATATTAAAAGGAACAAAATCCTTCCTCTACAGCTTGTCCAAGAAACATATTCAAAAGAAATGGAAAAACTTGATCGATTTACGAACAAAGTTTGTTTCCCGTTGAGCCGTAACGTGGCGCGTGCGAGTTTTACGAAAGTTCCGCGTCCAAAATCAAACGGAATCATTCATCCCTGAAACGAATAGCAACAAAATGGAGAGCGAAGAGAAAGATGGCGAATCAAGAGGACGAGGATATCTTTGGCAGTGGTCTAGCCACGTACTCAGAGATAGGACTGAACGTGTATTGAGGTCTCGATTTCGTTTCAATCTGAAATAAAAGAAAGACTGAACGCCGACACGCTTCGCGATCGGGAGTGGATATCGCAGCGCGGAAAATTACGATGGAACAAGAGGGCACGTACGAGTCATCTCAGAAACGTCGAAGACGAACAGGCAAAGATGAGGGGAGGAATTGAGAACGAGAAAAAGGAAACGAGAGGATGAAAAGGAGCGGCAGGAAGCACGCGAGAAAAAGACGATTGCCAGAGGATTCGACGGTGACAGAGAGGGATAAAGGCGAAGGGAATGCCACTCGTTTCTATCGTCTTCCTTTCGATTTCACCCCATCCTTCTTGCTCCGCGTGCTTCTTCATCCTTCTCACAGTTTTTGTAAGCGCGACGCGCAATCTATCGCGATATGTCGGCCCCAAGATATGGTTGTCGGAGATATAAGGTGGCTAAGTCCATCGATTTAACGATATGTACATATACAGGGCGTCGCAAGATACGTGGGGAATATTTATCGAATTCATTCCAAAAATACAAACAATTTTATTTTTATATTTACACGTCACGTTTTTTACTCTAATTGTGAGGTCCAGGAATCAAAATAAATGACATAAAACACGGATAGGATTTCGATTGTTACATCCGAGTGACAAACATAAAGTGTGCATGTCATAGAGGAAATAGTACATCAGTTGATTCGTTGATGCCAATATATTAGGTTGCCCCAAAAGCTTCCTTCGTTTCATAAGGAAATAATAAATGCACAACATTGTTTGTTTTATATTATTTTATTGAATTATGTATGATCATTTGGAACATTTGTTCCAATAGAAGAAAATGGATCATACATAATCCAATACAATAATATAAAAAAAGAATGTTGTGCACCTATTACTTCTTTATAAAAGGAAAGTAACTTTTGGGACAATCCAATATTTCTAGTGTGAAATAGAATTGTTTATGACTCGGGAAGCAAATCTCAAAGAATATTTTTGTACGCGAACTTCTTTCATCGTTCTGACGTCTAGAATCGATCGTATAAATATTCCTCGTATTTTGTGACAGTCTGTACAGAGTAAATACGGTATATAGAAGTTACCAGTCGATATCTTGTCAAAAGTTTCCGCGTGATTCGCACTGGGATTCTATGTATTTTTTTTTATATTCGGCGAGCTTCGAAAAGAGTAAAACGTACAAGCGTTTCCTCGCAGGGAGGGCGAAACGCGCAGCGTTACGTTTAATCGACGTTTCAACTCGTTACGATGCCGTTAATTCCGCTCGTTACCCGCCTTGTTGCTCGTTCCTATCCGACGTTTATTCCCCGCGTCTAATTGTCCGCGCTCTTCGCCGAATTCCAGCGAACTACCGGCGAAAGCATCGATTTACAGGGCGCGATTAAAACCCGGTTGGTTCGCTCGCAATGGAGAAAGTGAGAAATGTATGTAGATTAAATGCGAAAGTTGGGTACGCGTGAAAGGGTGCGAAATCGGAACTGAAGAATCTATTTAACTGGAATGCTCTCGTGAAATGTCAGGTAACCGTGACGGCGGAAAGTTGAAGAGGTTAAATACGGTTTTTACTGCGACGGAGGTCGCTAATTTTTTAGTATTATGGCGTTTCAGAATACTTTCCGAAATTAATACGTTAGATAAATGACATTTATTCTATCGGTTTTAGGTTTTATACGTAATTTTTACGATTTTAGTATACATTTTTACGAGTATATTTGCAAATGTATTGTGGGAAAATACGTACGGTATATCGATCGACTTATTCATTGCAAACGCCTTTTACCTTATGTTTTAGAAGACAATCGCAATCTATTATTCATCCTACAACTTTTGTACCGTTTTTAACGTACGGGGCACACAGGCGATTTTTGTTTGCAGTTTTCGAGTGAATAGTACATTTTGCTACTCGTCGTTAAGACCTACGGCAACGCGAGAGAGCGATCGATGAAAAAGGAAATTCTGATATAGCTCGCTACAGAAACGGCGATAAACGTTGCCGGAACAGCCTCGTATTTTACTAAAGTTCGTAACAGTTAGCATGGCACACGGTGCACCGGTCAGGCGAAATGATCGTCGATCGAACGACGAAACACCCGCGCGCTCCCAGGCTTGTTTTCATAAATCAAAAAGCACGGAACAAGAGCGGTGCAAGTGCTGTGTATCAATCACAATTTATAATGGCTCTTGTTTCGATGACAAATGAGATATCGTGTATCGTCGCGATTTCAGGTGGTGAAAAAATGGCCGAGATAATTTCAACCGAGGAACGTCCTTACATTCATTAGTCATCGCGTCTCTAATAATTCTGTTTCACGTAACTGCGGGTGACCATCATGCCGCAGAGAGAAAGAGCACACAATGATCGTCTCTCGAATTTTTCGTCGAGATCAACAGGTCCGCGGGTGAAAGAGCCGCGTCATCTCGTCGTTCGTCTCTCTTTCACCCTTCCTTGTCTTTTGTTCATGCCCCTCCGTCGACACCGAGAGACGAACACGTATCAAGCATGGAAAAAGGGCTGATTCACGAGGGGATGAAGGGTTCTTGGTAGGGATTCGCGATGAAGATACTCTGTTCGGTGTTATTCCTTGATGAATCCGTTGTTGCAGTAAGTTAAATGGATTGTATTACTTTTATGTAGTTTTATGGAATCCATCTCAGAATATATTATACTTGATCGTTCGACGGATGACTCTAGAATCGTTCGATTCATTAAAGAATTAATTCACAAACTACGTTCTTCTCTGCTTTAACAACGATCGATATCTATTAATCAATAATGCGTTACGATATCTTATTTAACAAGGAGATTTAAAGCTCTATAAACCATTCTATGTTACAGTATATCAGTAGATGAAATAAGAAATATTTTCTTCAACTTGTTACATTCACTTGCTGACTACGTCAACATCTGTAATACATGCATACACACGCTCTCTCTAAGATCTATTCGAGATAAACCTCAAGATCCGTTCTAATGCATATTTTTATAAGGTACGCGTATATTACTCGATCGTGAATATTTGTACACGGTTAGAGAACAACGCTATCCAAATAGAATTCGTAAAACAGGATGAAGCTTCACGTATCATAGTCTTTAACACGTTAATAGCCTATAACACTTTAACTTTCTCAACCTTCACGTTGCTTCACGATCTCGCGTTTCAAGCCTGATGTAATAAAGCGATCTTCGCCTGTCATTTCTGACTGGGCGGATTCTCACGACGACAGGAGGGGAACAGATAGGCAGAGATTATCCACGTACAAAAGTAAGCGCGCCGCTTGTAAGTATGGCCCGTGACTTTCGGCGTAGCCTCGCGGTCATTAAGATTTGCATAAAGGCCGCGGTGGGTAGAAGGGCGGCAAAGGAGACGCGTACGTGTCACAAGGGCGTGTACACTTGGGGAAGAGAGAAAGGCGCAGGGGTTTTTCGCACGTGCGTGCTCTCTCATTACGGCGGAATCGCGATGCGAGGAACGCGTTTCAGAAAAACGTGAGGGGCACGCAAATCGCAGGCTTCACGTGTGCTGCCATCCCCGTCTCGGACCCTGGCACGGCTTGTTTCTTTCACCCGCCGGCTCCGTGCTGGGTGTTTCTTAATTCCGTGACCGAACTCCCGCTCCAGGGAGACGTTAATTGATATCCCTCGTTTCGAACGTGGAATTTCTCGGCCAGAAATTACTTTCCCGCTGAGACAAACGCTTGCCTTACTGCGAATAGTGCCACGAAAGAACCGGTAATTTTGTTTTATGTGACAGGAGAATCGATTGATTGGATTGACTATAACCAAAATTTTGTTTCGTTATAATAAGAAATAAAAGGGTTGTTTTTGCAATAGGAGACAGCTCCACTTTTCGGTAATTTGAATAAGCTGAAAATTAATCAAAATCAAATCTCTTTTCCAAGCATAATATAAATTCATAGCGAAATGATATTCGTACCAAAACAGTTTTGCATTTTCAAATATGAAATCTGTACTTTCCTCACTCTCCCAATAAATGTAATTTAAATAATAAAACTGCCTTATTATTTCTGTAAATCCTACCATACAAAAAATACCTAACCATAAATAGGTTGTTTCATGCTGATACGATGATAACATAATGGGATAGCATAACGATAAATTAATAAGGAACTTTTAATTAATTTATGTAGATTACTCTACACCGCAATGAAATACGCTACAGCGAATAAATGGATCCTGTCGTAATTAGAAACTCACGAAGATACAATATTTATTACGAGAATTAAGATAAACTACCCAATCTATAACCTGTGTTACACTAACTTATCCTTAACTGTTCGAATTACATTATTTGTCGATAGTAAACCATTCTTGAATACTCATTTAATTATTTTATACGTTTACTTTTTACAATTCATTAGTAATTTTACTAATAATAATTAAACAAACTGAATTACATGTATTTGCCATATTTTAATAATCATCCCAATGAAACGCTGTTATGTGAAAGAAGAGATAGCAGCGATCATTTAACAACCTCATCGAAGATTAGCGTTTCCGTCGAGCGGATCGACGAGGAGGATTAGCTCGAACACGGAGATTAATAAGCTGACCGGTTGAACCAGTGATCGTCGTGAAATTGGATTTGAACGAACTTCTAAATCGACTGATACATAATCCGAGTTAGGTAACACGGCAATGCACGATGCTCGACGAAACTTGAGTCGTCCGCGGCAGCTGGAAATTGAATTATGCAACGTGCGGACATTCCTATCGTATGTTGTCCATAGGCGCGTGAAGAATGGTGCGACAACCCCGATACGTATCGATCGCATTATATGCGCAGAGATTTGAGAACGAGGCGAGGCAAAGAAAACCGCGTTACAAGTGTACTCATTATACTGGCCACGACGCGGACTGAATAAATGTGCGCCCGAGATATCTACGTGTCGAGAAGATAGCTTTATCGAAGTTTAACACTGTACCATCGCGTTATCCCCTCGACCTGTGAATTTAGAGAAGACATTTTTTGCCATTTTTTCATTATCATGCCATTATTTCAATCCTAATTGATACGTATATAGAACTTGTATAGAATTAAAGGAAACAAGTTCTAGAACTTTCGAAGAGACGTAGTTCAAACATAATAATTCTGCGAGAAATGTAAAAAACTGTCTTTTAGTATAATAATATTATTTTGTTAAGCATATTTATTGGCAAGCAGAATGATGATCACAAAATAAGACCAAGTGTCGTTGTTATCGCGATTAATTTATATCTCGAAACAGTCGTAAAGAACTTATTAATGATTCTACTATCTTTAGAATAGTCACATTTTTTATCACACAAATTTTTATCACACAACTGAAACAGAATCTAGCGATTTTAAGAAGGTTACAAAATACAGCGTTTCTCGTGTCCCTGATCAACTGCGAAAGAGGATTCAGTTTCAGGACAGGTAGATGGTAAATTGTCGGAGTGCTTATTAAACGAGTAACATCAATTAGCAACGCGTCCAATTAGAGGATCTTTACTATATAATTTTCCAACGCAGCATCTTTTCTCAGGGAGCGCGACGTATTGATGAAGAAGTTTCGACGCGATAAATCATAGTTAATGATTCGACCTGGTGCAATCTCTCATCCCTCGCCTCGATTCTATTATTAACGTCAGCCGTTATATCGCTCTATTAAAATTCTGTATAATTTATCGCAATCACCGTGCACGCGTAATCGATTAGCAAAGCCTTCGATTACGATTTTTCATCGATCATACGATCCTTTAACCGATTTCTCTTCAGCGAACTTAATTAGCCGTTCGAAACACGAGACCACCAGTGAAACCAACCAGGCTGCAATTACTGTTAAAAACAAAAGCAAACAGTTCGCAGTAAATAGAAAACAGTCTTAAAGTGGTCCGATCAATACGACGGAAGATAAAATGAAAAGAGCTCCCAACTTCCGACAATAGAAGAACAAAGACATGGAACGTCAATGCGTTCGAGATAAATTGACACTATCCGTTTGATGCTTCAGCCTCGAATTTATCATGAGACACGTTAATGCTATGGTGGCCACACGAAACTCGCGAAGAACGTTTCCGCTTTGTAAACTGACAGAGTGTTCCTCTCACTATCAATCCCCTCCTGTGCGATCATTGCTGGAAATCATCGGGCAGATTGCTTCATAGGAAACGCGAAATACCTCATGGTGGAAAGCCCGCCGGATTACCAAGGTCGACGATTTCCCAGTCTACGGAAGGAATAAGTCTGCCTTTCCCCCTCTGCATCTCCCTCTTTTTCTTCGTCTCGAGGATCTCGAGAAGGACGATTATCGTGGTGAAAATCTGAGAAGGAAGCCGAGGTCTCGGGTTCTCATCGACAGATTCTATCTATATCCCCGGTAGCCTACCTCCGTCCACTGGCTTTTTCTTTCTATCCTCCCATCCTTCTCTCCTCTGTCCAACCGAGTCCATCCATCTTTTTCTGCTCCTCTTCCTTTCCCTGTTCCCTGCCTCTTTCTTACTTTCACGCTCCTTCTTTCAGTCCTCCCTCACGAGGTACTCTCATCATGGTCCTTTTTACGGCGGCTCGATTCTCCGTGAAAACCGGTAGAACTCGTTCAAAAGGATACCAAGTGTGGCGAAGCGGGAGGCCGGAACGAGAGGCACAGCCAAAGAAGAAAATGGAAGAAGAACGCGGGGGGCGACTTACGCGAGACCGCGTTACGATTTCGACGAAAGAAAGGTAACATAAGAAAGGGTCGTTGGATTTGGTGGGTCTCCGCGTGGATTCTCATAATGAGAATTTGAAATTTTAGAAACGTCTTGATGATTCAAGTAGTGTGACGCTTAGTAATTTCGAAGCTAAGTTTTAACGAAATAACTTGTAATAAAATATTTGGAACATAGTACATATAATTTGGTTTCCCTAATAACAATAATTACAAACGTCATTGTACCAACTTCATTTTGTAATTACAACATTCACTTACCTCAAATTTTTAACGAAATAACTTGTAATAAAATATTTGGAACATAGTACATATAATTTGGTTTCCCTAATAACAATAATTACAAACGTCATTGTACCAACTTCATTTTGTAATTACAACATTCACTTACCTCAAATTGGAAGTCTCCAGTAGCTGACTAATTAGAATAATAAAATAACATTCCCAACAACAGTAAAGGAATCAAAGTGAGTTGGCATCTCAAGCTGAAAACTGTATTTTCCTATGTTTCTCTTGCGAAGTAAGAAATGCAAAGACAACAATAAAACAGGAGCATGCTTGAGAGCGGGAAAGAACGAGGCGAAAAGGAAGAACAGGCAAAACGAAAGGCGCGGAGGATCGGCGTTACAGGCGCAGCTTATATTATGCAAAGCATGTGTTCTCCAGTGGATTTATGGTCGACCGTTTCGCTACCGACTTCCATACGTTCCGCTACTCTGTGTTCGAGCCTGTTACTACCGTTTTTGCCTCTGTCTTCTCGTCGACGAAGTTTTCTTTGAAAAACTAAGATAATCCAAAGTGCAATTCTCCTCGAGGCTGAGGGAAGATTAATTGGAATGCTAATGCGTCGATGCATATGGATGCGTGGGATTATCTTTCTACTTTTCGCGGGGGTGGAGCCTGCCGATTCCTGAATTTCGAGTTGTAGAGAAGTTGGGAACGCATTCGCGGAATTTCCGAGGTTGAAGCCGTAATCGTCCGAGCGAATGAATTTCGATAAAGCCACGGATACGAGGTGAGTTTCTTCGCTACCATACAGGGAAGGAACAAGGGTTATTGAAAGCCGGCATCGTTTCAGGAAGTAGGTCGAAGGGGATGCGCTGGAAATACGCTTCCGCTAAATCGTGTAATTTATGTAATACGACGGTGAACGCCTTGCGGTGTGTGGTACTGTTTTTGGAACAACCGTTGCACGAAGATTACAAAGCAAGAATGGGATGAAATTAACAAAAACTCCTTTCTACGCTGCTGTGCATGGGGCATTTCGGTAGTTTCAGACTGAGAGACTGCGAAGCGTCTCGTTTAGATTTGGATTTTCGAATTTGCTGCTGTAGGTAGTTTGAAGTTTTGGAAGTTTTTAATGTTACAGTAGTGAACGTTAGAATTGTATTAGGTATCGCCAAGATGTAATTTACTATCTTGTTTTTTCTAAAGTTTCGTTTAATATCACTTACTGAGAATGTCTAGTCTTACATTTGCACACAGATTATTGAATATGTAAAATATATCTACCACTTCATTAACTTTGATACGACAGATTTTTCTTTTGATTAACAAACTTTCTATTCGAACCAACACAAAGATTCCCTTCACGAATGCCGAAAATCAGCGTAATTCGTTATAGAACGTAAATTCGAGCGGTTATCTAATGAAAAAGGTTGTCTGTACGAGGCATGGAACGAATGTTGAATGCGTTTCGCAAATTACCAAGGGCTGTAATCGGGAAATTAATATCATAGATTAATCAGAGATCGCACATGACCGGCAGCAGGTGTAAATCTATTCACGGGGACAGGCGTCGATGCTCCGATTATAAATGTATTCATCAGAAACTTGTAACAAACGTAGTGTATTTATACGAGGTGAAGCGAGCGTGCTGGCCATGGCCCAACGGAGCAATTTGATTATTTCGAATGGCGGTCGTCACGTAATCCGTTTTGTCCAGTTAAATGTCCCATTAATCGTTTTAGAACGAGTCGTCAAATATTTTCCATCGATCGAATCCTCGTCTCTATTCACTGTACAAACGACACATATGGAATTACAATCAGACTACGAATGCGATAAACAGCCAATCGTTGAATTACGATTCTTTATTCGATGTGCAAAATACTCAACCGCCTTGAATTTTGATCGCTCCGTTGCTGTAAATTCCATTATGACACTGAATAGATATATTTTAGTAATATCAATTGTAAAACTCGTAATCAACGATAATTTCAATTCTGCTATGAGAATTAGTAGTAATATCTGCTAGTAATATCAATTGTAAGAGTCGTAATCAACGATAATTTCAATTCTGCTATGAGAATTCGAGATAGTATTCAAATAGTGGTTCAAATTAATAATTAAAAATTAATCGTCGCGCGATTAAGAACATAAAAGATAATTTAAGCAATGATGTTTTTGAGTACAAAGCTATAAAACAGGATAAACATATTGCGAATCGTCCAGCTATCATTGCTGATTTGACTGTACTTTTTGTTTGATTTTGTCTTTTATAACAACTATGCGAAAATATGAAGAAACGTAGAAAGAAATGAAGAGGAGAGCCGTATGTTATCAAAAATCTATGATTGGTGACTTTATTGCAAAATTGATCTATCGAATGATTGGAGAGCTGTGGTGAAGGATGAATGTTAAGGGTTAGAGTAAGAACGTTTGGGGTATCGATTATTAATGGTTTGCTGAATGTTCGTGGGTAATAAAGCTGCTAATCTGCTAAATCTATAAATCTTGCCTCGAGAAACCAAGAAAATTTTAATACAGATTTACATCTGATAATCTTACGAATATATCGTAGTTATGTGTTTAATTGCAATTTAAGAAACTTGAGAATAATTGGCTTTAGTAATTTTAGATTACCATCTGTTTTTGTTCCATTAAGAAATTACTCGATTCTGTACTAAGAAATCAATGACTATTTTAATTTGTCGACAAAGGAAAGCTTGGCTTCGATTTACAAGTTTGTTTTCTTCTTAGGAAAAGTTTACTGTTCCGAGTAAAAAGAAGAATTCGAAGGAAATTTGCTACGATCAAATTCAAGATGAAGTTTCAATTAATGCTGTAAATAGAAATGTTCGTACTGAGTGGAATTAAACTTATTTTTTTAAATCTGTTGAAACAGTCTGTCGTTGGTTCAACGAGTTCATTACATTGGTAACCACCATCGATCTTCGGATCAATATCGTCAAGGCAATTCCAATTTATGTAAGTCGAGTAATGTAGTCGCTATTTAAGTATTCCGAAGCGAAATTCTTTTCTATATGGTAGAGAATAACGAGGCTTCTACGGTTCTACTTTTGCACTTCTATACCTTCAATCGGATTCTCGATTTTTCCCCAAGAACCTCGAGTCGTACATATCATCAAGTTCTCTGAAATTATTCCATGATCTTTTAATTACAAGCGACAATCAAGTGATAGTGATAAAAATATTTCAGGAAAAGAATCAACAACGAAGCAGGTTGATGAAATGGTATTACATTTTAAGAAATCGATTTCAGAAAATGTAATAAAAAAGAAGAGAAGCAGCGGTAGGATTTATTCAATGCTGGTGAGTTTCGAATTAAGAGATTCTTGCTTGTGCTCCTGCTGACGCGTCGCGCCCTGGAAAAACATTTCCAACTCTGCGGGGTGCCGTTTTCACAATCGTGAAAATATGCAAAGGGTGATGTGGTTGGGTTTGTAGAAGGGCTCGGAAAAAGGAGGGGGCGTCGGGAAAAAAATGAAGCTTCTAGTCGGCAACCCCTTTTCTCCGGCATAAACGAGACCTCGAAGAGAGCGGAGTTGACGAAGAGCGGAAAAAGAAATGGCGATGGAGTGTGGAGAAAAAGGGAGAAAGAGAAAATGGGGGAAAAGGCAAGAAGAAGGGAGAAAGAGACAGGAGGGGTTTAGGGGCGAGGGAGGAAGAGAACGAGGCGTATTGTCTCCCGCAGCCCGTAATTAGGCTGAATGGCGCTTTTCATGGAGCCGGCCGTTTTTGAAATTAATACGGGCCGACGCTGTGGCGAAATATTACCAAGCGATAATTAACGCGTTATCGCGTCAAAACCGGCCGAGCCACCGGTGAAAATTTAACTGTGCGATTAACGAATTTTACCGAGATTCGTCGACTGAAGGGACCGACTGAAAATGCTGGCATATTGCTGCGCGTTGCCCACCGAGCGGAATCGCAACACACGCCCCGCAATAAATCGCATTTGGCGATCGGTTATGGTAACTAAATTATTGTCAATGTGTATAGTCAGTTGTAAATTCTCACGGTAAATACAAGTTGGCGGATGTGTTTGAAATTATTGAAGAACTGCAGCTTTTTTAATAACGGAGTGATATGATGCTGCAGAAATGCGAGAGGATTAGCTATTTGCACTCGGGATAGACTTTTTATACTTTATTCTACTGACTTTCGGAACTTAAAAGATACAGCTTTTGTTTGAGAGTTTATTGTTATTTAAGTAGAAGCACGTCGATGCGGATGTGTTAAATTAAATTAGGGAAATTCTTCCTAGACAAATGAATTAACAGAAGAATGCAAGACTTTTCTATAATTTGCAGAAAAAGCTAATAAATTCAATATTCAATATTCAAGTGGAATACCGAACAACTTGGAAGAACAGTGACTATTTAGCGTCAAAATCAATTGTCGCCAATACAGCAGAAATACACCAATTCTAATTTAGTTTTCGATACGAAAGAAGCTCTACGAAGACACCTAGCGACAACAAATAAATCTTCGCGATCGATGAATGAAGCTAAACACGACTTAATGCTCCTCGATCTTCCCCGTTAAGAGTTATCCTTCCAGGGGACGACCAATAATGCCCTCGGCACGAATCGTACTCCCCATCGAAAAACAGAACAATTTGTATCCAAAGAAGTCCCGAGAAGTCGGAAGCCAGGCACGGGGATTCCAGGCTCGGTCGAGCTATAAATCGGCTTGCTCATCTTTAAAATATTGGGATGGAAATATTTGGACTGTGTGTGCACGTCGAATCGAGCAAGAAGCAAACCGTGTTGTGGATGGGGTAAAGGGGTTGCCGGCGTAGGAGAGCAAGCGAGCGGACAGGCAGGCAGGAGGCAGTCAGGCAGGAAGTTGCAAAAGGTCGTAGTAAAGATGCCATCTCCCTGCCGCGGTGGTGAGTTTATTTGCAACGTGCACGAGCACCGAGCCACCCTCTGTGTTGTAAGCCTCTCCCAACCCCCTTTTACTATCTCCCGACTATTCCTTCTCATGCTCTTCGTCGTCGTTTCGAGCCCGTTCTGACGTCCGCCGCTGGCCCTCGTAAATTGCACGGCAAATAATTGATAGGCGAAGGCGATGTTTCTATTCTGTTGGCAGCACTTGTAAAGGAGCCGCGATTTATTCCGCCTCACCGCCTCGCTGTCTGTTGGCCCGGTATAAATGGCCGTGTCGGCAGTCGCGGGGGTGGAGTGGCCAAATAAAAAAAAAATAAAAAATAAGGAAAAACGAATCAGCCAAACTTGAAAGAGAGGGATGAGAAGAGAGAAGGAGAGGGAACGAATATAGAGAAGGAGCACGAATAGGGAGCGTCCTTGAAAGGAAGGAAGTAGGGAAAAAGCCAGAATTTAGAATTCGGTCTAACAGACCGGTTGTTTGCTCGTTGGCATTGTACGGAGCAACGTGGCAAATATTATTTTCTACCCTAATCATCGAATCCCGGATGTTCCTTCCGGCTCAGCTCCGTTCTTCGGTACGAGAATGCAATGTCGTCAAAGAGAAGATTTATATTCGGACTTCTGCCACTTTTGCGAGTAATGCGGCGGCCCCATAAAACGCTTTAATATTTCATTCAAGGCCGTCTGGGGTATCGGAGGACACTTAAAAAGGGATAGTTCGATTCGACCGGGTCTCTATCAATCGATGCCCGGGCTCTTTAATATCGGTTACCTTACCCATCTCGTGGATAGCATCCCTTAATCAAAAAGGAATTGCGACGAAAGAGGAATGGATGGTCACTCTTCTTTGTCGGCACAGAAAGGGGCGAGAGTATTCTATAGGGTAATTTCAGGAGAAAGCTCCAGTACCGTGGTTCGTGGCGATTAACTTTGTTCATCGATGATACATACACGATTAAGTGACAATTTCAAACTTTTTAAGCAATTTCTGAATTAATTATCCAGAATGTTATCAAAGTGATAGTTAATAATTATGTTTAATTCAAGAAATTCAAAATTTCCATTTTTTTTTTTTTTTTTAATAGTTCAACTCATTCTCATGAAATTAAAAAATGAATTTAGTAAACCAATCAAAAGAATAAAGTAAAAATCTGTACACCGCACATTCGTTCTATTCTAAAAATAATTTCACTGTGTACATCTCTACTTAACGCCTCGTTCTCCATTCGCCTTATCGCTCATCTAAACTAAAAAGCAACTCGGAAGAAGCTCGCACGAAATCCGCTGGGGGTAACGTCGACGCTTCAGGGAAACAAATTGTTCAATTCCGTTGGAGGCCGGCCGTTTATCGCCGTCCGACTTACCGCGGCCGGCAATTAAACAGAAATTTCATTTTCCATTCTAACATCGTCACGATAAACCGTCGTAATTCACGGCACTCGGAGATAAGCCGTCTAATATGGTCCGCGATAAACACGGTGGGAGCACGCGCTTCTCACCAAGGGCCAACGCGGCGAGCAAGCGTTCTTTGTCTGAAAATTTTAAGAATCATCGCTAACTGTAATTTCGTGAAACGTTCCTCCTTATCTTGGAAAACGGTCGAGCGTTGTCGCGCGACGCGCCTCGAGAATAGAGCCCCGTTACCGCGGCTCCTCGCGAAGATTCCAAAGACACAAAGAGGCCGATTTAACGAGCGCATTTTTCCCCGCCTGCCAGAATTTTCATAACGGAAGAAACGAGGCATTAAAATTCCTTCGCGCCCCTACCCCTCGCGTCCTTTTCACCACGTTCGCCCCCTTTTTCTCGCGCGAGAATTCTTACAAACGATCCACTCCGCCGTTGTATCTGCTACAATGCGGTCGAGATTGCGAAGAACTTCCGGCTTCCATATTCGGTCGTCGATTCAAAACCGGCCGATTTTTCCGCACTCCACTTCGCGCTATTCCAATCGTGTTCTACAGGGTGTTTTCAAACGAATGGATAGTCAAGGATGTGTTACATCTCGAAGAAAGCGTGCGACTTTAGTTCGTATACATTGTATATGTAGTTTTTGGAATTGGATAAAGTACGTTCGTTTAACTCGAGCGAAACAACGCGAAGTGTACGGTGCTTCAATTCTTCCCCGTTCTTTAGAATGCATGATACTATTTCGTTGATTAAGTAGAAAGTTTCTTTCCGCGGAAAAGTCACGTAAGTTATCTCGGGAAAACTTTACGTGTTACATTGTATTTTTTTCGGTTATATATTACGACACGATTGAATCTGTTAGAGACTAAGAACGAAGGGAAGGATATAAAGAGAAAATCGAGATAACAAACGAGTTGCAGGAACTTCGTCGCATACATTTTAGCGCGGACATTTTTTACTCAATATCGGATCGAAAAAAATATATTAGAAGATCGAGATAAAAGGAAAAGCAAACGTGGCAGTTTTTTTTACACCCTGATTCTTTTTATTGACACACACCCTATGTATCATACGGTGGGAAAGAAAGGCGCGATAGGGGATGGAGAAAATAGCGAAACTAGGTTCGAGAGAAGAAAACGAGAACGAGACGAGGATCGAACGATTCGTCAGTTCCGTGGAAATCTGGAACGGAAGAAGGCAATGTGAGTGTACGCGCGAACGCGTTTGTAAATAACGGTAATGGGCATATTCGCAATTAGCAACGGTGCTTCGAGCGACGGTAAGGGCGAAAAAAAGCCAACAGAGATGCTGTTTGGTGCGCCCACACGGGTTGTGCTCGTGTGCGCGTGTGTGCACGGTTTGCAACCCGAGCCAAAAGAGGAGCGTCGGAATAACGGTGGCGAAGAACGGTCCGAAGAGGACGGAGAAGCGTGAAACAAAAGAGAAAAAGGGGATGCAGCGTTGTAAATGAACCGAGAGACATGGTGCGGAACGGTGCTATAAGGACAGCGGGGGACGGAGAGGGTTAAAACGACGATAAAATTGAAGCTGATAAGAATGAATGGGAAAAAGTTAGTTGAGATACCGAAACAGCGTATTTTAAGAACGAATATGTTGAAAATACGTGAGTTACGTATAACTGGAAATTAAGATTTTCAGTTGGAACAAATATAAACGTATTCGGTATCTCGCTTTTCGAACAGTACAAAATATCACAAATATCAAAAAATATTTTCAACTTTAATAAATCACGGTAAAAACTAATTTCAACCAAGATTCAATTTTAGTTAACCGTGTAAAAATGTTCCACAGAATTAACCTCATTCGTTCTACTGTCACACCCAAAGGTGTCCTATTTCAACAATAATAGTGCACCCAATTTGACATCTGCAGAGCCGAGTCCACTTTACACAATCCTTAAGTCGCTTCATCCCCAAAACCTTATCACACTTCCACTTTCGTTTCCAGTAAGATGTACTTTATCGTTATCAAACAACTCTTACCACCTTCCTAGATCCAAGAACCCAACAAAAATTTTCCCGCTGGTTTCGAAAATCGAGTAAACGTTAGGTAAAGGGAAAACAACACGTGCAAATCGGAACGCACATATTACAGGGGTGGTTAAGAAGGAAGAGGGGAGAGAAGAAATAACAGTCGGGGAAACAATAGCAAATAAAATACATAGCGAGGAAAATGGAGCAGGAGGATCGTGCTGACGGTAACTAGCTGGAAGGTGAGCAGTGCAGCAGAGAATAGCCTCGGCGAGCGTAGGAATATTACGCGCGAAACATGTGCGCGGCATGCTCGTGAGGTTTATTTGCGTTATATCTGCAAATACGTGCAGCAATGCGTGGCTGTTGAATGCTAATGCGGGAAGAGAGGAAGAAGGATAAATGAAAGAAGAGATAGGAGAGAAAGAGTGGGACTGCGCTGACGTACACTAGACTGCACATTCGCGTGTGCACGCCAATAAACATGGACATGCGTGTCACAATTACGCGCATACGGAAGCCAACGGACACAGGCATGCATGCTGCATATTTGGCAAATAGAAGCTAACAGCACTTTCGATCGCTCGTATCACGTGAGGAAGAAAAGTCTTTGTAAAAGGGAAAGTTGAGTCTTGAACCTGTGATCTTCAGTTCGTTTGTTAGCTTTAATATTACATACCTTCTACACTATTCCATAAGTTCATTTTTCTTTGTGGAACAGGTTTTCTGTTGTTCTTATTCTGTTGTATTTTTGCAGTATCGTTTTGGTGTTAAAGCTATAAGAATAAAGGGCTGAGAATAACGATGTAAGTCAGTCCACTATTATTTTTCATAAAAGAGTGCTGTGTGTTTATCGTTACAAAAGATACATTATATTTCTCCAAGTTTCGAAAACATAGAATGAAGTTCTACCTTTATTAATCGTTAGACTAATGGAAATTTACCTTTAAGAATTGAAATACGCGACTAGATCTAAATTTCCAAAAGTTTGATTTACGCTAGTGCAATTTTTAATCCGTATGAAAGGTTGCTATAACTTGTTCGAAGAGTTCATTGATACTTGCATAGGCTATGAATCTTCATTGAAACTATAATTTTGCAAAATTCTATTCCAGAGCCTCGTAAGACGAAGATATATAATATTCTATAATATTTCCTCCTCCAGGAATAGCGCGTCGAAGGCGCCGGAAAGATTAGATCAGAATCATCTGGAAGGAAATGTGTCGTAACATCGCGGTAAAGTACGTAGTTTAGTATCACCAGAATATTGTAGAAATGGAAGATGATTTAGTAAAAATTCTGAAAAGTGTAGAAACCGTAACTGCGAGTGTATAGAAGCAGACATGTGTACGAACGTCATAAATACAGCCTTCTACAAATTTCAATTATCTACGTATTTTCAATATTAAGCAGTCTTACATATTCTGTATTTAGTAACAGCTTGTTTGATTAACGTTATAGAGGATACCGTGAGAAAATGTTGTAATACCACGTCAAAGATAGCAGAAAGTGTAAGTACCTCAATAACACGAGCGCAAAGGTTAAACTGTGTGAATGTGTACGTCAAATACTCAGTAAATACAAGTTAATGCAACGAATCCTTTGCAGTTTGTTAGCGTTAGAAATTGTTTGGGAAATATTATGACGGATAATTGAGGAAGGTGCCATAATACGTTGATAAAGGTACTAAGAGCTGTAGTTGCCTGACGAATGCAGAATTATGATGTTTTCCTTAGTCAGATAATGAAGCTATAAGCTGGAACGTGGGCTTGGAGAGCTTTCGCCGTTCGTCTTTGAGAAACGTGACATTTGAGAGTTTTGGGTTAGGTATGCAGAAGTTAAGGGGTGAGTCCTCTTGAGAGTGAATAGAGCGAGAGAATATTAAGTGACAGGTTAAAAAGGGAGCTTTGAAAGCATCGAAGAATAGGTAGCATGTTTGTATCCGTATAATAACCGTTCTCAGTATCATTCGAGTAATTGTACAAGTTTGTATCTACTGTTTCGCAAATTTCACATTAATTTTGAGAATGCATATTAACATTAACACGTGCAATTAAACGACACTTTGTTTTCAATTCCTTTTAAACAACTGTACATTCAAATTTCACGTGCAAGTTCCATCAAACTCCGTTAAATTCTCTAAGTCAACGAGTCGAACTATCCTTGAGATAATCCACGAAAAAGAAAATTCTACAATTCTACTCGCTAAAATCGCATTATGGCACCAACAAGAAATAGGTTTATATTACGGATGGCTTATACTACTTCATAATTTTCATAATTTTTTAAAGTTCCGTAACTTCCCCTGTTAATTTCGTAGATATACGGCATTACTCTTTAATAACGTTACAAAGTGTCAATATATCAAAATATCAAGTGTTTCGAATAAAAATAAATCTTGTAACGAGAACTGAACTCACGCCGGGAACACGCCGCTTCTTGGACGCCCTGTGAAAAGGTGTCGCGTGAGCGTGATCGGAAGTAGACAACGCCTCGCGTGTCCACGGTCTAACAATCTTGGCGCGTACATGTACGTGAGAGTAATGTTGAATGAGAGATCTTCGACGGTCATTGTACCGTACATGATTGATTAATTTTCGAACAGTCGATCTTGGGAAATTGAACAACCGAGGTATGAGGTTAACCGTGCGGTTGGAAGTTTGATGTCCTTGGTCGCGCACCGTTGTTCCGCGAATAACTGAGCCACGTATGTTGTTGCTTCTGTTACCGATTTGCGGTCGCGATACATCGTGATCTGACCGTACATTCCATACCTCGTGGAGAATTTGTCCAAAATTTTACCATTTCAATGGGAACAGCGAAATTTTTCTTGCACGCTTTATAAACGCATCGATCAACGAACCAGCATATAACGTGTCACGAGTAACTTGCATCTTTCACAAGCTTTGTTAATTTAAAGAAAATGCACAAACAATCTGAAACTACAAAAATATGAAACCTTTGTCGATGTCGTGTTTTAAATGGAAGATTATATACAAATTCTTCTGCACATGTTAGATACGCTCACAGACGGTATAAAAAAGTCTCTTAACAGGTTAATTACACGTCAAATTTTTCTAGTTACGCGGGGAAACTCAAAGAGAAAGCGATTATTCATTGAAACGATCCGTTGAAGCACACGGAGAAATAGAACAGAGCGAAAGCTCCGCTAGAAAAAATAGGTAATTCTATGAGATATTCTTCATGGAAGATGAAAATAACAGCAGATACTTTCATCTCTTGATATCCGAATGAGGAAAATTGTTGCGCAAAAACGCCTCGAAGTCGTTTGCCTATAATTGGACAAGACACGAACGTCGACGAACGAGCGGTACTTTCAAATACAAATTGTAGTTTTCTCGTGCTTTAGCCGCGAGTCATCTTGACAACTGACACACCGGTGACATTAATTGCAACCGCTGCGAGATCGTTGCAAACTTTGAAGATGGCAACGACGAGTAGCTCGTGAAGGGTAATTAACGAGGAAAAAAGCAAGTTCCAGTAGATTACGGCTGATTCTTTCTCGTGAATCGAACGCGATTCATGGTTATAGGGATTCTAGGTGAATCGAATAGTTTTCGCGCGAGCAAGAATGATAAGAAGAATAATCGAAGAACGAGTAAATGTCTCATGAGAATGTGACAGAAGTGGGAAAGATGGTAGAAGTCATACTCGCGATGCTTTTTCGCAAGACGTGCTTAAAGTTTCAAGACCCGTACGTTTCCTTTGTGCACGTAATCCCTCGATCGATTTCCCACTGAATCGACCTACTCTCTCCTCTTCCTCCGTTCAATATACCGGAACAGTCACGAAACGCATCAATCTCGACTTCATAAGGCACGGATGGATTTCAGCTTGGCTCCCTTTCTTTCTAGCATTTCTTACCCTCCATATTTTTTTTTATCTTTGTGAAAGGGAAGAAGAGGAAAATCTGTACGATTTTGGAGAAAACTACTTTAAAGGTGCCAGGTTTATTACCGATTGACTTAAACGGTTTGGATTAGAAGTTTGTTACAATATATAAGAAGTTATCGTTGTAATTTCTGTATACTCCTTACAGCTTTTGTATTTTTAACGAATAAGAGTTTAATCACATTTAACCAGATTAATTAACCAGCCAGAAGCTACACTACAGTAGGGTTTATTTAGAAAAATCGAGAATTAATTGTAACTTAATGGAACTATAAACACAAGCCTGGTGATGATATGTGTTTCTTTACAAGTACCGTTGCACAAATTTCTTACATGTCTGCCTTACAACTGGAGATTTTATAAATGAAGAAGTTTCGAAGAATGGCCTGAAGCAATTGATGTGTGGGTACTTTTATTGCAAGAGTGAAACGGTGATAGATGCTGCGGTACTTTATAGTCCGGAAAAAGGTTAAATTATTAGCACCATAAAAGAGAGTGTTATCTTTCCTAGCTCTTTTAAACGCACAATAATTCCTTGCACATCGACTTATATACACAGCAGCCGTGCGAGGAAGACCTGCCATATCAACAACCATCGAACAACGAAGACTTGCATAGAACGAGGAAAGTGACTCTATTCCTGGCCCGTCACCAAAGACAACAAACTGAAATACGCCCCGGAAAAAGAAGCACGAAAGGAAAGCGAGCGAAACAGAGCGGGCGGGCGTGGGTGGCGTGGGGTGCAGTGGGCCAACTGAATTTATGTACACGACGGCACGGTTACCTCGAGAACACGAGTCCAGTAAATAAACGTTACGGATAACGGGGGTCATGGGGGGAGGGTGACGTGTAAGGGCAGAAACGAACGGGAAAGAAAGATAGAGAGGGCAGTGGCCGTTCTCCAGGAAAGACTTGTCCGGCCCGTAATCGACCGGAAGAGACCTGCTCGCCGGTGGTTTTAAATTAAGCCGCGGCACGTTCGTTAGCCGGCTCGACACCATTGTCGTCCGCCACCGTACGAAACCATAAATTCGCCCGAGAACGAATAGCCAGGCCAGGCTGCGATCGTGCGACGTTTCCACGGCTGTTTTTCGTGCGACACCTCGCGAAATTAATCGAACCCGTGGCTTTCGTGAAAGCAATCGTTCACCATTTTCACGGATAGACATCCGCGGAAATGGGAATTCGATGGGGATTTCGGAGATGTTTTGTTTGGAAAATATTCAATCGTATAACTTGGTAACGTGGAATTTTTGTTAAATTTAAAAATTAATAATGAAATGTACATACGATTCCAAATTGAAGAATGAAGATAAGACATAGAGACGGAAATGAGAGTTCAATAGAGATATCGCGATATGATTTTTTGAGATGACAAATACGTTCTTGTAAAATTTTGAAGGGATGAGAATAGTTCGATATACCAAATTCAAAGACGGAGTTGATGCTCCTTTTGACAACTGTGGTACCGTGGAATTTCTGTAGAATTTGAAGAACAAGGATGTAGCGTCTAATGGCAAAGACATACTTAGGTATCCTGGATTTTAAACGACTGATTGATAAATTCGTGACTATGCCATATAAGCAATCAAAAGGAAAGTTGATAAAATTGATGAGAAGGGGATGATGATACACGTTTGCACAGGCATATTAACTCAAATCAAACACGGGTGAATATCCGCGATATTGCGGAGAAAGCGATAGGATTGCAATTCGCGACCCGATCCGAACATCGTTGGTTCCCGCCTATGTAAACAGCAATTACAGTTCTCGTGACATACGACGATAAACCAGAACGTGCCAGAAGTGAAGCGTAAAAGTAGAAACTGAGGGAGAGAAATCACGGCGATGGTGCACGTTTTGCACGATCTGAACGTGTGTATGAATTAAGCGAAAAAATAGCTCTGCATCTAATCTTCGAAATTAAAAGGAGCTTCTGCTCGTGACCTCCTGGAGAACGTGGAGTGCGATTATTTGCCGGCTTGCTCTCGGGACGACGTAATAGAATTGCTAGGACGAACCAACCGGCTGGAAAGTTACCGTGACGTATGAAGTCGTATCAAAAGCGTGACACGAAACGAGATTACACCGGGGACTGGGCGCGAAACGAAAAATCAGCGGAAAGTAGCGACCGAGTGCCGGTAACGACCCTCGAAAATGTGACTAGCTAATTCGGTGTACTCGCCGGCGTGACTACGATGTACTGCTGTTTCCATGTATGTATACATCCATTTATAGGTATACGTGCGCACGTATGTACACACGTCCTCTGCGGGAGAACAGAAGGTAAACGACGTCGAGTCGTAGTAGACAGACTCTGCGAGCGTTAAAGAGCAAAAAGAAGACGAAAGAGAGAAGGCGGGGAAAAAAGCGCAACGAGGAAAATCGACGAGGCGCGAAAGAGAGAAACACTGCTGTGCACGAGAGAATCGGGGAATAGAGAAAGTCGGTAAAAGGGACAAAGGTGAAACATAGCGAAGCTGGTATTTCGGCGTGTTCCTGCTCGTGCGAGCTTTTATTTATTACTGACGGCGACGGCCATCGCAGCCAACAATTTTAACTAAGTTTATTATCCGGTATCAATGTTAATCATCTGGCGAATTCACATGGGTCCCAGACCCAACACTCTTACCTCGCTATGGCGTAGCGCGCGCCAGTCGCTCCAGGCCAGAATATATTATAAAATAACGAAACATAAATTCCAATTCGCCGGAACTGACCGGTTCTAATTAGCTGGTAGTTTAAGGTTGTAATTATATGCGGCTCTTGAAACATTTATTTACTTCCTTCTGTCTTTCTTTCTCTATTCTTCTGCCTACGGTGCTTTTACCCCATTCTTTTCTTTTGTTGTCACTTCTTTCATATCGTTACTTCGTGTCATTACTGATATTCCTTTATCGTTTTCTCTTTTCTCTCATGCTTCGTTGGAATAAAAAGTTGATGGAAAAATTGTACTAGCCATAAGAAAATCCTTATTTTCCTTTCATACTATTTTTTAGTGGATTATTTTGTTAATGATATAAAACCTGCAGATCTACAAATTGGCCGAGTCTTTTACTTACGATTTAACTCACAAACTACATCGAATTAGATCTCTAACCATCCTTTGCTTCTCCCTTACATTTATTTGACAATAGACAGAAGTGTCCGCGTAACAGACGGTTTCCTATCTATGTACGGTGTACAATTTTTTCAGCGAGTCTCGAGTAAGACAGATGTGATACACTAACACCCATCAAGCCAGTGGAATCCGTACAATCAAGACTCGATTTCCACAAACTTCTGAATTGAGGTTTGGTGAGACTTCGATCACGGTTCTACCTGGTAAGGGGCAAGAAACGTTCACGAAAAGAGTTTTAATCGTTGCACGATGAGTACAAAACCCGATGAGCTATTGATGGATCGTAGTCCGATCTTCGACATTTTTATTTCCGAACGATTGATCAATTTCAAGGAAATTTTCGTTTTTTGAAACTGACCTCGTATAAGGTATCGGCTTGTGTAATCAATTCTAAACTCGAAGATAATGGTTCTATTCTAAAATCAAAGACGCCCTCTTAACAGATGCATTAGGTTAAACGCAAGATCGTTTAAAATTAGGATAGCGGTCTGCTTGAAGAAATCGATAAATTAGACGTTACAAGAATGGCATGATCGATGACTATGTATTCCTGGAAGTGCTACTAATAGAGCTCGAGTGGTAACACCGTTCGAGACAGGAGAATGCAGCCTTGTAATTTCGAAAGTTTGATCTATAAGCAGTTCAAGGAATGGGAAATTCGAGAAGTGGAATATTTCGTTTGACGAATTGCTTCAACGTTATCCAGGCCAGTTCCCTTCATTCCTTCGTCACGAGGCCAATACATATTTAAAAACAGCTGTGACATGCAGACTATTCCCACTTTGCTAGAAAACTACGAGACGAGAACTGATATCGAAGTCTCGCTGCTATAAATAATAGCTTTAATCAGAACGATGTTGTTTCCAAATAAAGTTGCACACTTTATCTGTGCCGAAAAAAAATCATACTCGTCATTAACTTTGCAAGCACGACGATGTCGGTGATAGACAAAGTTCGAATTATAAAATTTACGATGGAACATAATTAAGACTCGTTTTATAGATTGCAAGCAGATGCAACACTGTAGTGTATCAATGGAATTTTCAAAATACTTGGCCATTATTTTGTAAGGGCTTGAAAAATAAAAATAACTTTTGAGGAATAAAATTCAGAATTCAGGAATAATATTCATACGATAATTTTTTACAGATTCCAATATATTCGTTTGAAGGAAACTTTTATAAAACGAGATCAGTCTTCATTGTCTAGGTTTGAATGAAACTTTCAGAGCATGAACATCTTCCTCCTGACAAATCAACTCTGTACAGAGAATAGATATGAAAAATATTCGAATTATTCGTTTCTGAAATTTATATCCTGCCACGTACAAATTATGTGGTTTATGTAATACGATACATTTAAAAAATATGTTAATTTTATTTAAAAACAAAAAATGTGTTAATAACTATTATCATAGTGTTATGCCAATAACTTGTTGTTTTCGCCATCAAATCTTCCCAACGTGTTCAATTTTACTAATTTCCATATCGCAATAAAATTCGCGACACTTAAAATAAAAAAATTCATTCTACACCAAGTGCACACCCAGATGCAATGACTGAGAAAAGAGTTTTAATACACAATCGATGCATGGTGGAAATTTAGCAGGAGTTGAATAACCAGCTTGCGGCGAGGGATTGGTTAGAAAAGGCGAGAAACACGTTACGAACTGATTACATTACGACATCGCGCTCCACGAGGATAACGACGAAGAAATTAATATCCGCGAGCGAGATGCGACGTAACTGGGATGGAAATAGCAGGCGGCCGAATTAAAATTCCAGCTGGTCCCGCGCGGCGCGTTGGCGCAACCCACCAAAGCGGAATATTAACTATTTGCCGCACGACACTTCGAAGAAAAGTTTAAATCACCACACCTACCAACCGACGAAGAAAATTATTTTTCCCGGTGTCCTTGTCATCCGGACACTCGGATCGTTCGTCTTAATTAAGCCGTTGTTTACCAATTAGGCACGAATATTTAATTAGATTTAGCGACGACGCGACGTGGCAAATTGGGCGCGTCTCCTCGTTTTGAGGCCCCGGTTCCCCGGATAACTTCTTATCAATTTGTAATTTGGAGGGCAAGCGTGAGAGGGTTGGACAAGGGTGCATTTAAAATTAGATGTTTTGAATGGGTAAAGGGGTAAAGTAAAAATGAGGATTTGAAGATTGTCGTGACCAGTGAAGTGTACGTTTGAAAAGACGAGAGTGTTTAATCAATTTTATATTTCAATTTTAAGCGAGTTTCTTTACCTGAAAATGTCTTTTAACACTATCGATAAGCTTTGGTTTAAATAATAGAAGCTCAGATAAGTAGATTTAACTAGCAGGAGTTTATTTGACAGGACAATAAGATTTCACTAGAATAATAGAATAATAAGAATTTAATATGAGTTTGCATACGAAACTATGTTAAACTCTGTCCCATTATGTCGAAGATAACTAACAAGTACAATTCAAGACCACGATAAACAAAACCAAAGAAACTAGATCGTCCACGTTCATCTTATTCTCAACTCTCGCGGAAGACCCACTTTCACAACTTATCACCAAAATACTGCTTCCACTATCGCCCTCCATATACTCGTACGTCAACCTCCAAAATCTACACCCGAGTGGCCTGTCTCAAAGATGTCGAGGAACGAATCCTATGCAAGCAGGACGATTGCTTTGGTTTCCGGACGACAATGAATTTCCCTAAGAACCGCGAGGAATCCGCCTCCGCTCCCGAGTCGCGCGCGATGCTCCGCATCCCTTCGCAGAAGAATCGCAGCCGGATGGCTGGATCGGCTCCAACCACGCCTCCGATTCGCTCGTAAAACTTGGACCGTGGCAAGATTTTGCGGTCCACAAGCTGCGTGCAGCCGATGAGCAAAGATGTGTTCGATTTAATAAAGGTAATAACGTCGAAGGTGTCCGGGTTGCTCTGGTTCGGTGGTAGTCTAGAATCGGTGCGTATAAATCCCGGAAACAGAGAGGTAGGTTAACGACGCTCGACGTGGAAGGAGCCAGGCCGAGCTTACCGAAGCGGATAATGGAATGAGCAGTGACAGAGAAGGCTGGATGCCGATAGGAATATGTGGCGGCGATTGGGCGGCCATCCAAAACTCGTCGTCGACCAAGATCTCCAGTCGTGGGTTTCATCCTTGAACGGAGGAGAACCGATTCGACGAGCAAGGAGGAGAGGGTGAGCAGAGGGGATTGAAAACGCTTGCCATCCCTCGAAGAGGGTTCCAGGGCTTTTGGCCCAATCGGTGGCCGAACTTTTTTGCACCGCGGTTTAACGAAGCGTTCCTAAATTCTCCTCGGTTGTAGATCGATCGGTGGAAGCAACGGACGAAGTAGGGAGATACAGGGTGATCCCGCATCAACGACGATTCGTAAATCGTCCTTTGGCCAGCCTGCAATGCGGGCGCTAGGTAGAGCAGGATTTCTATTGGATGATTCGTTTTCGCGCCTCATCTTTCGAAAGAGCAAGAGTCTGCTTCAAAGAGAACGGAATAATTACGGACCAGTCGTCTATGAGCTGATGTAAGCTTGTGCGGTGATACGCGAATCAGCGGAGGAATGTCTTTCGTAAGGGGATGATAGCGCGAAAAGATCGAGGATCAAGAATTCAAAGAGAGAAAGAAATTGAACTTTGTAAAGACTACTAGATTGAATCGTGAGATTAGATTATCTTGACTCGATAACGATACCTATGATCTCTTTTCATATGATAACTTGATCAGTATCTAGATAAGAAAAAGTAAATAGAAACCACAGATTTTTGGTTAAGAACGTAGAGTAAATTTATGGTTGTAGGTTCTTTCGCAAGCTATCTACCGGATCGTTGTAACTAGTAACTCGACATCGTAAAAGCAAGTACTACGTCAGACAGATCGTACGTATCATTGCCTTCAGGCTGACGCAGCTATTTCTCGCGTTCACTTAATACCGGATAAACGCAAGGTGCGCGTACGTTGCAACATTGTCGAGTCAGTCGACGATAAACTCATAGTGATTTCCGACGTGCTATTTCGCGCCATTGCCTCCGATTTAATATCCGCTTCGTCATTCAAGAAAACGTAGCTTAATCAACGCTCGAACGGTCAGTGAAGAAGGAACTGCGATTACGGTACTAGGCGATCGTTCGAAAGAAATATCGGATGATTGCTACTTCATACATTGATAAACAATACATAATCTACATTGTTACGTAGTTACAGATATTTTAAACTCCAGATATTTTAAGAAAAAATAGAATCTAGGCGATTAAGTGGAAAACAAACGTGGTATTAAGTAATTTTGATGTTGAGTAATCTTACCATCGTTTCTGAAGTTTTGAAGGAACGAAATCGTACTTTCGTTATACAACGTCCAGTTACCTCACCGAGCAGAGATTAAGCGAAAGCCGTGGTCCTCAGTAAATGATCTCGCGGGCAATTTCATTAGCCGCGCGGCATTACGTTTTTCGTTCCTTCCAACATCCAGTAGAGACGAAACGAATTTATCGTGGCGCTCGTTCGATGAAGTACCATCATCGAGGAAACTCGGTAGAAGCATTTTTCATTAAGAGAACAACACGAACGGTTTGTTTGTCTCTTGGAAAGTGGATGGGAAGGACGAAGAGCTGGACCAGAGAATACGAGAGAGAATCGAGAGAAGAAGAGGAGACAGAGAGGTAAAAGAACACTGTAAGTTTCTCTTGGTTGATCTTGGATAACCTCAGCAACGAACGGGAAAGGAAAGAAGAAGACGAAAGGAGAGAAAGAACATCGAAGAGGAATCCTCCGCGGTTTCCTCCTTGTCCAGCAAAAAGAGTAAACGAAAGACGAAACGGGTATAGAAGCTGGGAATGAATAATTGAACCTGCCGAGTCCGAGCAGCAAGGCAAACTCCGAGGTTCGCCACTGGAAACGACTGGAAAGCGGCCCTAATGCCTAAATTGATAATTCCACAGGCTGGAAAAACACGCGAGGATTTCGAAGCGTCGTGAATCCAGCGCTCCAATTGCCTCGGAAAGTTTGCATTTTTACCTACTTCCGTGCATTTCTCCTAATTAAGAACGAGAGATAAAGCTGGTGTTTTATTCCGACGAGAACAGACCGGCTCCTCTCGTACCTCGTCCACGCAAATTACTGCTTACTACTTGCGATGGAAAGGCTGATTGTTGTAACTCAAAGAAAGGTTAATAATTCAATTTGAGATTTTTATGAGTCGCATTATTAATTCAATAATGGAACAAAAATAAACCTTTGTCGTCGTTACGAAACAAAGCCAAAGTTAAGCATCGCGTAAAGTTGTCACTAATCCTTATTAATCCTATTTGTATTTTAGCGTATAAATTTCTTTTCCACCTTATAGTAAAATGATTTTCTTTGAACTGATTAGACTTCTTCTAAATCCTCTCCTGTAACAAAAGATACCTGAACGATAGAAGTGTATTTTAAAAAATTTATATGAACGTCTTTAAGGATAAAAATATCGAAACCGTAAAGATGTGGCTCAAATAAGTAAATCGTCAATCAATATCATAAAAGTTCATTTCGCCAAGTTTCATCGAACGATAGAACAAATACTGAAACTCTAAAAAATAAACACGAATCAATTATCAAGCTCGATATCTGAAAGGTTTGCAGAGATTAATTTCAGAGGTCCAAATAGGCCACGTAGTAACAGCTCATATCCGGACACGAACTAGATCCAGAATGTCGCAGCGTTCACCCCTTAAAAACTCAACCGATATTTGTATTTATTCCATTCTATAATAAACGGTGTCCTGATTCTAAGATTCGCCGCTCGACAGCCAAGTCTATCGACAGCCTCCGTCGACCGATAAATGTTTCCCCGTGGCGCGACGCTAACATATGCGCATACATGATGCATCATCCGCGTAGGCACGCTTCATGACAAACAAACCATCTCCACCGATGCAAAATTTACCGGATTTACGGCGCGACGCGACGTGTCTAAACAGAACATCGTAAATGACACGTAAGATGTTCTCCCGTCGCGCGCGTAGCATAATGAGCGGTTATACGCTCAAAATAGAGTCGTCTCGCTCTTAATTCGAGGGACTCACATGTTGTACGAATTGCACACTAGTCGACGGACATTGTTACTATTTAAGCGTGGTCGAGGGGCAGTGACGAAATATGAAAATGAGTTTGGATGAATTAAGGCCGTTCGTGGGGAACCACGAACCGGACGAGGTCATAAACGATGCGACGCGACGAATATTTACAGCGCGCAAATCGACCCTGCTCTCTGGCATGTGTCTCGCTTTCCCCCAGCGTGCGCAAGAAACGAGCAAAGTGAATCACTGACTAGTGTCACTGAAGAAAGATGCGGGACAACGCGAGGGAACATTACACAAAAAAGAAGTGGCACAAAGAAGGGAAAGATGGTGATGACAAGCAGAAGAACGATCTGTTCATCGTGAGAAAGAGGTAATAAGGAAGAAGAAGAAGAAGAAGTTGGATGAAGACGATGAAACAAGGATATTCTTTGCATTCTATGATGCTCAGTTTTCAGTGGAAGTGGAGACTAAGAAAAATCAAGAAGATGACGATGAGGCAGGGGAACCATCTTCTTATCCTCTCACGAAGCATAGAAGAAATAAGAAAGAGGATTAGGAAATTAGACGAAGTGGATGCAATAAGAACGCATCTATTTTTATCCTTTGATGCGCCCCTTTCAGCGAAGAACGATGCAGAAAAAACAAACGGAGCAGGGAAAAGGAGGAAGGTCGGTAGAGAACGATTCCCTTGGTTGGGAAGTGAAGTCTGAATACTCGCTTCTTTGTGCCCGCCCCATCCACTAGAGAATCTGTTAGGTGCGCGACGCGCGTTTTCCAACAGATACGATGAAAAAGGCAACGAGGAACGTGGGCGAGGGGATAGCGAAGGAGGGATTTAGAGAACGATTCCTGCCTTCGAAAACGGGGGCTTTCATGCTTTTCATCCTACGGCACGCTCTACACCGTGCCGAAAGTACCACTGGACTTGGGCCAGGTCCGCCCACTTGTCCGTTCGAATTCGGGATTATTTGGGACACGTTCCTCGTAGGCGTGCACCCGATCTCCATCCAGCACCGATGCACAGCCCCCAGTCGTCGCCCCCTCCCCCGGGCATCCTTACCCTAGGCCGTGTACCGGACAAAAAGGAGCGACTACAGCCGCTTACTTCCGAATTCTCTGGATATTTTCGCGCACGTCGAGCGCCGAATGATTTAAAGGCTTCCTAGCGACACTTCGAAGGGTGGTCCGAGGGTGGGTGCCCGGCAACGGCGGCGGTAGCGGCCAACTGTGGACTTGGAAATCGCGCGCCGTGCTTCTCACAGACACGCGAACATTTCGCATACACACAGAGAAAGAGGAAAGAAGGGAGCGGGAAAAATTGTTTTTGCAGCCGCGAGGAGATACTGCAAGTTCTGCAACCCTCTCCGTATTCGGGCTATCTCGTCTCGCTTAGAGGAACGTAATTTATGGCCGGGCGAAAAACCTTTCGTTGAAACGCATTCGCGACTGAATCGCGAATGGTGTTCGGGGTCAGCGTAAAAGAGAGCTTTCGCTCCCTTTGAACACGACGACGCTTTTTCAACGCAAGATTGATTGGATTTAGAAAGAGGTTTAGCGAGTACAAGAACCGTGGGAAGGAAAAGAGAGGATGGTCGCGTTTATCAATGCGATACGTGTTGCGTGATATTTCAAGATTCTATTTAAGATAGAAGCTTAAACTTAAATCTGGAAGCTGTATAGGCAAAGCGTAATGATCGTGTAACCGCATTGTGGAAATTTCGTAAGTGGTCTGAAACGATGTTCTATAGGGAAGAAGTTTAATCCCGTTGTCCCTATGTCTAAACTGTTTGTGGAATGCTAAGCTGGGTTTAACATAATTTGTTCGATTTTGTGGAAACTCGAATGTAACGTAATATATATGCGTATAAGAAGAGCTATTCAAAACGGTACTCAAATATTGATCATCGTTTCCATAGAATGTAATTACATATAGCATCAAATAATTTCTGGTCTAAAAGGAGCACGGATGTATAAGCAGCTTTTAGCATAATACGATTCAGTTTGATAAGTCACTTGATCCGGCGCAACGATTCATTAATCCCATATGCTGCGAGCATTAATTTCACACACAGTGAACATCCACGCGGATGCAAAAACGCTTCTTTGCGTTCCTCCCTCTGAAAGCGATGTTTTTGAGGCGCACTGGCTTCCTCTGTATTCGGCGTGTAATTAAAACACGGTTAACGGTGCGGCTGAACACGCGTTCTATACGTTAGAATAAAGGTTTTCGGATGGTCGCGCTGGATATTATGATGTTTAATTTATGTATAATCACCGTGGATAGGAGAGAACCGCCTGTAAAGCGGGTAAGCGTTTTCTCTTTACCGCATATTTTCCTGCCCCTATCCGCTCCTCGATGCTTTCAAGATATTACACATCAGTTCCTCACGATGTTTTCAGCCACTTTTAATCTCGGATTTATATTAGCCTTTCTTCGTGTTTCCAGTTTTCTTCGTCATGTTTCATCGACGTCGATCGCGGATTCCTAAGCCGAATTTCTAACCACCATTCTACGTAACTTATAGTACTAATTACGTTTATTAGTAAAGTAGAACAATTTCATCTAGATTTGTTAACAGAAGAGTAGAAAATACCATTACTGACATTTCAACGAGTAAAGAATTTAAGTTTAATTTTCTACACGAAAAGAGCAACTTGACCTTTACGCTACGAAGCTAATGCACGAAGCTCAAGCATTCTCGAAAGGCAACAATTTTTAAAGGAGAAGAAAATCTTCGATATTCCAGAATTTTTTATACTACGAGTATATCTAGCAAAGAAGAATAAATTTTTATTTCAGATCGATTTAAGACATCTTAAATCGTCAGTTCATGTTTAACTCAAGACGATGAATACCAAAAAGACATCAATTATAATCAAGCTAGGCGATAAGAGCGATCGAGTAACAGTAATTATTCAAACTTCAGAAAGTCTAACGAGGGAGATCTTCGATCGATGGATGTTATTTTCTCGAAATAATCTCATTTCAGCTACGACAGTGTGAAGAACCGTTCGCCACGAGGCACAAAAAGAGGAAACGAAGCGAGAACAGTAGTAAGTTAAATAACGGCTCCCGTGGAAACCGCTTTGAAGCGCCTGTCAGCGCGGAAAATGACTAATGCCCTTTTCCCGGGACAGAACATCGCTTAGAATAACGTTGCGGAACGTAAGTCGTTCCGAGGTCGTGCCATTCTATCCATGTGTACTTACACTTACGTGGACGGACAGAACCTGAAGTCGAAGCTCTTCGTTCTGTAAGACTCGTCGAGAATTTTTGTTGGATCATCTTATATTAGATTGACACGCATATATAAAAAAGCGATGACATTACAAACACTATATCTTTAATTTATTTTGAATTTGCTCTTATGTCGTCTTCCTGTAATAAATGAGCTTATGTAAGTAAGTTATTTTTCGGGAATTGAACATTCATCGTGTGCTTACGGGACGAAATCGAGAAATACAGAAAAAGTGGAGTTGGTCAATTTGATTTTTGAGAGATTTATAGAATATTGACTTTCCAGTGCAATAGCTTTTACCGACATTTTTATTGATATTGATTCAAATTACGAAATGTTAAATAGAAAATTGTAATTGCCTTGGTGATAATGGACGTTTATTATAATTTTTACAGTGACTTCCTATCAGATGAACCAGCGTTAAAATACAATTTGGAATTTGTAACAATCAATAAGAGCTTAGTAAAGATAAATTTATACGATTGTCAATTTCTGTAAAATTAAACACAATACGTTAAAAACTAAAAAAACACGAATAACTCCGTAGTCAAGAATAAAAAAGAGATCTGACTATTATTCACGGAAGCTATTTATTAGTCTGCTAGTTTCAAATACCTCATTCATTAGATACTGCCCTCGCATCGCTAACTGTTCTCTGCCGAGAAAACCTTTTGTTTTAATAACACGTTACAGAGCATAGTTTAGCAAGAAATGTTTCCACAAAAATATAATATACGGATTACATAAATATTCGTTCACCTTCTACACTCAGCCTATGCGCTTCTTTTTGTAAGTATTAGGACATAAAGAATTAGATAAACATGAATAATTATTAGAAAAGTGTTAAAATTAAGAATTATTCAACGTCGTCGAACATTTTCCAGTCTGAAAGCTGGTATTTCCAAACTCGCGTGTTCGCCGTTCTCACCTGACGCTATTTTATGAAGTAGATAAAAAATGCATTAACCGCAGACCAACTAAGCCGCGCCGGTAGCTGGCGAATTTTGCACGCGATTCTCGCTGAAAACATGAACGAGTCTTCGCACGTGCTAATTTTGTTTTTCCTTCAAACATCCGCGAAACTCGCTGAGAAAACATCAAAGGCGACGAGCGGAATAAAACGGCGAGCGTTTTGAGTCGAACGTCAGCATCGAGGAAATTTACAAGGCTCGTGTCGACGATAAATTCCACGAGAACCACGGCGATTCCGGAACGTCGAATTTGCGAGCGCGGATATCACGGTCTGTTAAAACAGCCACCTCGAAATCCGCTTAAATCGATCTAGCGGAAGTTCGCGGAACTTCCTCGAACGCGGACTTAAGACGATCTATTGAAACTCGTTTAAAATTTCGCGCACAGAACCGTTCCCAAACGGTTGGCAGGATTGGCTGAAGATCGACTGGAAGCTCTCGATTTTTCTGCTTTATCGTCGTTCTCATGTAATGGATTTCTCCTCCGTGTGTGTGCTCTGTATGAGTCTCGGAAGAAGTAAAAATTGAAAAACGGGAGGGAATAAAAATTCCATTATAATAAAAGGTGTTTTAATAAAATATTTAAATATTGAACTAAGTAGCACTATTCAGTTCAAAATAAATAATACTATGTTAATAAGTAATAATATGGAAAGTTAATAGCAATAATAAAAAAATGCATACATCAGCAGTGTTTCATTGAATTATTATGATTTAAAGAATTTACCACTGAAAGAGCAACAACAAAAAGATCAAGTAGTTATAATAGTTCCGTTATATTCCCTGTACAAAGATTTTTGACAAAGTATAAACAAGTTTTAATTGTACCAGAAATGCAATTTCCCCACCCCTAGAACTAAGTAGATGTTGTCCACTCGCGATAGAACTACGAGTCCTTCGCTCACTCAACGAATGAATCTTTCCATGAAATTAGTATCTTTTACGCTTAGTAATTTCGTAGACCGCACAAAGAGTTGCATCCAGGTTAAGATAGAATCTGCTCGCGTTGTACGAGCCATGTAAATCGCTGTAATAAATAGGTCAAGAAGAGTTTTCTTGGAGAAAAGAGAATGTAAAAATGTCAAGGGGCGAACCTTGGTAAGTGCGATGTTCTTAATCACGATATTGTACTCTTTCTTTCTTATTTTCACTATACTCCCACGTTTATTCCGTGATCTGTGTATACAAACTAGAAAAGAATTACGGTTTAACATTGCAGTAGCAATAGAAGGAGATGATTAATAGAATCTTTTATCTTGCCGCTTCTTTTCTGCCAGAAGTAAGAAAATATGGGATGTGGTTGTGAGAGATAGCTTTTAGAGATTTTTCACAAAATATTAGGTAATGGCGAAAAAAAGGTGGGAACAAGTAAAAAGCAAGTTTTTTTTAGCAATAAAAAGTATTTCTATTACACGTGCACAGAAACAATCACCAATGTCGAACTTAATCATTGCTATTCCATACGAAAATCAATTTCCTTTGAAGATTGCGAGGAATCATTGAAATTCCATTGACTCTTATAGTTATTTGAAAATCATGAGAAGTTATCCAAGTCATTTGATTTCACGGCACGTCAAGCCGGCACAGAAAATTATTTGAAGATCGTTCGACTAGCATCGATACTTGAAGGTTGTGGAAGGATATAATGATCGTACTACATATATATCTTATACTAGCTCAAGATTATTGAATATTTACAATAACTTTCTCCAAAAAATGCTTATCAGAACTTTAAAGAAGATTTCTCACGCAATCAAAGTTTCTTAGATCCCAAGTCGAGGAGTAAACCAAACATTCTCCTTACGATTCACGCTGACAATGCTTTCCTCCAGCGATTCTCCCATCCAACGATCGAAGTCCAACTCGCCCAACTTTAATCGTCGAATTTCTCAGCACATGTCATGGAAAGACGAACGAGCGTTGGCGTCCCAGAGTTTAGTTGCCGAATCGATCGTCGGCCGACAACGTCGCAGATGCACGGCTAAGCGAACTGGCGGAATTTGTTCGAGGCGATGAAACGCGTGTAAATCACCGTTTATTAAATAGAACAGGAAGCGCCGGAGCAAAGACCTCCTGGCGAAGGTCCTCGCGCAGCTCGAAGCCTGTCACGAGGTTGCGCGTCCTTCGTAAAAGCACGCGAAACAGGCGAATTTATGCGCCATAAATTCGTGCAACCTTCGTTACTCCGGCCAGTGCGTGGCCAAACGAAGCTGCGCGACCAAAACTAACCCCTTTGATCGCCCGTTGCAGCTGCAACGCCGGAAACTTTGCCGCTCCGGCGTCGAATACGCTCGTGGAACGATGTAAAAAGTGCGTAAAAATTGCATAAAAATTTCTAGTTGTAACGATGCAAGTGAGAAGAGAGACGAAGAGAGACAGGAACAATGCGTTACGAGTTGGCGAAGATGAACCTCATAAAAATAGGAATGAATGATGGATATGACTTGAACGTTTGACGAAGTCGAATGAAGTATGCTGGCACTATTTGATGACGTCGAGTAAAGTGTAATTGTGTCGGTTGGTGTTTAGGATATGTGTTAAAATACAATGAATACAATATCTAGTACTTTATCTCTACTAATAACCTTTAACTGTGAAAAAAAATATAGATTTACATAAATATTTGCATTCTAGTTATAAGATGAGGTAATATTAAGGAGAAACCTAGAGGATAGAGCTAAATGAAAAACGGAAAAGTGTCTTACTTAAGTGTCTTAAATAACGAGCCATATTCGATAATCTAATTATTACAATTCCCAACGCGTAACTTCTTATTGACGACATATTTCAAAGAAAAAAAACTCTCTGAAGTAATCGAATTTATTCAGCACAAATGATGTAATCTTAGACCAAAGTGATCTCGAAGAGTGCAATGAACCATTATAAATGAGTCTTCTATAGTTATAATCTCCATTGCTAAACACAAATCGAATCATAAACTCCTGCAAAATACACCAGACTTCCCAAGAGCTTAAATACTCCACGGCAATTAAACAGGTCAATCCCTTCCAATCAAGCAGATGTTTGTACTTGATTAACCCTTTAAGTGTTTTGGACATAACACGTCGGTATTATTATCTTTCAGATGCTCAGTTAAACCGATCGTAAAAGTAGCAAAATACCTAACCAGTGACAGCTATAATTAATCAACTACTCACGAAGCTTCTATATCGTCGTGAAACTTGTTCGACGAAACATAACTTCCTTATCAATCCACGAGAAAACCGGATAAAAACGACTAAGAGCGAGTCACGAAGGGAAAACTGGAGATTTCTCGAACCAACGAAGGAAACTACATTTCAAATAAATAAATGAATAACATTGGCAACCGGAAGGGGTGGGACAAGCGACAAAACCTTGCTTTCCAGTTCCGACGTATTACGGGTAATTAGATTGGATCCCTGTTTGTTCGTCTCCCTCTCACGCTTCCTTTCTTTCCCTCTTGCCGCCTTTCTCTTCTCTAAACCATTGATAAAACGACCCGTTGTCGTTGGCCAGGATCGTGCAACCGGTGAATTAAATGCGCTGTGATTATTACGAAATGCCGTTTAATGGCTCTGACGATAGATACTCGCGTGTAAACGAAGAACGTAGTTTTCAGGCTTAATGCCGATTTTGTTACACTGGAAATGGTAAGTTGTGGAATTGATAGTTTGTTGTACGAAGTAAATCATAGATTATAGTAATTATAATGCACTTGTTCGATTTGATCGTTTATATCTAGAATATAATATTGAATTGTTTGATATAATATTGAAATCCTGCAAACGTAATAATTTAACCCTCAATTTGTATCGTTGGGTAATAGATGATTACAATTTGTGTTAGGTTGGAGTTGTGTTGCATGATATCAGTTTTAGAGTTAATTTGTACACTTTAATTTTAATTCGTATAATATAAATTCATTTCTGAAATACAGTAGCTATTCCAACATTGTATAATTGAACTCAAACTGTTATAGATCAGCTACGATCGAGCGATATTACTCAACGATTAAAATGTTACAAGAAAGAATTACACTTTCTGGAAATTGTCAGTGATTTCAAATAAATTTATCGCAATTAATTTCTACATAATTGATAGTCAAGAATCAAACAGTCTAAAATCAGCGCTTTCTAATGCGAATCCATTTAAAAGCAGTCAGGTGTTTTCTTTTCAGAATTCATATTTACCAACGATACTTTACGTAGGTAACATCGGACAATTTCAATTTGCGCGAGTTCGAAAACTGTCAAAGATCGTATCTACGAGCCAGAAACTGCACGGTAAACATTCGCGGATCGTATCGAAATCGATGAATTTTCTCGATAATAATTGTAAACAAACCTTGCGCGTGCACCATCGTGCGATATTAAATTTCAACAGTACTTGCCGACCGAATGCATACAATATCATCGAAAATTATAATTAACTTCTGCTCTCAACGATAACGCATTATCAGTAGCTAAAAGGTAGCTAGCTCTGCGTTCTATCTTTTTCATGAATACGGTACAATACATAAGAATATTTTGCAGCGATTGAAAATAAATCCATGCAACGCTGTCCGTTCTCCGATAAATATAAATAAAATTTATTTATATTTGTTACAGTTATTAAACAACTTCATTATTAAACATCCACAATTTTAAACAGTTACTTTGTTAGGTACTTAAAGAATTACAGAAACTTCCTTTAGCAATTTTCAAAAATAAAATGTCCCTCATAACACTCTTTATAACCAGAAATAATGCCAGTTGGAAAGCATATACGAGTAACCACCGTGCAAACAACTAAATCTCGACAACACAAGTTAAAAGGATCACGCGACGTTTCTCATTTTTATAACCACGTTTCATCAGCGTCAAATAGAAAGTAATTTCTGACAAAAATTTTAAGCGAATCGTTTATCGTTTCACGTGAAACTGACTGGCAATTGAGAAGGGAGTGCGTTTTACAAGGGGTGTGCAACGATGGAGCGTTCGAAGCCTGCGTAACAATTAATTTGCCACAGGCGCCGCCATTAGAGAGACGGCAAATAGCTTTCTGCCGCGATATGCTCGCATACACTGCGTTCGCACAAATTGCACGCGTAACATGCCGCGTAATGATTTGCGGTGGGTCGATCGCCGCGCGACCAAGCGACGTTCGGTCTCTGGAAAAACACGCCAGAAAATGTAAATTGCGATCAATCATCGTCAATCATTTCTACGCGTTAATCATGCGTAACTCCAAACGGGTTGACGCTTGAAACGCATCCCGAAAACGCTTGAAAAATCGCGCCGTACTACGATTCTCCACCGATGTTGCTGCTGATTTGTAAAAGTTTCGCGAATTCGCTTGAAATTTTGTATGGAAAACAAAATCACGTATCCGCCAACAATTTTTAATGGACTTTTAGAGACCTGCTTTCTCGCGCTTTACGTGCTCGAAAAAGAATATTCGCGTTGAATAAAATATCGAGAATATTGGAATCGAAAGAACGCGTAGAAAATTGTACAGGACAAAATAAGCCCGATAAATCTAAAAACTCAAAAAGGACAGCAAGAAAACAGAAGGTTCGAAAGGATAAGAATTCAACTCCCTCCTTTCTGCTATGTACATTTTCAACAATAACACACACTTGCAAACTAAACCTCTTTCAATCGTTGCTACACTCCTTTTCAAATACCAATTGAACGAACGATTTAAAAAAACTCAAACGAGACAATACTTTACGTCTATCAAACCAAAATAATCTTGAATAAAAAATAAAACACTCTACCGCTAAAATTCACGATAAAGATTCATAAAATTTCCTTGTCATGTGTTTCTACGACGATGTTCCCGTTAAAGAGCTTTCCTCGTAATCCATGTGACGATACTAATAATGCCAGGTATCGAGGATGGAGGAGGACACAGACGGGGCCGGCGTACAAAGCAGGCGCGATCATCGACGCGACAAAGCGTGATTTGCGTGCGTGCAACGAGAGGACAGCGATAAATGGCTTTCTGGTACTACAAGTATTACAACGTTTACACGAATCACGAGGCTGGCTACGAGCGGCGATCTCAATTGATAGTCGGCCAGAGGATAGACCGATCGCTTTCCGTGTGCTTCGCCTCTACATGTAAATCACGGAATCGCGTAGCGAATTCGGCTACGTGACCGAACGTATATCTCGATAATTTGTCCATCGGCTGTTTATCATTGCCAATACAGCTGTACGTCACGCTCGGGTAAACGTGACAGCGAAACTTGACAAAATCTCTCTCTGCGGGTCGATACCAACCGCGGTGCGCCAAAACTCTTGTCCAAAAAAATCATGTATACGCTTTGTGCGACTTTCAATTGTTTTTTCAACGGATTCTGCTGTACGTTGATCGAGATAAATCATAAAGTCTGTTTTTATAATAGTGGTACGTTTTGAGAGAACAAGTTTAGAAGATTAAACAAAGTGCTATATGAAAGAGATAAAGTGGTAAGAGATAAAGGTTAGTCGAAGTTTAGCTCTTAACTATAGTCGTTCATATCTTTGTAGTATCATGAACATATAGCCTTCTACACTAAATTACTGTGTTATAAAAATTAATATCATATAATTATTAAAAATTGACGCTCAAATGTTGGAGCTTCTAAAATTTTCCCTGAATTAAAACTTTCAAGGGAATTAATAAAATTATGTTTTATTAATCAGAAAGAAGCTAAAATTCCTAAAATCTTTCATGAATGGAAACTTACGACGAAATTGATGAAATTATATTTATAACAATTTATTTAAAACAAGAATAAATGTGAAAGACTTAAAATTTCCTCTTCGCTAAAAAGTCGTGCTGAATTTTACTCGGTAAAAGGAGGAAATAAGACAATCCCTATTGTAGATGTGTTTGCACTAAGACTGCATAATTTGTAGCGGAAGAAACGACATATAACGTGGTCAGATCTGAGGAACCGCAAAACGCGACGGCGTCATATCTAATGAGAGGACTCAGTGGATGCAATAAACGTTCGCGGTTGAAAGTGACGGAAATGTAGTTAAAAGAGCTCGCTGGCTGAAATCGCTTCTTCCACGTTTCTAACTATGTAACTGTACCATACTCAAACAGTCGCGTATTTATAGATGCGATACGGAGTGACCGGTTAGCTTACAGTCACAAATAATCAGTCCATTCGAATCGTTCCCTGGCATGAAAATATTAAATCCTGAATCACGTACATAATTCATGTACAAAATGTGCAAAGAGAGAGTCCCTTATTTCAATCCTATAGCTTAGATAAGCTTCATTAAAGAAGCGGAAAGTATTTGAATAAGCTTTTTCCAGAAAAAAATGGTCTGTAAAGAAATTAAATAAGCAAAATTAATACGTATACAAAAAATCACGAAGGAAACTTTTACTTGAAACTTTCGAATCGAGAACTCTTGCGAATGACTGTTCATCGAAAGTATTTACCTACTTGTTCAGAATTTCAAAGATGAAAAAGTTCCGTGACTTTTTCTGATCTGCGGATCTTCAATCTCGCGCGTCAATAGGTTGGATAAATCATCAAAGCAATGACCGGTAACGACGATGTCGCGGGTGATCGCGATACAGGACGTGATAAAACGTGGCATTTGGGAACATGAAGACAACCGTCGAGTACAGTTTTATTATTGCAGCGCGTGGTCAAGTTTTATTAAAGAATATAAGACCGGAAATTTATGTGCCGCTCATGGGACTGGTATATCGCGCGTTTCATCCAGACGGTGCATGTTGTGAATTTAATAGGTGGAAAGTGTTGGTAAGCGAGACTGATTTCATCGTTTACAGAGACTGCGCTATAGTCGTGACGATCCCATCAGCGTAAGAGGATTGTCGAATCTTTATTAATACGGGCCTCTTACTTGCTGGCCGATCGATAAACTGGAACGAATACGCAGAAAGATTCATTACAATTTTAAATACCATGTATTATATTTTTGTATAGTTATCGATGTATTTTATGCGAATGTTTAACATGACAAACTTCAACAAGATTAAACCTAATAAAATATGTCACTCCTTAAGAGTTATGGATATTAAGAAACATTTCATAAGTAGATTAGGAATATTTTTCTATATTTATAAATATCTAATCTTTACAATCAATTTATCTCAGTAATTAATTTTCGAACCTTTCGCGTTGTCTTTATTCACTTGGAAGCACAGAAATTGAAAAGAGGATGGTTCGAATGACTTTCAAATCCGAGAATCAGGAAATTACAAAACTCTCTCTCCAAACAAAGTCCGTATACCGGAACGGCACGGCGTTCCAACACAATCGACTTTCTCTCCTATGTAAGGTTAATATTTAAAGAAGTTATCACTACCTGGTGAACCCATCGTTCGAAATGGAATGAATCGATAGAATCGAATAGGAAATGACCACATCGTATATCCTTCCTGGAAATAGAGATTTCTATTTCTTGGGAAAAGAATAAGCGGAGACGAAAATAATATGTTCGTTCGAATTTACGGTGAGCAATTTTCCAAATGACGGGTGTCACGGTGATCGCGATAAACCTCGTCATCGCTGAACCGGAATTAAACGCAGTTAGGGATCGCGTTTCGCGCTGCGAAATATAATCAAGTCTCGTACAACGTTTAAATGTCTTTCGAGAAATTCGTGCCCTTCATGGTGGCCGCCTTTTTCCTCTGACTTACCCTGCGAGAAAACGTACGAAAGGAGCAAGGAAACGGAGTGAAAAGGAGAGAGGGAGAAAGAAGAAGAAAAAAATCCGTGGTCGACGTAGAATAGCCAGCTCGTAGATCAGGGTTAAGTATCCTTCGGGAATACCCCCGGCGAGATTAATCACCGCGCTCGATACGCGGGAAAGGATAAAACTGCGGTAAAGGCAAAAGAAAAACGAAGCGGGCCAAAGGAAGAGAAGACGCGGGGCAGAGGACGTGTGGGAACAGCGGAGAACAGAGAAAGATACGTTTGTCAGTGGGAAAGAGAGAAATATGGAAAAAGAGATAAACAAAGGACCCAGCCTGAGAAGCGAGGTAGAAAAGAGGTTGAAGTAAGAAGGAGAAATTCAGAGGGGGAAAAAGCGAGAAGCGAGGAAGAGACACGACAACTGAAAGGAGAGAGACAAGAAAGTATGCCGGTGCCTGTAGACGCGGCTGGTGAACGGGCGCATAATTCAGGACGGTAGAACGCGGGTGAAAACACGAAAGCGACGTCTCATCGTCGTCTCTCCCCCGCAATCGGGCCATCTTCGTCGTTCGTACTCGCTGCGAGCAGAGACCACCTATCACCATATAGTGAGCCTCGGCTCTCTGCTGCCCGGCGGGTTTCCGCTTAAAAGACAGCAAGTAGCTTGGAAAAGTGACTAACTAGACGTAGACACGCGTGCGCGCCACGATCGTGCTTGCGACGAGCTGCTCGGCCAGCCGAGCAGAGTCGTTAGGCACTCCCCGGCGGAATCAAACGCGCCAGAGAAGGTAGTTGAAACACGTAAAGGTGGGACGTGGGTGGTAAATGGGGAGAAGCGGAGCCGACAGTTTGCCAGAAGTGAAACGAAGAAAGAAACGGAACAAACCGAGGAGAAGGAGAAAGTGGGATGAACGGTAGGATGACGAGGGAGGAAGGGGGAGGCGGAGAGGGCGCACGGTAGCGCCGGTGCACGCTCTTGGCGCATTCCACAATCCGGAATACTGCTCGCGCATACATATTTATGTTACATCCCGGGGCGATAATTCAGCGATCATGCGACGTGGTCGTGCACGTCCCAACTCCGCGTCCCGCCAACCCCCTTTGACGCCCGCGCCGTTATGTACGCGACTTTGACTTCGTCCCGCGATCTTTCTTTGCTCCGATGCAACGCGCTTAAAATTGTTCGAACCGCGCGGATCGCCGCGCCGCCGACCGACCAGCCCTCGTGATTTATTCAACGTTGTCGGGAAAAATAAGGCGGACGCGTCGGTTCCCGTTACACCGCCAACTGAATCGATTACTACCGCCAATCCCCGCAACAGAAACGCGGCGAAATTTTTGTTTGTCCTGTAGGGTTTTCACTTGGCGTCCATGCGATTTATTAGCTGCGGAAAGATGAAAATTTTCGGTCGTGGCCGCTGTATAGCGCACCTCCAGGATGCGTTATACCGTTGGTTCATGATTTACGAGATTCTAGTTTTGAAATTAGAAATAAAATACGGTACGTGGTGTAACAGTGCCGCGTAATTTGCTTGGTTCTTTTTGTGGGGAAGACAGAGACTGATTAACTCTTTCGCTACGATGCCCTCGCAACTGAAAGCATGTTTAATATATAACTCGAAGCTGCGCGCTTCTGTTAGTAGGAAAAAAAACACAGACATGAAAGTTTAAGAACTTTGTATAATTAATTACAGTGTAACGCGTGTACATGAGAATAAAAACGAGTCCACTTTGCAGAATATAGAACTAAAGCTGCAGATATGTATATAGAATACAGAACATAGATCGTAGAACTACTAACACACGATTATTCCATATCTGAAAGCGTACTACATACATACATACATGCATGCTTTTCATAGTGAAAGGAATAAAGTATCCGCATCTTTTGTACAATCGACTATTTTTCTCTTTGAGGAGAGAACAATCGAACGTTCGTAGTTAGGTACGAATTTTCAAGCGGTCGACATCTATTTGTTGTGCACAGGCGAGGCACCGATAATGTATCTTAAAATCGGCATCGGCATTTCTTAATGTAGTTGAGGCCGTGTCGTAACGGTTACGTGAGAAAGCAGCCGATGCCCCGGTTCCTAGGTCAAAGGTCACTCGATGCCTACCTCCCGCGGAGGAGGATTCAAGACTGGTTCTTGATTCTGGTTCTGAACGTGCCGTATCCCAACAGTATCCGATATATATACGAGGTTGGAACCCGATCGATTCCAGCGCATGTTATTACTATAGCTCTTGAACTAAGGTGAAATTTATCGCGTGATTACCAGGAAAAAGTTTAGGAAAGTGACCGAAAGTAAAATTATAAAAGATCGCGATAAAAAGTGCAGGGATTTCTTTATCGATGAATAAAAGAAAATTCAATTGGTTTCGGTTGTATCGTTTGACGTGTTATAAATGAAAAATAAAAATCCTTTTACGGTTATTCTCCTCGTCTCCTTTCGTTCAATTTGAAAACTATCGGTGATTCCGGTTTTCTATATTCTATATGGAAACGTTTGGCGAGGTGCAAACTGTATGCAATAAAAAGTAAATTTCAAACTTTCGGTGCTTACTGAGACAGAATCCGCCGAACAAAAACTGTTCGAATTGAATTCAATCGCCATCGCCCCGCAAGATTCGAATATTTATGTATCGTTTTTTTTTTTGTTTTCGTTTTAACCGATTAAATTCTATCTACGTACTTCGAATCGATCTTTAATTACCACGAATTCCACAGCTTTTGATTTTTATTTTAAATCGTCCTACTTTTTCATTGTCGGCTGACAATTCGGTTTCAGAACGCGTTTCTAAGCCTTTTGTAATCTAAACTATCTCACGAATGATGGTCATTGTTCCAAAAATGGGACATCACTTTTTACATTTATGGTAGAGAAATATTTTATTACGTGAATCTACTAATCCGAATAAAGATGAAATTTTTATAATTAATATTCAATTTTCTATTGAATTATTGATAAAATAGCTTTCCCAGATTATCCACTAAATTATATAACTTTCAACTTCTACTACTCATATTAAAACCCTAACGATTATTAAGGACTCCCCGCTAAGTAATTTACCAATTACTGATATTAACGATCCTCTTGCTAAACAATTTTGCACAAAATTACAAAAGCAGCTTTATTATTTATATCCTGCAACTTTTCACTTATTTTATTCGTTACTAAAGTATTCTACAAGAATGTCATATTCCTATCGTTTCATCGCCGATTTCTTCGTATCAGACTGACTATAGTTCAATTTCAATCCCAGCGACTACTATTATTATACCTTTATTGCGAGTATTTTCTTAAATTTCCAGCCTCGTCCCAGTAAAATGTAGCGAAACGAACGACGAAGGAAAAAATGGTGTTCGAGTCAAACAGAGCGTCGATCGGCGTGGTTGATCGCCCGCATCGAAGAAGGAAATTGGTCGGTCTAGTCGCAACGACGAGTTCAGGCAGGAAATTAAACGAGTCACGTGCTCATAATTATGAGCCTTCCGCGTGGACGGGGATGAGAAGGTTTTCTTGGTCGCGTTTCGTGCGCGCCACGGGAGAAGACGTCATGAAAGGTGGGAAAGATAAAATTGCGAAAGTCGCGGCGAAGAATAATAATAATTGTTGTTTCGGCCGGGGCGAGGCGAACGTGAGACGAATATACGTCGGAATGCACCGCCGTGAAGCAAAAGGATAATTCGAGCGAGAGAAAACAGCTTGGTTCTCTACGTTCGTCTTTCTCCAACCCCTTCTTCTTCTTCTTCGTCTCTCGCCATGTTGAATACCCTCTCATTAGCGCCCCTATTAAGATTTGATTAGTCCTAGGCGCCGCGCCGTAAAGTGCGCGTCTTCATTCACCAAATAACATCCTTTGCATCTCGTCGTAACCAGTTTTGTTTTTTGATTTTTTAGGTTGGTAATATGGGCAAGAATAATTTAGATTTTAGAAAGAAAAATACCCGAAAATATTCTTGAGTTTCTTCCGATAAAAACAGATCTTTTATGGAAAGTTGTAAAAAGTTCCGTACGGCATTAGGAGTACTAATAAAGCAACGATTTATATTTCCTGAAGTAATTTGTTATCAAATTTTATAATTCATTTTGCGCATTCTTCAGTACATATTACGTTCCATTAGTACTTTGTTCAGCGATCACTCTTGAATTTTTCAATTAGTCACTCGGGCGTCTATCTGTTATATAACGTGTATGGAAGATCGAAGCTTGTCAATATGATGATATCATACAATACAATTACAATTCTATCCATATTTTACGATGTTTATTTTGAAACGTATGAAAGACAAAAACAACGTGAACACAAGAACGCTTCACATCTTTTCCTTGTCTTTCATACAATAAATTAGTGTTGAAATACTACTACTACTAAACTAATAATTCATTAACAAGATGTATCGACTATTGTACTAAAAAACATATGATTCTATTTAAACAAACGAAGTTGCCTCTAAAATTTCTCCCACTGTTGAATCTGTAAAAAAATAATCTGCACCATATGATCTCCCCGATTGATGATCGCATCAATGTCTCCATCAAACAACTTTTGTTACAACATTTTTTTGATAACTTTAATCCCTCGTAAGATGTTCTACCGTTTCCAGTTACACGAAACGCTGCAAAAGCAACTTTTACAAGTCCCATCAAACACAGAACGGTATCTGCAAAACAGCACGTTAAACGTATTATTTGAAATTTTCAGAACTCTGATATTTCGACATTCCCATAAAAATTGAAATCACATTATCTTGTATCCAAAAACTTACAGTTTTCGTTTAACATCTTTAACATGAGATTGGAAAGATAATTTGATAAAGATCAAGTCGCGATATCAGCCATTTTCAAAATTATTTCTAATTCTAATGTTATAAGCATAATTCGAAATGTTAGTTTATAGTTCTAATTCTAAATGTCATGAAACAAATATCTTTTTCAGGGTTTTTTCAGATATACATAGTATATATATAGTACTAGTATATATATACTACTATTATGGTTTCTTTCCCCGATCGTTTCAATGGAAAACTATTTCCTTTTTTCCTATCTACAAATTTCTCCCGTTCGAATGCACCTGAACGCGGAATATTAAAAAGCTGTAGAAAAAGACGAGAGTTTTCAGCGCGGCTATCGTCTCCATCACGTTCCTTATTTCACCGTTGTTGGTACGTTGAATAAATACGCGAGAGGAGAAACGTTCCGGTCAGATCAAGCGGACCGGCACGGCGTTTTACTGCTTAGGGAAATTTCAGAACCGCTCGTTCGGCCGTAAAGCCCATCCAGTTCTTTTATACATCGCGTTCGCTGCCGAGGAATAAAGAAGCTAAGCCCCTCGAACCTGAAGAGGCCGTCTCTTTTTTATGATACCGTGTCGAGTGCGACGAATCACTCGCGAACGGCACAGCTAAGATGCGCCTTTACGATTCTGCGCCGCGAAACAACACACGCAAAGACCAGCTTTATTGTCACGCGTGAATTTACCGGCATTTTATGAATCGTTCCCGTGGTCATGGAGACGCATGGATATACTGAAAAGCAATTTTGATTCAAGAATGTTGCAGATGTTAAGATGTGAAACAAATCTTTCGGTACTTTTCAGAACTTCCTAAGGAATTCGAGTTAAATTCATTAAGTTAGACTGTTTGAAGAAAATTGATTCATTTATGGATACTTTGAAAGGAAGACATCTCATTACGATTATAGAATTTCTTTCAGTATCTTGCTTCCTAATTAGACTGCTCATATTTATGCTTTTATGGGCAGTTAAAAGTGCAAGAACGTACAAAATGTATAAAATATAGAAAAATATATAAAATTTTTAAAATGTAGCGATATTTAATGGATGAAACAAATCTCCGTGCAGATCTTTTCCTTTAATTATATATATAAAAATGATAAATTTATATAAATATCTACAGCCTATTTATAATATTAAATTATGCTTTTTCTATAGATTGAAAGATTGAATACGATAATAGCAAACGATATACGACGCATATTAATTAGTAAGCACAAATTGTATATGATATTATAATAGTATAGTTATACCTATATTATTTGCTTTAAATATCATAATACAAGAGAATAACAAAGTTTTTAAGTTATAGAAAAATTATCAAACATTTTCGCATTCTTAATTAATAATCTATTGATCAACATTAGTGAAGAACAAAGAGTAAATAATTAACATTAATAGATTACATGAATGCAGTATTACCCGAATAATAGCGCGGTAAAGCAAGCGTGTTTCAAATCTGCACGCTCATTTGAATCAGATAATATTTAGAGGATAAATCGAACAATTATCAAGCTCAATGATATCCGTGCAACGAAATCTCACGTTTAGCAATCTTTGATCGAACAGGCATTTTAATCGATTTTCAACCGGTATGAAATCACAGGATAGAACGTATTTATCTGTTTGTCGTAGCTGTTTAAATTTTATCAGAGTCGTAACAAACCGAGCAACAGCGTTTATTCGACTGAAATGTGAAATCGAAAGCAACGGTACGGCGACTCGTATAAAGATAACATCGGTCATTTTTCCGTGATCCGTAGAGGGCCTCGAGGTGATTCGAGGTCACGCCTCTGTGTTTCTCATTCACCGATGTTTCCTTTTTTCGCGATCGACCAGTGGAATGAATTTCGTCAGGCCGGAAACGGAATTGCCGGCGGAAACGCCCACGGTCGTTCAACCGGCAAGGAGAATTCTGTCGAAACTATTTTTCCCCACTCGATGTTCGATTATTAATCGCTTCTTCCGATTTATTATCATTCGAGCTTATTTTCATTTTGACACGAAGCGGAAACAATTCGAATCTATAGACTTGTTTTGTTCGAATCCGAACTTTTAAAAGTGGATTTAAATTCCCAAACAAAAAATATCGAACATAAAGAAAGAGGAAATTTCGTTCGGCAATTCCAACTTTCCAAGAAATTCCAAATAAAGAGAACCTTCAACCGAACGACAAACTACGTCACACATACTCTAACAGTCTCACAATTCCGCATTCGAGTAAACAAATCCAGGGGTATAGTTTCCCAAATACGCGGATTCTCACCAACCGTGAACCGAATCCATGTATTCAATGGACGACAATATCCAATCTATTTTACATCAAATACAAACCGAAGCGGAGTACGAAAATCCGAAAAGTCATCACCGAGGTAAAAATAGAAAAACCGCCGAACGTCGAAATTCGGGATACATAGTAGCGAAAGCGAAATTGAAAAAGGGCGGGATAACGTGGCCTGGTTGTGACACGGCCGTGATTCCAGTCACGGATCTCTCCCATAATGCATAGAGGTTGCACCGTTGCGCCGGATGCAGTGGGACCGATCGTGTGGCCCCTAATCCCTCTCCCTGAACTCCTCTGGAAACGGCCCCGGTACCCGACTCGCCCTCTCGTCCCCCTGTTCCCTGTTCCATTCTATACATCGTCGTTGGTGGGTACAGTCGTCTTCCTGATTTATACACTGCCACCGACAGCAGTCGACGCGCAGGGAGAATAGGAGAGACAGAGAACGAGAAAGAGACGGAGAGAATGTGAGATGGGAGAGGGCGTGGGTTGTACAGGGAGAACGGCTCCATTGTTTAATCCAGACCAGCGAAACGCTGTTCGTCGTCGGTAACCATAAAAACACTATTTTATGCGTGAACACGGGGCCCGTTTGTTTGCTCGGAACTTGCCGTACTCGGCTTGATCCGTGACGCACGATGGAGCCGACGATAACGAACGACAGAGCTGGATCGAATACTCGAAACGCGATAAACAAGTTAGAAAAAAGATGGGACAGAGGTGGTCGAGCGGTTGATCGAAAAACGCGATCGATGGTTGACCATTTCTCGATAGTACTCTTTTCAGATATGAAGAACGATAGTCGACACGTGTGGAGCACGTAATTTAAGCAATTTTTAAAAGATCTATCGAAGGTCAACGTTGTGACGCTACGACATTTCGTTTTTCATTTACAGCTCTCTTCCTATTAGTTTGTACTATCGAATTTTGTTTTTCAATTTCCTAGTTAGGAAAGAGGTTCCAGAGGGTTGCTACATATCTTTTTTAGTCAGTGGTTTTACATTCACTTAGACCGTGCTACAATTTTTATGAGATTTTGTTATGTATTTACGAATACATGATTATCTTCTTTTTAAATCATGAACATTTTCTGTGTCAGTTCTGACCAATTCTTCAATATTGTTGGGCTTATGCGACGTTTACTCATCACTTTATCCCGTATTTCTTAATTGGAGTCAATGGTAGTACCATTACAAACAAGCTAATAATAATAACGACAATAAGCGTAATAACTCAGCGAGATTTCCCACATTATCCAAGTCAATTATCTCCTCGAAATTTGTGTTTTTTATTTTAATTAACGGTGAAATATCAGAATGGAGATTGTTGATAAATAAGGAAATTCGAGCAGAATTTATATAAAGTTCTGTTAAAAGGTACGGGGCTAAATCAATTTAATGAAAACGAGATGAAAAGTGGTGTTGATATGTTTTCGATGAGAGAACGTTTATTTTTAAGAGAATCGTGGAATATTCGTAATACCGAAAAAAGCGATTACCGCTGAATAACGAAAGCGTGCAGCCCTGCTCGTTTCGATTAACTAATTTACATCGGTCAGCGGTCAATTTTTGAGCGTGCTCGAAAAGTTTGATTATTCAGCCGTTAGAGCATTCGAACGAACTTTCGCCGTTTTTTTCTGTCGGCAATTTTACAATTTTCTACCGTCTAGTCGCGATAAATGGAACGTAGCCACATTTTCGTGTCTACGAACACACGTATGCATAGGTATATATCGTAAGTTTCCATCATACGAAACGAAAATGTAACAGCATGCTGTTTTTCAGCCGGCACTTCTCGATGTTTTGTTACCGACGGTTCCAAAGCAACCTCGAAACTCGTGCAAACAACAAAATTTTGATGGAATTGTGCTCGCGCTATTTTGATCGCGACGGCGCAACGGAATCTTTTATGAACGATCATGCATCCGGAAAACATGTTCCATTACTACTATGACAGGGATAAGTAAAATTTTATTTTTTATAGTTTCACTTTTTTAGTATTTTATGTTGATCAAATAACTTTCAGCAGTGTAACTCGGTTAAAATATCTGAGGTAACTTCATTAATTGATATTATTTATTAAAAAACTTTAAGACGTAATATTTTCTATTACATATACTAAGGTAATACAATAATAGAATCTTATTTATCTGAATTCTATTTATTACCATGAAATTGCAAATTTCAAACAAATACAATTAAAGAATTTTGCAACTGTCCGAACCAATTTTTACAAATCAATCCCCTCATCGTCATTCCCATTCAACGTTTTCACAATTTTCTCGACACGAAATAAGCTGTGGCTCCAACTATGATCTTTACACTAACATTTTCTCACCTAATCAACCCAACTACTGCATCCTATTACAGGAAGAACTCATTCAAAGAAGAACCATGTGATCCAACCAAGTACACAGTGGCCGAACCGACTGACAGACAGACAACGTCTCCTCTTTATCACTGAGCTCCTTTTCGGTGAGTCTGTTCCTCCAGACCGGGTTCACCCGCCCTTTTCCTATTCTTCTGGCATTGGCGCGGTAGCCAAGGAGAAACCGCGTCGGACCTGTTGCGGGGAGTACGTCGTAACTCTTGCGGTGAATACCCATACACGTTCACACGTACAATGAAATCACGCGGTTCTTCGTCTAGATACGTATACACGCGGTTGGTCAACAAAACAACGGCGTGGCGCGCGCGCGCGCGATACGGAGACGGAGGACGGCTGGGTGTTGCAGGGGGGATCAAGAGAAATCCAGTAGCACAGGAAGGAACACGTACACAGAGTTGTAGTAGTTCGAGAATCGGTGTATTAGTTCTCTGGTTGTTCGGCTGTACGAGCGGAACAAAGAGAGAGCTACGCCGTGCGAGCCAGGTAACAGTACCGACAGTTAGCGCTGGTAATTACGAAGCTACGTTTTCCGGGAGCTAAAGATGACAACGGAATGGTCATAGCATCAGAAAGAAGCAGGATTTTCAGGGGACTCGCACGTACAGAGAGAATGTAAGACGAAGAAAGGAGCGTGTATATCCGCATAGAAAGACTAGAGGAAACGATACCGACGCTATAATCACTTTTGTTACTGGGCCACCCTAATTTCGTGAACTTTCCATTATCACGACGCCTACCACGTCGATGCTTCTGCCGCGTCACTATACGACACGAAAGTACACCAGCTACGTTCGAAGTATGTAAGTTGATTAACGCGATTAGCTTTATCGCTGTGGAAACGCTAAATTGATGTTTTGCATAACGATGGTTAGGTAGTTAATTATTGCGTAACGTTGGCGGGGGATCTTTTAATGTGTATCGAAAATATTTTTCTATGAAATTGTCAAATATCGTAAACTGGAATGAGATGGTTATCATAATTTTGTTTACTGGGGAAAAAAATTCTAAACTTTCCGTTCTGAAATTTTACATTTTTTGTTTTTCAAATCTCTTGGAACAGTTAAAATTCTTTTTACATTTGACATTTTCAGTCAAAACGTCGATAATCGCTAGACATAACGATAAATTATGACATATTGATCGATTAAGCCGTGCCTGTCGGCACGAATAATGAGCGTCTTAATTCGAAAAATCCTGTCCTATGGTCAGGAATAGTTTAATTTATCGCCGCCTCTAATCATTATTTATGTTCTACTTGGAAGCTCCAAGAAAGGAGGAGTTGAGGATGTCTGAAGATCTTTAGAGCTTCTAATTAACACGGCTTCTAAATGGTAAAACACGTGAAACATTTATAAATGTATAACGTCTGAAGTAACATTAGAATGTTTACAAAATGAGTTTAACGGGCTGAAAAGTCCGATTAGAAGTCGCGTTTTATTTTAAAAATAATTGCACGTTCGATGGTTAGTTGCAAAAAAAAAGGGGGAACACGAGAGTTAGAGCAAAAGTATGGGAATTCCAAAACAAACATCGGTTGAATGGTTGGAGTGATAGAGAATTGTAAAAAACTAGCGCAAATACGGCTATTTTTCAATCTGTCGCCGTGACGACAATCGTTTAAAGAGCAAAACAGAGTGCGTCGGTTAACGAGCGAAAACAGTTATGGCACACCGGTCCGTGGAACTTTACAACTTGCAATTGGAATGTTACGCGACTGACCTTTTAGAGAGAACATGGAAATTCAACTCCACGCGATATCCACTATTGGCATCGAACAAACAACCAGAAATACCTTGTTCCAGAGACGTATATATGTATAGTATATATGAATATATATATATTGTATATATACAGGGTGGTTGGTAACTAGTGGTACAAGCGGAAAGGAGGTGATTCTACGCGAAAAAAGAAGTCGAAAATATAGAATAAAAATTTTTCGTTTGAGGCTTTGTTTTCGAGAAAATCGACTTTGAATTTTCGCTCGGTACGCGTGCGGTATGTTATAACGGATCTCACTGTAGATCGTTGTCTCGATAGAAAAATTAAAAAAAAAAAAAAAATTAAAAAAATTTTGTTATATATTTTCGACTTCTTTTTTCGTGTAGAACCACCCCCCTTTCCGCTTGTACCACCAGTTATCGACCACCCTGTATATATACATTATATGTAAGTATATTATACGTATATTATTACTATTATATTAAGTATGTTACATATATATGTGTAAGTAATGTGCACATATTAGTGCATACGTGCTCCTTTACGCGTGTTCTATAACTGCGTGACATTTCGTCGTTGTTCAAAAAATAATACGTCACTATACGGCTGTCCTTAACTATGAAATGTGGTTCGTCGATATTTATCGATTAGTTGGGTATTACTCGGCTGCACAAACACGAGAGATATAAATATTTTACTTCAAAGGTAGGGGTACTCGAAATACAAGAAAATATAACATCTTAGAGACAGGTACCGAGGAAAAATACAATAAAAGTTATCGCAGAATTAGAGTACTAAAAACAGCTTACGGAGAAGAAGGGAATTAGTAGATAAAGTTGAGCAATCAGGAGAGCGTTATTTTCACTGGCAATACATTCGACCGAGTAGACGGAATGGCTAATTACCATAGAAATGGAGTGGGTATAATGGAAAGAAGAATACGGAAGTCGTTCTACAGCTAGCTCACGTCTGAATTACTGAACCGCCAACCTGGATTTAAGCGTTCTCATTTTTCGTACGAGAAAAAGAAATTACCAAAAAAAGCGGAAAAGAGTGAAAAATGATACAGGTAAGGGACAGCAATAAAACTTAAGAGAGAAAGAAAAGAATCGAATATATCGTGGCGTTAGAATGAAAAATCGACGTGGCGTGTGATCAGTCAAAATAATAGTAGCTTTTGGTAAAATAATTGTACGTGACGTTTCGCTCTGAAAACGTTCTATTGCGTTTCCACGAGATTGGATTATTAACTGGCATCGGAAAAACACGACAATCAAGTTTAATTTCCCTCCGGGTGGCTTTCCTGGAACGCGGGACCGTGTAACGATCGAGGCCAACCACAGCTCGAATAGCTTACACAGATACACACAGGATGTCGCTCCACTTAACGGTACCGAGACAGAATTAAGAAACAGCAATAAGTAATAGACTATCGAACAATACAGTAATTACGCGCCCCGGTTACGTTCATTAGCGATAAACGCATGGCAACGCAACAAAATTCATTACGTACGCGCCGCATTACGTTCTCCTTTTTCTTGCTCTCTTCCTTTCTGTTTTTGTTTTTGTGTGTGTCTCTCTCTCTCACACTCTCTCTCTTTTTCTCTCTCTCTCATTGTCTAGAATTTCTCAAGCACAATTACCAGTTGACTAGCCTGAACAGATAAACTACAGGATAAGATCTTGTATAGATGCGTCAGTATTGACGTTTAGCACCTCGATTACACGCTCGTAAAACCTACCAAGAATTGGTTGTCTGACGGGCATGAAACATTTCCACGCGTTTGCCAATCATGTGCGAAAGCAGTTTATATCTGGCGTCTTTTTCTTTGTATCCGTGTATGCTTTTATATGGATGTCTATGTTTAGCACTGTTTAAAGCATGATATTCTCTTTATTTTGACGTAGGTGTATTATTTATAATATATTTCTTTTATACCTTAAATAGAGAATAAGGTTTATTCGAGTAATAATCGCGATAAAAGAAGTAAAGTATTCGTAGATATAGTAAAGTAGATACAGAATTTATTGTCTGTAAATTCACATCTATTAATATCAAACACTGCATTAATAAAGTATCAATATGATGTTAATTGGTGTCAGCTCCGTCCTGCGTTATAAAATCTATTTCTAAACACACTAATTGCCTAGTAACTTATGGGTGAGAGTATATACCAACATCTAGTTGTGTAATTGTCAGAATTCAGTGTTCACCCTTCCACATCAATTTCCTCAACTTAACTTCTCGCTGCACGAACGATCACAAACCTTTGAAAAGTTTCATTTTGGTTCAATTGATTCGAAGTAACACGTGACGCAAAGTTACTAGATTATTTAGCAACATTCGGACGTAACAATCATGCGCGTTACCTCGCAATGCACTCGATGGAAATGCAGGTAGCACGCAGAATGTGTCATCAAAAGTTTCACACAGCGGAAGTTTCATCAGCAGTACGGTAGGATGCGACATTGTCGACTATCTACGAGATGTTTGAGAGCACATCTGCCCGACGAAATTTCACGCGGGGTTTCAAACTTCAAATATCTCGAAATTGAATATAGTTATGGTTTACTAATCAGACCGGATGCTAGTAAATCATTCCCGAAGTGATCGGTGTTCAAATTCTATGCAACAGTTTAGTCGATAGTAATGGTCTGTGGCAATATTGTTTAAATTATTACGCTTGCGTCTATTGTAAATTGACAACCATCCAATTCGGTTCGTACATGAATCGCCTAGTAACAATTACGCTATTAACAATAATGGATTTGGAAATTATTTTTTGCCATGGTGTTAGTCCTTAACTACTTAGCTTTCATTTGTTTAATTGTAGTGAGTAGAACGTTAATCTCGTCAGAAGCTAATCGTAACACACGAGTATTAGTCCATTTACAAGTAGTTTTTACACGATTTAAAATATCAGAATGTCTGCACGAATCATTTATCATATAACAGATTGAAAAGCCAGTGATAAATGTTTGTATCTATTAATAATTCGAAGAATAAACGATTCAAGTGTGTTAACATCGGTTTTAAAAAATCATAAAGCTCAATTCAACCATAATCAAACAACATGAGATCAAATCGATCAAAATAGATCATATCCTTTTATCAAAGATTTATTTGTTCCTCCTTCTACTTACTGTTAGTCAATCGATATCATTTAAGCCATTAAATCAATCAATTACCGACGTTCCAGTGCGACACGTGGAAAATCGCGAAAAGTCAGGCGAGCTCCGCGTTTTAACATGGGCCCATTATGTAATTGTCGGGGATGTAGGGTAAATGTGCATTTGAGTCAATTGGCAGGACCGAGCGTGTCTAGTTACGGTGCGTGTGTGCATGCGTGCATAGATAGATTTACGTGTGACTAGCTGCGTCACACTTCGACTCCACGTGTGCACTTCTCCGTCCGTTACGCAACCTTCGTCGCAAGGTTGCTCGCAATAGCGCCTACTTCTGCTCTGCGCCTCGCCTCTTTCCTATCGCTATGCATCGGCACAAGCGCGTGAATCACGTGCAGATCGACAAGGAAATGGAAAGTCGTAGCGAGGAAAACTTGGAAAGCTTCCAGTGCTCGTGAATTTAAAAAAGCCTATGAGACCTGAAGCAGACTTTTCTTTGTTTTATGCTGAGAATTATGAAATATTTTTTATTGGACACGATCAAATTGTTAATACAGGATGATGAAGTTTATGCACAATGATAACAAGTAAATTGTGAGTTTGTTAGAAGCTGCTAGAAGATCATCAGTTGTAATCTCTGCAATTCCAAATTCTTGTTAAAATTATACGCAGATTCCCTTGATGAATTAAACGCTCTCATTCTATTGCAGTCTGGTCGAACACAGTGCCTTTGATCTAGCTACGGTAGCTGACACGCGCGTTCAACGAAAAGAACGAATACGCACGTGAGTAATGCACACAACATTAAAGCGTGCTGCACAAACAATTGCAACTTGTTTTATCCCATACCAAATTTGACCATCGTCAACAAGAATCATACGGTCGATAAAACAATGTTCAAGACTCAGTCTTGAATATTAAGCCATCTCATAATTAATACACTTTGCTTCGGTATTCTATCTCACTGTGTTTAAATATTTGTATCGTCCTCTTTTACGATATGTGTATTACTTTAAATTCAGCTGTTAAAAACATATACATACGCGTGTTCATTCCTCTTATTTTTTTGCTGATATTTGATCAAACGATGAACAATGCCGGGTCGACAGGTGTTCTAGCGAAGCGTTCTCACGACGAAAACAAAATGATAGATCAATGTTTCGCAACGTGACGCATCCTCTGATGACCTCGCACGCAAGTTCCCAGAGGATACTTAGCATGCAGTGAGACTTCATAAATCGCTCAATTTTACGAGCAATTAAGCGCATCGCGCGTCCTATCGGCCGGTGTGCTGTGCATTGTTTCGTGAAACCGTGAAACTGTTCCCGTGAATATGAAGCAGCGACGCGCAAGAGGACGCGAAGATAACTCCATTCTGTGGCACCGAAGTGACTTGTAATAATCGTTGGCTAACCGCCATTTCATTATCTCCCCCTTCCCCAGCCGCATCCTCTAACCCCATTCACCGTTACGTCCTGTGCCACTCGTTTGCCACCTTTTTCTTCCCGTGGTTTCGTCGGAACTTACCTAATCACTTCATCGAATGGCTTCCATGAAAAGGTTCATGCCGGAGCAGAAAAACCTCCTGGAATATCCGTCCGCGTATTATTTCACCGGAGACCACCGCCGCTGTCAGAAACCTTCGTAGACCATTCCTCGCGGACGGAATACGAAAATAAGGAAATTTTTCTCATGAACGAACAGCCTTTCCGCTAATGAAAGTCGTATCTATTTTTAGGGGTCTTCTGATATACAATAAATTTACAAAATAGATATTTTGAAATAGCGGGTGCAACATAGGAAAATCTACAATCTTTCGTAGAGATGCGCAATATGTTGTCGCTCGGGTTAAATTATTCAATCGGAGCGTTCCGCGACTGTCCAAAAAATTTCTTCATGAGCGTAGCTCATGGCTTGGTGAGAGGGAACGAAGACAGAAGGTACGTCACCCGATTTGGCAAAACTCTCGATGGTTTAAATAAGCACTGTTCGTTTAAATTTGGCGTAGATATTCAGCTTTTGAGTAGTACAACTTCAATATGCTGCTGATCTGCGCTATCTGAATGCACTGAACTCACTCGGTTAAATCGAGCCGTGTTTCATAATGTAGATGCATAATTAGAATGCCATATTTTATTTATACGCTCCGTTCGAGTTTTGTAATTCCCCTTTTATAAATAACCTCGCGCGTATATAATATTGTATCAAATAGATAAACACTCAATATTTTCTTTCCATTCACCAAAATTCTATAAATCCACGAATCAGGTCAACACATATTCTTATCAGATAATTAAACGATACTTCGTCCCCTCCGATATCCTTTCTTCATCCCTATCCCTAACGATTCTGGAATATTCGTAGTAATAACAGGATTGATACTTTGCGATCCCATCAGTCCTTAGATAAAGATGATCAACGTTCAGGATCTCGAATCAGGCGGTTAGCAAACCGAAATTCCACGACAACGAAATTCCACATCGGTATACGCCGATTGGCAACGTACTTCATTGGCCGTCATATCTGTCGTGGACAGAGACAGGCTTTCGAACGATTAATTATAAACAACCGGCCGCAACAATAGCCCCGCGTAATTAAAGCGACCGGTCGCTTCCTTCCCCTCCCTGTAAACCGCAAACCTTCCCGCCTGACCGCTGTACTGCTTTGCTCTGATGTCAAAGCAGACCGTTGTCAATCCAAAGCTACTCATACCTCCAAGCTTTGATCTGTTTGAACGTCGAACTGAATTCTCGAAAGATGCGGAACAGCAATATACAATAAAACTACATGTCGATTGGATTTGTTGCTTGTTCGACGTTTCGTCCATTTCGCCAACTGTTGCTAAGGCAACTCCGTTACAAGTTGCTTCAAAATTAACTGATGCTTTTATGATGTAAGCTGATAACTCATGACATAAAGACGATGAACTATTAAATGATATTAATTACAGAACTCGTAATCGGTACGATAGTCCTGTTATTACGTAAACAAACGTATCCAAAAATGTATAAATATATTTATAAATATAAATATAAATGTCTCGTGATGAATATTTTTCAAATTACCAGAAAACTGAAAATGACTGGGTTTGATAAACTCTGCCTTACTAATTATACATTTATAAATATTAAAGCGAATTTGTAAAAAACTGATAAAAATTTATGAATGACTTATTACCAATGATGAATTATAAATCAATCGAGTCATACTTTAAGACATCAATACTCTAACTCCGCAATACCTAATGAATCATATCAAAGTTATTTTCAATACAATCGACCACCCAAGAAAACACTGGCTTAATCAACTTCAACAGCAACTTACATAATCGCTCCCGTATGTCAATCTTGAAACAGAATAATCCGACTGACTTACTCATGTCGAAAGAATGCGCTACTGCATGAAAGCATTACCGCGAAACAGAGCTGCAGTGAATGAGATGTCGCATTCGTCAAGGTTACCAAATCGCTGGCATAACCGAGCATCGTAAAATAATACAATTCCCCTAGGAACAGTCGTCGAGACTCGCTTTATTTCTACCTCACGTAACTTGGAGAGCTCATGGCCGCGAAAAGCGTTGCGGCATGATAAACGGTGCGTTGATCACCGACCAGGTGAAAAATAGCGAGGTCGAGCCGATACCTCGTGAGATTACGTTACCGACTTCTGCATTTCCAGTTCGCTCGTTTGTCTTGGAAGACTTCTTACCTGAAACAGAAACAAAACGAACTTGGTTAGTTTGCTGCTTCACCATCACGTTTACTGTTTACGCGCTAGAGAAAAGAGTGGGACAGAGCAACGAGCAGATGAACATCGAGCAACGTTCCAACGATCAAGTATATCTCAGCAACACATGCTTCGATGACAGAATTCGTAAGCTATAGTACACCGACTTCGAGAACTTCTGATGAGAACGTAAACTGTTTCTGACTCTGATTGAGCGTTGAGAATTTAGTTTCGCGAATCGTTGGATATTAGTGAATATTAGACAGGGAAAATATAAACTATGTCTTGATAGGAATCTGTAATGTTGAAATCATTTATTAAAAGAAATTTATTGATTTGACATAAAGTGTTTAGTTTCATGGATCACTAGGACATTGAGTAAGAAAAAGATAACTGTTGTGGATTCTGGTAAGAATCTGACGTAGTGGAGTCACTCCTTAAGAGGCAGCTTTAACTGGAAGTAAGTAGGAAAAATAAAAATTTTAGATTGGGGACAGATGTAAAGAAATGTTAAAGAATTATAATGTTACGAAAGCGAAAAGATTGGAATTTTTAACATAAATATCGTGAAAATTTGTAAAACTTCTTGATATTTATTTCCACGTGTTGTAGCAAAGTTGCGTATATTCTGAGGTTGGCACTAGATTAAAGAAGGACGCGGAAATAGCTAAACAGCGGACATTTCTGTTTTATGCGAGACTGTGAACAGTCGCGAAAGTTAAAACGACTTTTGACCGGACGCAGTTGCATATTCCACCATAAAAGTCTCGTTAAGGATCGGCAACAATAGGAGAACTTGCAAGATTAGCCATTCCGAGTGGACCATGCTGTTGGTTCCCCGAAATGGAATGCACTCTCTTAATAGTTTCGCTCGCGCTACCACTTGAAAAATTGTTCACCGCCTGTAGAAGGCTTGTCTTTTATGTATTCAAATAATTTTCTTATTCTTAATCTTTAAAAATTGAACAGGAACCATGTGTTAGAGTACTAAGATCGAAAAATGTATAAGACACAGAATTGATCAATTTGACATTTGACAAATTCAGTGTTGTTTTACGTAGTGTAGCTACATCGACCAGTATATTTGTTGCGTGTATTTAAACAATGTATTAATATACATACATATTTATTGCTTTATTCATAAGTTTCCGCTTTACAATCTTCTTTACCCATTATACTAGAAATAGTTACATAATAAAATTCCTACAATTTGATTTCAGCGCAGCGTGTAGAAGCACGTGCCGCAAACCTACTTAGATTGCATTGTATCAACATTGTTTCCATACCAAGAACGTTAGGTATGTTTACGAAGCACTAGCTGCTAGGTAAGGGCAACGTGGTTGAAGAAAATGAGAACTTTCGATTTTTCTACCGGCGGGCTGAGCACGGTGGCCTATCGGGCACACTTAGCGGGACATTGCGCTCGTTAACGTCAAAACACATGAGCATTCAATAAGTTTGCGCCCCTCTCTCACGTAAATCAAACGCCATACTGGTGCTATGTAAAGGGTCTCTTGTGTTTTGCAAGCTCTTTTCTTAACCGGTTTGCCAACGACCCCAGTCACATTATGATCACAATATTATCGTATGGTTCAAGAGTTTAAGTACGATTAACGAAAGATTTGTGCAGTAATAAAGATAAAAATACGTCTTCTTTTGGGATTGAATTTTACGTGAAATATATAAGTATATATGCAGAAGTATATCTATATGTATATGAATTCGAGTAAAAATTCTTCGATAGCACCACAAAACATTTTGGTAGGCAATTAATATCTATCAGGATTTAGCAAACTAATCAAAGTGATGGCCTCAAATCTCGTAACATCAAAAATCATCCCTCGAGAGGGTGCTCCGTAAAATCAATTTAGTCAACTATCCCTTCATCCCATCAATTCCATCGAACAGAGAAGCCAAACGAACCACTCACTTTATCTAAATTTTCACATCGATAACATAGAAGAATTGGAGACCAACATTGGGAGCCAGATGTGGATGGACTAGTATGGTGGCTACAAACAGCCACCTACATACAGCCTAATAGAAAAATGCTTTATCAGTAAATAAGATTATCTGTAAATACTTTTTGTAGCCACTGTATATTGCGTGTTATAGATGCACATATCACAATACACGCGAGTATTTTGACAACACGCAGAAAGCTCCCAACGATCAACTTCTCATCTACAATCTTCCAAATTCTCGAATTATTCCCACTAGTTCGTTTCCTTATCTATCGCTTCTCGTAAGATTATAATTGAATATATCATTGGAATGCGTGAGAAACGGCTTCGCGACAAAACCTGTTCATCCGTATCCGTAGCCTGATCGCTTCACAGTACATGCCAACCACATCCGAAGGAGAATGTCGACAAAGTGACTCTCGCGGCGATCCCGAGGATCGAATCTTTCCTCCAGGCAGCGTGAAATGACGCAATCTCGTCGTATGGCTCGCGCGAGCTGAGGGAACACCTGCGGTAGGCGCGTACGTATGCAAATCAGCCAGGTGTGTATACCTGTACGATGGCCACATCGGACACCGATCTCATCCCTCGCGCGTCACATATGCGAACAACACAAGCGCCGACCAGAATCGCTACGAGACTCCGGTTCCACGTGTACCTCAGCCGTTCTGACAAATTGCAACGTCATTACTGCCAATTTGTTTACATGCCACCGGATTGCCGGCAACACGAGGCGAACACCTCGAGTTCTCAACGAGGAGATTTTATGCGTAAGACGGAGCTCGATGGTCTCCGTTGACGTGTTACGTAGACTCGAATAGAATCTTGTTAAATGTTTCTCGAATGATCGAGATTGGTGTGATAAATGCGGTCCAATTTGTCCCTTTAACTTGATTAAAGATTTATCGACTTTTATTTGATATATACAATACAATCTGTGAGCTGTAACGTGTTGCTTTTCCGAATACTTCTGTATTTGATTTATGGAGAGACGTAGATATTCAAGGTAGTCGGTTAGTTGAAATGATTAGGATCTAAGTGTCAAAAGATTTTTTCTTGAAAGATTTAATCCAAGATCCAGAGCAATAAACAAAATTTTTCAAGTAAATCTTCTTAAGATGTGATATTTAAATTAACACGAAATTATTCAATACACAATTAATACCGATCTCAATTGTTATCCAGGTTCTATTATAACCAGAGCATCATATTCTTTTTACATAATTTGGCACATTATTATAACCGTCAACAAGCTATTAGCACGCGAACATTCTGTAATATCGCGAACGTATCAGCGGCCATTAGGAAAGCTCAGACGCCGTCCAATTCATGGCAATCCGATGTATCTCTAATACAAGAAAATCGGAGGGAACGAAGGAAACTGGGAAACAGGCTTATGTATCATGGTCGAACAAGCGTATACACAAGTGCACATGCAACAAACGTGAATACAGTGTATACAGGGTGTGCGCGGCGCGTTGGATGCGAGAAGCCGTACAAAGCTCTCCATCTGGAGTCGTTAATCGTGTTGCCGTGGGGTTGGACGTTGATCACTTTGTAATTGAATACGAAGCAGGCGACGATGGTGACGGCAGTGCCAATAAATACTGCGTCATTCTTTCTCGTCGCCCGAACCTCGATTCGACTCCCGCTCTTCTTCCAGTCTTCCAGCAAGAGACCGGATACCTTCGTCAAGCACCTATACTTATTATCCCCCTTTGGTCTTGTCCCTGTCTCTCTATCTCCCTCTCTCTCTCTTTCTCTGTCTCTCTCACTCGATATTACCGATTAAGCGGATTATCAAGCTCCGTTCCCCGACGAAAATTAATTTAATATACGACCTCGCGCTTCTCCCCGTCTCTCAAGAGCTTCGGGCGTTTCCAACCCTCTTGGACTGGAAGTTTGGCGGCGAAGTCCGGAAGTGGTGAAGAAAGAAAGAAGAAATAGAAGAAAAAGGAGGAAAGGTTTGCCTGAAAGCAGTACATGTACACGCTGAACACGCTGCCACGACGAGGCAATAGCAACGAGGAGTTGCCGATGGCAACGTCGGGAAGAAAATAAGAAGGAGATTCCGTGGAAGGAAATAAAGGAAAGGGAAACGCGGCGACGAGAAGGAGAAACGGGCGTCGCGACTTAGCGACTTTTCAGCTAACAAACTGCAAATATCTAGACTGCGGCTGCAGGATGACGTTAATTAATATTGCTGACGGTACAGAGTGTCGGTCGAAAGGAGGGGGTAAAGAAGTCTATCCGTGAGACGAAAGGAGACGGTGAAAAAGGGACAGGGATCAACGAGCAAAGGAGAAAGAGGTAAAAACAGACAGAGATAGAGAGAAAGAGAGAAGGGGGTGGGTTATAGGCGGCGAAGGGAGAAGGAGCGAGGGAGGTCTGAGTTTTTATCATCTCTCCCTCTCGACTCGATTCAGTTAAACTTTGAAATAACCCCTTAATGAGTCTGCCGTGCCGAGTAGACCGGATGCCAACGAAGCTCCCAGATTTTCCTCTCTTTCTCCCTGTTCCTCTTTTCCCTCTTTGCGTTTTCCCTCTTTCGTTCCATTTCTGCTACCTCCGCCACCCTTCCCTCTCCTTCTTTCAGGCTGCGTCACCCACCACCGCCACCCATTCGCCCCGTCATCCTCTGCCGCCCTGTTCGCCGCGCTCCACTCGACCGAGACTACGATCTCGATTATTGCGAGGCTCGTATCGCTTTATGAATTCGCTTTATGCACCCTGAACGCTTAAACTGCATTAGGTTCGCTCGCGACAGACGCGATTTTGTATTTGCTCTACATGTTGACGACCGGCCTGGTATTTTCATGCTAAAAAAAAAACAAAGCTAGAGAGAGAAAAATCTATGTCGTGATTATAGATCGTCATAACAACGTGTGAGAACTTGTATTTGGATCGAGATTCTAAAGAATCTAGAGATGCCTGCAATTGGAATTTGGAAGTCTTGCGGGATTATCTCTTCGCATTTCTTTTTAATTGCACGATCCGGGATAATTATCGCGTAAATGGCAACTGCTGTTACGCAACGTTTCTGTAAAAGATGCAGCACAGGGATGTCTTTCTATTTCGTTTTCGGGAAGCTTAATTGCTATCGCTTTCGCTTACACATCTCGTCTCATTTTCCTCTCTTTTCCGTTCTGTCCATCCTTGCAAAATTTCGTGCGTAAATCAGTCAAACTGCAACTAGTTACGCAATTTCTTCACCATACCGCTTACAGAGGCTCACCTTTTCCTGCACTCTTCGTCGACTGGATGAGGAAAAACGGGCAATTTATAAAAACCGAGCTGGCTCTACCGATTAATGGATTTTGAATTTGAAAGTAATGTATAATCTTTGTAACTTTATTAGATGTTTAGACTTGAATCATCCGTGTGTTATTAACACGCTATTGACTAGTCACGAATATACGCCAATTTTACATGGTTATTCAAATTTAATATATTCATATTCAGTAACAATTCAAATTGTGTTTTATCTAAAATGTACTTATTTCTCTCTCAATAATAGTGAGAAACACAAATGTACGTGTTTTAATAGGCACTATCACAATCCGAACCATCAAAAGAACCATTCAAATTCCCAGTTTTCTTCCTTCTAAACGACAACCAGATTATTGCACTTCGGTTAAAACTTGCTAGGCATTGATAAATTTCCTGGTAGCTACGTAACGGGAGGGAACAGTCATGCTCGCATTTAATTCAGTGGACGTGCGACAATCGAAGGGCCGGAAACAAGCAGAAAAGACAAAGATCGTGGCTGCGCGTCAAACACAGAAAGCCCATTAAGTAGGAACTCGCGTGTCCACCGAGCGTCTCTGTAACAATGCGCCACTCTTGCAGGACAAACAAACGTCCCAACAACCCCACCATTTGCCGATTACGTGACCGTCAAATCTTCACCCCTCTTCATCCCTCGTTCAGGCGTTTCGCTAGATCACTAGTCCTTTATCGTTGGCTACATCAATAGAGCATGCCCTGAAAAGGTTAAGCTCTACAGATAGGGTGCTCGTTTATAATCCTTTTGCGGTTTAACTCGTTCCCTGTTCCGGCCGCTCGAAGGCCGGTTAATCTGAATTAAGGTGAGTAACGTGGTATTTCTGGTCGAAAATGCGATTTAATTTCAAGATCGTAATATCGTTTGCGAAGATGTATGACCGTTTCACAAGTAACTTTTGGAATTTCGAATGTAGGTCACTTGATATTCGTAAGTTTAATCTCGCAGCATTGTTTCAGTCATTTTTGATCCAACCGTATTCCTTTATCGTTAATAAATTTCTTCCGCGTGATTTTTCGTTTCAATTTGCTCTTCAATAATTTAAACAAATTGACGTAGGGAGTTACCGAAATCTGTGTAAGAATTTTTGCTGCTACTAAAACTTACTCGAAATCTATAACTAACGCGTGATATCGATTTCGGGAAAAATCGAAAAAGCAAAGCTTGGAATATTTGTTACCGAGACTTTCAATATTGCGAAATTTACAGTAGAAATTGGTGCACGTTTCAACGATACTTTCTCGCGCAGATGTGTTGTAAAACACATAGCATTCCTTCTCGTTTTATTCAAATTATATTTTCCCGTTATGCTTTAAATCATCACCAAATTAAAGTCTTCCAATCAAACTACAAGATATATAACCATACTGTCCAACAGTCGAATCGAATTAAGCAAACGTTGCCACGTTCTCTCTGGAAAAACACAGGATACCAAAGTACAAATCCGGTTCTACTCGTCTTTTATAACAAACGGAACTACCAAACTCCTTTGCAATTTACGAAATGTTTCAGTAAAATCGACTTTTATCCATAATAATAATTCCACATTGCGGAATTTCCTACGAAGAACTTTCAATGAAATCGAGGTGCCTGGATTTCAGGCTGCATTTTAGCAAAGTTGAAAAAAAAAATAGTATAATTTGATTTACGTACGCTGTGTATGACATGGATTCGAGTCGACATGTACTTTTGGGACATAGTATATGTGATACCGACTTCAACCCGACACAAAAAACTGAAAATTCTGAAATTGTGAAAGGAAGCTTCAACATAATTCACGTAGAACACACATTTAAAGTTTTACAATATAACTCCAAATATTGTACGAAAATTATTTGTAAGCATATATCATCGTAGGCTTGGCTAGGCTACAACATAGATATCAATTTCATTCGGTTCCAACAAGCAGAACCGCCAACCTCCTTTATAATTCACGAAACGCTTCACCAAAGTCATCCTCTCTCCTATTTACAATCTATCATATTCAAATTATAATACACAACCTCAAAGATAAACGTATATACTAGTTCCTGGCCCGAGGAATAATACGCGAAGTGTTCTGGTTCCCCTACTATCGTACCAGTATAGCGTGAACGTGTCTGTGTACTCATACACATTTTACTATGTTTCCTAGCCAGCCAGTCGGTCGGACTTGTCTACGATTCTGTCTGTACCGGTTAGCATCAGCATTGCTTTGCATTAATTAGACGGAATCCGTGACGACGTGGGTCTGATGGGTCTCGCTAATGGACCACTGATTTAATTACGCCGAGTCCTTTAACCCATTCGCTGCAAGGATTGTGAAAGAAGGACACGAGTAATGAACCTTCTTTCCATCGTTGCTCGGCCAGAGGAGACACGCAATCGGAGAATCGGTGAACACGTTCAGTGAACAGGAACGTGGATGAAAACCAGTCGACACACTTGACGAATATGTGGCGTGGATATAGATGATTGGCAGTGATAAGGGAGAGGAGTGACTAAGCTATCTGATCGTTATGACGTGTTGCTGGCTGATGAGGATCAGGAATTTATTCGCTCTTCCCTGTGTGTGGCGTATAAATGAGTTATTCGATGCGATGGAGAGGCGATACAGGTGATAATCGAATGCCTGGCGATGATAGGATGGCATGCTTGACGAACGATCGTCTAGGATTATGTGAATTTCATTTTGGTAAATTGTCTCAAGTGTATCGCGATATAAAGGAAGCATCGTATTTTCGTTTGTGGAAATTTAATCTTAAATGCGAGGGCGGAGTAGTTTTAACGCAACAGGAAGATTGATGGAGCCAGAAAATTAGCTTCGTAGCAGTGGGAGTTTTCTTCTCGTAAGTGATGACCAATTTTACAACAGGATGAACAAAACACGACGGAATTCACCGATCCATCAAGCCGACCGTTTGATATTAAGCGTTAGACTTGATTGCTGGCCTGATTTATGTAATGGAGGAAACAGAATGAAGAGAACTACAAGAAATTTTGTGTACATAGGTAAACAAGAAGAATTAGTTTGGAATACTGAGAACTCTCATTCTCGATTCAACTTCCGCTGTCTACCGCATGACAGACGAACAATGACTAACTCGGAATCTACACGTCGTAAATCTCATCCAGTAAATTCGATCACAGCTCCTTGGGAATGTTAAACAGATTACTACACCGCACCTTCGCTAAGTAAATCACGTCTTGTCACGTCTTTCGAGTCATCATTCTAACAAGCTTGACATTAAGTACATCGTTCTCCAATCTTCTGCCAGCGATCTATTGCCATCGCACGCTCACCTTTGACTTTCATCTTCCAAACGCTAAACTTTATTGCCGAAAGAAATTACAAACACCGCAAAACAATCTCCACTACCGAACCAGGGAATAGCGACTGAAGTTAACGAAAACTCGTTATCAGGACCGCGTACGAGTATTCTGCGTCGCGTCCCTCGATCTCCTCGCTATATTTCTCCTCCTTTGCATGTTACTCCCTCCCTCCCTCTCTCCAGGGCACAGTTTATTTCACAGCATCGAGGAAAGGGAAGCAAGGGAGATCCTGGCGGAACAGGACGGTTCCCCTCTCAGTTTTATTTGGCCCTGATTTTTGTTTTGTCTTTGTAGCCACGTTGGAAAACGAGAACCCTCGACTACAAGCGCACCCAGCACCAGTATAATCATCAACGAACAAGCAAGCCATGGAGGAGGATGATGGCAACGACGACTCTGGCAGTCGTCGGCCAGCCTTCTCTCCCCCAGGCGCGTTTCATTTCGGTTTTTGGCAACAGATGCAGGCTTAGCTAGTTCCTGTCCTCTTCCGCTACCCTGCTCTCTTATTCTCCCCTCTCCCCTTTCTCTCTCTCTCTATTTTCCTCTTTCCTTTCCATTCAGACCATACCATATCGCGTATACACGGAACAGATTTCGTTCTAACGTAACGAAAAAGGGGCGGGAGGAGGAAAAAAAAAAGGCGGTGGAGGCCGCAGGATGACGCGGAGTGCGTGCCAACGACGCCGCGCGACTCGATTCTAACGAGCTGCTCTGCGGCCGGAAGCGGAAGCGCTAAGTAGCGGCGGAGGCTGCTCGTGTCGCGCGACTTTTTCGAAACCGCGCATGCAAATTGGAGCCAAACGGTCCACGGAGAAAAACTCGAGCTTACGTACCGCTCACGGGCTTACGTAACTCTCGTCCGTTCTCGCTGAAATACCATCCGTAAAACGTCTGTCTGGTAATACCGGCGGTTGCTAATGGCTGGAGTGCCGCGTTCCCTGACTCCAGACGATTCTCTCCTCACTTCGCCCCGACGCCGTTTCGTATGTGAGCTTTTAGAGTAGTTTTCGCTAGTCCGCGGTTTTCCGCATCTCATCCCCGGCTCCAAGAGAGCAAGGCTACCAGAGAACTTCCGATGAAATTGCACGCGCTGAATTTCACCGTGCTTTTTTGTTTGGACGATATTTTGAAAGAATAACGGTAATTCGATTTAGTTAAGAAGGTGGAGGATGATTCTGTGTTTGGCTTTATGACCGTGTTATTATCTTATTAAAGACCAACGTTGCGTTAAAGCAATATTTCACTTCCAAATTTTCGTCAATCAGTTTACGTCTTCGAGTTCTGATCGTTAAGATTGCACCTATGACAGGGAATTCTGAGGATTCACTGAATATTTTTTTTCGTTATTTTTAATTAAAATTGTAACTTGAGTTTTCATTACTAAATTATATTGACTAAGTTAATAATATCGAAGTTTGGATGGGGTTCGATGTTATGCGAATATATTTATTTACGAGTTATTATTATTATTATTATTTATATAGAAATATGACTCAAATCGTAAAATATGGCAATCTGCAACTACCGCAGGTTTGACGCCAGAATAGTAAATGCATTCGGTACAACTTCTGATGTCAAACGCGTCTGTGAGCCAGACGCACGCGGCTAGACACCTGACGCGAAATGGGTGACGAGGAAGAGGAAGCCGCGTTGAAGGGAATCAAGGTGGAGGCGGAGACGAAGGAGGTACGGGGAATATAGTGTATAATCAGACTCAAGGGCGTCTGGACCGAAAGCGAGATTCGAGAGAGGAAAGTGCATCAGTGCCAGGCCAAGCGTTCCGTGATTCCGCTTTGCCCCGAAGGTGCTCAACTCTCGTTCCTGGAGATTTCTAAACGCGTAATTAATTGATCTGTTTTTGATGGCAAGTTCAAGATAAAGAAAAAAACAGAATGATTTCAAATCTAATAAAAACTGGGAATCCATAACCAATGGTACTATCATAAGACGCATTATAAACATATCTGTGTATGATAATAATAACTTATTTTTCTAGAATTCCCTAAATCAATAATTTGCCATTCTGAAATAAAAAAAGTAATTAACTTTATTTAAATGAACGATGTTTGTGTCTCTTCTTTTTTATTCGCGGACTGAATCGAAAATTTATTGTAATTACGTTTGTACCTATAATTCTGAGCTACACCATAAACCGAAATGCGTTTTACATTCAAATATCATGCGGAAGAAAGAAAGCGTTGCTTACTATGGTGCCTCCGTTAATTGCAACAGTAGTTCCATTTGGAAGCAGAATCAGAATCAGAGCAGGCTGTTGTAGAAGCGAAATTTAAAAGTCTAAATTGGTAGGTCTTGCGTTTTATCGTCCACTCCGGGGACCAATCGCTTTCTCTCGCATTCACGAGCTGGCAAAGTGAACAAACGAATTTTCAACTTGCTGGCCTACAATACGAAATATTGATTGTAACAAATACGAAATACGCCGCAATGCAGCAGCATGGCTAAATACACGAGCAACTGCCATATAACAATTAGGTAGCGTCGTGACATAATAAGGTAGTTGTTAGGAAAAATTAATTCCAAGTGATACAATTTATTTAATTCCACAAATATCATGGAGAATAGTATCTTTAAGTATCCTCAAATGTCGGTATTATATTACTGCATTGTTGTTGTAAGCATTAACAGTTAACTTTCTTAAACTAATAGAGAAATGTTAGATAAGCGTAAGGCAATTTGGGACATTACTGTAAGATAACATAGATATTCAAAACATTTTACTTTTTCTAAAGATACAAATTTTTAATGTAAATTTTTCTGCCTTCTCTAACATGTTGGAGACTTCAAACCATTGCATACTAGCACTAAACCATCTTATTTCCTAATTTTGTTGCAATATTTATTACCTGGACGTAAATACTATTATTTTTGTCGTGACAAAAAGATTTTCACTCAATTATCTCTTAAAAGGAAAAAAAAAAAGAAAAAATACAAGAACACAGTTTGATACGATTTCTTGTTTGACATTCAAGGGTTTGAAACTCGATGAAGATTCTTTTAATTTCTCCACTCGAGTATTCTAGTTATTATTATCTTTCTGGGAATATTAATTAGCGGCAGTGATGACGTCACTGAGCAAAGCCACGGACACGCGTTTCCAAGAAAGTCCGTGCTTAACACGTTTCCCTCTGCGACAAGATCTCAAGTTGAGGTTTGGAAAGCGATTCCTCGAAAACGAGCGAAACTTCTACTTCAAGCGGATTCACCTTTGTTGCGAAACTTCTCGCGACTTAATATTACGACATAGCTGTGAGACGTCGATGAAACTCCAAAAAAATAACGATGTTTCTGTTTAAATATTCCCTGTGGTAATTAGACGTGTATTATTTATACTTCGTTCTTAATTTCTTAATTTGCGCTCAATTGAATCGCACTGTAACGATTAAACTGCCAAAAGAGATAGAAAACGCTTTTAATCTAAATTATTTGTCAATTAAATTCGTTGCAATAAACTTTTGCGATTTTATGTTCATTTGAACTACCAGAAATGAAGTATTTTATGTTGCATTCGAATTTTAAACAACGTAAAAGATTCAAATCTAATATAGCTCCAAAAAATAAGTGCTCGGTTAAATATTTTAGATCCAACAATGAAACGCGTCGCTAAAAATTTCCATTTATTCCCAACCAAAAATCAAAACTGAAAATCTATCTATACACGTACCATCAAGTTAGCCGGCTCTCGCAAAAAGACTAAATAAAAGTACCAAAAAGTCAGCGTTTACCAGAAACCACCGAGCAACGAAGCTACATGAACCGTTCAACGAAGCTACCAACACCAGGAGCACAGTAAACGTCCAGGAAAAATACGAACGATTTGTAGAAATAGATAAAAGCGACCAGCGAAGGTGAACACGCCCGCGGCCGTTATGGATGCAAATCCGCGTACGAAACGTATAAAAGATTTGCAAGGACAAATATACCGCAGACTCGAGAACACACGAAGAAATCGACGAAAGAAGAGGGACAGAGAATACTGTAAGAAGACCAAGAAGACCAAGAAGACCGCTAAGAGGACGGAAAAGAATCTAAAAGAGATGGAGCAAGGGAGCCTGGTCCCGATGGATTCAAATGAGGATAAATATTTATAAAAGTGTGCGGCTCGATAGAGGCGACCGTTCGAATCCCTCGGGATATAGCCCCGTCGACTCGTTGGAAGCGGATAGTCGGCGCGAACGTGCGCGTCGCGAGGAAATATTGGCTCTCTCGCGGAGGGAACACGGACCAACGTGGGAAGGATAAGGCGAAGGCGAAGTGGAACGCGTCGGGAATACGGACGGCGAGTTTTCCGTTTCCGTGAGCATGGTGAAAAATGCGCTGGAAATTCCGGACGCGGTGCAGCGCGCGTCCCTCAGCCAGAGACCGGTTATCGCTCTGTGTTTAACCAAGTCTGCTTGGCAATTTGTATTTGACGACCGGCATCCCAGGTTGTTGCCCGTCCATCCTGTGTTGCGAGAAGAATTGTGAACGGGTAGATTTTTACGCGCCGCGCGATCAACATACTGCTACTTGAATTTTTCGGCGCGTGAAATTTGTTTCTCAGTCGTGCGAGTGTTTTCCTAAGAGGAGGATGTTGGTAAAAAAACTTTGGAGGGCGATATCATTGAGAATGGTGTATTAAATTTAGATGGGATATTAAGGTCGAAGTGGAAGACGAAATCGTATTGCAGAGGGTTGTGACATGAACGTTTGCAATGGTTAGGAAATGAAACGACGTAATGAAGTGTAATGAAAAAAAAGCAATGAGATAAAAGGAGTAAAAGTGTTACAAAGACGAAGATGACATAAAATGATAAGAAGCTATGAATTTTGAAAGTCACAAAAATAATGGATCAAATAAAAGAGAATGATAAGAAGGAACATGAATTTTTAAAATGAAACAAATAATAAATTATACCTAAGACTTTTGTTTGATTTTTTATCGCGTAATATCGTTGAAAATAGACACCGCGAATCTATAAACGGTTTAAGGAACCGAAAACATCTTATATGTATATTGAATAAAACTATGCAATGTATGTTCTATTGGCTACATGGCATTACGTTACACTGTGGATTGGAGTAAGTGGGGAAGGCTTTATTCGGTTTAGCGGAGGATTTCAGTAATAACATAATACACAATATAAAAATGTAGCAAAGCAGTGGAACGCGTAGCTACGATATTAAGTGGAATAATAAAATCGTATTAAAGCCGATATTAAGAATCTACTTATTCGTGATTCTCTGCAAATAGAGCAGAGCTTAATGCGGCAAAGAGAAAACGGATTAACGTATCGCCCATTATAGGAACCCGGCCGTAAGTTCGCTAAATGGAAATGAGAATGAACAGAAAGTCTACCCTTAAATAATAGAATGAAAGAAATTTATTGTCCCGTGCATTTTACAACAGGTGCTTCCACAAATGGCTCGTAAATTTTCATGGAATTCAATTAAAGTTTAAACTTCCCTTAAGAAAGAAACAGCGCGTTCTGTGCATGCGTTAAAGGGAATTTGGCGAAATTGCGCCATTGCGTCTACAAACGCTTTATTTCGATTTCACGCTTAAACAAACGAGAAACACTGTTGCAAGTACCAAATATACTAGAACAAATGGATGTTTCAAACGTTATACCAAAGGTTTCAACCATAATAATTACATTCATAACACGTCAGTGGTAAAGTGATGTAAGTGCAGTTTGTTCAGAAACAAAAGTCCCGTTTTACAGATTTCGTTACGAATTTCCAAAGCTTTATGCCAATGTGTAGTAGAATATTGTAATAATTGAAAACATATACATCTCTGTATCATTCGCTTGTATCACCTTTTCTCCAAACTCTTCAAATTATCGTAACAAATATTGGCCTGAAAACTTATATCGTGGGATGTTTACATTCTAAAAATACTATCAATGTGTTGGAATCCTATTTTTATCATCCTACGATTATTGGATTTACACTTTGCAAAGACAACATTGCGATACATTATCTATATCAGTTTCTGAATTAAGGAGATACACCGTAGATCGTAAAAAGATCGAGGTTTATGGTACGGTATCTTGTGCGAAAGTTATCAGACGCGACTTTTCTCCGACAAAGGCTCACAAAGGATAAGACCCTGCGGCAAAATGGATTTCCAAGACCTCGTGACCCTTATCTCTAAAAAAAACCCTACAAATAAAGAGATGCATCCTTAGCTCGTGAACAAACACAAGCTTTTACCATCAAAATAACAATTCCTAAATGTAAACGTATACGATACTAAATTACGATCCATTGCTGTCCGAACAAAATTTCATCCCTTATATCCGACAAAATGAAAACAAATTTCCCTCCGTGATCAATTTCGAAGCTTTGTCTCGTAGAATTGGCGTTCGCCGGAAGCAAAGAAGCAACGTGGCTCCGCGCGGCGTACAAAGCGGCCCGAGTTAACTAGCCTAAGCGTTTCGGTCGTTAGCGTAAGTGGCCGCGTTATTATTAGAGTTACAAGAATAACATAATATTATCCTTCTCCCGCGAAACGAATGAAATCAAATCCTCAGCTCCCTCGTCGAGTTGCGAAGGTTAAATAACGAGCGGCGGGTTTCGAGCGTGGATGATTGCGTGAGAGGGTGTAGAAGGGGATCGTGAAAAGAGAAAGAAGGGACAAGTCGCGTGAACGGATATAGGGACGAGTCTGAGGGTGGAGGAGGTAGCAGGGAGCGGCGACATCTCGACGAGTAAATGCGAGTGACGTTAATGGGGGCTAAATAATTTCCTTTACCGTCTCGCACCCTTCGTCGACTTCGAATACTCGCGAATCTTATTGTTAGGAGCTCTCGTTTTCACGACGAAAATCGCGATTTACTCTCCTCTGGATAAGGAATGCTTCTCCACCAACGTCTCCACTACTCTACCCGCGTTTTTTATCCGATCGAAGATGAATTCTACCCGGCTTGTTTGTCGATGGTGAATATTAAAAAAGTTACCGGGACAAGGTAGACGCGCGCTTCCAACGGCAGCTACTTCGGAAGGGTAATATCGTCAGGTGCTAGACGCGGAGGTTGCTGAGATAATGCGGATCAAAGGAGGAGATTCACAAAAGTTGGAAGAATATGTTTGGAAAGACGAATACACGTAACTAAATTGTGCTTATTTAGAAAAAGGAATTTTTATTCTTCGCCGTCGTTTGAACTTTTGTAAAATATTTGGCTTGTATGAATTTCTGAGGGGTTGAAAGAAAGAGCCTCAAGGTCCTCATGCGAGCAAAGAGACGTGATCGAAAGCAAATGTAGGCTATTTGCCCGAGGCTTTTCGGTTCTAAAATAAGATCAACGACTATCTTCTATTTTATGCACAAAATGGAGCTCGTATCGAACATCATGAATCTGATGTAGATGGGTCGTGATAGTCGTGGGATGTTGAAGACAGACTAGAGTATAATTAACAGTATATTTATTAACAATACTCTCGATGTTCACTTTACGTAGAGCTCGCGGTTACAAGTTCCACTTCTTAATGATGCGTTACGATAGCGATTCAGCGGAGTGTGCGATACAAGTTCGGATGATGATTGCTCAAGATACATCGAGGAACTCTAGTCAACTACTAACTATCAACTACCCACTGACTTTCCGTCACGATGATGCTGCAGAAGAAAACTATGATGGGGTGTGTCTAAGGATACAAAATCATCGGATTCGTTGAGGAAAACCTTCGTTAGGAAAGTGGAGGAAATGGACGTTGTTGTTAATTGGTTAATCTCTAGGTTGGTGGTTGAGGAAGGATGCTAACCGCCCTCGAGAGAAAGTTGCTAGCGGGAAACATCGTACGTAAGAAAAACCAGATTTCCCGTATCTTTCCGTAGTAGGTAATAAATTTAGAGAATACTAAAACAAATACTATTTGTTCATTTGAAGAACCTTAGCTAGAGAAATCCTAAGATTTATAGCGGATCCTTAGGCTAGTTGCAAATATGCTATGAAAATGTTTCGACACCTGGCACTCATCTTGTCCGAAGGATAGGGTCTTTGTGTAGCAAGCCACGAGACAGAAACTATTGGAAGGTTCGCTGTTGAGTGCCGCTACAAATCACTAATAAACCACCAACTCTTTACGAAGTATTCTAGTTTGAACTGAACCGAACGAAACCAAACGCGTAACTATTATAAGCGTCGATAAAACATTTCAATAGAAATTACAATACAGCGACAAGTGTCTCTTCGTATCGTTAACTTCACCTTTGAGGAACAGTCACATAAAACTGAAACTTTTAACGAATCACCCCTATTGACTGCTACGTTGAAAATAATTAACTAGACCGAGAGACGCTCGTCAAGGAGACGAATCGCGGGCCATAATCCAGACGACCGACTACCGGATGGACCAGCTGACACGATAAGAAACATTCCTGACCCTTGAAATGCAGCACACCTTTCTTTTTCCATCGTCAAACCTTTTTCCCCGGACTCTGCGTCAAATAGCCGGCTATTCTTCTCTAAAGCATCGATCGACGCCACGAATTCGAGAAAAACGAGTCAGCCTCCATTCTTCGCCCGTTAGGTACGAGCGAACAGGTTCAGTCAGTTCGTGGAAACGGTAGATCAGTATTAAAAATGATATTGATAATCGAGAATAAAGGATAGTGTTGGAAGAATTTGTGGCAAGATTTCATTTGTTATTTATGTTATTTCTAATGTTATTGTATGTCGTCGGCAAGACTGACAACTGCAATGGCTTCTTTCCATCGTCAAGAGAATTGCGATAATTGCTACGACCTGAAAACCGCCGGTCCATGTAACAGAATACGAACGGACTTTTCTTTTGAGTGAAAGTATTGAGATAAAGAAGGAAAACGTTAAGAGAAATGCCAGTATTCTGGGAAAAGTACAAAAGTAGAGAAATACGCAGTTATAATATATTGATTGCTGTAAAGATATAGCAAGCAATAGGGACTTTTAGAAATTTATATTAAATTTGAAATACTGCATTAAATTATATTCTGAATTTTCAATTTACGATGAAAAATTCTGCGATGAATGATGTATCAATTTCTTATAAATTATCGTCACTTCGAGATTTTCTATGGAAGAGTTAAAGTATCGAAATTCGCTAGCAGTTTCTCTAAAAAGAGAAGGCGGAAGAAAAATCAAAGCAACGGTATCGCACGTTCGAAAATTACACGTCGAACGCAGAAGCAGGGAGGCAGGAAGTTACGTGGAGGTGGAATTTTACGCTTATTCGAAAAATCACCCCGTTCCACGAATATTACCCTTCGTTTCTCGTTTTTATTTTCTCTGGTGCGTTATCTTCGGCTGTTCTGTCAGAATTTTCTGGATTTTATTATCTTTCAAATTAACGTTTTAATGTTAAACAAAATTACTTTCACACCAGCTCTAGTTTCGCGTAAGTTCCTTTACAATTGTCTCCGTTCTACAAACGATAAACAAGCTTTAATTAAATCGAATGACTCATGGTTCAGCGTTCATTAGACGAGATGGTACACTCGCACGTGAATGTGTTCGTACGTGTGAAGTAGATGCTTATTCTAAGAACGGAGAAATGCCTTTGGATATAGCGATAGAACTCACTTCGAGCTTATAATATTTAATTAACACATGGTTAGTCCAAGTACGTTAACTCCAATCGGCAGCCATAAAAGGAATCGCAAAGTAAGATAAAGTCCCTTCACACTCTAATAGCATAATTTCTTCTTCCTATCTGCTACGAGTATAATCTGAAAAATAGCAAATTTCCATGCTCGAGAAATGACGAAGAGCTAGCCGAGGCTAAAACCAAACTACATCGCTCAAAAAAATTTGTGCAAGTCCCAAATTCCCTCGGTGCTATTCGTCCATGGCAACTCGGCAAAACCTGGATGGTAGATTCATCCGAAATGAGGTCAAACGTTGGTGGCATGGGGGACGAAACGCGGAAATGAAAGATAAGCGTACCGACGAAGACAGATGCGTTCAAATCGCGAGGTGAACCGCTCACAAAGCGAGAACCCACCCCAATCCCGTTACTCTTTCTCCGGCTGCTTGCTCTCGACCTCCTCCACAGTGAGCGTGGCTCACGCTCAAACGCACGACGCGCGCCGCCAGAGACGAATGAACAGGAATACGTCGAACCACCGAAGAAAATTCCTGTGAAAGAGTAGGGCCAACTACGGGATTCGCACAATACCTGAGCAGACACACGCGGCCAGACGCGAGAGGAACTCACGGGAATAACAAGATCATTTGTCACTGGCTATTTGCATACGTCGCTGTTCCAGGGGTCGGCGTGTAAGGTTCAATTGAATGAACCTTCGTTGAATATCCGATGAAATATACCGTGTGTGACATGTATCCTCTTGCCACGTCCTCTCTTCTTCCTCCTCGTTGTCTTTTCCTTTGTTCTTCTCCTGTCAAAGTGTCTTCCTCTAGGCTGGAATTTACATGCGTGCTCCATGTTTTGTTATTTCTTTATTCCACTAGTTTTCTCTGTATTTATCACGTTTTTCGTTTTTTTTAAAAGGCTCTTCCTGGAGTTTTTTCCGACGTCGAACAAGAGACGAAGAGAAAAAGCTGTACGGTGGACAGGAAATTACACTCGTCAATCTGATTGTCCCTTATTAAATCTCATTGACCGACTCATAATGCGAAGCCTGGAAAGTATTCGACCGAAGACAGAAAATGACAGACCAGGAGAATTGTGTCGCTGCGTTGTAGTGTTTCACTTCACTTTGCGAAACCATCGATGCGATAACTGGGTGGAATGAAGCAGGGAGAAAGAAGAACGCGTGATAATAATTCTGATATCTAGTGTCTCCTGTGCCTGCATTTTCAATAACTCAAACAATATTTTCAATAACGCATGTTGACGAAAAAGGTAAGTATACATTTGAATTCCAGTAAATTAGATCGCAAACGTTCCAGTGAAATTTTAACGACGAAATTTTCGAATTAACTTAATAATTTACAGCATTGAGAATACAGTTTAAATAATAGCATTAAGTATGCTTTTACAGTGAGAATATTGCATGTACTAATACATAATTAATTACATAAACTATGTAAAGTGATCCGATAAAGTTGTTATAGCGAGAAACAAGAGAAGAAAATCGTTGATAGTTATGTCCTTGGAACTTACCTCGTATAAAACGTAATATATTACGAGTATAGCCTTCTCCCGCGAGCAAAATGCTGCAGGAAAATGTTAGTATTCGAAATAGTAAAAAGCAAATGGGTCCGGGAAACAACAAGTCAATGTGAGTATATCACAAATAGATTCTATTTGCATAATGTAGCGAACTTTCTCAAAATCATAGTTATACGCACCTATCAAATTTATCAAAGCTATAAAATTAAGCCGGACACAAGTTCAAATACGCGGAATGCTTCGAGATACTTATCGAGGATTGACGGGAATGTAAATAGAAATGTGGAACGACCAGAGAAAAAAGGGAAAGTGCAACAAGTTCATTGAGATACCATAGCAATAATACGCCGAGTTCACGTTTTGCAAACTAAATAAACAAGTAAATAAATAACGAAACATTATGCATTTAGTGAATTCACCAAGGATCGAAAATTGTATTGAAGTAACTTACAATTTCATGCATTATTTAATTGGAAATGTAAAATTCCGCATAAATGTCTAGCCTGTTTATTACACACTACTGAGAACTGAATTTATTTTATTTATTTTCGAGCCACGTGGTTTGGCATCATACATTGGAGCTATTGTGTGATATTATAAATTACATATTGTTATGTGTATTTATTAACCACAATGGAACATCAAAGCTAATGTGTATTGCAATGTATAAAAATTGGGAATACGTCAATTTTTAAATAGAAGAAACAGTCAGCTATCTTCGAAATATCGTACAGAGCGAACGAATATCCGCAGAATGATAGTATATTGTATAAAATTGTATGGCATAATGCCATAGTGAAACGAATTACAAAGAACTACGCCAAACAAAGAACACCAATAATAATATATTTACGTGGAATTAGACAAATAATCTCATTACCCTTTGAAACAGTTTTTCTTTCACCTAACCTTCTATCACTGCATTTCCGTTTCGACGATTGGAGATGAAACACGAAACACATCGAAATTTAATAAATAACAGCAAACAAACGTAAGGTTGATTCTCATGATTAAGCAGCGAATCATTCCAGACTCCATACTCTAAAGGACTTTCGCGAAGAAACTGCGAGTAATGGATATTATCTTGAAAATATGATATAACAATATGGTCAGTCGATGTTCGCGTGGAAACGAGACGACGCAAATAAGGATCTTCTTAAATAAAAAGTAAATAAAGCGCGCTTTGTTATTTCGTGGTAGCATGAAAATAAATCGCAGCGAATGCAAAAAAAGGGAGAAGCAAACAGCGAAGAACTTGGTAAACGCATAGCTCAGCATCTGCGTAATCAACTTGCGAAAAAAAATCTTTCTGTTTCTTGGCGGGATTACTCGAGTATGGTCTACTTTAGTACGAGCATAAATGTCTTTCCTCTCGCATGCGAAAGAGAAGCAGTTTTAACAAACCTCTCGCGAGAACTCGCGGACAAAAACCGCGCGGCGATTCCAGCGAAGAAATAAATCCAATTCCGCGGACCACATTTCCGGGTAACCGCAACGACATACTAATTTTCTGGAAAAGCGAGCGATGTCCGGTTAAATCGCTAACCACGAAAAGTAAAACGCGCTTCGAACCAGTCGTTATTTGGATCGCGATAACATACGAACAGATTGTTAATGATTAAACGCTTGTTAGAGATTAAACAGAATTTGAGGTAGTGGGATTTCATATGCTTTCTAACCGTTGCTGTACATGCTTTTACATTTTATAGGCAAATGAGGTCGTTTACATTCAAGCGTAATCTTTTTACTGTTCCAGGCTCGCAAAAAATTTAAAAAGGTTCTAGAATACTCATCAACACCTTTATCACATTATACGTATAACCGTTCATTAAATTAAATATTTGAAACATTTTTCAATAAAAATAAAACTTCTCTTCGAAGAGATTCAAAGTTGAATTTTATCTATGGGAATTAAAAATACCAAAAAAGACAACACATGTACCTTATGTAATTATCAAAAATCTTGAACATTTCCTAAAATCAACATATACCCCTAAAACCATTGGAAATAAACCCAATATCGAATAGTAATTACCATTCAATCTGGATGAGACTCGTTGCCAAATTATGAACTCGGCAACCAGCCGAGCAATCGCATCACTGTACTAGCTGGGGGCTGAAAAATGCGGCGCAATCCCGATGGTTGAGCCGCCATTAACTGTTTGCGCGTCTTTTTCCTGTAACTGTGGGCCGACGCGCAACACCAGACCGCTTTGGACCTAATAAGCTGAACAATTCCCTGGACGGGCAGCCGAGGTATCTAACTAGCCTGGCGACCGGCGCACAACACCAGGAACAATGGCCCGCTGTGGTTACTGACACGCGGCCCGCGTGAACCGGTCCAGACTAGTTCGCCCGACAGCCCATTGACAGAGATATAATTAATGCGACACATATCCGCTGGTTGAATAGAAGCGCACGATGCAGGCTGACGCGTATATTCCATCGTGAAAGGATTCCTCATAAACAAGTAAGAGAGAACGAGAGAAACGGAGGGAGGTAGAAAGGTTGCGCTCAATAAACGGGCCATCGGGAGCCTTTCAACCCTTGACAATTCCTTCCCAGCCAACCCGCAAAGGATTATTGCTCTCCTAGGTTGGCTGGAAAAATTCGCCGAATCCATGTGAATCCTTCACTGGATTCAGTCGACTGCGAATGAATCATCGATTATGAGAATCGACCGCGTTTCATTGAAAATCGGCTGGGAATTTTGTTAGAAAATGTTTTCGATGAATGATTTTCAGAGTTATATGGCGGGCTTTTGGTTCCGTTTATAGATAAATAGTCGCGAGATGTTTCTCTAGGCTGGAGACTTGGGTCCACAGGGGTTGTCCGCACGTATTATACTGACAAGGGTAAACGTTATGGTGGACTTGTTAGTGTAAAATAATTGAACGTAGAAAGGGTCGATCGAGGTATGGTGTAAGGTTTAAAGGGACTCGCGAGGCTGTTTAGTAAAATAACGTTATATCTAGTACACGTTTTGTAAAAGCAAATTAGTATGAGTAAACATAATGTCTGTCCTGTGCCCCATTCTACTTACTGGTAATATTTCTGGTATAAATGTAATTGTAAATAATGCGCCGTCAGATCTTTGTCTACAAATACATATCGATCGATTGTCCAAGACAAATCAGAAGTAACTGTGAATCATTTAACAGTTTCTCATAGACGGTGATCGTCTTCGGCAGATCATACTACTATGGAAAGTTTGTGCAGGACATTCCGAACAGGTCGAAGTTTCCAAGTAAATGGTTAATATCGTTAATTGCGCTCCTGTTAATGATTAAGGTGAATTGCGACACGACTGAAAGCGCGATGACACGATCGAGTCGAAGACACCATTGGTAAACGTGTTAACGAGAAAACTCTTTCAAGCGAAACTCGAGAAGTTTGTCACGGCTGCAAACTACGATTTTTGCTCTTGTTGCCGTGGTAATTAGCTTCCAGTAAAACGGACCCGCTTAAAAATTTCAAAAGGCAAACGAGCTTCTTGTGATCTTCGCTCTTTCAACGACACCCTACCCGGAAGAAATTGCAAGGTACTTTGTAAATGGTACATTTGAAAGTTTAAGACTCCCTGAATACCTAATTATCAGCTAGCTACAAAAACTTCATCGTGTCTCTCAAACGAAGGCGTAGACGAAATTATATGATATCGAAACAATATCCGGCATGACGAATATTATCATTGAAGGGACTGCAACGATAAAAGGACATCTCCACTTTCCAATAATTTGAGCAAAGCAATAAAAACCAATGCAAAATCAATGGAAATCAAATCACAATATTAAACTTTTGCACTGTTAAATATGAGAGCTACATCTTTCTTTCTCTTCCAAGAAATACAACTTAAATATCCCGGCTGTTTCTTTGTCATTGCTCAAGTGCTCAATCGTTACTCATTTAGTACTTGAGCGTAACTATATTTCTCTTAAAAAATTCGGAACTTCTCAAACTACGATGCAATACTGTTGAATTTAAACGTGTGGTTGATGTCAAATGATGTCTCAGTCATCATGGTAAATTCATCTGCTGGAAATGATTCCTTTTGACGATCCAAAACCATTGTACTGAATATAACAGAATGCCCGCGCAAATAAATGAAGAATAAAAAAATTATGTCAGGACGAAAATTAGTAATTTAAGGAACTTTCTTAAATAGACCAATCGGGGATCAGCGAAGTTATATTCTGAAGAACCGAATGACAGGGGAGAAATAATCGAATCTGTCGCATCAACCAAGCACCATTGAAAATTACCGTCCGAAGTTCCACGTTGTTATCGCTGTTAAGTGAGATATTCGAGTATTATGGAAGGAAAACCAAAGATGGAGCCGTAATGTCAGCGACGCGACGCTCGGTACAGGAACGCGCGTATCGATTCCGAGTCCACGAGCAAGACCGGTGGCGCACAAAGTAACTGGCAAAAACCGTGGTTGACTGCCTGGTTTGCAGATGGTTTACGCGGATAAGATGAAAAAGAAACGCCGGGAATAGGGAGCAGAAATCGAGCGAGTAGAAGTGAATCGCCCGATCGAAAAAAAAAAACGTCCTGGGATATTTCTTCGCCTCCCTCTTGGATGCCTTCCTCAGGACCTCGCCTCGCCATTACAGCCACCCCTGTGCGAATAAATTTCCTATAGATCCCCCGTGTTGCCTCTAATGCCTACGAGAGATTGCCAGGCGCCCGGATTCCTCAGCAAATGCATTTTTCTCCTAGGATTAGCTTCTCTTCTCGTCTGAACGATTGTGACGCTTCGAGGGATCTTTCGTCTGCTCGCGTGTTTCAGGTCTTTCGATCTTTAGATACGAAGTAAAAGGTCTTGAACCCTGCCCTCAAAAAGTATAATACATAGCATATTAAAAACTGTAGATGCAATATTTATAGACGGATCAAACATACAGACTACCAGGTATCCGAAAGTAGAAGAAGAAAGCAAATGAATTAATTAATAATTGTGGAAATTCAATGGACCGGGGAGTTAGTATTTTTTCGGTGTTGTCGAAGCTATTCGAAAGATTTAATTGATGGTTATACACAGCGGACGTGCTTTCACGTCGCGTATGCGAGCACGTGTCCATTCATAAGAGGCCTTTGATCGTAAGTTATAAGAGCAGAAACTCGTTTCTCCCAGTCGGCCATTGTAGAGAGGTCGATCGTTATCGCGGAGACGTATCCGTGTCGAGGTTGTCCATATAGATTCAGCCTGATCCGGTATCTTAACACATTAAGTACGGTACTCTTCAAACTTGCTCTCGTGACCCGACATTTTTTAACACGTTAATATACTTAATATACTAATATACTGCACGACTACATTGTTTTAAAGTAACGTAAGTAACGTTTACGATTTGATTGTGTCTGTAAATCCTGTGAGATGTACGAGGATGATATAATACAATATATTAAGATCCATCTCGGTAAATATATTAACTTCGATAAGAACAGCCTCTAATGCATTCAGATATCAGAATGTCGTGCTGATAATGGGATCGAGTAGACATTCCAATACATATTATGAATAAAAATGTGATTAAACACAAAATTTACAAAAATTTAATTAAGCAAAGTTTCCTTTTTATCGTAATTGAAATAATAGGAAACGTTATGTACAGATACTGAGCACCAGGTCAAGGTAGCTTATAATTAAACGCGAAACAATTTGAAAAATTCGCAAATAAAACTTGAGTGCTATTATACAACACGGAATACTTAAACAAAGCAGGAAATGATTGTTCTATTACTTCAATAGGAGTCCTTTTATCGTAAACTTCCACATGTTTGCAGAAGAAAACTTTCCAGAGTAATATTATTTTGTTTTTGTTTCGTTAACAAATAACAACCTATCGATCGAAATGCTCGAGAGACAGAGTGATCTTTCCACAATTTAACCGACGAAATAAGGAAAAAGCAAGTAACTTCATAGCGTGACGAACGTTAAGTTTTTACCGGTGACTTACCGCCGCAAAACCATGTTTCCGGCCTTCGTGTAAAGTAATACAAACTCGAAATTTCTTTTGCCTGTCGTTGTTCTTTCCACCAACAACGAGGTGATTCTTTCGTCTAATTATGATTCTAGAATGCTCCGATACACGAGCATTTCAATGAAAAAATATTTCTACGTATAGGTTTGCTTAAATTGCATGTTTTCTTTTCTACGAATTTTTAACAAATACAAACAGAAAGCGGTAGTTAATCTTGAAATACCTATGTTAGAATGTCGAAAGCATTTTTGAATTATGTATTTAAGTCCTATTAGAAAATATATTTTCCTTTTTTAGCTGTTGAATCTTTTAAACGTATTGGAAGTCCAATATTAACTAGATACTCCGCGACAACGATATCAAATTAAATATCAAACAGCGACAGTGGAACAACATCGAACAACGTCAGACCAAACGCGTATCAACAAGGCCAGTTCTAATTATTAAAATCACAGCTTCAAACGTGCCTATTCTCGACCGCTATTATCTGACAGCAGTTGTTTGGAGGATCATTAATTTAAAGCGACGAACATTGTCAAATGCAATTTCGTGTAGACGATAGTACGCCAGAATGTTATTAATAGAACAGTATCAATAATCAAAACCGCTTGACGCGGCCATTCGTGATTCTACTACCGTATAAACTCTGCACTTTAAACACGGAAGAAAGTTACTCCTCGACTATAGTAATCACCGTTAATACGTCTGTACTTCGCTATACCAATTGCTTTTTAATTGACAATAAATTGATCAGCTAAATCGAGATTAAATGCAAACGGTGGATCGAATAGAACTTAAATTTGTTTCTACCTTAATTTATAAGAACTATAGCCAACGAAACACAAGGAATTCCACGCAATAAAATTTTGAAACAATTAAAATCATAATCCTTTAGATTAGAATAATGAATAAAACAGCTCGAAACTTATTCTCTCGTGTACGTACATATCGTCTTCAAGTTCTCGTGCTTCACTATCTTTCAAATATTCTGAATTCCTCAAACCCCCCAACAATGAATTTCAGAAAAATCGCTGTCCTTAAACGTCAAAAGTCCTTGTATCTCCAAAAATGTGTCAAATTACTTATTTAAAGGATACGAATTTCAGTTTCTGTTCGATTTTATAACTTCAGGAAATAAACCGATCAACTCGAATTTTTCTTTTCTGAATATCTACAATTTCTTTACCGCAAGAAGGTGATATAAGTAATCACAAATTCTAATGTAAATTTTCAAGAATACTGTTTTTCAAATCTCATCATTCTCTGCACTGAAATTTATGATCTTAATCAGTATGACTTCTGAACGCTTCAATACCCTCTTACCAACTATCTATGTATACGAGTAGCGCTTTGTAAATGTCGAGAAGATTACGCTCACGCAATAGCCAACACGAAGTGAATTCCAGAGGACCCCGGTTCTGTAATCATAGAGTTTCCGAAAAGTGGAGCGGACGATTAAGCGGGATCCACGTTGCAGAGAATCGTGAAGCCCGGTAAGTTTCATTAACGTGTCCCCTGCAAGATCCTTACGCGTGGAATGAGCCGGTGTGCCCGGTCGAGCAATAAATTAGTGGCATGTTAAACGAGCCACCTTAGCGACCGTAGCAACGGCACCGTTACGCGATATATCCCGTAAGCGGATGTGTCGTGCACAACCACGAGATCTTGGACGATGGATGGCCGTACCGATACGTGCGCACCTAACCCGTCCTTAACGCTGCCCGCCGGCAATAAAGAGCGCAAAATCGTGTTCCACCCGCGTTATTAATGCGGCGAACTATCGCGACGAGCATCGTTGCACGACCAATGCTCTGTCTTCCTTTCGCGCCCTTTGCTCGCGCCTTTACACCCTTATACCCATCTATCTGTCTCTCTCTCTCTCTCTCTCTTTTTCTTGTATCACACAGCTTTTTCCAGCGTTCTCTACTAGCTCTGCCACTTCGTCTCCTTTTGCTAGCTTCGCAAGCGAATTTTACGATTTATTAACCCTTAAGTTGGATCAGAAACAACCCTTCTACTCACCAGGTAATAACTCGTTACCAAGATCAAACGCGCGCTAGTCTAATACAATTGAATCTCTTTTCGCGTGAACATCTAACATGTAGCTCGATACATGTCGCGTGTGTATTAGAAAAATGATTGAACTCTGATGGGCGTGGTTTCTGTGTTTGACGGAGGATTTGGTATTGCGAAAGAAAATCGCGTGTAGGTTTACGGTGCGTTCGTCGTATCTGATTATGAGTCGTTGAAACTATTTTGATTATTTCAGAGATCAGTTACCAAGACTCTGGTGATAGTTTGCTAAATTAACATCATCGTTATGAATCTTATTACTTATAGAAGAAAATATATTAAGATTTATGACTTATAACTTGCAAAATTTCGCTAATAAGCATCAACATGATGTGTCTTAACTGTCTTACAAATTTTAAACATTTCCTATTGAAACGAACGTACAGAGTTCAAAAATTCCTTATATCTCAGCTGCATCAGAGGACCTTTAAAACGTCGAGGAACAAAAATTTGCAATTCCTAAAGGCACAGCTCGTATCGTGCCCGCGTTGACGCTTTGAAAACAGGCGTTTAAAGTGCACGCTAGTAGTTGGAACAGTTCTCGTCCTGTTGGAAGGCGAGCACTTGTCGGCCATGGAGATCTCGAGGCGATTTTCGAGCCGTCGCGAAATTCATCGGCGAACTTATCCGTGGAAAGGTTGACGAGAATTTTATAGAGGGCCGCGTGCACGCGCCATGTCAAACGCGTCTCATGCATATTCAGGAACTTCGTGGCCGATGAATGGTGGGCAAGTAAGGGTGGGGGCGGGGGAGGAGGAGAATGGAAAACGAACTCGTCAGAAATATGTTAATGCGATCCAGTCGCGCCTCTCGAAATTTATAGGTCGATTCCAGAGCTTGTCGAATGGAAATCGGAACGGGGCAACTGCCACGATTGATGTCCGTGAAAATAACAAACTCGAACTCGCAGTTACCGCATGTTTATGAGCTAGTCCGGATACCAGTCAAGCCGTCAAATCAATCTATTCCGCCGCGTAATTCCCCGGAAACGTCATCGGCCACTCGTTTAAATGGAGCGCAGTTTCGACGAAACTGTTTGATTCCTGCTGCGTACCCCTTTCGAACGGACCCGTTCAATTTGCTGTTTCAAACGTTTCGATAGAACGTCAGCTGCGTGTGATATATCACGGATACAGTGGATATAGTTGATCGCAGGAATGATAACTTTTACCTTGTGTAACTGCGGGTACATTTTGCATAGCTCGAGGAAAAGAGAATGTTAATTGACCAGTTCATTTAATATGATATCTAGGAATTCATGATTATTTCGTAACAGTTGATGTCAGTCTATGCTCTATATGTATAATAATTTTCAAGCTGTATTTGTAGTAACATCGAGAGTTAATTATTGTAATCGTACGGGCTTGTTGCTGACAATCCTGCGAAAACTTCTATCAAGTAAGCAGACATCGATACTGTTATTCCAACATTTTTCTGTATATTCAACAATGGATTCGAGATGAACTCAATTTCGCAATTTCCGAAAGCTTTCAACACGAATGAAATCTCTTCGCCGGCAGTAACGTGTGCGTTTCGTCACGAATCTCGAATGCAGAAGTATTCTGGAAACCAGAATTCGATACCGGTAGCATTCTCGCGTTGGGACCCACGTTAATTACACCGACGCTGGGTACAATGCGCGCTCGTGGTCGCAATTAGCGTCGGCGCGCGTCGTTAATAACGCAGGAACGGCGAGGAAGCGCGTAACTCGACGTCACCGGTCGCTTGTGCGCGCCCGTTGACTCTCCCAGGGCGCTAGACGTCATCGGTCGCCGCATCACCAAATGATCAGCGTCGCAGCTTGCAAATAGAAAACAGCCTGATGTGTGTGTGAGAGAGAGCGAGAGAAAGAGAGAGAGAAAGAGAGAGAGAAAGAGAGAAAGAGAGAGAGAAAGAGAGAAAGAGAGAGAGAAAGAGAGAGAGAAAAAGAGAAGGAAAGAGAGAAAGAGAGAGAGAGAGAAAGAGAGAGAGAGAAAGAGAGAGAGAGAGGGAGAGAGAGATTGTCTAGGAACGGTAGGTCAAGGACAACGACGCTATATATGCTCTCAACAGGATGCTCTCGATCCATCAACCCCACGCTACCCTAACCTCCACGAAGTGGTTACCATGGAATTCCCACCTGATTCAAACGGACGCTCTTTTCTACGCGATTAGCCAGTATTTCCATGGTTGAGCACGATGTTATCGGATATGTTGGAAATGACAGAAATGTCGATTGAAAACAGTAAATTCCTCTTGTATAATGGGACAGATGATTTGATTTAAACTAGATTTAGCGATTGGTTCGATTTATCGAAGTTTTGAGACTAAAGTAAGTATTTATAGGGGTTGATATGAAAAACAAGATTTTATGGTGAGTTGTTGGTACGCGAAGATGTATATTGGTATTTGAGTGTCGATTTGGAAGTTAGTAGTAAAACTGAAATATATTCTTTGCGAAAATAAGATCTCTTTTCGATTTTTACTCTATAGATGATTTTCGAAAGAGTATCAATTTAAAGAGTAAATCAATTACACGTTTCGTACATAATTCGTAAAATACTCTAATTTTATGGAATATTTGTTAACCTTTGTGTCATGTAGAAACTCGACGATACATTTCAAAGGCCGATATATTTACCTTCCCCGAACAGTTGCGTTTGAAACGTCAACCATTCGTTAAGAATCACGATTACAGTCGTGCGCAAGCGTGTTCTAATCATCGGAAGAGATGTTGTGAAGTTGCCAGGTTGTCGTCGTATGGATCACGGTCGTCGTGGAGTAGGAACTTCTGAATAGTATCGAAATGTTACTAATTTGTTGGTTAATGAGTTAACGCGACCGTAACGAACCGCAACCGCTTGAATCCTCAGCTCGGTTCGCACGCTTCAATGAACCGATTGCGCGGAGGAAATTTGTTCGTCGACGATCAAATCGAAACTAGCTACAAAGCTGGAAGGTAAACAAGAGACGCTCTGCGAATTGTTCGACAACCACTTTCTACCACGTGAAACGGGCCGGTTCACAATGTGCGCGTAAATCGCCACAAAATTCGTTCCAACATGCGTATACCGGCAACAGGAATTCACGATTGTTCTTCGATGGTCGAGCGAGTACAGTTAAAAAAGGAAAACAGGATACAAACTGTATGTTATGGTGAAAGTATAAAATCGATGTCTATGTACACTTGCTACCAAGTTTATATACAGATTTTTCGGCAGTGGTATTAGAAAATAAAACGTGTCAATGCTCTGCTAGCAAATACGTGCATTCTTGTGTTGGTATTTTAACTAAATAAAGACGCGTCTAGAGAAATACAATATTTTTGACGGATAAGCAAGTGACGTATAGTTTGTAAAAGTTTTAGAAACTGTTGCAGATATATTTCGAGCAATTTCGTAATTTAATAGCGAATATGTATAATTACGAAATTTTACGCTTTTACCAAAACATGCGCGGTTGCAACTCACTCCACGAGAAGCGAGTTCGTTTTTATTTCCACTGAATCATGCAAGGGCACCGTTAAGACCAGTTACACGCGAGCATAGGGGCATACATAAACTGACGTATACTACTCGAACATTAATGATCCTTAAAGTAAGGTTCCGTTTTTTGTTCATACGGGATCTATTAACAACTTGCGCACTAGCCTTTTAACCATTCATTAAAGAACGAATATTTATATAATATGCAACTATGGCTAGTTTGATATGTGTAAAAGATACAGAGTTTTCATAAACGCCGCTGAGCATGCTATGAAACAAAATGCACAACTTCGACGTGAAAGTTTTTTTTACGAAATAACTAATCTTTTATTTGTAAATGTATAGGTTTTCGTTTTATTAAAAATTAAAATATAAAATAAAAGGTTCTATCTCTATTAAAAAAAATAATTAAATAAAATAAATAAGTTATTCATCAGTAAGGTTATTTATCGAATCAGTGTTGGATCCTTCAATTATCAAATTTCATCAATACCTAGCATGAAAATTCGGGGACAACCGTCGTCCTACATAAATATGAACGAACCCTAACACTGTGACCGAACAGTGCGAAATGCAATTGAATCGATTAAATATAATCACCGGCCGATTGGTAATTACATTAATGAAGTGCACAAAGCAATTTCGCCGTGGCGTGAAACGATATTTTGTATTTGCGATGGCCGTGATAATTGCCGGATATCGTTCGTATTGACATTCCTTTATTACCGGAGCGCGTTCGCGCGTCCGCTCGTTTCACATTTGGGACAATTTTCACGATGAAAATTCGTACATCACTGTAACGAACCTTTGCTAATCGTAATTACCGATCGGACGGTATAATTTAAAATTAACCACGCGTCTCGACGAAATTTCGTCATACACGGTTCACTCGCGATGTTTATCGTAAATCCTTGTTCAGATTCGAATAACTTGATTAATAAAATGCAGTGTAGAGACGAAATTAATAATAACTACAGTCGCGGATTACAGAGGACGGTCGTTATTCATCCTGTGTCAGGCCAAAAAATACGAAACGGCGTGACGCAGGTACCGATCTTTGGCCCCGAAACGATCATCTCCGTTCGAAAACAGTTCGGCAATTTCGCCGATGGACAACGATTACGAAATTCGGTTACGCTCGTAATGGAGGGGCGCTGGCGCGCTCTCATCCAGTCAGGTAGGAAATACTAATGCCTGATCGCGCGCCGATCGCAAATTGATGACTGTAATTTTAAATTAACTCGGTATCTTTAACGTCTACTTTTACACCAGGCCTGGTACGGGCATTATATACATTACGTATCGAGTGCATCGAAAGGGACTTAATGCGATCGCGAACAGACCGCCATTACAAAATTCACTTACCTTCATTACCCAGAGGGGAGGCTAACGAACGTAAATGAATACCAAAACCCCGATCCCTAATCGCGCATTGACCCTTATGCAATTTAAAACGGACTCGACCTGCGCCTTCCACGATCTTTTTCCTTCTCTCGACTCGCCTCCGGAACGGAACCTATGCGCGCGGTCGAACGCACGATCGAGCACACTCCACCCCCACCGTCTTCCCAAGGTACAAATTTAATAACATCGGCCACGATTATAAAATTCAGTTAGTCGTCGGTCGAACGTGGCCGTGGTGAGTTAACGAAGGAGTCAAGGCGACTCTCGTTGTATTCCCGTAGCCGGGTCTCGAGAGGGACCCGGAATTATGGTGAATCGCCTTCGAACGAATCCCCGACGTAATCTACAATCCGACTAAAAATTAGGTTCGTTAACCGGCCGAGAAGAAAAGCCACGAACTACGAGTCGTGGAACGATGGAATAGGAAGAGAAAGAAAGAGAAGGACGAGCTTGGGCGGAAGGGTGCCTTTAATTAAATCGCATCGCCTTGGCGAGAGTACCGCGTTAAGGGGAAACTGGGGGAGAGTTGGATGGCGAAGACTTTCCAGACCACGAAAATCTTTCGACCTGCTCCACAGATCGCGCCACGATTCGACCGGTATCCACGACTCTGAATTCGGCTTTTCCACTTGGCTTCCTGCAGCTTCTTTTGTCCCTCCTCGGCCGAGAGTAGCCGGCCCTTAACGACCCAAGCCAGGTAACAACGTCTCCTTGCCGCTTCCTGCCTTATTTCACGCTCGTTATTAATTTATTTTAATTACACAAACCACCAACTCACCGGTAATCATCAATTATTGCATACTACCCGCGGCCGCGTGTCTGCCTCGCATTACATCCCATCAGACAGCCCATTCCATAGATTTGCTGTTGCTAGCACGACCGACGAGGTCTTCCTCTCATCCACCAATTACGCGGGTGGAATAATCTCCGCGGGTTTTTACGTGTAGCCTCAGGATAGGCAAGGAACGGGGAAAGACGGTGGAAATCGACTGATCGAAGACCAGCTCCTCGCTGCTTCCGTGAGAAAAGTTTAACGGGGTCCTCGAATGCCTCGGAGGGACAGCGTGTTTTGCATAACCCGAGACAAAGATCTAAGTACTTAATACTCTATAACACTGTGTGACTTGGAAGTTGCATATTCATGTATCTATTTTCTTTTAAATTTTATTCTATTTCGTTAACGTCATAACAGTGCATTTAATAATATAACATCGTACTAGCACTAAATTATGTATCATCCAACATCTATCATGAGAATACTTAAAAGCCTAGAAGATACAAATATTACGGTCGCGTGTAAGTGCGACCAATACATATTTAATTCCATATCTGATACAAAACGAAAACAATTCGATGATCCGCAAAGTAATTAAAATCCTCGATCCAATTAATCACAGAACGCGCAGATTTCTTCTCTTTGGCCTTAATACACTGAACTGTCATCGCTGGCAACAGATCGTTAAAACTGTGCGTGAATGATCGCAACTGTATGCACCGGGTGCAGGGTGTCACACGCGACCCCTCCGTAGCGGCGTCCTAGCTACGCATTCGCGATGACAGCGATGACAAATGATCCCGTTGTTCTTAAATAATTGATCGTGGTCGCGTTTCCTTCTTTTTCCGTGCGACAATAAGCCCCGCAGTGGTGAAAACCTAGTGTCCAGGGGTTAATGTATGGTCAGATCATTATCGATTGTTCCCGGTAGTTAAGCAGTTGCTGGTTTGCTCGCGACAGGGAAACGAGAGCCGATTTATGGAGGGATAGATTACGTTTAACCGATTTCGGTTAATTGTTATACGCCGATGAAGAGCGAGTTAACTCCTTTGTGCTGGCGACGCGAATTGGACCCGGCTCTCGACCAGTCTGGAATTAATTTTGTTTGTCCGGCCTCTAGATGATAAATGTCACGTTGATATTAAACGACTCAGCGTATCGTCGTTTTTCATGTAGCGAAACCTACAGTATGTTTGCGCTACGTAAACACTACGTGGCATACGCCGGAGATAAAACGCGTTGAAAGAAAGCGCTTCAGTTCCCTTTCGAGGAAACGTGAATTTAAGATGACGTTAATAGAGATTGGGAGTCCGCTGGAATTGGAATTTATCTGGAAATACTTTGATAACCTAGAAGTATTAAAACGTTCTGGTACCACATGGATACCATCTGTGCCTCGTGGTGATCTTATTGCACGAATAAAAATATGCTTCGTTTATACTGTTCAAATAAAATAAACATAAAAGTGAATCGCTGCCTAGAATTCAATTTAAAATGATATTTTCCTCTCATTAATTGAATTATATCTATCTTTGAATAATCTAATCGAATGGATAAAAGAGGTGCTAAAAAAGCCAACTTCCGACAAGATCAATCTCCTTCCAGCAGATAGCTATAAAGTGAGAAATTGCGTTGGAAAGAAAAAAAGGCAGGAAGAGCTTCGTTCGTTAAAACTGTGCGCACACCTACGATCCGTGAAACATACCTGACCGTGGAACAAGAAAGGCCCTGTACGTGAGATAACAGTCAAAGTCCGGTCAGGTGTGTATGTTAGGCGGGACAGGCTTGCCAATCACACGTCCGTCGACGCAACGCTTCCGAGCAATTAACCGGCGAACCCGCCGGCCTCCTTCGTCGTTTCGATCAATCTGTCAACGATCGATCTGTTCCTCGCCTATTTCATACCGAATATATACGAGGATCGACCATAAACATCACGGTGAAATACAGAAAGAAAATGAAAGGTGAATATACAGGCTGTTCCAGGATGGATGATTTATGGATATTATTCTACGTACAAAAATAAATCGAAAGAAAGAAATAACATTCTTTTTTTAAAGATCTTGTTTTCAAGAAAATCGTGATTGAAAATTCGTATACGCATTGAGCGTAATCATTGGAAACTCATGGACGATACCTGCTTTAAACTCGATTTATTCTAGAAACGAGGTCTTATCATTGTTCGTAGCACAATCTTCGTATTCCATTCGCTCTGTAACATCTGAAGAATGGAAAGGAACAGATGGAAGAGCGACGATCGCGAACAATTAACGCGGCTATTTACGTAATTTTCGCTACATTTCTAATGGAATTATTTCCCGGTCCTGATTGGTCGACCACATCTACAGTTTTATAGACACACGTGCGTACATACAAATCGTTTAGACGATAACTTGATCATCGTTGAGCACATTATCCAATTTAATTACCTTGCATCGCGTGGCGAATTTAATTTCGACGTACATCAAATTTGAGCATTTATTTTAGGTAGCGTTGAATAAATAATTTTAAATGGTAAAGCAATGCCCCCATCACAAATCCGTGAATGTTTCCTATCCGACAGATTTAAAATACAGATGCATAGGTTTTAAAGTTACATCCATTTCTATGCCATCACGACCGGTTTACGCCGGGCTTTTTAATTAAATTTAAAAGTAACGACCGAGTATTTTTGTGCTAGAATTAAAGCTAACGCATCCGGTACAATGCACGGCGTTTAAACGTGAGAGTTTTAACCGCAACGTGCGTTCCATAAAAGAAAATCGTTGATGATATCTATTCAAGCTGCTCGACTTGTAATAAGAGTAATTAGTAATTGCAGATAGTGCCAGACGTTCTGTTATCAAACTTGTTACTTGTAATGTTAACATCGATGTTTTACTCGATAATCTATTCTTTCCTCTTTACCTTAGATTTAATCTTGGACTATCACTTTAATCGAACCTATGTAGTTTCTTCGTTTTTTCAATGTCATAAAAATAAATACAATCTGTATCTCGAATTTCTCGATGGAAGTGAAGGCTCCTCGAATGGTTCGGATTCGGGTGCGCGCAAGGGAAGAACAAGAGAAGAACAAGAAACATGGAACAGTTCACGGGCCGAGAATATGACAGAAGCCATTAATCGTGGCGTTTTACGGGAGCACACAACCGACGGGTGAAAGCCGCACAAAAGGCGAATTAATTCGGCAAATTTATTGCCTGGCAGCTTGGATACCGGTTCAAATCGGCCGGTGGCACGGGTAGTACGCGAAAGGACGCGCGCACAAACCCTTGCCAAGAAACCTTTGACACCGAAACTCGCGTACTGACCCGAGCACCGCTAACCATGATTTATGATAATTACACACCGCTGCCAACTGTTTGAAAACTGTCCATCGTTCGCAATCAGCTGACCGCGATGCTCGACATTCGACTCGCGCCGTCTTGGGCGTCGCTTAATGACTCCAGGAATCGTGCCTGCTTCCGAGAAGAAGCCGCCGCAGACGCGATGTCTTCTTCGCTTCCGTCCAGCTTCTCATATTTTCCTCCTTTTGCCGACCAGTTCTGTACGCGATATTAATCTTGCCACTATCTTCATTTCGATACTTTTTTGTTCGGTGCTTCGGTATTTTGGTGATTGAGATCGTGGTATGTCGAAAATAAAATTATTTAGATTATTTAAAAGCTGAATTAAGCTAGGATAGTGAGGTCAGTGGGGAAGAAAAGTCATTCGAACTTGTTCGAAGGTGCAATGAGCTCACAGAGGGAATGGTTCCAGGGTATCGTAATGAAGAAGTTTAAATGCGTTGTGTTTGGAAATTTAGTTAACTGTCTGGCTCGTTAACGTGCCGCTACGAACGTAATTAGTGGTGCGGGAGTGAATTAGAGGAACACTTAGCGACCACCTCTTAGCATGCTCAACGTGGCTTAACGGAATTACCATTCGCGTAAATAACATTCGTGTCACTAAACTTAAGAATCAAGCAAACAACTGTTTCTACAGATTGCTGATTTTTTGAAACTAACATTTGACGAAATCTTATGTCTTTACAGCAGTGGATGTCCAAAAAATCTGACGATATTCTGCAACACTTATCAACGTTTCTGTTCCATCTCGTGATCATACGTCCAGCCAAATGCTTAATATTATTTCCAACGAAAGTAAGAGTTCTTTCGGAAAAAGAAATTAAGGGTCGTTAATCTAGTTTTCCAATCATTCCATTATTAAATAATATTCATCTCTATAAATGCCTCAATTACAGATAACCACGGGTCGATAGGAAGTAAATTATCCATTACTGGAACAAAAACAAATCGAAAAATCGTTTATGTTCCATTATACGCCACGTCGACATTATTCAACGAGCATGATTTCTGCACGGCCGATTTCGCGTGTCGCCACGAGTCGCTTCTTACCATAACAACCAGGACGGCATTAACACTTATCTCGAAAGCTTTGATGTACGAATTAGAAACGTGAACCAATTATTCAGCGGAGATGAACAGTTTTCCGTGGAGCTCGCAGCTCGATTAACCGGACCGTGGTTCGGTCAAGTGCATCATTAATCTATGACACGACTCGTCAGCGTCCAATGAATGAACGTCGAAAGTTGACCACCCTGCCCGGAAGACGGCTGGTAACGGCTGTTAAATCGACAATTGCTCGTCCCTGGGAGCACCGTGGATGCGCTAATGATTCCCAGAAGTTCCACGGGAATATATCCCGACTAATCGCCTTATGTTCAACCACCAGAACAAAACCAAAGATCGAATAACTCACGTTCGACGCGCCGCGATGTACCTTGCGACATTTTTGTCATCGATTAATCTGACTTATAGCTACTCCAGAATATACAGTGCACGTGTATTGAAATGATTGCTAATTATATTAAAACTTGTTCGATTATGATTGGATCATTATAGATGACGGACAACCTAAAGAATTTATCATTCCTAGTATATTTATGTAATACATCCTGGCACTTTCGATGATTATAGTGTTCATCAGAATTTTGAAGTTGGATGTTGTTTCGAGGGTTTCATAGCATCTATACAATTTTTGTTGCATAAAAGAAGTATATATCTTTCTGTAATTTTGAAATTGTTGGACAGTTGTATTACTTTCATTATGTAGAAGGTGGTGATCGTAGTTTTATAATCCTCGTCATTTTATAAGATCCATAGGCCGACAGAACCTATAAATTTATGATAAAGATGCGTGGATGAGAAATACATTTCACGTGCATTTTTTTAATAAATTCATAGCTACACCGCTTCATCGTTTTAATTGCATATTAAGTTGAGGAATGGACTGACTTGTTAGGAAGTAACAATTTAAACTGAGTAAGTTTGACATTCAAAATTCGTATTCAATTTTGGAATTTAAAATTTAAATTGCTGTTGAACTTTAATTACCTTACTCTCAAAGTAAAGGAATTAGTATTCGTTTTTCGGTTAGAGTTAGAATGTCGAGTGTAATAACGATGAAAGTAACAAGTATTGTCTGGTATACAAAGATTTGCGACTCAATTCCTTTTACGGCACGTAAAGGTCCGTCTGACAGAGCTATTTCCGTTTTTCAACTGACCCATTTTTTTTGTGGAGCAAGAGTCTGCGTGAAATGCAACCTTTCAAGAAAATGGAGTCGAGGATTTGTTCCAATAACCGGTTCCATTTCTTAGGCTCGACGAAACATTTTGCAACTTTAGTGCCTATTTTCTCTTTCTCTTTATTTGCCTTTTAGTTTACTTGTTACAGTTTGCGCTGCTGTAATTCACAGAACAGATACCTTGTTTTCAAACGGAACAATGTTGAAAATAATACTACAAGAAGAACTAATCTTCTTTTTAAAGGAACAGAAAATCAACTTCAAAACTATCATTACTATTATATATAAACGTTTTTCCCGCTTTAACGCCTTTGACGTGTGTATATCAGAGTGTACTTATACATCAAATAAGTATATATAATCGTATTTCTATTCCTATCTTCTGTTTCAGTAAAAGACGACATAAATTTTGTCAAAGGCGGACTTGCCAAAAACCAAAAATATATATTTCTGGTGTTAAATAAAGAACCTTGCGGTCTCAGAACATGTCACTTTTGCCATAAATTTTCTTCGTTGCACTTTGACTGGTACAAACTCACTCCCAATTAACGATCTCTGCTTTTACAGATTAAATTTGCGGGTCGTCGTCCTTCGCGTGATCTTTTTTTTTCAACTCGAAACGAATTCGTCACGGTTCGAAGGTTAAATAGGGAACAGGGCCGTTCGTACGTATCCAATCGTTTCCTGTTCCTGAGCGGCGAATAAAACTTTCGCTCGCGGAAAAGCGGGCATTCCAAGGAAATCGGCTTCCTTCGCTCAAGCCGCGAAAAGTGAGCAAACACAAAAAAACGTTAATCAACTATTTCCATTTACGCTTCGAGTGAATCGGTTCGTCGCCGTCCCGGTCAAAGAATTTCAATTGAATCAGAGGATTAGTGACGACGATGGTAGATGGAGACGAGGCGAGTTCTTTTTATTTCTCCGTAGGCACCGCGTGCCCTCGTGTCCAAAGTAGGACGCTCTTTTCACGAGCAAACGCTCCAAGCAACGACTGGAAAAGGCCATGGAAAGAATTTCCATGTGCTGGCAATCGATACGCTTCGCTCTTTTGCAAAGAACAACGCTACCTAAAGCGACGTTGTTTGACAAAACATAGGATTCGTTGCAATTGTAGTGCAAACCTCGTGTAAAAATATCTGATTAGATTTGAGGATTTGTAAAAACAAGTATGGAAATCTTCCGGACAAGAAACATTACAATATTCAACTAACAATGCGAATCGTGAATAAATAAATCTCTTTGACTTCTCGTCCATCACAGAATAGGGTCTAATCATGGTCATAACGGACTTATGCGAATTTTAAATGTCAGGTCTCCAATTACAAAATTACTAAAATTTAACAAACAACAGTCGCTTACTTGCTTTATGATACACTAAATGTTCCAAGCAAAACGTTATTTCGTTTCGGGACTAAAGTACTACGCAGCGTTATTTATCGAAGTATATTATAACCCTATGGATGAAGTACATCCTAGTAAATGACGCACATCCTTTCATCTGGAATGGACTTTGGGCAATGTTAAATGCACTGTAAATAGGAACGAAACGTTATGTGGTACCAGTTCGAATGTCCGACATATTTGTAAACATCATATTTTCTTTCCAACCGAAATATACGCAACTTCATCTGTTATTTATACAGTTCGCTTCATTATTCCGTGACCCCACAAAAGAATTCTCAGTAAACTGTTACTCGTGAAACGAGCAAGAAACATATTTACGTATGCAAAGGTATTTTCATCAACGATCAAGCTTCCATTTGTTTCTTTCGAGAATTCCTACTTGTCGCTACCTACACGCAACAACAGTTAATACTTCAACGATCTGGATGTTTCTTGCGAACAAAACGTTCACGCAACGCGTTACCGTCTGCTTCGTTTTTTCTCTTTAATTACTGGTCATCGAGTAGAAGAAAGGGGCCCGGAAGTTCCTCAATTAACCAGGCCTACTCGAGGTGAAGGTCGAATATTTCTGCTCTCCCCTATGACCGTATATCGCTACGACGGCCACGATTCCGCGAAAGTTCACTATGTCCGTGCGTCCACGTTGCTCCGTTCGTACGTAATCTATCGTTGATGAGCACGACGGATCGGTTTCTTGCTTCGAAGACCCTCTCCCCTCTGAGTGATTATGGCAAAAACTGGTCGAACCTCTCGAACCGAAACCGACGACGTAGTCTCTGAGCGCTTGTTAAGAGATCACCTCTCTCTACCTTCGATCCGGCCAACATCGTCATGCGTTGCCTCTCATGCTAATAGTTCTCGTTTCTTTGCTCCCTCCGGGGACCACATCGTGTAGCAAGGTCGTTCTGCAACTTCCGTGAGTACGTGACGCTGCTTTTTGTCAACAGAGTCTCTCAGGATACTGGATTGTGTAATAGCCTCCGGCGGACACAGGTAGAGCCGCGAAATTGGTGAAACGGAACAGTTTACATTCGCTACTAGGAGGATTTAAGCGTGTGAATTGATAGAAATCTAACGAGGATCGGAAATTTCCATAGTTATAGGCTGAGGTAATATCTTCATAGTGATTGAGGTGCTGGCTGTGTTATCTGTGGTACTGGAATTCCGTTTTCTTGTTGTCCTTGCGTTGTTCCTTCTTATTGCGGACATTCCCTTTTCGTATCCTTACACTGCTTTCTTTATTGGAATTCCTTTTTGCTGTCCTTGCACTGTTCTTTGTTGTCGGAATTCTTCATCCTTTAGGTGACCGAGTCCTTCCGTTGGTAGAATTCAACTTAGAATCCCTTCTATGGCGGTATTCCATATGAATATAAATTTTTCTAATTACACATTCTATTTTCATTGCGGTATAGTGTACATTTTCCACAACTAATTTACGACGATACGATAACGAAATAGAATTTATTACACAGAGAAATTTCATCGAAATACCCTTCCAATCGATCTAAATACGCAATTTCAATCTTTTCAATCGAATTCTCTTTCAAATTCAATTCGAACTAACAAAATTCAAAGAGGAAAGTAATCAAGACCAGTTTTGTGCTCGTGTATTTCGACCGTGTCAGCGTCGCACATCCGGCGTGAACTTAACATAAATTACCGAGTCGAGACTTCAATGCCACTTCCCGATCGGGCGAGCGGCGTAATTCTAAGCAGTGGTCTGTGTTGCGCGGACCGTATCAGGAAACGCCTTTCATTATTCAAATTACTCTGACTAATCCGCGCCATTATCAGGTGCGCGATCCATTTAGAAGTATATCTCGACGGTAGTGCGAGTTAACGCGGTCAGCTTATCGCGCCAGTAAATTCGGTTTACGATCGACACGGCCGAACGATCGGCTCTCTAGATCGACAGTTATGACGCCGTGAACGAAACACGAGCCACGAAGAAGCCTTCCACGTTCCTCCACGAGCGAGACAAAGAAGGACCAACGAACGAACAAGCATACAAGGGACAAAGATGAAAAAGAAAAAGAAGGAGAAAAAGAAGAGGCGACGTGGCCGTGGTACCGTGGCCTTTTATCTTGATGGTGGACCAAGCGTCATAGGGAGCGAACCATTCCACCAAAGGCTCGTGCAACCGTCTGGAGATCGAACGTAGCGATATCACGGCGAGTACACAGCGATACCAGTTACACAATGAAGTCTGAACACCAATTACCCAAGAGAAAAAATGCTCCGCTCGGCGAGTGGTCCCGTCCCTGCGCTCGCCCAGCTTCGCGCAACGGGGCCTTCGCTTCCTCATCTTTGTCTTCTGCCCGCCACCAACAGAAAATAATATCCGGATAGAAGAAGGGAAAAGTACCAGGTAAAAATCGTCGACATAGGCGGCGATTTTTCGAGAATTAACCGGTTTCGTGGCTCTATGGTACTGTGATTCGTGGGTGGTGGCACGAGAAAGTTTAACGACGTTCTCTGTCAGTTTGGGTAGCACGTTAGCGGACGATACGTTTCGGTCGTTAAGACAATAACGATAAGCAGGCTCAGTGTTTGGAAAGTAAGTCGATCTGGTACGTCAGAAGTTTATACGGAGAATTGCTTTCGACTCCCGTTTGGCACGCATTTAGACTGCACGACTACGAACGTGTAATACGTAGTTAATTATACAATAACACTGGCTGAGGAGGATATTCTCAGTTTTACACATGAACTCTATATCGCCTGCTCCGGTAAGAAAGATATTTCATTTGGATATAGATGATTCTGCAGAAATGCAAATTTATATCCTCTTAATTTTCGAGTAATTATTGTACATTTATTTTGGAAAAAATACGTAGAAATAGGGAAGATATGAAGGAAGTGGAGTATTAAGTGAATTGTTCTATATATTCTTACATGAGTTGACATATTTACGTGATTATTGTTTGAAGCAAGTCTATCAAAAAGTTTTCTCACCCTTCTTCTTCTGTGTATGTATACACTTCCATAATTCAAAACTGTTTATTGCGCCGGGCCACAGTATAAAACTCGGTAGAACTTCGAAGTCGGATATTACTATTTTTCTCTACGAGTTTATAAAAAGAAGAAAACGTTACAATAGAAATAATACGTGATGTTATACTTTGCTCCAAAAATATATATATATATGAAGTTCCAAGAAATAATTTTATTCTTTAGAAAATGGGAATTAAAGTTGTAATATTATCTCGAAGTAGTAAACCACGATCCTGATTTGCCATTATTGCTAGAAAATGCAAAGTGAACTTCCATAACGTTCTAGATGTAAACAATAGCTATAAACAAAGAGGAAATACAAGTATTACAATTATTTCTAGTGATTTATTACAATTGTCATGCCAGTATATAACCTTTTATGTAAAGAAAACATAACAAACATCCTACGTAACAAGCATTAATAAAATCTGATAAAACATTAATATATAATTAATATATATAATAAAGTATTAAAATAAGCATTAATATAAATGCGTTATATTGATAGTTAGTAGAATGAGATTATATATCGAGACAAGATAATAACGTCACAGTGTAGAAATATTCAGATTGTGCTACGAATACCTTCACAATAATATCACAAGATAAAGACGTCATCTTATCCAGGTTAACGACCAATTTATTTTGCCCCATTTTTACCCTAAAAGCGATGTTTCCCATTTATCGTCCCAATAGTACGCAACACCGAAAGTTATTTCCCGTGTATAGACACAGGCTTGCGGGATCCAAAACATGCTTCCAAAAATCTAGCCAACCGCATTGAAAACTCGTATCATCATCGAGAAAAGTCCCAGCTAGTGGTTTGATTGTCAGGGGGCAATGTCCAGGTTCGTGTTTGCGCTTCTGGAACGCGATAACGCGTAAAACGATCGGTCGATCTATTGTTCGACTCGGCAAGGACGTTCTGTCGAATCGTATTTCCCGGTGGGATGATTGCGCGCGCACGTGCAACAGCGGCGCGCAATCTAAACCGTGCTACGCGGGACAAAGAATAAATGGAACAAAAACGCAATTATCGGGAACAACGGATTAATTAGAGGAATCAAAAATCACAAACAAATGGTCGGAGCGGACCGGTTTTGGCGGTTGTGCGAGCGCGTCCGCCTCTGTCGCCCCTTGGCGACCATGGAACGCCATTGAGCCGCGCGCCATCCATTCAAATGATCTGGCGTGCGGGGAATTTGAACGCGCGAAACCGGCCTCGAACTCCGCGGCGAACAATAGCGGCGCCCTTCGTTCGATAATTAAACTGACGCGAGCTTTTGCGCTCGTGGCAAGTGACGGAATCGCGTTAATTCGCTCGCCTACACAATACACGACCGCTCCTCCATCACGGATGCCACGGCCACTCGAATTGCTCTTCCCGTGCCTGTCTCTCTCTCTGGACTAATGTCATAACCGAAAGCTATCGTCAGTCTCGTTACTTTTGCCTGCGAACAACTCGTTTCATCAAGCTAAACTCCAAGCGGCTATTTACGATCTACGATGGATAAAATCGATCAAAAGAAGAAACCGTTGATAACTGATGAGTTTTGAATGGTTTATTTTACAATAAAAATAAAATTTTTTTCATTAAGGATCAAAAGTGTATTATTAATCATAAAATTATTAATCTAAGAATAGGTGTACGAGCATTTTCCTATCACAAGCTTCTGGTACTTTCTATTTAGATCAGATACTTTAACGGGATATCCATTAATATTTATCGGTTTCTCATTAATCGGCCGTCTTTCGAACCGGATTAATAATATCCGTCACTAATCAGCGGACAGCGTGTCGTCCGGTCGATCGTTAATTCCACGGGAAGCTCGCGGAACAAAAATCGACAAAATGAGAGAGGCGACGGCGAAAATTCGAACGAGAAAAAGAGAAAAAAGTCAAGAAAGGGGAAGAAAGGTGAAAACAGGAAAAAGAAGATAAAAGTCACGAGCCTTAACCGTTCGCTTTTGAAGTTTTTCGTGCGCCAGCGACGAACATATGTCCATCCCTGTAATTCGATTATTGAACGCAAGACGACTTATGAATGTATGTGTATACAAAAACGTTCTAGAATGGAACAGTTTTGCGTCCGGATGAACAACAGCCACAACGAGTTGGATGATTAAACTGCGGTCTTTCGTACTTACGAATGGTAACGGAATCACGTTAATTCGGCCGTTTTCCGCGTGTACACACTGTACCCGGTGCTAAAGATATTCAAATTACACGTCAATTTTAACCATCGGCCCGCGGGGATGCGGCCGACAAGCTCGTGGTAGCTCTCGACAAACTCATGGCATTATTGATTGAACTAAAATTGATCCCAGCAGACAGCTTTCCCTTTATATGCGCCTGTGTATAATACGTCTGTATGCTCGTGTACGTGTGCATCGACAGATTCTATCGAATGATAAGCCGACGAGCGATTAAAAGGGTTACGCGGTTCCAGGGGAACGTGAACATCTAACGCGAAGGAGCGTGAATCGTCCCAGCGTGAACTTTCTGGGATTGCTGTTACACAACTTGCAATTTTTCTACTATAGACGAATAGAAGTAGACAAAAATTGATTACATTGATTAATTTAAATAGATAGTCGGTTTTCCTCAAGAAACCAAATCTATCTCTTTGAATAACAAGAGACAGGAAATAAACAATAAGAAATTCTGTGAAAAAATGCGAATCTTCCACATCTTTTCCTATACTTTCCATTCGAAGAAGATGAATCTCTTTCCTGGTACCTCATAATTTCAAGATTTGGTCATCATAAAAGAACTGATCCCTAAACACTCGTTACTCTTCAAATTCATATCAGGCCACAACATAGTAAAGACATTTGCCAAAGTATCAACAGATTAGAAGACCCTGGTCAGTAACGATCGTAACAACGAAACAAGAGCCACAGTCGCGGACAGCTCAAAATCGCAACGAGCATTGCTAGCACGCAAATCATCGGATTGATACGCGATAACCTGCTGCAACCGCACGCATGCACGATCCGCTTGCTCCGTTTCGCCGTGCAAATCGAATCGGCCCGTGCGCAGATTAAAACCGTCGACCGGTTGTCGTCGGTGTTTGCGCGACGTATGTTTGTCGATACACTTCCAGCCGAAACGAAACGATTCATTGGACGAACGAACGGTGCCCATCCAACCGGCATTTTAATTGCTAATTTAATTAAACGCACGTTGCGACGATGACGACCACGTAATGTCGTAGTCGCCCATCGTTCCATTACTTTTTCCTGGTCCACGTCGTCGCATCGTCGCAATTAAGACATTATCGACCAAGCCATTATTAATGAATTCATCGCGGACCGGCTACCGATCTCGCGTCCTCGATACCAGCTTTCGTGTTCGGTCTTTCGAGTCCGGAGAAATTCGAGATATGGTAATCAGCTGGCTTGGCAAAGTGGAAGATCGCACGCGTGATCTCCAAGATTTATCGCTGGGGGAACTGTGTAAGATACGCGAATCGTATTCGGTGATTGCTGATCGACTTTGTTTATTACTCCGTTAATTGAAAAACAGAATCGTCAACGAGCTTATTGAGTTTTGAGCTTTCTCCGCAACTTCGTTCTTTAGTGGTGTACCTGACTGTAATTACTTTTAATATTTCCCTTCCACTTGAAACAAGAAATTATAAGTTAGTAACAACATAAATGTATGTCACTAAACTCCCGTCCCTTAGATTAGATATTTATAACGTTATATTGTTATATACTACACAATATTAAACATCAAATGATACTTACTAGAAATCTCTTTTTCCCTGGCAATGATTAGTCACCCTTCCGTCGTTAAGTATCTATGGTCAAGGAACAAGGATAGGGACAAATGGATTTTCGAAACTAAATCGCTACTGTTCTACTCCTGACAGTAGTCAAAGCGCAAAAAAAATCAGAAGGGCGTTACGAGGAGCTGTTGCGGAGCGAAGCGCGGACTCGATCGAAGCGTCGTGATGCAGGAGAGGGCTCGACGGCGCCAATGCCCATCGACAGTCCTCGACGCGAGGAGCAAGATCGAGAAGGTAATTTTAGTGACTCGAGCGTACCCATAACGAAACCCATGTCAGGGAGGAAGTGAGACGGTGAAGGAGAGAAAGAAGGGCGGAGGTGGGACGGGTACAAGGAAGTCCTCAAGGTTAATCGCATCGCGGCAACGGAAAGCTATTGCCGTGGCGGAAAGTCGAGGAGGAGACGACATTGGATAAGGAGAGCTGGGGCCATTTATTCGATTCACGGTAGAACGAATACGAACCTACGTCTAGACGTACAAACGGCCTCGTCTCTTCCTATCCCTTGCTTCTTCTCTCGTCTTCTTTCGCCTATCCACGACTTTTCCCTCTTTTTTCATCTCCTTCTGTCTCTCTTTTCCTCCTCCATGTCCACTTTCTTCCCCCGCTGCCTCGTTTCTACCCTATCGTTCTTCCACGGTCCTTCACTTCTTTCTCTCGATCGGGCGCCCTCCTTCCGCCGCCGAATACCCCGTCAACTCGTCATTTGCCATAGCAACTTGAACATGATACACCCTTCGTGTTCGTGTACATATATCGAAGGAGAACGTGGTGTTCCGGATCAACGAGACCGGGTCTGTGGTCTTCCGCCTCGTCAAGGTTCGGTCGACGTTGAATCTGATGGCGAATTATTATCCGATCTCTGGAGGAACCGGCATTTGTCACGCTCGACCTGTGTCCTCCCTCTTTCTATCGTCTTCCTCTCTTCTTCTTCTCCTTCTTCTTGTGCTGGCTCTGGATTCTGGTCCTTCGGTTCAAGGCAACCTTTGTTACGCCATGGAATCAATCTCGTTAGCCGCGATCGTTACCTTCCTGCGCCCTCGAGGAGCAACCTTTTTGCGACAAACGGTCGCTCTATTTTGAAAAATCCTCCTGACCGATAGATGTATGATGCGCGTTTGTTCGGCTTGAATAGGTTGCTTTATTGTAGGATACGAGAATTGGAGAGCGTCTTGTAGAAGATTTCGAGTGAAACGTGTAAGATTACGAGACCTAGTTTCATCCTTTCAGATAGAATATCGGGAAAGTTTGTCGGAAATACTTTTAATTGATTAGGTAGTAGTTTATGCGGAGTATTAGCTAAAGTAGTTTATAATTAGAAGTAGGAAGTCGAAGTAGCATCGCTTGTTTCCGTAATTAGACACATTACGGAGAGACGACTTCAATTGAACGGGTCGTAGTTGCTCTTTAATTATAAGACATACGATGCAAACCGTCTTGAGACAGAAATTCGCAACGGTCGTGAACTTTTAGTAGAACAGAAAGAAACAAAGGGGCAAGTAGGGTGAATTGTGATAAAATCGAGAATCGTGAAGAACTACATACGTATCTTTTTTTACTGGATCTAATTTACCTCTCCAATTGTTCCGAAGTTTAAATCCTGGTATCTGTGCTATTGATCAAAAATTTGAAGACAATCTATAATCCTTAGACATTACCGAAACTTGGACGCAATTTATGATTGCCAAAAAATGACTCTATCTTTATGTATTAAAAGATGAAGAATATTGAGAAAGAGAGTTTGAAAGAAAAGAATGTACACCCCGCTATAGCAGATACTATAAGCAGCAATAAGAAAAGATTTTCAATTCGTAAAATAATGCATTTTATGTCACAACTAAAGAAATTTACAATCTAAAAAAAAAATCTATAGCCTCAAAACCTATTGTTCGACTAGATCCGAAGAAATACTTTCCCGGCTCGTTAAAAATTCTTAGAAAATCACTCCTCGAGACTTCGCGTCGCTCTGAAAAAAGCACCAGTCCAAAAAGAAACAACGGGAAAGCACACTGTCAGCTCAGCATTCAGGCAAATACGAACGCGCGACTTTCGCACAGGTTGGTCGCCGATCGTTAAACCTGTCTTCGACGCGGCTTCCAAAACAATCCAAACCTCAAAGTGTACACGCCTCGAGACAAATATTTAGCGGCCCCTTGTCGTCAACCAGCCGAGCCCAACCCTTTCTGGGTTGCGCAGCCTTCGTTCCGTTTTTGCCCGCTGCACGGGGCAACTTTGTCGCGCCAACCCGTTCGATCCTCGACAAAGGCGAGGCGTCTGTTTGCAAAGCATGTCTACGCAACCGACCGCAGAAACCACGAGCTCGCGTGCATACACGTAAACGTCGCGTCGCCTAATTTACAGGCATTTTTACGCAGAGCCTCGCTTCCAACGGAATCATAAATAATTTGCAAAGGTCAGACACGATAGCGGTTTTCTGTTCTGGCTTGTGCTAAAAAATTTGGTCGATATTGGAGAAAATGGCAATTAATTATTTGGCTGATTTTATTTAAAATTTTGCTCTTGAGCTTATTCGAGAGTAGGGTAGATACTTTTCTATATCTCGAAGGAGACACGTGGTTGTATAGAAAACTAATAATTTTGATGAATTTCTTCTTTTCTAACACTGAGGCATTCCATTTATAATCGAAGAATGAACAAAAAAATACGAGTCAAAACAGATATAATTCTACCGATTTGAATAAAATCGAGAAAAGTTATACTAACAGAGTTTCATCGTATCTATTATTTTACATTTCCGATATGGAATAATATTGAAAAATTAATGGCGATCTTACAATCTCACCAACTTCATCAAATCTATTTTCTCACAGAATATGAAACTCGCATAAAACTCTTAAGTTATCCTTCCAATAAAAGCTTCGAAGTCAGAAAATCATTGGCAAACTTTAAAACACCGGCAAAGAGATAAAAGAAAAACCATTTGGGAAACTCGTAGTGAACATCGGTCGGATCAAATCGGGACAGAATGCTCCAAAACGATTATCTCCTCAGCCACGATAAACTCGTCGTAGGGGCGTGCTGTGCAAAAACAATGCGATCGTTAAACACACGCGAAGCGGCAAGGAAACTTCTTCGAAACGGCGCTGGATCTTCCGCTTTTTACAGCGCGGGAAACGGGTCGAGCAGCGAAAAGAGGAGGATTCCAATTTACACGTACTGGCGAGCATCGTAAAGCTCGTGTAGTCACGGAACGAACGATGCCCACGCATTGCGTGACGCACACCGTGAGACCACGCAAACAACACAACTCGCGACTCATGCTGTTTTACACTTACGATCTTGCACTTCGAACCACGAGATCTATAGGTACCCGGGTTTGATCTATATGCGTGCGTGTAAAGAGAAAAAGAAGATATTGTGAATCGCAAAACTGCATACGAAATATGTGGTTCGGTGCGACACGTTTAATTTCCCATACTGTGATGGAATTTCGAATTTACATACGTGTAAATTATTTAGAAGCGAAACTGATTAATTCGATCCACTGAGATCAAACAATTTTCACCAAATAGAGTTTACCGGTTTGACTTTTGAACATCTAGTATCTGTATATTTGTATTAAATAATTTTAATTTCGTCCGTTTACGAGTATTTTATTGTATTGGATTGAAATCTAAATTTTTTGTGTGCCTTGTGTCAGTTTTATGAGTTCGTTGCGTGATAAAGAAAGGAAAGTATTTCAAGATTTAGTGTTCTTCTTTTTTTATAATAGAAACTTGACCTAATACCGCTGTAGAGGCATCTTCCCCCGAGATCGAGGAAAAAATGCTTTATAAGAGTAAAGTGTGTCAAGACTGTCGTCTCTATGTTCATTAAGAACGACAATGTCTTCTTTATTCATTACGTAGATTCCTTTTACGGTGTCATCCCTTTTTTATCCAATAGTTTGCTACTTTCCAAAACGTACAGAAATTACTTTGGAAGATAGACTACGTAGATAAAATGTGCCTTTAACGGTTAAACATATTTAATATCCACGAACAACTTGCTTTGTAATATTCTCACTATTTTGCTACCGTGTTAATATCACTATACATACGTTAAAGTAATTCTAAAATTGTTAATCGTAAAAGCAATCGTAATCGTATATCATAATCGTATATCGTAATCGTATATCGTAGTCGTAGATCTACAAATTCGTAAATATGCATATATCCAACAGACAGTCATTTTCATTGAAAAATTTCGTTTGAACCAAGTAAATCGCATCCATCTTTCTTTCCAACTCACACACGTAACTCGTAAATACGGCAGATAACTGTGCCCGTTCCAAATGAACGGTCAGTCACGCTAAAGAATCCATGGCCGTTAATGGCTTGGCCACGAGGCTGAACAGACATTGTGTCCATCAAGTAGCAGCGACAGGGGACAAAGGTCGAGGTGGTTGATAAAGAAGAGAGATAGAGAGAAAGGGCTAGGACTGGAGCTGAAGAGCTGGCTGGCACGGGAGATGACCGATGAAAAGGCTGGCGCAGCTATACGCTTTGACGAAAGGCGTTTTCGTTTCACTGGAATCGCAACCGGTGACAGACGGAAAAACGAACGAACGGGTCACGATGCAATTACCGAACACGACGAGAGATCGCCCAGCGTTGCGATCGTTATCGTTCGGACTACGGAAGCGAGCAACGGGACAGAGTAATCGACGAGGCTTCTCTCCCCTTTCTCCGAACAACTTTGTTTCTTTCTCCGCGAAATTACACGGCCTGTCAGCCGATAATTGTTTCGCAGGATTATTGGAGGAGTATCTTGGCGGCCGTTCGCTTTCGGGATAACGAGCTTGAATTGTAATTTGCGCCGGTCGACGCGAAACACAGGAGACATCGCGGCGGCCGATGAAATTGGACGATGCTTCTACAGGATGGGGAAGCCCGACGAGAGAAAACACGACATGGCTAACGACGAAATGTGACGAAATCGATGTTCTTTAATTGTGAGATTTATATTTGCGAGAAAATTGCTGTGGATCTAGCGAAGACATATTGACTTTTTTTAGAAATCTCTGCATAACATTAATATTAACCCTTTGAGTTTCGTGTTATATTCAATACGTTATCCTACAATACTCATGAAATTACTTTTATTATTGTAGGTTTCAATATACGTATTTGCATCTTCTTGTACATTGACAAACTGAAATAAGTTTTAGCGAGAAAGTGGTTTCATACGTTAAAGATAAAAGAATATCAAAGAATTAACACGTAACGAATATTTGTACGAATTTGTATCGCGTTATACCTGAATATATAGAAGGTAGCTAGTCATAAATGAAGCAAATCAGAAATTTGTTGCACGATCGTTGGTACATATTAAACTAGTCAATCACCGCTTTGTGCCCTCTGAGAATGCTTTTCGCGCCATAAAGCACGTTAAAGAGCAAGAACAGGATAGCCAAGTACTCGACAAACAAGCTTTCGACGAGTACATAAATCCCGCGACTGCTTCGAGGTCGAATATACTTTAGCTTCCCAAGCGTCGCCGTGCAGGTATGATAAATCGTCTATATTGTAATCGACTGACAGGAGAATTACAAAAGCGGCGAGCTCAAATGAGCGTCATCGGTGTATGACTTACGAGTGGACGGCTGATATCAATGCACATTGGCGAGATCATGACAATGCGAACGTCTCGCGGTTCTTTGAACCACAATTTATCGAGTCTGATTGGTATTTGGCTGGCAGATCTAGCAGGACGTAAATACAGGTGATTAACCGCTCACTGCCAGGTGTGTGTATTCGAAACAGTGAGTAACACTCACTACGTAAACTACACAGGATACAACGTGAATATAAAAATCCTTTTCTTTCTTTTTATTCACGATTCGCTCCCCTTTTTTCTTTTTTCGCTTCATTTTTCGTTTTGGTTATTACCCTTTATTTTTATAAATCTCGTTTTATTTTCATCCTATACGGTTAAAAATTGATCGCCAGATAAATCCTTTTGTACCGATATTGGAACACGTCTTCATTGAATTCCGACGGATTTATTTTTCGAAATAACTTTATCTGTCATAAAGCTGACAGTCCAGTTTTGTAAACATCGGCCGCAGTTATCTGATAAGCTTTTCGCTTTATCTTCTACAAACCCGTCCATCGCAACGCGCTCCGCACTGTTTGTTACGTTTTATGTATTTCCACGTAACTTTCTCGCATCATTTAGTCGCGTTAGCCGTGTGCAGGACTAATTAAAAGATTGATTATCTCGAAACACGGCAGCGAACGAAAACGTACGCTCGGATTGAACACAGGAAGAGTGTATTTAAATGAGAAAATTCAAGAAAGTCCAAGAGTATTCCGTTGAAAGTTTGAATAAATCCTATCGATAAACTATCAAAAGAATTCCAATGCTATTTCTTAAGAACATTTCCTATTCAACGCTTCGAATGACGACTTCGACAATCTTCGACGCTGGAATTTCGACGAGCTCCATTGGACGCCCACCATCTCCTTAACCTTAACACCATTTCGTTACGTGAAAGCGACGCGGGCCTAGATTTCAATGATTCGTCACGTGATTCGATCGTCCATTGGAAACTGCTCGTCACGTCGAGACAGTTCGACTCTTTATCGTGCAAATTCGCTGCACAAAACGCGACTGCCTCACAATTGTGTTTTGAATTTCACAAAGCTCACATGTATGCGTTAATGACTGTAACGGTGTCATGTGTATTGAAGAACCAGATGCCTGCGAACTCCGAGCTATATACATGTAACATTTTCATTAAGCCCTTGTCCTCCATAGCACTTCGTTGTTTCTATGGCGGTATCTCGGTTAATTATAAAGCAAACCGTTCTCTACCCTTCCGTGAACTATGTACACTGTACGCTGTAACAGTTATCTGAGCGTCGCGTGTTTGAAGATCCGAACGCAAACTCTGAGGATTTTTACGATCTGATTAATTATCCGCTCTGTCTATCCTTGGACCAAAATTTATATTAGTTAGTTTTTTAGTTATTTAAATTTAGTTTATTTACGTTCGTTAATTTTTAAAGAGACTGTCCGTTAAGTTATTTAAAATTTATACATGTTCAAGTTCAATTCAGAATTTATTGGACATTTAAAAGCTAGCGAGTACAATTTTAGAGAAAAACAATTTTGGATTTTCGAGTTCGTAGCTTGAAATTTTTAAATGTGTTTTGAATTTCGAGATTTAAACAAGTAATTTCGTTGAATTTCCTTATTCTCGTTTTATTACGTCCGCGAAGAAAGAACCAGGAGAATTCTTGAAACGAAGAAACAGAAGACCAGAAACCGACATAATTTTATAGCGTTTTTACGCCGGATACGATTAAGTACGAGCTCGTCGTCGATACGATTGTTTTTCACAGAGTCATTTAACGAATTAAAATGAACAAACACTCGTAAGGTGAAAAGGAAGGAAAAACAAACGAAACAGGAAACTCGTTAAACAGATAAGCTCCACGATCTTACTTGACCCTGCAATCAGACGATCTACAACCAGATAGAGCTCGCTTACCCATATAGGCTATAAATAACGTCGTAATACATAAATGCTAGTTGACAATAGTTTCTGGGAAGAAAATCGTGTCACTGGGTTATCGTATCAAGGTCGTCGCGATACCCCGGTCCCTTGCTCTTATTTTAATTTCATTTTGTAAAGACGTAGTATTGCACCGTTTTCTGATGGCAAAATAGTTTCCAACGATACGTGGTCTACAAATGTTTGAATGGATGTAACTTTTGCTAATTATTTTCATTTTATTTTATAAAGTACAGTCTGATAATAACTACTGCTATAGCAACATAATAATGTTAATAATAATATAATGATATTTATATGAATCGCTGGAATAAATAAAAGAAATAACTAACTACTTCCAATTGTAATATTTGTTTGCAAAATAAATTTTAAAATGTATTTAGTTACATTTGAAATTCAATCACTTTGAGAAGAGTTCGGGTTATTTTATAATGGTCTTTTGTTTCCAACAAAGTTTTTGTAATCGAGTTCTTGGCTCGATATATGATCTCGTAATAGAGTTTGGAAATTGCATCGGAAATAACTGAATATTTGAATGATATTTCCTATTTTCTTAACCGATTCTATTATAGAGCAAACAATGTGAATCGGAGAAGTCGTTGTTTCCTTCTTACAAGATACTGTTTAGAGGAAAACAGGAAATCCGTAACGCTCGTGAAGTTTTAGTGGAACAGGAAGAAACAAGAGGTGATTAAGGTTACAAGTTGTTTGTGAAACGATAGAGCCAAGAACCGTGAGAAACTCTTTGATACTGTTTCTTCCAGCGATGCATAACCTAAAAAAAAAAAAATTTCTGAGAGATCAAAAATATAACGTAAACGTTTCTACTTGAAACGTTTGATTATGAACTTCAATTTCAATTTCAACTTTCGATTGTAACACGAAGCTTAAAATACTTTCAATTCAAACGCTGAATGTTTCGATCGTTTAGATCGCAAACGAGATTCACGTGCTATAAAGACCACTCCGTAGATACCAATAAACTTCTTAAAGGCCAATAAAACTGCAGAATCGTGACAGTAAAGATAACAATGACAAACGTCGAATCTACGTCCGCATTTTATCATCTTCGAGCGTACGACTGTTTGCCTTTTCCGGGAGTATAATTTCTGCAAAGTAATCAAAAACCGAAGGTGCTTCATCGTTCAAACTTGCAACTTTTCAGTGTATCAACGTAATTGACTTCTCAAAATTCATATAGCCATTCTGAAAATGCTTCGATCCTGAACTCCAATCATCTTCCACGAATCGAGCAAAACCGATCGAAACTTATCGAAAATTATCGGAACTCGTTTAAAATCACCCACGACGTCAAGTAGTTTATTAAATCTCACGCAGTGACCTAACCTTTGCATTTCTTCGCAAAATAAGTTGATCTGTAGCTTTGGAAATCGCGAGAAAGCCATGTTACTCGCGTCGCTGGTTCGTCAGACTCTGTGTCAGTTGCGGCAAGACGGCCAATTCTCTAGCGTGTGTTCTCGAACAACGTGTATTATCTAAATTCTCGCGGTGGGTATAGACAGAGGAGACGAAGCACAAGTGCGTCACGGCCTCGCGGTCGATGGATTATGTACACCGTTTGCTTCGCTTCGGCAAACATCCTTAGAGTTCCTCTGAACTGAGAGATTCACGGAGATATCTCCACTGCAGAGAAAGAGATACTAGGCGAATGGTGACGTGGGTGGCGGGTACACAGTTTGACCGTTAGCACGTGCGCTTCCTCGTGTGTGAATCTTCGCAGGAAGGTTCGATTCGCGAAGTCGATGTGGAAATCGATCGGGCGGTGATTGTTTGCAATACGGAAGATTCGTTCGGTCGAGAGCGGGACAGATTGCAGCGAAGTTTGCCCACTTTTTAGTTCGAAGAACGATGTAACAAAGAGGCGAAATGTTTATACGGTGGTCTGTGAAAGTTCGGTACTTTTGATTCAAGTTCGCATTTATCGTTCTATGTTTGAGAACACGTGAACATACTGTTAAATATTGTATTCGTAGACGCGTGGTGTTTTTAGACAGGATGGTTATTTTTAATATCAGTTTTGAATACAGAAATATTGATATAAGGTATGGAAATCTGGTTGTTGATCGAATCTTTATTCGACAAATTTAATTGGATCCCTTTTTATACGGATTTCGCGATTTACAATTTCACAACACAATAATAAATATTATCTTCGTTAACTGAAATCCTATTGGATTTGTAATAACTTTTCGTTCCGCTATCCGAAGGCCAATAATATTTTTAGTAGGGAATAAAATGAAATACTTGTTACCAATAATGCTATATAATGTACATATAGAATATCGTTGTTCAAATTTTAAAACGGATAACAATTCTATTCTCTTGACTGCTGGAAAATGTAATCGTTTAACGGGAAAGCTGCGGCAAAAACAAATATATCGAAGAGCTATCGATAAATCTTCCTCGTGTGTACGAAAGATAAAGGTCGTCTCGCATTTAGAACAAGCATTTTCAGCGAGTTTCAGGGAAGTTCGCGTTAAAATAAATGAGAATTGCTGCCGTAAACAGTTTAAACGAATGCCATCAACTCAAAAACCAAGCTACGCATCAACGAAATTATCCGTGATTCGTGTATGAAAATTAAATCGGCCATCAGTTAACCATGTAGACACAGTCGCAGAAATTGTTTTACATAATTCAGAAGTGGGCCACGTATCGTTTGCTCCACGTGGACTCACGATCGAGGGGTGTTTGAAAGAATTTCCCGTAAGCTCGTGCACGCGTTCCACTGTGAGAATCCGGCCGAAACACAAGCAACCAGGAAAATGTTATGCGTCTGTGGAATGCTACGCATTTCGAGCGGCCGTTTTTCCTGCAGGTGCACATGCGCCACAGAAATAAATCGCTTCGTAGCGAAAGGCAAGGTTGAAGACTCCTAAAGGTGACTAGAAATCGCGACCAACTAGCCATCGATGAATTTAAGATTTGTCGTAACATCGTTTTACGAATAATCGAAATAAACTTTTTTAATACCAGCAATGGATAGTTGTTAATCTTCTTAATACAATTTAATTTTTTGTAGAATCTAACAAACCTTTTTATTCCAAAAAATGTATAACATAATTTTTATTTTTATTTATATGCGTTTTTATTTATTCATTCATTTAAAAACTTATTATAATTTAAATAAATATATATAATTTATTTATAATTTATTGAATTATTGCATTTAAACATAGCAGATTAAATCAAATCCATCTGTCTCTATTGTCACCCAGAATCGTTCATTGTTCCACCAAAACCGTTTTACCAAATGTACGTCTTTTTCCAACATATCCATTTATTAATTGAGAGTAATCACAGGTGATAGGAAAGAGAAAGGGGAATGGTGGCAAAATCGATAGAGGGAATGAACAAGACAAGAAAGAAAAAGATCGAGTACCAGACTAGTCGAGAGTGGATACAGTGGTGTATTACGATCTGGTTGAAACCAGAGTTCCGGCGTGTTAAATTTTCATAACCTCTCGCAGAACAGTGTCTTTCAGTCTCAGGCATTCATAATGAAAATCTCTTTACGGAACTCCATCGAGCCGCTTTCTCTCTCTCTCTCTCTCTCTCTCTCTCTCTCTCTCTCTCTCTTCCATCCTCTCACGTAACTGCTGCGCCCCATAATAGCCCGCCCTGGTCTTTGTATACCCAAAGTCTACACAATCCGCGAGTTTCGTAGCTACCACGGTATAAATTATAATCGCGAATTCCGAAAGAAGATTGCCTACGAGATCGGCGATTTTCTCTTTGCAGCCAGCGCTGGATAGTCGACGGCATTATAAAAGGAGATTTTTGTTCGAGACTGCCTTTGTTTGGGCAAATTTAACTTTCGAAACACAATCGAGGGAAGTAAGGAAACAGAAAGCCTTGCTACTTTTTGCGTGTTTTAAATCTGCCAGCTTGTTGGTCTCCACATCGTATAGAATTTATAAATTATTCCCAAGCACAATACGACCCACCACAATGGGAATGTAGATATAATTTTCATTAGAAACATTGCGAGCCTCTCGACATGGACTAGACATATATATGGTGTTTCGAAACATTTCAACATAACTAAAATTATAGGCTAGATTTGAGAGAAATAGATCGTTGTGGTTTCTAAACGACTGATTACGCAATTCAATGTAATGACACCATAACGTGACAGCTGTAGATTTAAATTTAACCCAAAGATCGTCATTTCAAACGTTTACTACGCAGATGCTAGAAATATTCCAGGAAAGCACGGCACATATTATGAAACCTTTATGAAACATATTATGATTCTTCCTACAATCAAACATTTTAATATAATATTTCTTCTAAAGCTTCTTGCCCTAACTTCGATAAACGCTATAATGATTCTTTTTGCAACTAATTATTTCAGTACAATTTTCCACCATTCTTTTAAAGTTCTCTCCGTAATATTTCCTTCCCTACGTCACAGTACTGAACTCATAACACGGCTAAACAATAAACGCAAGAGGAACGAACAACTCTCGCATGTGTTGAGAAAATCATCAAAGACTTTATGTTAACAGCTGTACACTGTTTTTTGAATTTTCGTCTAATTCAACATAGGGATCTTTAGATTGTCAAGCGTTCAACGTTACTCGGTATAAAACACTATCACTTGATTTCCATCAAACGGATCGAGATGAACGCCAGCGCCGACACGGCGCTCCGTCGATCAGAAATGGTCTTCGCGCGCGTGGAAAAAACTAGCCAGACCGGTAGCTACCTTTCCTGTGAAATTGCCTCATTCCACCTCGCGTATCTCGTTTCGCTAATTACAACCTCTAATAACTTAATTTATACGCGACTCGTGCTGGAGTCGCGACACTGATTTTAAACACAGGTGAAGAACGTTTATATCTCAGTTGGTGGGCAATATTTTAACGTGGCTGATTTAACGATTGTGTTGGTAGACCCACATAGAAATCTTGCGTTTCGTGCTAGCCGATTGATGCGAATAGAAAATGGCATGATGAATAACGATAAGGCAATAAACGATATTTAATTTATAATAGGATCGACTATATAGAGTGCTACAGCGTTAAGAATAGAGAAAGATAAATCTTCGATTATTATCACTTCTAGCATTTGGGATTCTTACTTTCCAACAATTTCCACTAGATTCTTTATAGAAGTTCGCTGTGAATCGAAGGCAAAAAGCATTTCTATGACTCTTACGAAAGAATTATTTATCATGGTGCTATAAGTATTTCTATTTCTTCAAACGAAATAATAACAAAAATTCTTGGCATTCATTTTCATTACTGCAATATGAAAAAATAAAATTCAATAATGCTAATTCACTGACAGAATAGTAACCGATCGTTTGCGAATAAATCGATAAAATATTATGATACACCCAGCAGTTCACAACTCGAAAGTTATAGTATTCTAAAATGCCAGAATAAAAATAATCAATGGAATATATCGTTCAAAAGATTCAAAATACGTCGTGTACCAATATTTTACAAGTCTATTAGAACGCTAAAAATGTCCGCCGCGCGACAAACATTCTAAAAGTCCTCTAGTATGGAGTTCAGAACGTAAAGCAGCACATAAACATAAAAGGAAGTTTGCGCGACGATGGGCGTTAAATCGCGGTGGCTTCAAAGTCGATTGGATAATGTAATCGTTACCGCAGCCTAATCCTGACTGGCGACATGTTTTACGGACCGTTTTATCCGGTGCTATCCATCGCCTAATAAATTCTCGACTTTCGACTCTACTTCTTGCTATTATTTCCACCCTCCCCATCTACAAACGCTAAAACGAGGAAGACGAGTTACGAGAGACGCACAGAACACGGAAACCTAATGCACGTCGAAGGAAGGACAGAAACCGATAGACTATTAAAGAAAGAGAGAGAAAGAGACACGAAGGAAACGGTAGCAACATTCGGCGTCACCGAACAGTCCGCGCCTCGATTTACGACGTGCGATGCTACAGTTACAGCAGGGGGCCAATTTGCAAGCGACGCTAGCGGTGCAAACGTTCGCCTGATTCTTCGTCAATTTAATATACGTGCCGATGGGAAATTAACATAACGCAACCTGTGTTCAGGCTAACCGGTGCAGCAACAAGGAAAAATTGAGTAAAAGGACCACCATGGATGACTATCGAGACACAGAATCCTGCCTGGGATCAACACGAGGAACGAACTGGTTTCCACTCAGATCCTTTCTTCCACACCGAGGATCAGAACAAACGAGAGTGGAGTGGTTGTTCGATGACGTGCGCCCTGGATCCCCTTACCGGGTGGTCCTCGCTTCTCGCAGAGAGGGGCAATCCGACCTCTGGATCGCGGTGCCTCGCATCAAGTGGGTACATCAATTAGCAAGACATAGTCTTTGAGGAGTTTGATGGGCTCGCTACACCGCAATTTGCGAGAAACGGGCTTCTCCTAGGCTAATGTAGTCTTCGTCTAGAGGTGTGTTTGTGCAGCGATGCTTCTATGTTGGTATAATTGCGATTTAAGAGATTTACAGTGTGCGTTTCAGAAACGCGCGCGGTTTAGTATATTTGCGATTTGCTCCGGCGTTGCTTGGATGCAGAGCATAAATTTTAGGGACGGCTAATGAGGAATAATGGCGGAAATGAATTTTGACGATCCAATGTAATGATCAAGTTGATGGAAGAATCGTGGCAGTAACGTTGCCAATGATTATGATAGTTAAACGAATGATTGATCGAAGAAGGATATTATGACGTAGATACGTAAATATAGTTTTAAGGTAAAGCGTTTTTGTGTATACTATTATTCTTTTCAAAGATCGTGAAACAGTTTAACAGTAAGAAGATTACACATGAGAAGTGATTCTATGCACTGAAATATTAATCTAGTAAAATATAACTAAAGATTTTATTCAACGGATTGAAACATAAATCAAAGAATTCACTCATACTTCAATGGACTGGTTGCTTTCGTGTTTCGATCTGCATGCTTCTACACGAGAGGATAGTCACAAAATTGGTGAAGTTGCGCTCGCGAAAGATTCGATGCATGGCGATATGTGTCTCATGGCGAAGCGTCAAAGCCGTTTTTCTTGAAAAGCAGTTTTGCCAACTTTACCGATATATTGGGAAAATTGCTCGACCCGTTTGTCTACGATTTCCAGTCGAATTCGAAATAACTCGCAGAACTCGGAAATGGTCCAAGTTCGTTCGAGGGTTTCCCGACAGAAATCCGATGGCTCTTTTTTTGTCGTAATAAATACGTCGAGACAACGTTCAACGCAAGAGAAAAGGAGGAGCGGCGTCTATCGAAAATTTTCGTTATGTCGCAGCTAGCGACGTATTGCGTATTCGCGTTTGTAAATGCCCTCGCTAACGTTTATCAGCTTTAAACATTGCGAATGCCTTTAACGAGATGGTCGATGACACGCGGATTCGCTTATCTTTCCGCGTACACATTCGAAACTCTATTAATTAAGGCGCCTTTAATCACTTTACATCGCTGCAACCTGTTACGCATTATGTATTACGATCCCCCATCCCCCAATCCTATCATTTTTATGGCGGCTATATCGAATCGCCCGACTCGATTACAACATTGGTGAAACAGATCGATAATTACTTCAAAGCTGACGAGTTGATGCTTGGCAAGCTGTATTGGTATAATCCTCATAATATATTTGAACGGCACGTTTATTTTGAATTTAAGATCACGAAATAAAATACTAAGTTACATAACAAGTATCGATTCTAACTTTACGTTACGAAAGAATTCTAGCAGAATACTCTTTCTCATAATTAATACATCGTTGATCAGCTATCTTATGTAAAAACGAACACATGCCGTTGACTATTTCCATAGCTGAATAAAAAATTAATTCGTATATTATTTAAAATACAACATTTAACGTATCGTACAACGCTATTATTCATTCAACTTTATATTTCAATAATTACGTAAATCGATATAAATACGTAGAAACACGAACATGTTTATGATCAACCAATGGACGTTATTCCTAAAACGTTATTTCTAACGTAAAACACAATTAAAAGTAATTAAAGAAAATCAATTTTCATGTCATCGATCTCTGATCAACCATCGTCTATTCCTCTTACCAACACTTGGAACGTCAAAGTCCGTAAAACCCTTTTGCCTTTTCCCTATTGATCCTCGCGTTCGCCACCCGCTTACCTTTAATCAACAGCCCTGCCTGCTCGTATTACCCGGCGTAACACGGTTCCATTCATTATCCGATCACCGGAGACGGAACGAACGCGACAAACAACGGAGTAATAACCTGTCGACGAGGTTCGGGCTACGATTACCGTCATCGTCGATTCCATCTTGCGGTCAAAGCGTCACGTCGGGGGCATCACGAGCGACGAGCATCGAAACCGCCGGATATGACCAGGATACGACGCCACTCCACCGTGACAGTCCAATTCTGTTCCGTTCGAATCTATCGGAACCCCTCTAACGACTCCCTGAACCCACAAGGAAAAAACACACGATCGAGGCACTCCAGCTGGTAGAGGCGTAACACAGGCGGCTCACGAGCTCTTCAGCCGAGAGAGATCGGCGGGGGCTAACGTTCGCATCGATTTAATCGGTGGCGGGCACCGCCCGAAGGGCGTGCCGGTAAGTACCGTCGGACATCGTTATTAAGCGCATATAAATTAGCATATAAATTGTTCCGCGGCCGATGCTCCGCGAGCTAGCGGCTCTTGTCGTCTCTCTAGCTTCCTCGTTAGAGCGGCTACGGCTCACCGCGCGGGCGCAGCCGCTGTCGCGGATCGCGAGCGAATGCTCTCGCACGCTACACACGCGTGTTCGCGTTTCTCGTTCGTTCTCCATTCTGCTCTTCTCTGTCGCACCCCTGTTAAACTACCTATACTCTAGCTTGGTTTGTCTGACACGAAAATAGAGGAGAGACGAAGAGACGGAGAAAGAGAGGGAGAGGAGGGGGTAGGGAGGGTTAACTCTCGGCTCTGCATAATCCGTAGGGCTACCTACTATCCTGCACCAACCGATAGCGCCGGCGTTTCGAACCATCCCCGAAATACACGCCACCTGTCCCGCCACCCCCAGCGCCGTCTGAATGCTGGATAGGACCCACACAATGCCAATCGGCCACGTACACGCACACACGGCCGCTTCATCAAGCCACAATGGCGGCCATTACCGATGCAACGATTTACCCTCTCTTGTCCGCACCACCCCATCCACCACTATCGGTTCCCTTAGCTCTCTTGTCTTTCTATTCCATGATTCCTTTCCATGCAGTTCCATCGTCTTAAGATGCACCAGTACAGAACAATTGTGCTCCAGATTGTTGACGACCCACGATAACGAATCGAAGGAAAAATAAGCAGACTAATCGCAATGGATATTTGATGGAATGCTAGGGTGAAGCAGATATCGGGCAAAGCGAATGAAAATCAAATATTCTGTTCGATTGTATGTTAGGATTGGTACGTGATAAAAATGTTGGTTAGGTAATTGATATTGAAAAAGGATGTAAATTGAAAATGGCTTTTGGGTAGAAGGTATGACACGGTGACCAAATTGACAGCAAAGTGCACTATTTGTCTGAATTGTATCGTAGCAAAAGAGTTAAAAATATATTAATCAAAAGTTATATAAGTAGGTACTAAAGTACTAGTTTCATGTACTATTATTACTATCTTTTTCATGATCGTAAAATTGTTCCCATGAAACTTTTCTCTCAACCCAGCCAGCATAATCAGGGCGTAATTTAAAACCGAATTTTCACATTCTACACCAAAAGCATTACAGACGTACTTCAACTACAGCTAAGAAATACTATTTTCTAATCAGATGAAAACGATCCAAATCGCATTCTTCAATCTTATATTTCTGTAGTAAAGAACAATCGCATTCAAATAAGCCCTAATAAGAATAGTCGGACATTCATGATAGCACGATTCCAGCCACGAATAAATCTCGCACGAAACATTCCTTGCCTTTTCGACTCGCGCAAAGTAAGGGTCATCCGAAAGTTATATGTAATAAGTTCCTTCCTAACGCGCGGAACCGCGGGTGTATAACGTAGAATGCGGAGGAGGAGAATGAAAATTATAGCCTACAGAAAGGAGTCGGGTCGTTCCCCTCCGTCGGGAGCCGAAAATCCACACGTACCGTACGTTCAAGTTCCCAGTCACGAAGCTCGATAGCGGTCGTAAAGCTGGAGGAGCGAAGCGCAATGTGGATACGACAGCGAATATCGCCAACGTCGACATAGGACGCGGAAGAACTCGTTGCGCTCGTAGAGGAGGACCGGCCTCATTCACCCTGGGTCGAGTGTACGGAGAGCAGTGGGGAAGAAGCTCGAAAGTTTGTCGGTAAACGGAGCGGCTCGTGAGCATGAGAAGGGAACGTTGAGAATCGTGGTGCAGATGAAGAAAGTGGAGTGAGAAGAGAGGCGAAGAAGCGAGAAGACAAGGAGGAAAAGTAGCGACGGATTGAGCCGGTGTTTAGAAGAAGAAGATGGTAAACTTAGAGCAGGAAAAAGAAGTTCGAACAAGTAAAGGGAACTGAATTTAAGAAGAGACGCAGTGGGAGAAGGACAAGAAAGCAAGATGAAAAGAGGAAAGATGAACATGAAGAGGAACATGGACTTCTAAGAAGAAATGGAGGTAAGAAGTAAATCTGTAGGACGAACTATATACCGCCAGCAAACATGTTTTGTAAGATAAGTTAAAGACAGAATACGAATATAATGGACGAGATTTATGTAAGAGGGAGAAAGGAAGAGAAACAAGAAGATCGAACAAGGTAAAAGGTACAAAAAAAGAGAGGCAATAGATGTTCAAAAACTTTGCTTTGTAATTGTAACTAATAAAATACGGTGTCTTCTTACTTTCTTTTAATATTTACTGTATCTTTGGCGCGATAAAAACGCGCCGTTACGACTAATAAAAAATATAAAACAGGTAAATAAAGGTAAAAACTATCGTACGATCAGGATAAAAAAAACCACAATAAAGATCAAGGAGCAAAACGGTACAATAAAAGAATACGTTAAAAAAACCAAGATAAAACGGGTCGAAGAAAAAGAAACTACAAGAATAAAAAAGAAGAAAGAAGACGGGTCGAAGTACACGTGCAGTAGAAATGCCGCGGAAAGAGAGAAAAAGAGCGAGGAAAGAAGATAAAGAGAGTGGGTTGAAAACTGTGGAGTAACTTAAAAGTTAGCCGCAGCTAGCGATGGGCTCGCGGATAATTATTTATCGCCTTATCAAACTTTTATAATCCCAATGCCAGGCGAATAAAGGGGGAAAGGAAGCAAAAGGGAAAAGGACCACGCGGAAAGTAACGTGCATAAAGGCACGAGGATATATAAGAAACTTGTAAGATCTATACCTGTTCGCATCGACCAACTTTTTAACGAGTTTTTAAACGTCATAAATGATCCCGACGCAAAGGATCACGGGGCCCCGTCCAAAGTGGATACCGTTTTCTCATCGTCTTCTTCGCCGGCCTTCAGCCGTCGCTTTTTTCATCCCTTTCCACCTGCCCTTAACACGCGATGAATTTTTATCGCGTCATTGGACGTCGGTTTACGACTCGCGCGAGACACCGATAAATCGCGAGCGGCGTTTTTCCCGCGAACTAAGAAAATTTGCAATCGCTCTGGTCCATCGTCCTCTTCTTCCTTTCCACTTAAAGTCAGTCGTTCGTGTAAACCCAAGTTACCGAGCCGTGTACGTGACTCTCGTGGAATCGTAACCGAATACCTGGTGCCTCGAAAAGAAAACAACTCGATGTAAAGTGGTCTCAAGAACTAAAGAACGAGCGACGAAAAATATTATTCCACAAAAGAACGACGAGGGAAAAGAAGAGGAAAAATATGAAAGAAAAAAGAAAAAGGACGAAGAAGCAAAAAGACGAGAAGGGGAAGGAGAGGGAGGAATGAACGTAAAAGGGAGCGTGCGTTAAATAAGAGAATTAATCCGCCGGTTGCCAGGCGAGAGGCAGCTTTTAGACGGTTTAATTGATGTTAAACCGCGCTCCCCGGGGCCCCGCACGCGGCGCCATAAAATTTCTCGACGGACGTACGAACCGTTCGCTCTTTTGTTCTCGCGTCACGGTATAATTTCGCGACCTGCCGACCACAAATCCCCATAATCCGCCGCGCCCCTTGGTGTACTCACCCCGAGCGACCGACTGCACCGCTCTCGTAAACTGAGCCCCGTATATATCCGCATGACCGCAAACGCCGTGTTTTTGTCATTTTTCGTTCTGTCCGGCTCGGAAAACAGTTCCGGCCAGAAGAGAAACGTCAAGAATCTCGTAACAGTATTCGCCTAACTACCGTAACTATTTCTCGCGTCGTCGCGTCCCGTCGAGAATCGGCCAGGACGCTGCTTCGACGATACATGCTTCCCGGAAAAGACGGACACGGCTCGTCGTTGGATCGATATCGGTTCGGACGGACGACGATCGCCATTACGCTACTTCGTACTCGTGTTGTTACTCCTGGAAGTTACTTCGATCGTTCAACGTGGATCACTCCGAGCGGTGACATGTTACAGTCACGAGACAGACAAGCGGCTAATTTAAATGCGTCTTTGTCGTGTTTAGCCGCTAGAAAGCTACTACTTAGATAGTTGGTCTCTTTCAGGGAATTTAGTGGGCCGGTTGAAACACTTGATTTAGGGGGAACGAAACAAGTGGATTCACTGTGTTTCATCGCGATATGTTGGTTTCGATTAGTCACACAACAAGTGTTTAAATTTATTTCTAAGACAATTAAGAAATATTTACAAAAAGGAGGTTAATTTAATTTCTAAAAACATAATTCATTTAGTATGTGTCTTTAAGACCACATTTAGTGTCACGTCATTCTCCGATCACCTCAAAAATATGATAATAATGTTAAAAGGGTAATTTTACTGAGTCGTTCGCGGAAGAAAATACGAGGAAGACAACCGATTCTTCGTATCCTCCATCATAGTGTCGTGATGACCGATTTCCAGGTAGATTTAAAGCGCGCATAAACTCTGACGATATGAAAACTGCCGTTACATTTTACCGGCAAAGTCGGAGAACAAAGACCTAGGTAATTGGGTCGTAATTAAACGGATTCCAATACGATCCCGTGTGTATTTGAAACGCTGACGAGCGAAACGCCGTCTCTTTGGCTGATAACTTGAAGCCAACAAATCGAATCGTTCATGACGCCGAGAAAACGAGAACGCTGCCGGAGAGAACGTGCGCGGCAGTCTCGTTAATTAACGCGTTCGTGAAGATCGACAGATTAGTTGATTGGCCGTGAACCGACAAAGAAATATCCTCCGGGCGCGTGTGCTTTGACTATTTCCATCTGACATACGTCTTTGAGAACACTGCAAGCTTCGAGAAAAAAAGAAATCGTAAACGGAGTATTTATAAAAATTTTCTTTCTATATTACAACGATATCACGCTGCTTTTCTAAAATTAATATGGATCTTTGATTCTTCAGAATTTGAAGGGACAATACCTCGGAAACGAATATTTAAATTTTTCAACTATCTGAAAAAATATATTTTACTTGACATTTCATTCGAATTTGTTACTTGTTGAAGAAGTTTGACGAAGAAAACGTTTGTAAAGAATAAAGTCTTTTACAAGCCATAGCTCTGAATCAGTCCTTGTACATCGTTACTGTATAATTCGAATCATTTTTTACATATCAAGTCACAAAACACAGTACAAAATCGTACAAAATAGTCATTTTTTCAATAACTTACTTCAATTGTTTATTTAGAATAAATATTCTACTTCGAAACTTTAATCATATAAAGCACTTTGGCTATGATATAACCATTGAAGCTTAGTATAAAATTAGTATCGATTTTCAAAAATTAATCTCTTGTTTAAATATATACGTGCAAAGCGGATCTAAACTGAAACGTTAACTTCCCTGGTCATCGTAGCTTGATTGACTTTTACGACCATCGCTGTCTCCATATAATAACCTACGAACTCCAGAAATCCTGCTTCAAGCGGTGTAACTTTGTTCGAAGTTCTTCATCGCGATTGTAGATCACCTGAGTTTGGCGAATCCAGTCACGGGGGAAGGTCGTTTAAAGTAAAAGTGGACAAGTCAACGAGTCTGACATGCGCAAAGCACAGGTTCTCGGTGTCTCGGTAAACTTAAACTGCGTTAGGTAGAACTGGAAGTTACGGGGTAACCGTACGAGACTCTCGTAGTTCAATTAACCATCTTTGGTAAATACATACAGGAATTTCAATACTGAATAAAAAGTACATAAAATTACTTTACTGTATTACTCTACTCAAAGATATAAAACTGTACTATTTCCATACGTTCATTTCTATAAACGAAGAGACTGCTGCGATAAGAATGCAGATCCAACTTTTAAGTAATTTATGTAAGCTAGCAAGAACCAACTTAAAATCGATCAAAATTAAATCACTTTTTGAAACGTGCTATAAATTCATAATTTTTGCATTTCTCAGTGTGGCATCTTTTTTCCTCTTCCAATAGATACAATCTAAATATTAAGACTATCTTCTTGCAAACGCTATAAATATAAATGTTGGAAGACAGAAACGTTACATGTGCTGATAATATCTATAGTTGCTATAATAGATTTATACAGAACTTTTTGTTCTCATTCTAGACGCCACATCAAGTGTAAATTAATTCCTATATCAATCATATGCACTAAGATTCCATTACAAATTTTAAATTGAAACCAACGCGATAAAATTTCATAAAATTTCCCAGCCAAAAAAATAGAGCTGCAAAAGAATTCTCCATGCTGTCATACATAAGCCGGAGCAAACTGCGAGTCTCCGGGTAACGACCGTAACAGTCGATTGCCGTCAACGCAGCGTAAGAAAAGAAAGAAAGTGCACAAAAGGGGTTCGCGATGACGCGTCGTCCGATAGCATCGCTCCCGGACCTTAAACGAACTTCCACGACCCGATCGAATTGCGCGTTACCAAACTAACGATCGCACTAAAGAAGGCGACGGGAGTACAGAAACGTCGGCTTAACGATCGGCGAGTTACGATTTATCGACGTTTCCGCTAAAAGTTTCGTCCAATCGGAGTTTAATGAAATTCAAGTTCTGCTGATAGCGCGCGGAGAGAACTCGCGTACAGGGCTCTCCTCGAAAAGTCGTGAGAGTAACTTTTATCACGGCAGATTGAAAACGATTCGAAGGAAGATATAAAATCATCGTTCCCTCCTTGCCGCTCTTAGGCCAGTGACGTATATGGGTTAGACTCTGCTTGCATAACTCCGGCGATTAAATTAATTTATCGAACGATACCGGCAATGCATCAACTATGCGTATAATTCGCTTTGTTATCTTCGTTTGATATCTCGTTTCGAACATTTCACATCCGAATACTGCGTCCTCCACGTGCCGTGTGTATGAAGAAAGTTACGCGATTTCCACTGGAAATGACTCAATCCAAGATACTTCGTACATTGTTCGAATCTTTCTCTATTTGATACGATACGATCGATTTTTCAATGTCCAAAGACGAAATCGAACTTCATAGCTCGGATGCGCGACGTGGATGATTCATTTACGATGTGCAAAGATTGTTTTCGTCTATATTTAAATAAAATGGAGGATGTATTCGTAATGACACGGCAATGACGAGTCTTAAACTTGTTCAGTAATCAATAAACAATCGGTCAGGACACTCGTTAGTCGCTGATATTTTGGAAACTACTAAAACTAATTGGATGATGGAACAGATATAAATACTCCGGTTTTTATCTTTCACTGTGAATAAATCATTTATGATGCACATTCAAAGTGTAAAAATTTTAGTTTGAACGACGATTCGATACGTGAAGTATTTAAGGCGCGAATTAATTTCGAAATATTTCCGCTAACAAGAACGATACACATACATTGGTTCGCAAAAGTATTTGAACACGTACCATAGACATCTATGTATATCTATGCTTAAAGCGCCACGTCTCTATAGTTACCGATCATCTATGACAGCTCAATGTCCAGCAGAAACGCATCTCGAAATGCATGCAACAGTCCTGCAATCTGCGTGGCAGATACGCAAACCACTTATAGGTATCATACAGAAATAAATTCAAAGATGCGATCAAACGCGATTCAATCTATCCGTGATACTTTAACGAGCGATGTAAAAACAGCCGCGCGAGAATTCGCAGTAAATCAAGCCGGAAATAACGGGTAAAGGTAAACCATGCAACGACGAGTTCATCCGTATAAACCTCTCTGCTCGTCTAGTGGAAGAACGTTGCAGTAACGCGCGAGGATAAATAGGCGTGCGACCAACGACGAAAAATTGAATTTTTTGTTCCCTGGTAGCTTAACCCGCACGAGTCACGCCCGGAATGAACTGTGAAAATACGCGAGCAAAACCGGACTACGCCTAAAAGAGTATCCGACTTTTTATCAGTGTATCGCGTGATTCGATACACATACATCAGTTACAGGGGAAAACAGGTGAACAGCAGCCCAGAAAATACGTGTTACACGTGGGTTCTTCAGCCGTAATGATCTCGCTCTTTATTTTCTTACTTCCATATTTCTACAAGTTCACTCGTCGCATGAAAATGACAAATTCTACGGCAAATTTAAAAGATAGTTTTCGTAGCGTTATCGCTTGTCCGTATTTTTCAATTTATGGAGTTGATCAATGTGGCTCTTGAACGATTCAAATAGGGGACAAAGCAAAGTTGTTAAAAAATGTTTTAAAGGATTATTACAACGCTATTCGAAATAAGTATCTCCAAAGTCGATCGCACGTTTGGAATAATCTGCTTTGTCTTACATTAGTTATAATTGACTTTTTTCTTTGCGCAATCTAGTTCCATAGGATAAATCACTTGCATAGGATATACTACGTAAAAATCTTCTATGAGGCCTCGGTTCATTTTCATAATTAAGTATTCGTTGCCAATATCACAAGAAATTCTTTAAAAAAAGAAAACAAGATGACATCCCCGTAATGCTATTTAAACGCAAAAATCTTAAAGTTAAAATCTCAAATCGTAAAAGCTTCAGACAGCTGGCGCATATACGCGAAACGACCAATCCATAATTCGCCCGCGAAATATGTAAACAGTGTTATGAAATAGCACGACATGGATGCGTCGAGTATCCGTCTAGTTATTGCGTCGCTAAATACACCAGCTCTGTGGAATCAGATCATCTTACCGGGGAGAACGGGACTTGCTGCCCGTTCACTTTGATCGACAGCACATTATCGCGTCGTGTCTCGCACTGTACCGCCCCAGTAACGAGGCAATTATCTCTATCAAGTGCCCCCGAGTACCTTACGACCTCTGCGCTTGTCCTCTGCGCCTCCGAGCCAGCAGGTTAGTCTTGCTAAACACGAACACCGGATTTGGATCTCCAGATACTCAGACGTATCCTAGAAATTCATCGCTCGAGAAATTCTCCAAGGGAATCGTTTCTTATCTATTTTGCTATGATCGATCTCAGAGATTCAATGGAATTACAATGGAATTGAAATAAATGAAGAATTAAGGTGAAGATTAAGGTGACGAACCTCTTGGTGGATATTGACACGTGTGAATATATTTAATTTCTTTCTAATTCAAGCGTGGCTTCAGAACATACGATAAACATTGTCGAACGTATGAAATTGTTCGTGGAATTCGCTTCAACGATAATTATTTTTTCCTGACCTTAATACAATTTATCTCTGAAGAATTATTGGGCTCGATATTACGAAACTGTGAGATTTGAAAGAGAACGTTTGCAATCGTCTAAGATGAAATATTAATTGAAGAGAACACTTTCGTCATACTTTATAGTTACAATGCGTGAAGAAAGGAACAAAATTTCAGCGGTACATTATCTAGAAACCAGACGCGGAACCCACGATCCTGCTCCAACATTTTTCAATGAAACTATCATTTCTTGAATGCAGAGGCATAGCTAAATACCATTTCACCATGAAAAATTATTAATACGCTTCCATAGATTACGCCTAATCCAGTTTCCATAGTTTCCATAGTTTCTCGCAGTTCAATAAGAATTCTCAGCTTGTTCCAAAGGAAAAAGTAGCGCCACCACGTTGGCATTGGTCGCAGCGTGTTTATCATAGTTTGCACAAGCGCGTAAGATTGTCCCGTGCTCGACATGGACAGCCTTTCTTCTTTACGAGGTTGTTCCCTGTCGCGTTGATTCCGACAGTATATTAAACGGGGAGAGACATATTAAAATCCGCAAACGCTTGTTTGGCCGTGGGGCATCGACACCGTCGGTGCTCCGAGTTAAATTACTTCCGTGACGTTTGAAACGCGGTCGAATGAGGATCACTGTACACGGTAGCGTGTTTGCCAAGCACAGTAGGTGGCTTAATGAAGAAAGGAAGCTGAATCTCATTAGTCTTCCAGCGAGGTTGTCTTCGCCGCGACCTGTAAACAGCCAGTGTGCGTTCCGTTTCGCTATTTGTCGTTCGTTCGGTTTCCCATTTCTCTATAGCAAGCTAACTTCGAGACTGTCTAACTGTGATTTTTTTTCTCTTTTTCATTTTTTATTTATCTTCTTCCCTCTTTTTTTACAGGAGAGAATAGAATATTGGAAGTCGATAAACGTGATACATATCGAAAAGAGGGAAAAGTACTGACTACACGGCGAACAAAAAATGAATACCGCCAGTAGGTTTCGTCTTTGTTTCTCAGATAACGTGGCAGTGACACGAATGGAACAAATGGGCAGTTTTTTTTATGAGAAATTAGTAAGTTCCTGTCGCGTGAGAAAGCGCTGTTAGCGTCTAATAAGGGTCTCTTTTTTGGAAGAAGCCAGTCTTCATTATGTTTATAGGGGACTATGAAATACGTGTTGGAGCAGCTATCAGTTTATCCGGTTGATCCTGAAGGGAGATAATGGGAATCCAGACCGCTTCGAGGCTCCACTTACGCCGTTTCAACGAGTGCGTACCAACTGCAACGATATCTGCCTGGTAATATCAATAAAATATGACAAAGCGGGGAATCAACAATTCTGGCGAGTAGAAGCAACGCGAACGATGATTAATATGTTTGCGAACAGATTAAGTGCTACGGATACGCGAAGAAAAATTCCATAAATTTCGACGATGTTTGTCATCTTAATGCCTTGCAATAATTTGCAGCAAAATGTTAAGTTCGATATAGTGAATCCACCTGAAGCTGGAATTCGCGTTGCAACGTGTTATAATTTTAATGAATCAAAGTTAATCAAATTACTACAGAAATATATATCAGCGTGACGGTTCATTAAGCATTGCAAACTTTTGTAAATCTTGCAAAAGTAAACTGCGTCTGATGTAACTAGTTGTATCGTTTGTTTCTAATATCTCGTTGAATATGCCGCAAAATAAAAACGTCAGAGATATTTTCCAAGGAAAAAATTAACGACATAAGAAGACTTTGCTATACAGCGATAGATATTTTTCCGCTATCATAGGTAAGAGGATTCCACATTCGTTTTACGCTCTGCACCGTGTCATTAATCGTGAATATACGAATGTAAATCGCGTGCGTGATCAAATGAAAAGCAATTTCAACGTTTCGTTGTAACCGAGCCTTAACATCGTGTCAGTAAGTTCTCACAGAGACATGTTACAAAGTTGTAACTTGTAACCGAAGTACGGAGATTTAATGAAGCTAAAAGTCTCTCTTACCGTTGAATAATTTTCCACTATATCCTCTGTATCAACTCTTCTCCTTTCCTTCACCATGTATCAAAGCAGACCGCAATATCTCCATAAGAAACACCGGTTCTTTCATTTTCACTTAGAATTGAAAATATACTTTAATAACTTCCTTTTTCAATTTTCACCAGGCTGTATTTAACATTTTCGAAATTCACCTCAAATTCCATCTTACATTTAGGATAACCCGAGGAATCTACAATTCTGAAAGAAACTTGACCAAAATTCTGCATTCAAGTCTCATTCCCTAAAATTCTGTCTACTTTTATCAGAGTTCTTTTTCGAAAGCTTTCTCTCAATTTTTCCAAAGCTACTTTCCGATCTTTCCAAAGTACTCCAGAACCTTCCAATCTTCTTCTAAACCGAACGTTTCCCTCTGAGAAGCAGTAGCGAGGCAAGGGAACAAGGAAAGACGGCTGCGTTCAGTTGCATCGTCTGTCGAGACTGTTACGAGCGATCAGATAGCGCAGTGGTAGCGCATCCGTGCTCGCACACACGGATTTCGCGAGTGCTTATATTACGCATCGCCGCCACTTGCCTGCCGGCCGTGCACCAGGAAAATTTACTTCACGCGGAAACGTAAGCAAGGTTCCCGAGTAACGGCCTCGACGATATTTATACCGGGAGCAGCTCGCGATCCAGACCTCTTATCGAGGGTCAAGAATCTGAAAAACTCGGCCACCCGTTGATGAACGTGCCGCGTTCACGGTAACTGTGAGAGACGTATTTAATGCTAAACCAAGAATCGGAAATGCAGCCTACGCGTTTTTACTATAAATAGACAAAATGTTGGAAGTGAATCATGCAAATGATATGGTGGCGTATTTTTTTAGGTTTGTTGAACATTTTTGTGCTATAACTGGACTGCGAATTTCTATGCATTTATAAAAAATTTGAAAGTACAAAATTCCACAGAATGCCCATAATATAAAAAAAATATATAAATCGTCTAAAGTATAATGTTTTCTATAATTGGTTGGTAAAACAATTTTTTACCGAGGTTCTTTCTATTTTTTTAATCATATTGTCAAAAACATGAATTTGCATGAAAATCCACAATATCAAATAGTGATAGTAATGCTATAACGAGAATTTGAAGAGGTACAATTCTCTGAATTTTAATTCAGAATCGTTGTAAGAAATCGGTAAATGATAAATGAAAAGGCAACGAAACAATGAAATCAAGTAAATTGAAGAATTATAATAACATTTTGAATTTGCAATTGAGAGAATCACTTGTAAATCGATATTTAAAATTTCTGTGTAATGAATTGGATAAATTTCTACGAGTGAAATTTCTGCGTGCGCGTAGTGCGAAAGGAAGTTTGAAATTAGACATGGCATGGTTCTGAACAAGGCTCGTGTTTCTTATCTTCCTCTCTACGTTTCAAATTGCTGTTTCTACGCCTGGAACGTGTAAACTTCAACACCTGACCAATTTTACACCGTCTAGGCTCACTATGTTGATTATATCAGGTGTATATCTACAAAGTATAACATTTAGATATATATAGAGCATAACAATTTTCCTACAGATGAATATGCAGCATCGCTTTACCTAGCACAATTTCGAGCCAGTCACTTATCGACTCAGTCAGAAGCGACGTAACATGGAAATTCCTCCAGCATGTTCATCATCCGCGTCAAGTCAGTATATTCTTCAGTAGGATACAAAAACGACACAACGTGTATCTGTTGGAACGAACGAAGCATCTTTGCGCAATAAGAAATCATCGTAAACTAAACGAAGGAAGTCTCTCAGACTCTGAAAATCCGGCCTCTAGATTTCGGTTATCGTAGTTCGGCGAGATAACCGAGCGCCGCTTAGCCACGCTAGATTTCTCGAGGCAGAGAATACGACGAGAGCTCCGTAGATCTCTGTGCGCGATTTCGTCCCGTAAGCTGCTGGCTAAAACTCGTCTAACGCGAGACGACTTATAATCAAAGTTAAATGGAGCAAAAATCGCTCTGCGGAAAACACGCGATAAAGGCGCGGTGATTCGCGGTGGGGTATACTTGTTCGCCGTGGAACAGGCGAGATTTCGTCGAGAGAGCTCGCCCATTGCATTCACTAGAAGAAAGCGAACGGAACTCCAACCAGCCACGAATAAAAAGGGAGAATGAGCCACTTCGCTGCTTCTCTCCTCTCCCTTCTCTCTCTCTCTCTTTTCCTTCTTCCCTGGCCCATCTCTTCTCTCGACTAAAAAGGACTTGAAGATCTTGGGAGATCCTCGAACCAAGAGTCACCGTTGTTCCTTCGAATCGTACTCGAATCATCCGGAAACGATAACTGGACTGCCGAATTTATAGCATCGAGTACCTTAAAATCAGAGAGACCTCCATTGTTGTTGGTGCGATCCGATCTTATATAAACGTGCCACGTGTAACTGAAGAGATTTCCAATTGTTCGAGTGATCTGAGATTCGGAAAATAATTCCCCAGTAGATTGGAATAAATTTTATTTAATTTTAGGTGATGGAGTATCGAATGTGGAAAAGTCTAAGAAACGATGACGATCGCATATACTGGAAGTAGGTAGGGAATTTCTGCTATGAACGATTCTATTGCACCAATAAGAAGAAAGATATTATTCTTATGATATTATAATAAGGATTAACTTTAGAACAGTCATTCAAAGAGTAGATATAAAAATTATTATGACACGGAAAACGATCTTCTAATTGCTTCGAGGGGATATATGATAAAACAATTCAGAAGATTACGAGATTCTTTTATACCGTATATAAAGTACAATTGTCCCATTGTTAAACCTGCAGGATTTAGTCAAATTATGTATCTAACATTCATTTCTATAATAAGTAAAGATATTCACCGAATATCTGAGATTACCAATGAAAAATAATTAAGAACTGTAAATCGATCCAATTCCCTGCCCCATAGGCAGCCACGTAGGAGATAAACGAATCAATCGACTACTCTCTCGGGAGATTGTCGAAAGAGACAATTACGAGTCTTCTATTCGAAAACGCTCCTCTGTTTAACGGCACCTAAAAGTGGTACCGATAGCCGTGGAACACAAGGATCGCATACGGAAATCCAATGCGAGAAAGATTTGGCTTCGTTCCAACTAATAGTAAACATCTTGACATCTCTATATTTGCGCCCATCTAAATTACGTTTCGTCCACCCCCTCAGTCAGATTCCCCATTTTCCGTCTGCTCGAGGCGGGCCTCTCTCGCAGACTGCGCGCCTTGGAATGAAATCAGGATTTCCATTTAGTTCGTTCGAATCACCTTTTCTATCCTAACTCCCTAACGTCCTCGTATAACCGCGTAATCGTGAGTTCCCTCTTCACGAGCCACGTGCATGTCTAGAGATTCGCATCGATTTTCTTTCCTTTTCTCTCTATTTTCTCCTCCACGTGCCCCCTGACTCGTTGCTTTCGAACCGCAACGTTACACACGAGACTTAACGAGGCCAAAAAAGGCAGAAGACTCACCGACTTTGCAGCATCGTTCCTCTCTTTTTCTCTATACGCTAGACACTGGATGCTCGTATGTATGTGCGCGCGTATTTAAGTACGTGTCTTAATTTAAATAGTGTACATACACAAGGCAAACGGGAAAACGTAGAGACGTAGTAGCTCACCTGTAACAGAAAAAAAGAATAGCATTGAAGTTCAACGGGCTTGTTTGGTCGAAATCGTGGAATGACGATTAATTACCGGCTCTGGCTAGTTTAACGCGACCAATCCGCGTAAAAGCGTTAATTCGGAAATATGCTCATAAATATAGTTGAGAAATTTGTCCGTGCGCGCCTCGCAACAGCCACGGTCACCCAAGTTTTGATTTACCGTCGCACGTGCACGATTTAACACGTTAATTTATGTGGCTGTGATTTAACGATAAATCTCTAACCAATGGTAGAGACACAGAACCCTAAGCGCGTATGGACTCGCGAGAACCAGTTAAATTATAGTTTAACGTTATTCGTCGATCTTGAGAAGTGATCGTCGCGGAAATCGCGACGAATCGATCTTTCCGTTTATCGCCCACAAGGTACACCGGAGAAATTAGTCAGCGAACTTGCGATTCGCCACTCGTGGAGTCGATGGAAATAGCACGGAACGATTTTTCTTCCGCGAATCACACGATACGCTATCCGATTCATCGAAAAGCTTTCAAGCAGTTCAATAAACGCAAAAATTCCGCGAATCTCTCAACGTGTGCGTTCGCCAAACGTCGATATTATCTACGTTAAATGGGCTGGTGTTGGTGAAGTAATTACATCCGCAGTACATATATAGCGCGATGAAGCCAAACATCGAAAGTCTGCGTAAAGGAAAAGTACCAAGGAGAGCGTATGAAACCGTGCTTCGTGACACCCAAACATCGCGCGACAAGTCGATTGAGGAAATGCACCTTTTTTTAAATGAAAAAATATTTATTAACGCGTCTGTCTCGATTTATTTTCTGAGGAGAAATTGATCGGATGACAAGAAAGAGGTTGTTAATAAACGGAGGTTAAAAGTGCTCCTTGTTCGAGTTTCTCTTTGTGAGCAGAAAATAGTGAGAAATGGAAGGTTTAATTTTTTAAACATTTGCTTGAGCGTTTGGTTATAATTTTAATTGCAGTCGGTTTTAATACTCTCTATATTATGTCAGCGACTCACTATAATTAAGAGAAATATAGTTCTCGTTTGATAAATAAAACTATTATTGATATACCTAACGTTGAGGAAGGCAGATATGAAAAGACGTAAAAAGAAATTCCCTAATTAAACTGTGACTGCTATTATACCGTAATTTTATTTTAAGTAACCTACAACATAGTGTATCTCATTCGGTAATCTTCAATTGCCATGGACATTATAATTATAACTTGTTAATTCGGATTTAAATCTTTTATTGGAGTACTTTAGAATACCATTAAAGAATTAACATACGATTAAGAAACAAATACACAGATTCCCTCTTTGCTCCAATTTAACATTTTCCAAAATTATTCATTCTTTACAGATGCAGATTACGTGGAACAGAACGCTCTTTCAAATTCCAACATTTCCCCTTCAATCACCAAAAAACCACGATTTGTCCGAAAAGATAAAAGAATTCTATTGCTCCATCTCTTCAGGCAACACCTAGTCGAGTTGTTACTACGAATTCTCCGTGAAAAGCGTCGCACAATCGCTATCATCCATTCGCTCGGCCAATATACGCAAATGAAGCGAGATACGATTGACCCATATCCGCGATGGGTGGTCGACTTTCCCACCGCGGTTGAGCACCACTGTCACCAACAAATGAATGAGTGTGGGCGAGCACGTGACTGGGAATCCAAGCGTTGCCCCACCTTTGTCGTTTCACCCTATCTTTCTCTCTCTCTCGCTCTCTCTCTCTCTCTCTCTCTCGCTCTCGCTCTCTCGCTCTCTCTCTCGTGATCTGCCCCTTGCCGCCACATCCTCCGGCAGCATAAATGACTCTCGGCTTTGCCTCCTGTGTACATCGGATATGTTATGTGTGTGCATGCGTGTGTGTTTCGATGGTTAGGTGATGTTAGAACAAGGCCAGAGTTCTGATGCTATAAGTTGCCATAGGTAGTGGGCGAAGAGGGTTGCAATCGAGCAACCGAGACTTGTTCGACTTCCGCCGGACCTCCACTTCCGGTATCAGTCAGTTGTACTTTGTTTGTTGTCATATCGAATAATTTAGCTTGAAAGATTTTGTCTTTCTCTCTGTTCTTCCTTTTAATATATATGTATATGTATATATAATGATAAATTCATCGACTTCTAATCGAATGGAAAATTCACATTCTTTTTATGAAAATAAAAGACCGATAATACGAGTGAGATTATGTGGTTATCATCTTCTTATGTTTAAACGTAATGAATCCCGAGTTACATCACACAGTCAATGTGTTCCATAAAAGTCTCCTGCACGCTATTTTTATCGTTATTCTTCGAACATGACGCCAAGCGAACAACTCGAGGCAACGTGACTTTGAAAGTGCAGTCTCCTGCTCGCAAATGCCGGTGCTCCCCCAGCGGATTCCCCTTTATCCACGTCCCATCTACGTTTCGTAATCCACCCACGCCAGCCTCTAAAACTCGTGTATTGTCTGCAAGACGATGGAGCCAAATTCTGTTCATGATTACACCGACAAATAATAACATCGAAAACGAAGCTGCGCCTAATTGCGCAATTACCCCAAGACTCTCCATTCCTCCACGTAATTGCTCGAATAGGTCTTCGTGTATCTGGACGAGTACATGCGCCCACGCGCGGGAATCTCGTATTAACGTTCGAAATTAAAAACTTGGTGACGCAGAAGCCGGCATAACCGGATACCAAATAACGTGAATGAGAAAACAGAGTTCAATGCTCGCAAAATTGTGGTCATTAAAATCGTTCCACCATACTCGTCCTGCTGGCTCTATACTAATCGTGCTTATACACATTTATAGCAGTTTCGTTTTCGACCAAGCTAGGTTTCGTCTGTTCGCAAAGAATTGTCTGCGATTGGGTGTAACGCAGATTGCAGCCAAATAATGAACTCGGCAAAGCGGAACATCCAATATTCGGCCAGATATATTCCATTTTCAGGCAATTATCGGTTTATTTAATCGAACTATTAATCGAACCGACTCGTAATGTACAGTCACGTGTGCTTGCTGGTAAATCGTCGGCAAACGTCCGGGAAAACGCGAATCGGACCGATCGATATCGTGATATTGCTTTTATGGCAGCGGTTCGCGTGTTTCGGTAATTTTTAGAAATGTTACGACTCTTTTCGAAGGAATGTGGTAACGCGCATGAAAGAAAACGATTGTGAAAGGAATATCGATGGAAAGTGGAAACAGTCAAAGAACGATTCTGTATGATTCTGTGTTGAAAGGAATTGCTCGCTTCTAAGTAAGGTAAATACATTTAATGTCGCTTAATTTTAAGTTGTTAACTTTCCACTTGTCAGTTATTATCTCGAAGGAAACTTTGGAGAATGACGAGTAAAAATATTCGTCGATACGTCGATAAATCGATGATGGCGCAGGGCAACGGGTACCGACAATTCGGCCGTGAAGCAAACGCTTCGTGTGTAAACACCGGCGCCGATAAAGGCCGTGACTGTTCGGTTCAAACTGATCTCGAATTTTTGAAAAAAGCGAACGAGAAGGGAAAGAGCGAATGAGGGAAAGCAAGAGAAAAATGCGACACCGATCCCAATCCATGGATAATACGCGCCTGTACGGAAATTAATTGCCCGCGGCCCGTCAGACGCATTTTTTTCACGATTCACCGAAACGGACTAAAATATCTCGTAACGCTGGTTGGCACGAGATCGCCGCAATTAATGCCGTTCCATTGTTGAAGTCGCAGTTCGACAATCGACCGCCGCATACCGACAGAATGATGCGATGGAGTGAAAAACAGGAGGAAAGAGGGAATTGTAATTTATCGACGACATTATTGGCCACGTCAGGTGTCGATGATCGATCGAAAGTTTTGACGGAGATGGCTCGGCAGTTTCGAAGAAAAGAGGAGATTTATAACATGCCGAGATTCTCTCGAAGTACGCGCTTATGGAATATTTGTTGATGTCCTTGGATTAAAGTTTACTCAAGGTCTTCGCTGTAACTTTAAATTTCCAACTAAAACAGCTTCTTGCTTTAAAGATTCTAATTAGAATTTATCGAACTACAGAAAAGCCTTCTAGCATAATATAATAGAGAATATGCGAGGATGAGCAGGATAATTTGCAATTCGTCGATTCCAAGCGACGATAAATTTCCTAAAGTTCTATAATTCTTAGATTTGTCATGTACACGTACGTGAGTAGACAACTTAATTAATCCAATCAGGAAAATCTCTCTGTCTTACAACTCTAATCTTCGACAACTTTCCAAAGAAGAATACAACGAACAAGATAATGATCACCCATCAATGAGGTCAACCAGCCAGAAGATCGGTCGAAGAAATCATTTCCAGGCACTCGCCAGGGGGAGAATTTATAAGGGCGAACTTTTCCCTCGGCTCGGCTGATATACAGCGAGAAAGCACGCGGCCTGGTGTAACTCAACCTCGTGAAACTTCTACAACAGTACGCACGAGTGGCCAAAACATACACTTGCGCGCATTAGAAGCACACGCACGTCCGGAAAGAGGACGTAAGCTTCGTAAAAACGGCAACCACTCGGGGGGAAAAAGGTGGTAGCAACTTCGGCGTTTAACTTTTACGCGCGTCGTTCCTCTGTTTCGCGCTCGGACGCGCGCGTACGGTCTCGTTCTTTCCGTGTCGCAACAGAAGAAACGAGATATAATCGTGAAGTAAAAACTACAAAGTGTTCAAGTTTCCCGACGTTGGCGATTTATGCACGAAACACTCGAGTGTCCCTCGATTTCCGTGGTACTGCTTACTTTCAACGCCGCGGCTGGCTCGTGACGCAGTACGTTACGCGTTGCGGATGAAGAAGTTTGTCAAACACGACACCGCTGTCCTGACGTTGAAACGGGATTTAACATTGTAATACTGTTACAACGAGTTTTAATCGTGTCAAGCGCCGTCGGGAAAAATATGTGGAGCGAAAGATCTGCCACGATCTCCTTTTCTCCCCTCTGCTCTCGTTGCCCAAGGAAATGACGAGTTTGAACGAATGCAAAGAAGAATGTATGGAAATGATTTGATTAATTATTTGGTTAAAAGATGATAAGATAATCAGGATTCTAATCGTGCTCTTGCGATATTATGACTCGGTCCTGTATTACGTTATAGATTATAGGTATTTAAGTTTCGCCAAATTTTGATCAAAATGGCTTAAATTATATTCTACTTAAGCTATTCTACTTAAATTATATCTATTTCTTGTAGCATCCTGTATATGAAAAATGCGAATAAAGTGTCAATATCAGAATGATATACTGGGACGATCAAAATGATCGATTCATAATGTATCATAGATATTTTATAGATTTAAATGTTCTTCAATTTTTACAAAAGATAAATATAAAGAATCCCTTCCCTCGCGTTATGTACTTTTGTTATAACTTTCATTCTTACCTGTTTGATACAAGTTCGACATAGTGTTGAATTGAAAATTTTTCTATAACCATACCATTCACCGATACCCATATTCCCCAACTCTGTACGCACGAAGGAAAAAAGATATAGATTTCGGGCTCTTATTTGCGAAAAGAGTTGGAAGTAAAAATCAATTCGTCGCTCGACCGGCGTCGAATAAACATCGGGCCTTCGTCTATGGGCTTCGATCCCCGATAACCATTTCCGCGGATCGAAGCAACCTGCTACCCCACCTGGCACCTAGCCCAAGATCAGTCGATTCGTTTTTTACCATCGGTATCGACAAATTGAGTCGTGACGAGTCCCACCGGTGGTTTCAGTCGCCAGATCTCTGAAAATCCCCGGGGAGATCGTTGACCTTCTCTCGAGCACACTCCAAGTTCCGAAGTGGCTAAAGAGAGAAGGCGAACGCAGGGGTGCACGGATCATCGCTACGGAGGAACGAAGAAGCAAATATCCAGAGGGAGAGAGAGCCACGACAAGAACCAGAGGATGAGGAAACACATTCCATATCGATACTCTCTCCTGTTCGAGCTATCCTCTCGCAATATCGTGCCGTATATCGCCATCACGTCTGATCGAACTGCTAGTTTATACCTACACGACTCATAACGATTCGTCCGAACGGAAAAGAGATCGACTCAGTCTAGTTGTATCTCGTTCTGTCCCACGCCGTTTTCTCATTCAGCCTTTTATTTCTTCGATGGGAATAGTCTGCCTATTCTTCGCTCGACAGACGAAGAAACCAAACGACTCCCCGCCTTCCCCTTCTTTCGTTACATCTTATTTCGCATCTATTCAAAACTATCCCTTTCTGTTCGGACAAAATCGACGAGCCAGCCAATTCGACGGATTTAAATGCAACAATCCTGCCGAGCCGCGTTCCAGTAGCTCTTTAGTAACCTACAATGGCCGATCGGTACAATTCATCGTAATGTAGGTTAAATTCTGCAGGATCTATCGTCGCTTTCTTTTACAATCGGAAGATCTTCGGCTCCCTTTGATAGACGGGAGTGTCCTTTTACTCTGCACGTCTCCTGCGTTGTCGCATAAAGCGTGAATAGAGGGCCATACTTTTTTTCTCCAATTTCTGACTTTTACCCTGAAGAAAGACGGGAAGGAAGAGCGGGGACGGAAGAAAGAGAAAGAGGAAGAGGAAGAGGGAACTTGCATTGAACGATTATCTGATAATGTTTTCGAAGCAACTCTGTCGTCCGCTGAATGCTGCAATTTACAGGCGCTATTAACGTTGCCTTATTTGAGTTAATTGGTTTTAATCTAGAACGCTGCATCTCATGGCTGCGTTGCCGGAATCGTAAGCCGCTTAAAAGAGATGCTCGGCAACTTGCGCGCTCTTTCAAAATCGTCAACGAGATGTTCGGGCACCAGCGATAATTATTATCGATCAACTACTATCGACTACTATCGACGTGGGGATTATCGTTTGCTATCGTTTATTTTCCAACTAGGCGAAAGTCATCGCTGCTGCGTCAGGAAATCAAACGAAACGAATCTCAAGTGTAGTGGCGGCGCATTTTTCCGTATTAATTGGTAATTACTTTCTATAAAGTTATACATCGCCGAGTGAACGAACTTTAATTAATTTCCATCGTGTATAATAACTGAAATGAAAGTCGATTATTTTCAAAGCGAATACGAAATTAAAGAAGCGTATGATAGGATTAAATGTACCACATGTACTGTAATTAAGTGTACGTTTATAAATAAGAGAAGATTACCATCTCTCCCTGTCCCTCTTTAAAAAGAGTAAAACTTCTTTCACTTCTAAATTCTTTGCTTCTTGTTCGCACGGTGTAAGATCGGAGAAAGTTCAAGGCATTAATAACGTTCAAGCAAACGTTAATGAACGCTGAAATCGACGATCGATTCGCACTCGTTACGATTCACACTCTGCGGAGTGAAGCGTGTAACAGAAATGTTGCATTCGCCGTAATGTTGTTCCTCTAATTAAAAAGCAAGATAGAGAAGGGGAAAGAAACGTTCGGCTCGCGGCTGTCGAATACAATTACGAATAACACCGGCGCGGAAGGGAGATCAATCACGGCCAGTTAATAATCTTACGAATTGACAGTGTGCCATAAATCACTGGTCGCGAGCGTAAAAATGAACCGGTCGCGGCGGATCCTCTCACAGACGGGTGCGTGATTATGGTAACGGGTTTCCAAGTAGAAATCAATGAGATTTATGCGCAAGAAAAATGTTGATATCGATCGAGGGAGAGCGTAAGGAGAAAATCGTGCTTCGATCCCATTAATATCGTATCGCTGTGTAATTATTCCGTCGGAATCAGAAACAATAAAACGCTGCATTTTGTACGAACGCAGAAAAATCAAGGGCTACATAAAATGGTATAAAAATAGTATAAACTTAAAATGATATAAAAATAGTATAAAAAATGTATTTTCAATCATCTTTGACGTTGAAATTCACCGCTCGCCCGCCGACAAAATAGTAGCCTGGCTCGTTTACGTGATTTCCACAGCGTTGCGCCACGTGTCGTTACACATTTTCCCCACAGCTCATGCTCCTATATAAAAGCGGGCTGCATTGTTTGGTTTCCGACAAAATTGTCTTCATATATTTGCCAGATTTTACTGTGCAATTTTGACCCAGTTCTTCTCTGAAACGCGCACAGTTATCAAAACATCGAATACTATCCGGTTGACACGAACCTTTTCCATCTAAATGAATTCTTTCTGCATGACGATTTCGCCGTTACGGTATTTCGAAAGAACATGAAAAACAGTGTACTTGGCTTTTCTTTCCCTTTCATCTTTTTTGTACAACTGTTTCCTTTCTCGTTTCACAAAAGAACGCAGAAAGTTGATCTTTCGTGGCAGAGTGATTTTTAAAGGGATTTATACACTTCCGGATAAATTGTGCGAGCCACGAGCGTTTCAAATTTCTCGATTGTCGACAAGCGTCCATTGTCGTTCCACTGTAGTCGCTAGAAAACGTCGGTCGTCGCGCTGTCCTTGGAGACCCTTAAAAGTTGCAGACAATTTGCTCTCTTTCTATGACCACTTTCTTTACGCCACGGCCAACGCGTGGACAACTGGCTGAAAACTTGTGACGAAATTCCACGACACGAATTGCGTATCGCTTCGCTGCAAAAATATAAAAGTTTCAGCAAACTGAACTTAACTAAACTCATGTTACACTCGATGATATTGCAGGCTGGTAAAATTTGGTACAGCGGTAACTGCTACCAAACGCCGCGCCACGAGGAATCTCAAGTTTCTTGGCGATATTTCTTTAATGTCTTCATCGTCATAGATCCTTGTAGAAAAAGAAGTTTTCGTGATGAATATTTTTGAAGATAGAGTAATAGCTCACTTGATCGTAAATATGAAATTGTATATTTTCATAAATAAGAAGTAAACGATTTCTGAGGGAACGATCTGGCATTTTCTTGATTTCCAATGGTACAAAAAGAACGACTGCGATACTTCTTGTTCCTAGCTCGAAACCAAGCTGTGTCAAAATTAAGCTATAAAAACGAACGGCAACTATAAAAGTTTCTGTTTCGCTATATTTCTAGGTAAACCTCGACACACTTCGAAAATACATGTAATAAATTCTAGTAAAGCATTTGTACGAAAACTGTCGGATTCGGTGTATAAGCGCTCGATTTAAAGCATAAAATTCGAACTTAAGGTATACCTAAATTGTCGATTGATCCTCCAACCATTCATACTTTTAAGAGTGTTAAAGAATATGTAAGTATTTAAAAATAATCCAAAAAAGCTTTCTTTATATATAATTATTCCACATAATAAAATTGCTAATGTGTATTCTCCGCGTGTATTTTCTCATTACAAATATCCAGAAGAAACACGAATCGACCGCATCCTGTGTCTGTCATACCAGAATCGACTGTCGTTAACTATTTTCCGCAAGCCTCGATATCGGCCCATTTATACGCTCGTTCATTACCACGCGTTGCCCGTAATTAAACGAATGGTTAACTTTAAAAAATGTTTTGGAACCGTGAGACAGACACGCCGCCGGGTCGAATGGTCATAAACCAACAACGACCACGCTGAATGCCGCCTCTCTCTTCTTCGTCTCCACCCACTCTATGACGAATCACAAGATGATAAAGTGCCGCTGTAAGTGCTGCCACTGTCACAATCTTAGCAAGACGATACACGCGAATTCGAAACACACGTGCACGTGTCATACAACTTACGATATGTCTCTCTGAATTAGACATTGTATAACTCATTTCCGAAACTGGGTGTCCGTTTCCTTGTTTATCTTGCTCCTATCACGTTGGTACATATGAAATGTTGTTTGCCTAAATAGAATTTTGATCACACGTAGTTTCTTCAAAACATCATAAATTTAATTAAAGCAATTTCCATAGAAACCAACGCGCTTTGCCACCGAGTAATTTATATCATTATATCTACAAATTGTTGAAACACAACCATTAGGGGAAACAATATTTTACATATATGCCCCAACCTGATAGTATGATACTTCTATCTCGCTTGTATCGTTTCTGCTACCATACTTCTTTTTCCCTTCTATCTCTTAGTTTTACAATTGGATCCACTTTCTCGTCACTGTTTCGCAACGAATTCGTCTCTTCTCGGTGTGTATACGCGAAGTAGTGCGTTTAACGCGTCCGTTCTCGTATTTTTTCACGGCCGACGTCTCATGGAATATCGCGTTCCTGAACGAATCCTTTGGCAAATGTTAAAGTGGCTCCTTTATCCAGCCTTCGCTCAGCGGAAAGTGCGAGTTCCGCAGCGGTGTTATAGTCGCGTTGATTTTCCTTGAGTTCGCATCCCGGGATTCAAGAGATATTTTCCTGCGGAAAAAGGGGGAACACGGTAACTACTCGGGACGCGCAGGGCTTCCTTTTAACGAGTGTCGCGTGAGCGTCGGAACGAGAGTAGAAAATTCAAAGGAATACGTCGGCTGCGGTGTAAAACGAAATATTAGATATAACAAGCTCGACTTTCTATTATATTTCTTGCGGACAAAACGACGCGATAAGTATTTTATGAATACTGGAGTATGAATGCATTCTATTAATACCTGTATTTTACATATGTATGTATTCTAAATATTTGAATATTTTATGAGTGTAAATACTGTTATTTATTTTTATGTCCTAATGCAACACTTACTTCAGATATCTAATAAGCAGTTCCATATTTTGTTCGTTCACTTCGAGTCAATTCGATTATATGTATGTACATATACATACATTACACGTTATTTGGTTTATAACTAAACCAAATACTTAAAGTTATTCTACATGCGTGGCGAACTTTCGTATCTGTACCTATATGTATATCTTACCACATATGCAAACCACATATGAAAACCACCCTCTGCTTGAAACTGATTACCATGTCCTAAGCAGCTGCTCAACCTCTTTCTCTCTACCCCAAACACCTGTTATTCGCACGAGAAGTTCATGTTCCTCTAATTATCTCTGTACTTGCAGAAGAAACACGACTATTTCCACATTTGCATCAGATCTTTCCTGCATATACGTAAGAGGATCCAGTAAAAACATGATAACAAATTCACATTCTGGTATAAAAATTGATAGAAAGCTACGAATAAGATGACTTCGATCTATATAAAGAAATATAAAATATAAATCACCAAACCTCCATCATAGATCGTCGATCCATAGACTCAAATTTCAAAAATTTGCAATACGACGAACGGCAAAATACGCACTGCGAGAAAAGTTCCATTTTTGTGAAACACGGCAAAGATTCGTCCACTCTAAGAACATGAAACAATCTTCAATCTCTTTGTCGAAAAATCTGCGGTCCCAGGTACAAGTCCGCGTCGAGACAGAATGTCTCGGTGAAGTAACGAAAGCGCGGGGTTCGAAGTTGATTGTAAGTAGCCTACTGAATGACGGCGATGTGCAAACGACGATTAACGAAAAGGTAGCCAATGATAATCACGAAAGCGCGTTGAACGGCCGAAAGAGTAGTTTCGAGAGGAAGAAAGACGGGGAGAAGGCAGGGGAATTCATTCGCTGGCTACGTTCAGCGGACGACCGGAAATAGATTGCAAAGTGTTTTAAATACAGGCTCCGTGAAACGGAGAAAGATTGCAAAGAGTCGTACACGCGAGATGCGTGTTCACGCCTTTAAAGCGTATCATTCCGCGCTCTCAGTTGAAAAACGGGTCGGAGATTTTGCCGGTGAAAGATAGAACTGGTGAGAAAGAGACAGAGAGTAGAATAGAGACAGGAAATGAGGCCAGCTGAACCGATATACACCTGTGAACGAGTGTTTATTATGCAAAGCAAAAATTCCGGAAAATAAACAGGGTGGAAATATGGCAGGAAGTGAGAAACGAATCGCTCTAATTCTATTTTAAATCCCGGTCGCGTATCGATTGAATTCGTCTTCGTCTTTACCGGTGAAAGCTTCTGCGAATGTATTAGAGTTAACTCGGGGTGGAAAATAACAATTTGACTTTCGGAATAAGATTTCATGAAAGCTATAGACTTAAAAAACTGTTTATATCCTAAGCTTACATATTTAATTGAATATTATCGAAGCGATAATAATTTAGCTTGATAAAAATAGAAACAAGAGGAAATGTTGAAATATTTCTTTAATTAAATTACAACAAGTGAAAACAATCAAATATTTGTGCTAAATAGCAAAAATGAAAAATAGCTTTTGCAAAAATTAATCTCTTAAAAACGTTCTGCTTGGCTTTACGCTGACAGTAGACAATCTTTTGTCTTTCCCTATCTTTACTCGTCTTGCAGTTGGATTTCGAGAAAGCGCACCACGAGAACGCCATTCATTAACGAAGTTGACACAACGAACATGAAATGGAAAAATCTTGTAATGGAAGGATGAATGAAATTTAGAAACTGCAAAAATTTTTGTTATGCGTATATACAGTTCGAAAAAAAAAAAACGAAAATGACAAATTCAACCACTTGTTATTTATGATGCGTTACACGTCAATTTTCAACGAACCTCCCTCCCGGCTTAAATTTTCCAAATCCCAATAAAAAAAAATCATGTTTCATGGACAAACGAAAACCCACAACGTTAACTTGATCGCTTAAAAATAAATAACTACATTTGCATTGTTGCGTGGGGAAGAGTAGCACTCTCCAAATGCATACTAGTTAATATTCATGACGGAAAAATCGATTCAAATTTTTAATCCAACTGTTAAACCAATAATTAAAGGTAACACGAGCCATTGGATTTTATGCATCGCAGGATACAGTACCGAATTTTTATAGTTTTCTATCGTTTTTGGAGTGTGTAATAGATTTGTGTAGAGTATCTTTTCGCAAAACTGATAATATGTAAGTTACTTTATTTAACTGTAATACACCTGTTATTATTTGAATCAAACTAGACACAAGCTAACAGTATACATAAACATGTATTACCATAAACGAATGAGATTCAACTATTACAGCCAAGATTTCAAAATCTAATTCGATAAATAAAAAGCAATGTAAGATAAAATCCTTTCGAATTTGATGATTCACCCAGCAACATTTTAGACTAGCTATTGTGCGAGAGATGACCTATTCCAAGCAATTTCACAATCGAATAGCTTCCATTATTGACGAGAATAAAATTAAAAAAAGAAAACGAGGAAGAAGGATAATTACTTGGAAACTACATACTTTTGAGGATACAAACAGACCCAGACGTTGGTCGCTATTGCCATGTGGCAATGTCTCACCATGGTGGACGTAAGCAATGTCGCAGAATAAAGGAACAATACGCGGCAAGAATTCTAAGCCATTCGTTATTGTCGATATAGACGGTCGCGACAAAAAGAAGGTTTTGACGAGCACCGATCGACCGCACTGAATCATCCTACGGAGAGACACAAGTTACCTCGAGTAGAATATTTTTTTATGAATCACGAAACGGCACAACGAGATCTTTCCTTGCTGTATTTTTCCTTTGTATTCATACCGGCACAGTGTGCGCGACCGTTCTTCGCATCGTTTCAATTCGATGTCGTCTAGTATGCATTGTGCATCGTTCGTGAAAAACATTGAGAAATAATGAAGAGGAACAAATCTTCGTATCTGATATCTTACTATTTAATGGGGATCGTACGATTGAAACGTCTTGAATTACAATATTTGTTTAAAAAGATCGACATGTTAATGTAACGTAGTAGAGACTTGTGTAACGTAGCATACGTCGAGTAATCTGCAGAAAGTTTTCGAGATAACATTAATTCTAAGTAATATTTAAGATGGAAAATATAGATGAAAATAATATTAAAAAGACGAAAGAGAATAAATACGTCTGAAATGCTGTTACAATACTCGATTCGATTCAAATGAATGATTGAAATGAACAAAAGTGACAAGATATGGTGAAAAGAAGTCGCGACATTCGCCGTTGGCAAAATCGCGTTTCCTAAAATTCCACATCGTATAACTTCTAACGGCGCACTCCTCGGTTTTTCTTCCGGGCACGCTCAAAAGAACACGTATTGTTCGGCGTACTCGCTATCCAATCAACTTGATCACGGAAATGCAGTTTGGAGTTGCTTCGTGCATCTACTCCAATCTTCTCTCCTGCTAGCAAGTTCCGTCCAACTCCGCGCATATCGTATTTGCAATTTCTCTTTCCCGCGAGATTCCCAATACTTTTTCGCGTTCGTTGCGTAACACCGGAGGCAAACTGACCGAAGCACGCGAAGGAAAGACTCGAGAGAGAAATGGAGAAGATCCGCGAGCGAACGACGCTCAGAAGAAGAAAGAAACGAAAGTAAATAAAAAGGGATGAGAAACTAAAAGAATCACAGTCGAGAGAGTTTCAAAGGAATAAACGATTAACGAGAAATTCTTCCGGTTTTAAAATTTCGGCATATGCGCGGTTTGGACTTTGAACACGTTCAGTTCCCGCGAAACGCGCGGGTTCGACGCGGTAGAACATCGATGTGAAACAATCAAACGCGCCGGGCACGAGTGTCATTTCGACACGTTATTTCGCGGACGACGAGGAGAAAAAACAACGACGGGGAAACCGATATACCGATCGACGGTACAGGGAAACGAGGGTGCGGCGCCAACGAATTTCCAACAACGTCTAATTATGATTATTTGCGCAAGGTTCCATGCGAACCGAAATGTCTCTCTGGCCCGGAATAGATTTCGACGCGAAATTTTCCAGGCGCTACGATTAGAGATCGAATTATTTCCTAGTTGCGAGGGTACTTGAAACAAGCCGTGGAACGGACCGCGATGAAGCAGAGAGAGAAAAAGTCTGTTTCAAATCCTAACTCGTCGGTTTCAAAACGAGAATATTTAATTCGTGCTGCTTTTACAGATTTCGATGGTTACATTGCAATACAAATCATGTTTATGCGGTAATGATATAGAAAAGAAACCGTCTCACGGATTTCAATGAGCTTAAAATATGTTATCAAGATCAATATTTTGAATAACTTTTTCTTATACGTCTATCCGCCGCTCGATTTTTGTTTCCAAAATGTTCACAAAAAATTTCAATCAAATTTAGGTTCCATCACGCTTTATTCCAAATTCTTAGATCATCGCATTTTTATATAGCACAATCTAAACTTAACTCATTGGTTTACAATCATTAACAACAATGATCTATAATATAAATAAGAAGAGATAAGAGATAAGAGAGATCAATGGTTTATAACAGACTGGGTAATATTAATATCCAGTCGCCCATGAGACGGTCAATAACAATTTAATATTTAAAAAGACATAATATTAATATTAGTGTTAATAAGAATTTATGAAGTAAGATATAAAAAAATCTCAAATGCTTCTGAAACTGTTTTACCATCATCCTAAAGCGTCCAGTACATATACAGCCAACGCATATAGATATCTACTTACTCTAATTATTAGCATGTACGTGACAAACAGACAAATAAAATATAACGCAACATTTCGTACATCAATAAATTCATTGAAAATGATTTTAAGCTAAAGTTACAGGCCGGCTGATGGCGGCTGGATATTACTTTAGTTCAATCCATAACCTATCCATTTTAGATACTATATTAAATAACACGATATTAAAACTGATTATCTCTCTTATCAGCGAGTGAAGTTTAAATTGGATTATATAAAAACACATCTGTCCACTTCACAATGAAGTGTAATCGTAACATAAATTGTATTGAATTTGCGAATATCTCGGAAACTAAGCCCACGCGGCAGTAAAACGCGTTAAAGTTATTCAGAATATAGATTTTGACAACATATTTCAAAGTCGTCAAAATCGGTTAGATATACTCTTTTCTATGTAATTCTGGAAAAGTTGGCTTACAGCGCCGAATTTTATTCATTCATGCAATCTCCGATTTATCCGAACTAGTATCGAAGGTATGCGAAGAATTACAATAATTATAAGCGACAAAATCTCTGGAATAATTTCTGGGAGCTTTCTACTTGGAAACGGCAACCCTTTTGGGAAGTGTTCACCGCAATAGAGTCACGATAGTCAATAATCCTGAACGCCACGTAAAACCGGGCCCTTCCAACTACATATCTGAATATTCCGTGTCAGCGTCTACGTGTACGAGCTACCTAATCTTTAGAGTAAATCGACACGTCAGAATATCGGCATATTTTCTGCCGCGCAGACCCCGCTCTGCACCATGAACCTCGTCATCCGCGACGAAATTACGTCGGTTACAGTTTCGCGTGATATCGACGTCAAAAGAAATCCGCGTGAACCACCCATTGCCGCTTTGTGGCAGAATTCAGGAAATGTTCGAGAATTCAATAAACCTACCCTCTGATTCACTCAACTACTCCAATTATAAAATATCGAGAGTATCGTACAGTATCAATACACATATCGTCGTCTTTACATAGAACATTATGTAAGATTATATTAACATACTATAGACTATAGAGTACGATATAGGACTGCTACACTGACTTAGAAGCTAGGATAAGTTTGTTAACTTATCTCTAGAGCTATTATTTATCGATTTCCGTGACATCATTCTTGACGGTGTTTCATAGAGTATCGATGATGGGTTATATTTTAATTTACAGATGAAACAGAATGTAAAAATAACCGCTACTAAGAGCCTAGGTCTCTGAAAATAAAATATGTATACGAAATACGCTTATTTTCTGGACATTCGTCAATATCAAAGATTCTAAAAAGAATACCTGCTCTTGCGTTACAATCGCCGAGTATTCGACCCCCTTGGCGAAAGGAAGGTTAAATGTCACTATCGAGTATCTATCAGAATCTTCAGGTACATATCTATCTAACAAAAACTATACGTTCATTCTAAACGCGTGAAGTTTCACACTTTCTTACACAGATCGCACCATTTTTATCATTTCTCTACAGTATAACGTAATTTCCTAGATCCCGAATGTACAGGAAATGAAAAATCATTAGACCTAGATGCAACAAGTTTCTCAAGTATAGTTCCATACAGTAATTAATTTCATAATTCTATAAAAAGTTGTCAACATGAACACGAAGCAGATACGAGATGCATCACGCAGAGAAGAAAAATGATGCTGAGGACGTTGCAACGAACAAATGCAACAACCAGACATTCGCTCTGGCCGAGATAAAGTGACAGACCGTGTTGCTTCGCTAAGAAGCTTCGCCGATAAGATTAGCCGACGGATAGGTCGAGCGCGATAAACTCTTTAACAACCTCGTCACCGCGGAGACCAACGCTGTATACACACAAAACCAGATATCCGCTCGAGAGTCGAAGCGTGTTACGCGTCGTGAGATCTTCACCGTCCATCACTTTTGACCGTGTTAGTAATCCATCAACCGAGTGATTCTCGGTCACATTCATTCAAGAAACTGTGACCCGCCCACGCTGATGTTTTTACGAATGATTAATTCGCAATATTGCTCAACAGCTAGATTATAGAATCTGAGAGTAGAAATTGTTATGTAATAACGTTAGAAAAATTGTTTGGTAGTCATTCAAATGAAAGAGATTTCCGGAAGGGCATTATTATTATTGCAGTCGGCATTGTTATGTGTTACAGAGGAATCGAAAAGATGTTTGTTTTTTATTCATGCCCCAGTTATCGATTTAATAGCGAGAACGAGAAATTTTCGGAAACTTGAATCGAGTAGACGCACTCCTACCATTATTTCCTGCTAACTATTTGTTAATAAAAAAGTTGACAGTTTATTGTAAATCTCGAAGCGTAACAGTATTATTATTAATTCTACTGCTGCAGCTGAGAATACTAAGGCAAACAGTGCTACAACAAACGAAGTTCAGAATCAACTATATACATTTCTAGGTTCTAGACATGTATATGACAATTATACCTCATAGTACATAGCATCGTTAATTTTATTACTCAAACGATAAACAAAGCTTTCTCGTAGCCAAAGACAAGTAATAAGCATTTCCGAATTCCCGTTTCTTTAATTACGTAATATCGCAATACGTAACAAGGGGCGCTATAAATCCAGCGCAACGGCACAATAAAAGTATTTGCATAATGCGAGTGACGCAGCCGTTTCACTTAACAACCGTATCCCACCATATTTCGGCGAAAACGCGCATTCCCCCTGACATACTAATAAAACTTTTTCGCGGAAAGAATCGCGCTCGATTGTAAGTAAACCATCTCGACGTAATTACTCTGAGATGATGCCATTACGGAATAATGTGATGTCCAGGGCAGGCTCCTCGACTATCGGCGAAATACTGATCAAACAAGAATCAAAGAATAAAATTCACATCGAGGAAAGACATTTCGAACTATCGTTTCGTTTCCCGCCGTTACCGGAGAAAAGTGAACAACCTCAAACCCCTCCCTTCTTTTTGTCCAGCATCATTCTCAACCTCTCCAAAAATACTTGGAAACGTATCGACGCAGAACGAACGATCCAGAAACGGTCGAAATAATCGTTGCTCTTCCCGGCAGTTATTGCCGATTAAACGGGAACACGACTCGTCGCCGTGGCACTCTACCTTCTCCAGCTTGCACGAGAAATACGACGAGGCTCGTTGCTCGTAGGAATTCGGTGGCGTGTGAAAATCAGCGTCGTCAGCCTCTCGTCAGCCAGCTCCCTGACAGAAGTGGACGCAGAACGTTTACACCCGCGAACGCACGAGAACCTGTATATACGTTGCACAAGATGTACATTCTTCATCCGCGTGTGCGTCTCCCGCATGCGTGTGTCTCTATTCGCATATACTTTTGCATCTATATACATATACGTACACAGATACGTCAACGCACGTGCGAAAAAGGGTGTGCAAGCCGAAAGTGCGAGCGACTAGGAAGGATGAGAGCATGCGAAAGAGATGTACACATACAAGAAGAGGATGGTGAAAAAGTGGGAAAGAAAGGGTACGGCGGAGACGAATGCATATGAAACGAGGAAGACAGAGCGAGGATGTTTCCGGATGCGAGTGCAAGAAGGAATGAGGGAGAAAGCCGGAAGGCAAAGTCGGCAGGATCGAGAAGGACGGAACGGGAGGCGGGAAAGTGGGAAAGAGAAGACCGGAGAGGATCGAAAGTGGAACGAAGAGGCCGCGAGTCTGGCGGGAAAAATCAATAGCGGTGAGCCGGCGAACCCAACCCGTGCAACCCTCTCGTTCTCTCTCTCTCTCTCTCTCACTCTCTCTCTCTCTCTCCTTCCATTTCTCTGACACTCTCTCCGTCTTTCTTTCACTCTTTCCTCCTTTCTCCACCCACCGATCCCATCCCCTACTACTGCCTCACTTTCGGGGTCGAACTGAAACCTCCGCGCCCACACGGCCGCGCTGTCGTAAGCTGCGACCAAGCCTAAACCATCTCCTGTAGCGTTTTACTATCGCCGACCCTCCACTGTATCCCTCGTTTCTTAACGTTTCCGTCACGAGGACCTGTTACAAGGTCTTCCCTTCGAATCCCCGCTAAAATCGCATACCGTTCGTTTCGACGGGGACGGTTTCACACGGACGAAGAGACACCAGACGATTTGGTTGTTCTGCTTCTCCACCGGAGCCTCGTTCTCCATTTCCGATCCCTGGATTTGACTTATGGCCAGTAGCCACCGGAAACTGATCGAAGGTCAGGACCGGCCTTGAATGACTACAAGAGGAGAAGTTAAGAAAAATATTACTTCGTTAAGAGATTGGAATTATCGAGAACGTTGGAGATATTAAGATTTCTTAGAATCGATTACAAAGAGAACAATTACTCTATTAGAGGAAGCTTAAAGTTCAATTTAAATTGAACTCGATACGCGTGATCGATCGCCACGTTCCATTCTATCCGCAATGTACAAATGCGATTTCTCTATACGTAATGTTATTCGCTCAAAGATCCTATTTGTTGATTTCGCGCATCAGAAGTTTGTTCGTGAAGCAACATTGTGTAGAACCAAAGGAACTTCGTCCAAAATGAATGAATAACAGATCAATTGACACGAGGAGAATGCACAGAAATGGAAACGCTGTGGAAACGCGAGACGACTATTTAACTAAATTCGCCGGGTCGTTGGCGTGACCACCATGTGTTGCCTCTGGGCATTCCCTTGCTGGACGCTTGTTCTACAAGTGTTTCGTCTGCGCGTCGAATGTTGAACGTCATAGCGAAATTTGAATACAATGAACTGTTTTGAATTTTTATTACGCTGCGTACGAGGCGACGCACCGCAATGGATTCTCGCGCCAATTAAACGTTAGTCACACTACCGCTCGTTTCGAGTCGAAACATCCTTCACGATCGGTCCTTTGATATTTTTCATAGATTAGTTCAATGTATACAGCATTTCTCTGCCTCGTAGCGAACGAATGTGCAATTGTGTGCATGTAAATTTAGTGCGTTGTTATGTGAAAAGAAGAAAGCAAAAATATTTATATACAATACTGGAATATTGGATTGTTCGGCGTTTTTGTAATGAACTCTTGTCAAATAACAAAATTCCAGTTCGGCAAACAAATAGAAACAGTAAATACAATGGTAAGAAATAGAGAAATTACTAGAGTCTCTGATCGTAATTATTGATTAAAAAGATTAATTTTGAGATATTAAAAAACACACTATGTTCATTAATACAAATGATTGTGGTTCATCGATATAGCCAACAACTACATGTAAAACAAAAGTAATAACCTCGACGCTCGATAATGGACGATTTCATCAAACAGAAGCAGTCCGACAGTCATGCGATGATGACTAGAGAACCGTGCAAATGCAACACATTATTCTAAAAGAATCTCATTTGAAGAGGAGGTTTTTCATGCCATTGATGCAATTTAATCATTTCCCCGTTCTGTGGACTTGTATGTATTTCTCTTTCTGTCGATCGACGCGCGAAAAAGTGTTTGCCGAAGAGAGAAAGAAGCATTGCAATTAAGTCGACGCCATATCGAATGCACGTAGAAATTATGGTCGCGCGAAGAAATCGTGATAAAATTGAACCGTGAGATTTCGATTATATTATAATGGTTCATTATTCGATTTACGAGATTTAAACGGCGCGTTGCCATTTGCATAAAATCGCGAAATTATCGGTGCATTACTGTTTCCAACCACGCCGCGCGGTACATATAACCTTTTTAATTGCTTTTGATATGGAGCCGGCGTCGCGATACGCTTTCGTAAGTCTATTTCTCGTGTTCCCCGTAACGCGTGCTACGTCAGAAGACAACGACGGCCGATGTTACACGACAAAGATACGATTAACAGGCAGCCACGTACCGATATAGTCCATTAAATCGCAGTCACAAATAAATCACGCACGACTCGTTGAATTTTAACGCGACCTCTTTCTTTTATCATTCTTGTCGATACCCGAAATTAGCACAGTGCGTTTGGCCGCTTGTCTCCGTCGTCGTCGTCGTTTCGCGTTTAAACGTTACGACTCTGTAAATCGAGCCGGCGAAACGATTTACGATATGCTCAATTATGTTACTGTGCTTGTGAAAGTAATTTACATTAACTCGGCAATTACTGGCTGTTCTTTGAATAGAAACGAGCAATCCCTATTAAAATAAATCTTACGAAGAAAACGAGCGCAACGCGCGTATGAAGTTCATAAAGTATCCGCTGCTACGAGTAAAAGTATAATTTAATTTTCAATCGCGACAGCATATGTTAATGACGTCAAAGGCATTGGAGAAACACGTAATACGGTTACGGTTGCTTGATATTCGGTAATCTCGAAGGTTGTGCGAAAAAGTTCCCATTGAACTGTTATCTTCCACAGCACTGCAAAGTTTGTGAAATCCAATGTACTACGCACACCGTTTGTCCTGGCAGATTTCAATAATGTAAACATTGGTTGTTTCACGGATCGATATCCTCCGCGTGGAAAATCAGGCAAATAGTTGACGAAAGTTTGCTAACGCACGCCACTTTTCCAACCCCGTTCCCTCCAGCTTCTACCATCTCTCTGCCTTTCGAAACGGTTACACATTTATGGGGTTGCTTTTCGCAGCAGCTGGTGCCATGTGCTGAATTCCTGGCCGAATCAATTATGTAACTTTCAATTTAGCTAGTGGCGAACGGTCATCTTGACGACAAGTCGTAAGGGCCGGCCACCGTCCGTGTAAATTTACGAACTATCCGCAAACACGATTCTCCGCATCTCCGCTGGAATTCGATCGATTCGAAACGCCTCGCTGGAACGTCTCTCTCTCTCTCCCTCTCTCTATCGAATTCTCCGGCGAAATTCTTTGCGACGAATCCAATTAAACGTGCGTGCTCGCTTCGACTGGATCTTTCCCTGTAAAGTCTATATGTGTAAAATGTATCCTCGTTATTTGATTACGGTAAAAGTTAAACAAACCGACGAATTTTTCTCTCTCTTTCCTTTTTATTTTTCAAGTAACAATTTTATCGAGTAAAATATTCTTATAACTCGTAATCTACTTTGCAAAGAGTCTTTCCAACTATTCAAATTCAATCCGGAGTGAAATCAGTTCGAATCTCGATAGGGCGGCCTTACAAGTAATTTCGCCGAAACAGAACTCGAACGAACGTGAATTTGTACGTGTAATTTAAATCCATCCCCGGGTGGGAGTACATGTACCCATGAGACATACGAGAAACTACTTCCACTTGCGTGGTACCGCGTAAGTTTCCAAGGGAAGCAAAGTGCTGCAGCTGATTGGTAACTAGCAGAAGTTTTACTTGAGAATGAGACACCGAGTTTTCCTAAGAATTCCGCGTTTGCATTCAACAGAATTGAGTTAGTGCCTCCATGAAACCTTCCAAGCTTTCATCTTTAAATTCAGATTTCCAAAACTGAATATAAGCTTACTAGACTTCATAATAATAACAATTACCTTACGTTAAAACACTAATAGAAAGTAAATAAAATGCAGTAATGTTTTTGCATTGTATTTTTCAATTGTTGCAACACCTATTTTAGCGTCTGAACGCTGCTTCTTCCATTGTTGAAATTTTACTTCCTCGATGTTCCTGTGTTCTTTTTTATCGTTGCAGTTTCTCTTTTCTTGGCAAGTTGGATTTTCTCATTTACTAGAACCCCCATAAAATCCTCTCTATGGCAGAATCGTTTCCTCGAACGAGAACATTTTTCGAAATTTCTTTCACTTTTGTATTTAAAGCTCCAACAGGATACGGATGTTAAAAAGATATGCACTTTAACAACTGTAAATCAAAATGCTAATATACAGTTTCCTGGTGACTTTTTACGATACAAGAGAATATAATTTACGCGCACTTCGTCCCATGTCACGGTTTCTTCGAGTGAATTCATTTCATCTTTGTCAACATCACTCCTCCCTCTACTTTTTCAGACAATAATCATAACGGTTTCAAACGCAAGCATAACTTATGACGTATGTAATTATTTCTCGGCTAGAACGCAATCGTCAGACGTTCTACGTTGCTTGTTTCTGCTCGCGATTATGATTACATTTTCCCATTCGACTTGAAAGCAGTATCTTCATTTAAGAGAATAATACGCGATTATGCTCAGCTATCAACCTGTTACATCGTTCTGAGATTAACGTCGCGAAAATCTATTAACCGTGCAATTATTTTTTAGGGAAAGAAATACGATGGTTTGTATTCTTTCTACCAAGAAATAACACTGATGTGAGAAAGAAGACATTAATGAACGAAAATAAATTAAAAGTTTACCTTGATTTTAAAGTAATTATGCCGGAAAATATAAATAGCATTAAATAATTATTAAGTTATATTTTAACGTGGCGAGGGCGAAATAAAATTAATAAAATCTTTGTGGAAAATAATTTTTCGGTGCCACATACATACGATAAAAAAAAGCATAGGTGACAAACCGACAGACTTGTGTTGATTTATACTATCAGTATACGAGGATCAATCACGCAACGTTTCATTCTGACCGTTCAATACGTGACATTCTTGTTAAAACCTATCCCGTATGATCTTGATAATCAAGCGAACCGATAAAGAAGATCGCGTGTAACTTGCTCGAACACCTTCGACTTTATTATAATTGCATGCACTGCACGCGATACATAGCTACGCAGCTCTTACAACTTATTTTAAACAGAATTCTATAAAAATCCAAATCTCTCGAATCTTTTAAACAGGATTTCTCTGCATCAATGATACTACGACCAACAATTTTAATTTCGAGATATAAACAAGGAGAGAACACGATATTATGTACAGAACGAATGGTGAGTAGATGGGGATTTGTTTGAAACACAGAAGAGAAAAATGTCAAAGGATGATTGGATCGAATGAAAACTACAAACACGGTATGTTTTATTTTTAAGAGATGAATGCTATTTTATCCTATTGTTTCATGTATCATTGTTATTAAACATATTAACTTGTATTATCGAAGAGACCTTTTTCGAATGTAGAAATATGTTTGAGAGACACGTGACAAAGTCAATGAAAGCCACAAAACAATAATCTACAATGTGAATCTCATTTTGTAATTTCCTTATTGTTCGATTTATCGTTACTGTCCAATATATTTGTATTATCGAAGAAACATTATTTCAAATCCTGAATAAAAATTGCAATTTTGATGTTTGTAGCGGAAATTTCTTAAAAACCGCCATAAACCGACATCATCGGCATCGTATGGAAAATTCGTATGTGATAATGTAATTGCTCGACCTCGATATCGGCATCGAGTCATGTTGTTGTCGCTGTAGAAGGCGAGTTAATGAAAACTGGCTTGGAAACCGTCATGCGGAATGACCAACCATTTCTGAAGTTCTCGCATAAGAGAATCGTATATTTAGACGACAGGAAACGACGCTCTAACGATGCGTCGGGACCTTTAAGATGTTTGCTTGAGCAAAACTTGTGTGACGAAATAGACGAGGAAGTCGTCCTGTGCAACGTCCAATCTATATCTACGTTCTGACTTGCGAGAACCTAATTAAAAGTGAAAACCGCTCGAGCTACTTTTGCGTGACCTTCGCGTTCGTGACTTTAGATCGAGGTAAATGAACTTCCAACGATTTTAGCGACCTGTATGTCACTGATTGTAAGAAGCCAAAATGATTGACGACTCGTTTGGTTTCTTAAAAACTGAATACTAAATAGCGCATTCTGGTGTCAAAACAATGAAATTTTCAGAAAGTTTGGCTTCAACGTATAGTTCGTATATATCGATTACAATATTTTTAACGAATTGGCCGTCAAATAAAATAATTGAAATGGTGAAATATTCTCGTTGATTGTTATGGAAATTATCTAAAAGTTTATTTTACTGGTTAAATTCATAACGTATATAGCCCAACATTGAGATGTCTAAGTTAAGAATACTTTCGCTTGGTTCCATTACTCGGTCGCTTCAAAGAACACACACATTCCTCGAATTCTTATTTTCTAAACACCGCCATCTCGTTCAAACGAGAGAGTTCCTCCGATGTTCCTAGATTAAACACTGCGTGTCCTCGTTTTTGAACTATTATACAGCAAATTTAACTTTACAAAAGTTCCCCACGATAGAGGGTAAAAATTACTTTCGCTCTCGCGCGAAACTTTCATTGAAAATTTCCCTAAATTCCTGTATCATTTTATGTAACGGAAAAGAAAGAAGATTAAAGAGAGCAAAGTAGAAAGAGGAAAGGATTTCCAATAGGACTACGCAATTCCAGCTATTATTTCTCACAATGAAAATGTAAAACAAGAATGTGGGAAAATACAGCTAGCAGCGAGGTCGATCGGAACGAAATCACAATTCGGGTTAATTACACGTTCCTTCTTCCCGCGGTAAAACAAATCGAAATTCGCGTCGTTAATGCACAAAGCCCTAAAAGTGTCACTGATTGACACTCGCCGCGTATCAATGGGAATTCGTGTGATGCTTCGCCGCCAGGGATAAATTACTCGACTTCAGTTAGCTAACTAACGATGTTAATCAACAACGATGTAACCAGTCGCAATTTAAACTTCCGAAAGCTCGTCGTCCGTCTGGGATCACGTGTCCTCTCGTGCGTGCTACTTCTATTTATACATACTTCGCGCGCTAGCAATGGTCATTCTGGCGATTAAAACCGACACTGTTTCCCGTTAACTCAATGGATTAAGATCTCGTGGCAAAGGTTCGTAAAATTATTAATCTCTATCAGTCTATTTTTTAGAAATGCTATCGGCTATTAGTATGTTCTTTCTTTTAGATTTCTAAGATAATATAATATTCTTGCTGTTAGATTCCATCGTGCAACGACCGTGAAATTGAAGCGGCCGACATATAACGAACTATTATACGCTAATAGCGATGAAGACATAAGCATAATCAGCTGATACGAAAAAGCGATGTGCGAGGCAACGACGAGGCCTCGTAAAGATCGTCGTCATACCGATTGTCGGTGTCGGAAAGTACAAAGTGGCAGACGGAATATCGCTCCCGTGCAAACGACGACGACACGGATACGTAGAAGCTTTTATAGGGTGGCAACTCGCTGGAATTCCTAACTGTCGACGAGCGTGCAGATCGCTGGTTACGGTCAGAAGCTCGGGCCGTTTTAAATTTTCACAAACAGACTACGGTTCCGACATTGTCGCAATCGTAATCGTCGCCATATATCGGTGATGTCCCCCCCCCCCTTGTCTAGATGTTGCTGGTGATTTGCACTTCAGAAAAGTGAGTTGCATAATGGCAAGTAAGGGGAGAAGCTGGTGGTCTGCGACGCGGTTCGAACCACCTTCGCCTGAAATCCGAGAATCGTCTCTCCCGCCGTTGGAATTTACTTCACTATCTCCCCAATTGATGGTATCCTACTGGGGGTAGCCATCCACATGTTATAATACTATATCACTAAGCTATAATATTTTACCAAATGTCCTACTGGCCAAATTGTAAAATGTAAATAAATAAATAAAAAACAAAACCTATTTCCCCAATGGTTCGTGCGTTTCAAAATAAAGAAAGCTAGTTTAACGTTTGCTGCTCATTGTCGTATTACAGTATATGTTTGCCTGCATTCAGAGATTTAGAATTTTGAAATAGAAAAGATTTCGCTCTAGACTGTAATACAACGATTTGATTTAATTAATTTATTGTAAATCAATAAATCGATCAATAATGTAATTAATCGATTGATAGATGTTTAAAGATATTAAGAATATTGTCATATATGATGAAATATGCGCTATACTTTCTCTTGGTATACTCTTACTACCTCAAGACCTTATTAAATTCTATTCATATTAATATTAACATTCAAACTGATACGATTAATTAGTCTATTCAGAATACCAATCGTCATACTTAAAGACCTATCTGGTCTTTGTTGTTTCGTACGAGTAAAACGACTTGCGTCTACATAAATTAGACAGATTAACAGAACATACAACAGTAAAGGTATTTAAGAATTAATGCACGCGATAATGCACAGGTGGAAACTAGAATTTTAGAGGACGAAGGTACGAATACGCTACGTTTAAAAAATAAATCGAGAAGGTGAGTGGACTCTCGGAATGTATGCGTGGTGCATATGTAAGGATGACACTTTTTAAAGATGACCAGTGCGTAGCGAGAGAAAGTCTAAAGAAAAGGAGTTTTAGAAGAAGAATTCACTGTGTACGCTCACCAAGATAGTTTTAACACGCGAAGTGTATTTACAAAATAGTTTAATCGTACATATCTCTTTCGTTACTAATCAGTTTCCCTAACTTGCACATTAATTGAAATACCAAATTCAGGTTCTCCTATTAAACATGATTATATAAGGATGTTAGCACATCCTCTTCTATTAACTTCCAACGTGGCAACTAGATTTTCTACAAAACGAAAATTGATTGAAATACAAAACAAAAGCTCACTAAACATTATTTACGATATATGTAAATACTAATGATAGACAGTAACTCTTACATTAGCTTCCAAACACCATTATTACGCGTCTCATAAAATGAAAAATTGCTCGAGACTGGTTCGTTAACGTATCCGGATGATGTCGAGCAGCGACGATATTAGAACGCAGCGTCACGTAAGAAAGGCTCATGGATGCTTAACCCTCGCATGATTTATTCGACAACGTACGCCGCAGGTACGGCCTTGCCTTAAGCCGGGGAAACACGTGTAACCATGATGAAATTACGTAACATTGTGTGCGCTCCCAATTTCCGTAACCTTCCACGCGCGGTGGCCGACTTTACGAGCTGTAATTTCTGTATCTGTCGGCGTGTCTCTTCCTTTTGCAGTGCATTCCGGCAGTACGACATGCACGCTTACCCGTTCCAAGATGTTGCTAGATAATTCCTGAACTTTCTCCCTTTGTTGTCCGCCACGGGGGACGTATCTATTGACAACCGGCACACTAGTTTCCTCGATTATCAGCCGCTTCTGCCCGCCTTTCTTGCGAAACGTGTTCATTAATTTGTTGAATACCGCTCGTGCTATTACTGTATTTCACGGCGTCCTAACAACGTTAACATACAGGCACAGATAAACGAAAACAAAATACGCTGAACGAAACGTTAATTCTTTCCTTATCGAAGATATTACTTTTTCTTCTAGATATCAGATCTTTTCAAACGTACCTCGATACCGCGATATAAAACAAATTTTCCAGCCTTTTGTTTCTATTTCGTTTCTATATCGTGCACGTTCAACTGCCTAATTAATAATTAACGTTTATTGCACCAATTATGGAAATTTATGGTGTGTCCTTTCGGAGATAAAAGGAAACCGATCGTGGAACGGGATAATTACTAGAAAAATGGATGAAAGAATCATCAATCATTGAAAAGGGAGAAATGGAACAGGCTGCTGTATACTCTATAATTATTAAGAAACTGGTTCTTCTAATGACATAGTGATAAGGAAATCAGCCGTTTCTTACGACATATCTTGGAAACGAGCGACAAGTTCTGGTTGTTGCGATCGCCACGATTGAATAACAAATCGCAGATAAAATTAGCCGCGAATTGTCGTTGTTCCGTGCAGCGTAGGCCGCGGTAACGCTTTCGCAGCTCATTTGACTTATTATCGCAGTAATTATCACAACTTTATCGTTGGTATAATTCTCGCGTAGCTCTCGCGCCATTCCACGAGCAGTTTATTTTACCAGCGCGGCCTTTCAAGCCCTGTCCCGCTCCTCTAATTTCGTTGCGCCAAATATTCTTGTTTATTTTATGCCCTGATTCACTGACAAGCAGGAGAGTTTGTCGACTGCACAACTTCCTCGGGACCTGTGTTTATCTCTACCGGATATCGTCTACCTCAATTCGTTCTTTGCAATGCATTTCGACGATCATTCTCCTTCAGTATCATGTCGAAATTCTCTGTTTATATTCACCGTTCTATTACATTCCCAGAATGTATTTTGATATGGAGATGCATTTAACGATAGAACAATCAAAGTAAACTTCCCAATCCTTTGTCCCTGTATGAAATTATTGAAATCGACGCGTATCTCCACTATCTATCGAGTAACTAACTACCCATTCTACTGTTAGTGCTCACTTTTAACGTCGCGTTTGTATCTCGAATGAAACCACGTTGATTCCTATCGATACTAGGTAAGGAACTCAAAACTAAAACCAAAAACAACCGCATAACTAGTTTTTATCTTGATACCTTTTCTAAACGTATCTATCTCTTTATTAGATTATAAAATCTAAAGAGGAGAATTCCTACCTTGAATCTGCATAAATCCTATTAGATTCGACTGGAATGATATCTATAAATGCAAAAGATCGAGCTACAACGATTCATCCACAAGAACTTCAACAACGAACATTTATTTCGTCATTTCTTTCGACTAATCGCAATTATCTAAGTAAAGAAATTTTTTTAAATTTATCGATAAAGTGGACTTGTTTGTATCCATTGTTTCTTCAACTACCGGACATTGTAAAAACGTTGATCAGGAGCACGATATCTTTGACCGTTTCTTCTAAATATTTTCGGTTTTCCGGAGTCGTCGGTTTGGTTGCAGGTCACGGTTACTTTGCTCGATTCCCTTTGTCTGCAAACCGTTTCTCGCTCTCGCTACCATTCGCCCATCAACGACAACGTTAAGTGACTAGACGACCACCTAACTCAGTCCGTGTCTTTTCGCAGCCGCGTTCCTTCACCTCGCAATTTCTTCGCCAACCCGCTTCTTCTGAGTTATCTCCGTCCGATTCGTTCTTTACGTTGCAGACGTTGCGAAAGTATGGAGCAAGCACGATGGTCTACATGCTGCACACGAATATCGAACGCAAATCTCGTCGGCGACTTTATTTCATAGCTTTCTCTGGGTCCACGCTGCTCGTTCCGTCCAACGTTACCTTCCGTTGAGATTCATCTTGTAGGAATTGACGCAATTCTTCTGAGTAGAGTAAATTGTGATCGCTTAACTCTCCTTTATTTTTCCAACAGTTTTACAATTGTTTTATTATACCGAAATTTTTTGAAAAATTTTACAGGACACTACACTAGAGATAGAACGATATTCATTCAAACGAAATAAAATTCGAGAAAATCTAGCGACTCTGGAATTATTCTGGAAAATCTAGATACTTCTGCAATGCGCAAGATTCCTTTTTGGTTCGAAATTCTGCTTTTCAAATTCCAATTTTCTTATAAAACAACTTGATTTAGTTTCTTAAGAGTTATTTACGGAATACTTATTTTTCCGTGACCAAATCGAGCAAGCTAACGCGGTGACGGTCACAAATTTATTGTTGTTTTAAACAGATTACCGCGTATCGATCGAAAACCCAGTAGCCCGTAGACTGCCTCCGGTTCTCAACTTTTCTTGCTTCCATTCACCGGGTAATGAGCGCATTAGCGAGAAGCAACGATTCTCGACTTTACCGATTTTTCTTCCTTCCTTTTTTTTTTCTTTCTCTATTCTTCTTTTTTCTTTTTTTCTCGCGACAACTTCCTCCCATTCGTCTCGGTTTTGATCTCCACGACCGGTCGCGGCCATTACTTCGTTCCTGAACAAGCTTTCCAGGGACATTTTAGTCTTCGAAGAAATGCGGGAAATACAAGCCAGACTATTTCAAGCAGACGGAACTAACAACTTAACGCCTCGATAACGCCGCGCGATGACGAGAATCACAGGCATAACCGTAAGACGCAGCTGGTAAATAATTCCAAGCCGTTCTACCCGTTGCAGCGTCGTACCGTGATTGCGACTGGAGGCCATCAATCGTTCAGTTGCGATATTTCCAACGTGATTCCCGTTTCTCGTCGACTAACTCAGATAATAATCGTTTAAAATAAATTGTATTAACCTTAATCTTCGTAAAATATAGATAACACAGTGTTTATTATATTCGAGGTACTATCTGTCTAATAAATAGAACTCGCATGTCTCTTATTCAGAATAAACATGCATAACTCGAGGTTACGAGACGATGAAACATTTAAAATCCTAGTTATCACCTAACGCTGTTAAATTTCACTGATGCCAGACACACAGGATAATACGATACTCGTGCAATAAATAAGCAGCAACGTACAATAGAAACGTTTTCATATAGCAGCTCAGTTACGATATTTCTTCGATAAGAACGACGAAAGGAAACAAACTGTAATTTCAACGTCACACGAAGTAACCTCCTGAACTATGACATGTACGCAAACAACTCGTTTCCGAACTCGGAAAGAATTTTTCATTTGCACAGAATCACAGGCACTCGAAAAACAAATCACTCGGCAAAAGGCGAGAGCGTTTCCAGTCTCTTTAAAATATCGATTGAGAATGAGTCTCTGGACCTTCTTTTCTTTCTCGTCTTTTCCGTCTCTGTTCTTCTTCGGTTGGTAGAAGAGGGTTGACATCCAGGCAGTTGAAAACGGATCTCCGTGCCGTAGGGGCGTTCGAGAAGAAAAGGAGAGGGTGAAAATAAAACCTCGCATTCGTTACTGGCAGCTAGAAAGCGAAAGAGAAAAAAGGAGAAAGAAAGAGACGGGGATCCGTGGCGAAAGGAACGTCAATATTCACGAAAATCGGAATAAAGCTGGAAATTTCATCGCGGTTGGCATGCCAAAGCGTAGGTAGAGCTTCTGGCAAACAACTGGAGCAACAATGGCGCGCGCAGAAACGAGGGTACATCATCCTGAAAATTAGAAAGTTCGTAGCGCGACGAATAATTCAACGGATCGTAAATGTTATGAATCGACGACGCGACGGGAAGATAAGTGCGAACGATCGCGACAAAATCGAGTTCCCCCGATGCCGAGAGGAAAAGGAAAACCGAGGAAAAAAAGCGGTTACTCGGTGATGAGTAGAGCTTCGTGGTACTAAAGTACAACAACATTTTCTAATTGACAGTTTCTTTCGATGAAACGAAGCTGAACTTGTTTCAATTCAATTCGAAATTTATTATCGCGCTGTTGTTAAACGATTTAAACGTCGAGTTTGTGTCCTTGTGTCGTAGCGAAATATCGATACAAAGTTGAATAAATGCAGTGAGCATCGGACTAAAAAAATACGAAATTCATGTCGATAGTAACTTTTCAATTTTATCTTCATCAAATAATTTCCATGAATTACGTTTTCGTGTTTCTAACAAGTGCACGGAAATGCATACAAATTTATGCCCTGACCTATTATCTCCAGAGCTACGAAGTAATTCTTTTCAAAATACTACATAGACAACATTCGTATAGCGAATTTGAAAATATTTCCATATTATGCAAATGGTTGGGACAATAATCGGATACCAGACGAAGAAACCCACTGTCATACATAACGAACATCAGTTAAATCCACATAGGTGTAGCAGAGCGGCGTACACGTTGCGCCCAGCACGATGCAAGAGTCCTTTATTAGCATATCGAGCTATGCCACCGTCTGGGGTGGCGTCGATAAATTCCCGAGTTATGTCAACGCAGATATATCGCCGGCCGATCGATTAGCATCGATAGTCCTACCCGTAGGAGTTAGCTGTTATTGTTGCTCGCTGCCCGCAGCAACGCTGCCTGGCAATCCGTTTAACCAGTTTCTGTTCCATTTCGAGGCGCGCTACCTCTAAAAAGCGATTCAGTCCGACAACGTACGATCCCTCGATGGTTTTAAAAATCCACAAACCCACTGTGAGATACATCAAAGTCGAAAGACGAAACACAGAAAGATACGCTATATATACATACTTTAAGATAAACAAAGGAAACAACTGTTTTTGTTTCGATTCGAGATACAGTTGGGCGTTGTGGCGTTCTCTAATTAGCGATGTGACGTATTAATTAATACGAAGTCTGTATCATAAACTAAATGTTAATGCCGCCATTTAATCGGGAGATTCGACCGCGGGGAGGGAAATTAATAACTCCGCCGCGGCGAACCCCATTCCGAACCCACCCAGAACGTCTAATCGATATTCAATTTTACGCCATGTGCTGTCTAGCATGACTGGCGTCGCCGTTCCGATAGCATCAATTATCCTAGGCATCGGTATTTTGATAGATGACATAATTCCACGGCGTATATAATATTCTAGCTCCGCAACGTCACAGAGAAATAGTGCTCCTCCGATTCATCGGGAATAGCTCGGCTCGACTGACGCGGTTGTTCCGTTCAATGGGTATGCGGTTGAACGGGAATTCAACTTCGCGACTACGCGTATTGAGCTACCGGCTCGTGCAAACTGATGAAATTAATGTTAATGCAGTTCAGGTAAACTCTGCTTCAGCCACGCTATCGAACACGCCCCCGACGTTAACGTCTACTTACGAGCCGAGCGTTCGCCAACTTCTATGGATTTGGGCCTACCGATGGGAGAGCAAATTCGAATCACGGTTTCACGCAAGTACCAAGGTTGTTTGTCTTCGTTTGAGAATTGTTCCACGTCGCTTCATCGTTGAGTAAGCGGAAGAAGAGGAGAAACACGAAGATGGCTCTGGAAACTATCATTTGACTAGGATCGTTCGGGGAATTACGAAAGAATAAAAATTCCACGGAGAAAATTGCTTTCGATATTCTATAATCACTCCGAGGAATGTTCTCCTCCTCTTCAGATTCTCATCCGCGATTCCGATCGACAACCAAGTTCCCAGTTACACGAAAAAAAAAAAGAACGTTACCTAACCAACGCTGCCTCGGAAGGTTGGCTGCATCGCGTCGCAAAGCGCAATCTATCAAACTCCTTCCCGCAAAACTTCGCGTATACAAAGTTATCTTCGAAGGAAGAAGCCACCCAAAGCAAACCTCGACTGTTCTCCTAAGACACGGCCAAACATCATTTCCCTGGGATCCCTCCCAGCTCGCGGAAATAGAAAGGAGAGAACAACATCGTTCAAACGGGGAGCAAAAACCTCTTCCGTTGACTGATCGACCACGAACGTTAAATCTTGTCGACGAGATCCACTCGATTTGTTCGTGTGCGGCACTTTCGACGGCGGTTTTAAGCCGCAGACTTCGGACGCGGGAGAGGGTGAAAGTCTCCGAACACGAAGAAACTAAGAGCAGATGAGACGCGGTGCTTTCGACTGGCGGAACGACCGTGCAACCCAGCAAGCTTTACGCTCTAACGATAATCGCAATGACAAGGTTTTAGCGCGTAATAGGTTGCGGATAATTATCCGTAATCGGTCTTCCAAGGTAGCGGCGGCATTACTGGCGAGGGAATGGATGTGCATCGAGAACGAAGGGGAAAGAGAGGCGGATTTGGTCGAGGGTCGAGTCACCCAAACGAGAAACATCGTTCCGAATACAGCGACCCTCGAAAACAGGAATTGCGCTGTCTAGTTCATGTGCCATTCGCTGCTCGACGTGCCTGTTCACTTCCTGCTCTGCTATCAAAGACGAGTTGGCGACTTCGTTCGCGCATTCAATCCGGCTGTTAAACAGCAGTCGTTCGTTCGTCCAACCTGTTACATTCGGTACTATTGCAACTTTTATATTATTATTCTACATGCTAAATGAGGTGGAACAGCGAAGGAGCAAACTTCTGCCCAAAGATCAGTGCCATAATCTTCTGACTGTTTGTTTCTCGTTGAACATAATGAACAGACGTTCCTTCGTGTGAAGTTAAGCGAATATCTAAATTCTAAAGCATGATCGCTCAGCCAGTATCGACGAACAAACGCCTCGCGAACGACTTTTCCCGAAGTAACCACAAACTATTCTCGAAACGTGTTGCGCAATAGTTACTCGTGTCCCGTCGGAACGCGAAATGGTCGGCGGACGTGTTGCAAGCTTATTTCGACTCTCTTCCCGCGAGCATTAATCATAAATACATAGGGTGTCGCTAAAATTAGACGTCAGAGTACAGGGATTTTACCGATGTGGCATACTCATGTGTATTTCCTTTTCCTAGGTATAGATCTTTATAGTACAAAACCTGACTCTTTGTAATACGACTATGAAAAAACTTGTAAACTACTTTCGATAAATAAGTCGCATGTATTCGCAAAAAACGAATACATTTTACAACCACGATTTGACGATAGTTTTCGTTTACCATTTAAAACAAACAAAACAACAATAATTTAATACCGGTTCTCTGAGAAAATAATTTCTCCTACAGCTTGTTCTCCTATAGAACAATATTGTTACAGATACTTCATTTTCACAGGACCAATTCTAAACGGTACGGTGACTCGAAGAAAGAAGGCATTCGCAAGCCTCTATTCCCGCGATGCGTCCTCGACGCTAGAGCGTCATTCACTCTACAATTGGACACCTCGTTTAAGCGCGTCCCGCGCTTTATTATAAGACAATTACCGGCACCGGAGCGGCGTACTAAAATATCGTCCTTTGTACACCACGACACCGTTTCCGTCCGCAATATTTCACGCCGATTTATCTCCAGACCGCAAAGGTTAAATTCGATTCTCAAGCCGAATCATTTATGAACAGCGGTTAAGACGACGACACTTTCTCGCCGATGGTAGCGGTGAAGCGCTACGCCGCGAGGAGAGGCGGTCCGCATTAAGAACGTCTAATTAGAGGCAGCGCTACATTCATTAAGAACACAAGACGCCAGAGAGAGAGAGAGAGAGTCCCTTAATTCTGCGCCGCAGTTTCGTCTGATTTACGTCCTCGTTGTCGCTGCCGCTGCTACTGCTGCTGCTACCACTAGCCCAGCATTCGTACGACTTCCTCTCCTACGTCTTACGGGAATAAGCCCCCCAATGAGGTTACCGAATACAATTCAGTACACGACCCGCGGGTATGGAATCGCTCGCCTACCTAAGACACGCACCTAACCCGCCCTTTCCTACGTAATCTACGTATTTTAATGCCGATAACGTTCGACGAGAGAAGCAACGCTGCTAAAGCGTTTGCCGGAGGAATGCGTAACATGGCTTCTTAGCAGGCCCCGCGAGGGGATCCATTTGGTATTTTATTGCGTTCCGGGATTCCTCTCGCTCTTTTCCCCTACGTGTCGAGGTGAAAGTGTTTCCCATCGACCTGGCAGAACGATACTGCCGGTTCGATGCTTATCCTCAGGGATAATGAGGGTGGAGTAATTGGAGTCGTTGTTCCGATGTGAGAAATAGCGTGAGAATGGGGGATTCTCTTTAAAGATTCAGGTACTTTTAGCAGAATACGAAAATTAAATCTTGCTGGGATTTTTGACTGGAATATTGTTTTTTCGAGTAATATTAACCGCATAGATCGGAGACAATGTTTTCTTGCGATTTTGATTGGAGATTAGGTCAGGTTAACCACACTACATCGAATCGAGATACGCACTCACGCACATCGAGATACGAAGGAAAGATAGAAAGAGGATGAAAAGAAATTCGAAAATTCTTGCTTATGTGAACTAGTAACAAGAAGCTATCGACATTGACGAAGCATAATCTCGCGTCGTTTCATCTACTCGAGCCACGCCGATATATCGATTCCGAAGTCATGGGATTTAGCAGCCCCACGTGGAAGCGGCTAGAGCAGACAGACGGGTGTTTGAGGAAACCTCCCTAAGGGCAGCAATATCCCTGTATGGTACGTAAGGCGATGGTTGGTGACCCCTTCAACGGTGTAACGTTGACAACACGGGTTAGACGAGGAATATTTGCGCAACTATTACGTTACGTTCCATCGGTAGTGTATTTCGTCCTCCTTCCCGACCAAGAAAAGACGATATGGAACGAAAATGGTATCCGGTTACCAGGATATGACCTCCAACTTGGACACCCGGTATACAAGCGTGGTTCCCAAATAAAAGTGGATGTCCCGAGATATATCTTGCCGCGTGGTCAGGCAATAAACGGCTATTTACACGCGTTGAAAGGAGCGCGTGTCAAAGAAAGAAAAAGGTACGGGGAATTTAATCGTGCAATTCCAATCTGGTAACGCGACAGGACGCAGTTTAACGCAGTTTGTCTCCGGATGCATATGCAGATGGAATCTCGTTAAGAGGGCGCGGATGCAAATGCAATCTCGAGACGACGCGCGACTACGTAATAGGAGAAGATCAGTTATGGGGTTGAATTCGCGTAATTTGCACCTCTCGTTATCTTCGCTTTTTCTCGTTCGTTTATCCACGTGTTGTTTTTTCGTCAACGCTAAACTAACTCCTGCTACGTGCGCGTATCAGCTGCAATTTTACACTTTAAACTTTAAAGCCGTGCAACGTTCCAATACACGTACACCAAGTTGCACGTGACAACGACGCGATGTTATCGATCACTTCCACGTTGTAACTTTCTCGTTCTAAATGAAATAATGTATCGAATCGAAACTTTCTCATAAATCCATAACTTCAGCCCGTTAATTTCTCCAGAATATTCTCAAATAGAAATCTGTTGCAAAAGAAATTGTAGATTAATAAAGGTGTATTAGTTTGGTTTAATTTTAGCGGAGGCAAACGTGACGCTGCATTTTTGCTACAAATATTTACAACCTATAAAAAGCGAGAAATCCCTCTGCATACAAACGATTTGTCATATTGTGGATGAAATATTCTAAAGCTATCCTTTTACAGTGACAAACTGCTTTTTGCGCTAAATATTTTTAAGTCGCCTTCAACTGTTGCTACTAATTATCGAATTATGATAAATAAAAAGGTAGTGTGTGTATAGATACGTTATGCTGTAGTTTTAAATGTAATTTAAGAAGACTTGTTTAAAAAATAAGAATTATTTAAAAATAGAATGAAATGCAAGAAGCAAAGAAATCCAAGAATAAGACAAGACGAACGACAATGCGACCGCGTTTCAATTGCCCCGTTCCCATCGTGCATACGTTTCTTTTTAAAGAGAACATGTCGGACGCGAACCGCGACGCGGCCGCAGACGCACGATCCTTGAAACTTTTTCATGATGCAGTCATTTTCTTTCCATGACGCGACACGTGACTGCGCACGCAGCACGATGCAACGTCGCTGGTAGGCGACACGCGACGATCGATCACGCACACACGCGAGCCAGATTCCCTATGACATACCTGTTCTCTCGCCGGCGGAACGATGTTCTTGAACGAGGTAAACGCGACTACCTGCAATGCCTCGTCTCCTTTCCTCCTTCCGCCGTCATTGTACAGCGTAATGACGCCGCGTTAGAGAAGGAGAGAAAACTCGAATGGAGAATGATCGGTGAAACCTACCAGAAGGGGACGATGAACACGCGTCGTGACGCAAACGAGTTACGTCGCATTCCATAACTCTCCCTCTCTTTCTATCCTCAACAAATTGTTCTGTTCTTGTTAGAAACAAACAATCTTCTAGCATTTCAACGACACTTTTTGTTATCTTTTTATCCCGTGTGTTTCATCAATAATCATGAATAGCGTAATCAATGATATAAATATACGTGTATACTACAGATATGATCGGATATTCGTGTCCTATTCGAAGTTTAATCATGTATCCATGATTATTCACGTAGTAATTACGTGGGAATTTTGCAATTCATTGACAAATACGACCTTTAGTAATCTATTAGTTAGTGTCGTGAATGCGTAATTAAAACGTGACTCATTGTAAGTGTTATAATAGGAGATCGCAACTGGACACATTTTTATGCTACATGTGTTTAAATCTTGAATAGAGTGATTTATACTCTTCTTTCAACTTCTTTCTTCCTAGGTGTTGGTATTACGGAATATTCATGCACGAGTTCCAATAAACTTGGTATTTTACGAGTTTTTCTATCGACTCCAGAGGTGAAGCAGCGCACTTTGATATTTAAGTAAATAACATCTAACGATAATTCTTTCTAATTTTTATCGAGCTTCGTGCTATTATATAACTAAAGCAACCAACAAAAGTCTTTGGTCTACTAGAAAATAGAAACCACAATTCTTCCACTCTAAATTCAAACTGAGAACAACTTACTAAACCATAAATTGAACCACTCAAACAACCAACATATCGCTCCACGTTCGCTCGTCGTTGTCAACGTTCCTTTATCCAGTCATCATCATGCATGTCCTTACATAGACCAAACAATATCAAAAGAGCCGCGGATATCAGCTGATCGTGGTCACGCGGATGTACCTTCTGCATCCTAACGATCCTCGATCGGCTGCGATTCTCTCTTACGGTCACGGTGCAGCGTGACAGGCATGTGCGTAAGCCGTAACACGTGACCGAGCTCACGATCGCACGCAGTGCCATCGGGGAAACGATACAACTGCACCGGACAGCGAGCGGCAAACACGCGACGATCGATCACGCACCGATGTAAACACACCCGTTCCTCGACTGTGCTCGTCCACCGGTGCATGCCGCCGCTTCCTGCCACGGATGTCACTCTCCCGAGCGCCGGACATGCCTCGTTTGCAATTATTTCTACGTTTCCTTAGCGGATGTCGCGAAACAGCAGCGACAGATTCGCGCGTTCCGCTCTCCAACCTCGTCTCCTTCGCGATCAACTACTAATTGCAAAGTAATACATTCGTCCAGATAATCGTTACTGTAATAAACGATCAAGATACCATGAGCTGTGTAGGTACATATACAGCAGGATAAAACAGTCGCGAGATAATGGCATTTATGATAGGGAGAACGAGATTCTTCTTTGGTTGATCCGAGAAACTTCGCGTGTGTCTCAGAGTTCCGTAGATGTTGTAGAGTTTGCTTCTTTCTGGCCGATGGTATCGTGAATGCGATGCTAAGGAATGTTTCAATTTGCGTTATCACGTAGTTTCGAAACGCTCGCGTAATCTCGGTGCGATATCTGGGATTATTCACTCGTGGAGAATGGATCGTAAAGGGGAACGTATCGGAAGCCAAATAAGTAATTTCGTGTCACTATAAAAATAATATTCTATCACGGTGGCTTCAATGTTCATACGTATAGCTGTATGCGTAATATCTCGGTATAATTTGATAAATTAGATTGGAATATATTTTTGTCATAAGTAAAATACAGTTGATATTACGTTATTTAACATCGTAGAGCACGGACACGCGTATGCGTAAACTATATACGAAATTCCATTATTAGAGAGAAAATTCATTCGAATTACAAGAATCTGCAGAATCAACGTACGTTAAGCAATTATTGACAATTCGGTGTATAACAAATCAAGCGGATTCGCGCGATAATCCACCAGTTTGTTGCGACACGGCTGGCGCGCAAATCACATTATCTCGGCGGCACTGCGATGGCAATCGTTGGAGAATTATCATCACCGTCGAATAATAGTACCACGTGACAAAGCGTACCACAGCTATCGCGGTTTCTCCTTCGAAATACGCCTAATCGCGAGAAAGGAGCTCCGTCGGTGTACGAACGACGACTGATAAGGATCAACCACTACTTTCTCGCACGTTCAGGAACTTTTCGCAAGGGAGCCGAACCAGCTTGATGCAATAACGCGAGAGGGGACATGATGGTGCACCGAATGCACATACAATGTCTGCCATATTGATTGGCTTGCTGAGTATTACGTAATGTCATTAACACGTCGCTTACACATGCGCTTAACACGGCCCGCGTCTCTCTGCCCCTTTGCGAGCCGACGTTCCCACTGCATCCTCTTTTCTCTCCCTTCTAGCGCCCGTTCACCATCTCTCACTTTGTCTCTCTTCCTCTTCGATGCGTTTCTCTGCCACCCGTCAAACGTACACACGCTGCATCCAACGAGTGCAACAGAGAAAGAGAAAATTGTGAAGCAGATGGGTCATCGAGTGGAACAGAGAGAAAGAATAAACATGCGTGCAGACACGTATCGCGGTCGCATAAACCATCGCAAAATAATGCATATGACGACCACAGAACGCTTAGGCAATGGCGAACGTGTACGTGTGGCTCCCAGTTGCACTTCTATTCGCGTATTCCTACCTCTCTCTCTCTCTCTCTCTCTCTCTTTCTCGTAAATACGCGCGTACACTCATGGAATACGGTATCGCGGCGTTCTCCAAAACTGTGCGTTGAGAGATTCGTCATTGCGTGGGCGATCAAACGAACACGTGACATCAGTTTGCCGACGACAGCCATGCTAGGGGATGTGCAGAGGGTGCGCAGGGTGTGTGCACCGTGTGCAACCAGAAAGATGGGACGCACGACCGAACCGTGTGCACCGAAGATAATTTACCGTAAATATCGGAATATTCGCCAGCCGATCACCGCCATTACCGAATTATAAATTTTTCAGAAAGATATAATACACGGACGACAGAAGCACAACGTGCTTCCAACGCACCGCGTCTATAAATTATGCACCCTCGATTTTATAGGGTTAGCAGTGTAATCTAGACGCGTGTATAATAAGAAAACTGAACGGTGATTTTTGAAAAGCAAATAGATGGAATATTTTATGAGAAACTCGGCGAGGTAAAACAAATTTTTGAACCGGCAGTCTCGCGAGATATATATATGGCGTACCTATTCATACACTTTGTTAATTTATTAAATTGATAGAAATTGACGCGTATATCGTGTATGCCCAGAAAAAAAGAATGTGATAATTAATCGAATCCTTGTGAATAAAACGAGATTGTTTTCGTCACAAGTGTTTTCGCAAACTGAATCAATTTTCAGGACACGTGCGAGCTTATTTGGTTTATCTTCTATAAAAATTGCAACACGCAAATATTTATATTAACCATACATGCAAATTTAATGTAAAATAAATGAGAAAAACGTGTTTCCAATTCTCTATTCTGATTGAATCAAGTACACATATTTCTAAGTAACAGCTAATTGAATTATTCATTTTATAATATTCCACTTAAAGAGTCATTTTACAATAATTATTGTAAAATTGGAAAATCAAATTTCACACGTAAAAATCGCAAATTTAAAAATTCCTTTTCTCTTGCTTTTGTAGTTTCCCCACTATTTTGACTTCTGTTCGGTTAATTTCCAGCTAGCATGTGGCGAATAACTATGATACGTAACTATGATACGTCAATGGAAGATATCTCTATTCAAAAATAACTCGGCACTATTTATTTTTAGCGATAAATACGTTTTACTGCATTATCGAATGCCATGGATACCAGACATGACACAACTTTACGACAAAAATCATCGTATTCCGAGCAGAATCGATTAATATATTCAAGGTTGCGGACATCGATAAATTTCTAGTCGCAAAACAGCTCTATAAATACGATCACAATCGCGATTTCTCCTTCGGTTCTTGTATGGAGAAACGTGTCGTCGCGTGAGAAAGTCGTTCGAAACTCGATCGACGACGAGTCAAAAAATCGATGAAACAAGATCGCTCGGTCGGATATCGTTGCACGACAAAGCTGTTCACGGTTAATGCGTCCGTGCTCGTTGGTATGCGTTTCGACATGATTTTTACATTCGATTCACAGGAAACGTGTTTTCTCGTAACGTTTCAGTCAACGATCGAACTCGTCTTTGACACTTGTCAAAGCGAAACACGCCTCACAACTAGACCGTTGTCCATTTTGCTCGTTAGTGACGAATCCAGACCGTCTAGGGACGCTTTGCATCACAACTGAGGAAATATTCGCATAATGCTTAGATAAAAAATAGACAGTTGAAAGAACTGCTTTTAAATAGACGATATTGGAACGATATAATTGTAAGAACATAATTATAACCTTTCTGATTATTAGAAAGAATACATTTGCTCATACTAATATCATCTAATTGATACACCAACGCAAATAATACAATTATTTGTACCTATTGGAGAGTACACCTAATTTATAGCAATGTACCATATGCAGAGAATACTTTCTATTTACGAGGTAAAAAAAAACGAGACAAGGAAGAGACATCATAGTCCAGTATATCCCACTTTCTGCCTCGGAACGAGCATATTTCCGCCTTTCAAAGATCAACCGAGTCAAAGCGATCAACTGGATCGTCCCTCTAGAGCAAAACCGGAAACTAATCGATAAATCCATTTTATAGGAAGAGATTTATAATTTCCTGAATCGAAAATGTTCGTTGTGGAACGTTTACGTGTAATTCAAGGCAAAATTTTGCTGCAGTCCGTAGCACAATCTCGTGCTCGCCGCAACCGTCACGTCGGTTTAGCAAAATTTTGCGGGTGACTACGTAGGCGGCAGATATTTTTGGATGCTTTTATGAACCGCAGGCCAGAATTTATGTGAACGGCCGAGAATGCGCTCGCGGAAGAGCCGAGCATCACGAAGAATCGGCTGACAGAATTGGAAAGAACCGCGCAAACCCGATAGAAGGGAAATGTTCCTGAAAAATGTCTCTCTATCTGTATAATACATAATGCATCCATGTAACGCGTACATAAGAGATGGCTTCTCATCTAACAGTTTCCCATCGGTGTTCCAGTTCCTTCTCCCGTCTTTCTCTTTCTTTTTCTGTTCGACACAACGTTTCCATCGTCCACGTTCACCTCTGTCTTCCTCTTCGTTTCTCTCATCTAGTGAGCTAAGTAGATTACTCAACAAGTGGCGGCCAAATCCTCCGTGACCGCCAGCCGCTGCGGTTTTAACGCCGACTTGAATTCTTCCTCCGGCTGTCGTAAATCAGGATATCGGAGAAAAAATAACTCGTTTCCCTAAATGCCAATCCCTTTGTCCCGCACCTGGTACTACTTCGTACATTAATTATCGGAAATCTCTGTTTCATTGTGCGCGTACGCTCATTGATAGTTTTTAATTTTGGTATTGCGAGACAAATTAGTTGAAACACATTCGAAATACCTACGTTACTACTGTAAAATTTAATACAGTGTACAATATATAATGCACAAAGTGAAAATCCATATAGATATATGAAAATGAAAAAGGGATCGATATGTAAAATGCGTATATATAACGTTTATATATAGAAATATAGACGCGCGCGAAATAAATAATGAAAAATTAGCTTAGGATCGTGGAATAACGCGAAATGCCGTTAGCTAGGTTCCGGTATACACCAAGCGCCATAAACTTTTATCATGAATATTGCACGTCATCAAACACAGCGAAGATTCCATCCAGCGCGTGCACGGTGAAGTAAACTAGGCTGCATTATCGGTCTTATAGACTCGGTGGTTAGATACGAAAACGTTGGCGGCGTTCACAAAACCGAATATACCGATACAAAATGCGGCGGAAGTAGCACTCTTAAAACAAATCTTTCTCTCTCTCTATTTATCTATCTCTATCTCCCCCTCTCTCTCTCTCCCTCCCTCCCTTTACTTCGGTCTCTCGTCTCTTCTCCTCCGCCCCTTGACTCCCGCTTTTCTCTTTTCTCTGTCCACCATACCGCGCCCCTCTCTCACCTTCTAGACCGCTTTCTAGCTACACAGCTTCTCATCTTCTTATTGTCTCTCTTTTTTTTTACCTTCTTTTTGACCCTCCTTCTCGGGCTCTTCGTCTTATTTCCCTTTGTCTCTCTGGCAACTAAACACCCTCCGGTCCCTCGTGGCCGCAGCCAGCCAAGACCCTGTAAATCTTTTTGCCACGAAACTTCTTCCGGTACAGTCATCGGCAAGACGCTTTGCTTTGTAGCGATTTCCTTTCTAGGCTGCGATCCCGCGTTGAAATTTTCATTATCTCGACCTGCTTTCAAGCGTGAAACTTTATATTTCCTCGATCCTCGGTGATTAGCCGTGATTCACGAAAGCAAAGCAACAAAGACGATCCTCTTACTCTTTGCCAGTTTCAAATAAGATTGTAACACGGCCTTTAATAACGGTTGTAAAACTTGCGGTATCGCTTTCAATGTAAAATTTCGTGTTTTTCTCGGTGCTTAACGCGATGCCAAGATCTGAGAGAATGAAAAAGCTATGCTCGAATTAAACGCACAATGGAAACGTACTGTTCGCGTTGCGTTACACTTCGAGCACATCTGGCCATGCAATAATGGAATATCGCGTTATCACGCATACGCGAGAGCGAGCTGAAAGCGTTCCTCGAGATTAGAAACATCAAATCTCGCAAGACGTTCGCCACATGGACGAATCGTCGAAAAATTCTAACAGGAGCTATAACAAGTTACAGCCTTGTTAAATTTTCTATAGGAGTGACCTTTGTGCGACATCGAGCTTCCTTCACCCTAACGCTTGAGTCATTCCATCCTACCATGATATATTCCGGTTTATCGAATCCTGCTTGAAAGTTCATGAGAAAGCGCGCGGAATCGTGAGTTTACGGGAAAGGATACCGTCTCAAGACGAACAGGCTTCGTTGAATCTCGCAGCGTGATAACGAACCGCGTTCGCCTTCCATGGAATGGCGATAACGATTGATAGGTATTTCCTTCCATGTCTGGCTGGGGCCTTGTCGATGCAGAACGAATCTCCCTTAACGGTAGATAAGTGATTCTCTCGCCACAGAAACGAAGGTGATTTTTCCTTCGAGAACAAGATAATACAACTGAGATATCCAACGATTCCCTGGCATAGCGTAAATCCTCTTTCCTTTCTTACTCTTTTCCTATGCCTTCAGAGTGGTTTTCGAACAAGTGCTTTCGCGTTACTTCTCATGCCTCTATGCGTACATGGGAACAATTCGATTTGTATCTCCAACGATTTTTTACTCTGGTGTTACTCTGGGTAACTGTTCGTGATGCTCGAGTCAGATATAGTGTGATGCAACGTCAGAAAGAGAGAAAGAGAGAAACGTCAGAAGAGTTTCGATCATTCACAATAGCGTCGGCGAAGATATTTCAAGATACAGTGCCTTCACGAAGAGAAAGCACCAGCACTCGCGTATTGATTTATTAGCAATACGATGATTCGTGGTAATCAGAATTAATGCCTTCCAGGTAAGCTTTTAAAGACTCTATGTATCAAAGTAAGACGTTATTTCTCTTTACCGGTTTGCCGGTGCACGCTCCTATCGAGATTACCATCTCCGGTATCTGCCACGATTTATCTAGCCAATTATTTCGTCACACTGCGGAATCGATTCGTTGTCGAGGCCGCGAGTACGAGTGCACTGTACTGCTTGAGCGTCTCTGCTGAAAGAATCCCGGTTATACTATGCCGCGCGTTAAACACAATTTCAATATTTGCTCGTTCGATCCGACACAAAATGTTCCTTTCACTTGATCACCGAAGCCAAACTAGCGCACGTAACACGTCGCGTCGTCGTCGTCTGGCCCGCGAGCAGACGCGACCACGCACCACTTTGCTCCCTCGAGTTTATACGAAACCAGGTGTAACGGACATTGACTGAATCTTGCAATATTTCCACGTTGATCTCTGCTTTGCTCTGATTCTATTTCCAGATAGATGTTATAAATAGAGTAACATCAATACAGTTACTTTTGTACGCAGCCCCCAAATTCATAGTAGTAATCTTATAATACTCTAGCGTAAAATGTTCTAGTCACCAACGGAAGAGTAACAAATTTTAACTTTGCTTCAAGCATCAACCGTCACGAAAGAAACTTCCATTTATAAAGTTTCCAAAAACGTCCATGTGGAAGGTTAAAGAGGAAGTTTGCTCGAAGAAATGAAGGTCTCATTGGCTATTTCTAGTAGATCCAATTGTACAGTCATAAAAATAGTCACGCGTATTGAAAAGTTTTATATCTACAAATAAGCTGATATCGCGTCGCGTGCTAGTGAGCGAAGGGACTATTCCCCTAGCCCCTATGTTATCTCTAGGAAGTTCTTCTCATGTCTATACAAATCATAAGACATTCTACACACTATCCTCCTAAACTGTCCGTTTTCATCCCTAATAATACCTTCCTGATTGATCCGCTGGTATGAAAATTCTAACCCAACTCGCAATAGCACCAATAAACGAAAGTATCCGAAATATGACTCGCCTTCAGACATTTTCTCACGCGAGCTGCACCGTCGACCATTATCCAACGCTATGCAAAAGAGGTTCGATCTAAAGACGCGGTTCGTATTCCTCGCAAAGTCACGACCGTTTATAGTCACGTGCCAATAACGCCGGGTATGTGTGTTCTGAACGAGCATGGTCCGAGACACAGATGCAGACCAGGCCAGATATTAAACGAGCACCACGAGTCCATTAAGAAGTAACCGTTGTTCAAGTAACTGGCTCGATATACGGACACACACAGGGCGGTTTATCCTCTGTTTAGTGTACGACCACGTGTGCGTGGTTGCATCGTTATAGCCTCTAGATAGAGGCTGACCTAACCAATAGCATCGTCACGGAAATGTGACCCACTCGTTGGGCGATTAATACGCGCCGTCATGGTTTCGTACGATAGCGGAGAAGCTCCGGCAAACTAGACGTTTCACTTCGTGCATGACTGATTTATTTCATGGTCGTGCAGGCCACGATAATAAGAAGGAAACCGGAGGATCCGAAATCAAGCGAAAAAGATAGACGAAAGTATTCGACGAATGGAAAAACAAGCGAGGAAAGCCTCTCGAAGTTACAGGGTCAGAGCGATGATAATTTCCTCGCACATTGGTGATATTGGAGAAAGTATTTGGGAACAGAGGTTCTCATATTCAAAAAATGGGACAAATATAGGAGAAGATGAATAACAAAGTTCGTAGTTTTTAGAATTCGTGATGATTTTCCAATAAATTCTTAAGGCTCTGTGACTATATAAAGCAATGCTTGGAAATGTGTGGATTTCGCTGTTAGCTTTCTATTAAAATTAATTCCAGTTAAACAAAGGAAATAGGAAGAATTACTAATTTGTAAAAAATGTGTAAAAAGATGGTTTCACACACGTACTATTGTTTCTTTAAATATTTCCAAAATGAAGTGCAATCAAACTTTACAGGAAGAAGAAAAAAGGGAACGAGATAAAAAATATAAACTGCGATACACCACAGAATGGCGGAAACCGAACATCTTCACGGGGACCAGTACGTATTCGTGTCCGGAACGGAGCGGAGCTCGTAACCTTATCGGGATCATCCGAAACGACCTATTGTCAGTACGTGGTTAACCATGACTATCTAAATTAGAATCAGTGTTGACGACACACCGGCTTCTCTCGTTCCTTGCCATTCAACGACAGCGCTGCGACCTCCCGGCGGATTGCGTACAGAAGCCTCCAATCTTTTTCGAGCGAAGCTTTATGCTATCGGTTTAACACTAAATACGCGTACAGTATACTCGCCTCATAATACATGCTAAAATAGAGTGAAATCGATCAGAAGTCAAAGTAATCGTATTTTAGTTGCTTGAGCAAAGAGATGGATAAGAATATAGATAAGAATATACAAAATCGATATATTACATGCAGTATGTATCGATAAATTAATAAACTGTAAGTTTCTGAAATTGCTGATTAACTGTATTAAAAAATTCTCATAGTCTTTCAATAAAATTGGGCATAGGTCTTCATTCTCTTTCTTTACACCAAACCCTAAGACAAAATGCGACGTACGACCTAAATATGCTTACAGGCCTAAGACATCAGTCGGTGGCGTCGTTCGGTAGTTTAATTTACCATCTCGCTATATCTTGGTACGTCCTATACTTACACATGCGACATTCGGTTACAAATTCTACGAGCGAATTCACGAAATCTATAAATTACGAAGGGCTGGGAGGTATCGAAAGGTATCGATAGAGGGCAACGAAGAAAAACGGGACCGGAGATCACCATAGCAACCCGATAAAAAAGTCAGATAGTCGAAGCTCGGGGTAAGAAAGCGCAAGGTGATAGCTTTTATGTCGACTGAATGCGAGGATAGATTCGGTTACGGTAAAAAGAGACGCGAAAGTGAAAGAGATATGAGAGAATGGAGGTGGCGAAAAACATGGGAAAAGAGAACGAGGGAAAGTGGAGGCGAATTGTTTCACGAACGAACGCTAGACCGTTCTCCGTGTTATTTATAATATCATCGTCTGTATACGTGAGCCAACCAGCGATTACAACTAATTTTAATGGTATCGATTCGTTTTAACCTGCTCCGTTAAACGCAACAATGCAACCGGTATCATGGCGGACTTTAATAATAGAAGCAGTCGTGCATTATTGTTCATTTTGCAATGTTCACTTATTAACGAATTTTTTTAAATTACGTAGCCCGAAAAATTCGATTCAACTCGAACGGCGATTTGAGTAGCGTATTTGTTGAAATTAACGAGCTGCTGCGAATCCAATTCGCCACGATGAATCACCGAAGGATTAATCGTAAATTAATTAAAGATAGATAGTCGACGAATCACCGATACTTGATACACGAAACTCATCGTGTTTGTTTTCTTCCATCTAAATTAATCACGGACATAATTACTCGATCATGGAACCGTGAATATGAAACGATAATCCGCTCGTGAAAATATAAAAATCATATAAGTATTTATAAACCACGCAATTAGTCATTGTCATTTATTAGGCGTAGAAAAATATCTTGTACTACTGCTTTATTACTTTTATTATAATACATTTTAATATATTTTTATTTTATAAGAATTCTATGAAAATAATAAATATCTATATAAAATATGAATTTGTATAAACGTGTGCAGTCTAGTTAGGAATAGAACAAGTCGTTTCACCGATTTTGGCAACTAAATTTTATATTGTACTAAAAAATGTAATGTTAAAAATATATTAACTGTTATTTTATTTACTACTATTTTTCGATCCAGATCGCATTCAGGAGTTCCGAACGAGAGACCTACCAAAAATGCCCCGCGATCTGAATAATGTGGCCAAGAAAATGCACGCAAGCGCTGACTTCAATAATAAGCGTCTCGGTCGAATGCAGTTCTAGAACGTGCGAGAACGCCGCATCCGCAGCTCAGAGTCACACCTCACTGCCGACGCAAAGTGGACTAACCCCTTAATTGGAAACATTGAATGTATTCGAGCGTAGAAAACGCGAACAGGAGAAACAGTGGAAACGAGGAAAACAGATATCGAAAGAGAAATAGGAAAAGAATGAAAGAACGATTCACGGTGAGTTTAGACGAGGATGAAAAAGTGTACGATTGGTACCACTCGATACCATAACTAAACCGGTCCGATATGACCCAGGAAATCCTCTCGATTCGCATCTATATCCATATTCCTACTCAATGCTCCGATACACACGACCTATCGTTTTGCGTGCTTCTAACACCTTTTCCTTTTCTAATACGAATCCATTGTTTTCTTCCTTTATCTCCAATTTGCAACGACGAATACCATACTACAATACTGAATCCTGACTAATTTCATGTGTGGCTGTTTTAAGGAACGTTCTATGAAATATCGTGAAGAAACTGAGACGATAATGTGGTTAGCATTCAAATTACAACAAATTACTGTTGTTGTCCCACAGAAATTGTTCATGTACGATACTACAAAAATGGAAAATATTCTTTGTGAAATCGCGTTATCTGAGTTTAATCCGTTTATTGTTTATTTGTATTGCGACACACGAAGTATTCAAGCATCTTTATTCAGTAGTGATCATTATTCCTTTTTCAAAACGGAAAACCCGCAACGTGTTTCTAAAGCGAGTAGCGCGAAAATAACAGATCAAAGCGCGCGCGGAACCCGAAGCGGAGGATCACGCGAGTCACCGACACGTCCAGGAGAAAGTCTATTTTAGCGCGAACTCTCTTGAAATTTCGCCTCGAACACCTTCGCGATCGTAGTCATTTCCTCTTTAACTTTAGCGCTTATAAAATCACATCCGATATACGGCTTGCTTCATTGCAACTCGCACGGTTCAAAAACGGCTGATAACGAATATTATCGCGAGCAACGCGTAACATAAATATTTACATGTTTGCATCGATGTTTTTCTCGTCCCGTTCCCCCGCCCCAGTCCGTAGTTAACCAATTTTCCAATTTTTATCTTTCCACTGACTTTCTTCGTAGCCTTCGTTTCTCAGTCAAGCGTTACTGCTGAACCCAGTAACGTAAATACAGGACGAAAAGTAGCGAGACACATCTGACGCGAAGTTACAAGGACGAACAAAAAGGAAAGCCTCGCGAAAGTCGTGGAGTCGGATTGGATTGAAAATAAAATGATCGACCGAGGAGATTGCCGACTTATGGGATCAATACGACAAAATGCCGAAATAGATGACTTTGATTCTTGGCACGAAGGATGCGATTGCCGATATTTGGAGATGATTTTATCGAAGTGGATCTTCTGATTTTATATTTTACAAATATCATGTAACAAGTAATGATTTTATAGAAGAAATATATGTAACTACACTCAATCCAAGTATATTAGTAATAAATTGAAGATTTTTAAGTATTTATTAACAAATATTCATTTGCTTCGCTTCGTGCGATATATCGAGTATAAAATATTCAATAAGGTTTAAACGAGACAAGTCACAGAATATTGAGCAAAGGCTAATTCTTTTTGATATGTTGGTTTTTTTTTTAAATATAATTATCAGACGGATTTGTAGTAATACAGCAATTTTGAAATATCTAACCATCTTGTTCATATAAATATCTACTCCAACTTAACCTACATTGTTCTGCCACGTTCAAAACACGGACTTGATCGGAAGCCATACTGCTGAATCTATTAACATTCCAGATGAAACGCATCTTGCTTCCTCTTCTCTTCATTCTTCTTTCTTTCGTTTCATTGCAGAGTTACAAAAGCATTACGTTTCTCAAGACTTACGATTAATTAAAGAGGTAACGCTCTAATTAATCTAAGGAATGAATTTCATTGAGATTTACATAATTGAGAAATGAGAAAAGCGAATGAAGAGACTTACGATTAATAGCATGGTAAAGTAAACAAGAAGTGAGCCACGGTATGCGATATACTTTCCATTGAAATCGAAACAACCTACGAGCATTTATCGCTCGAGTAGAAGCAATCATTGTCGATAATGACATGGGTCAAGCTCATGACATGGCCTAGATAGACGAGACTGAGTGGAAAATCAACTGAACAGTACTCGTGCTCCCTAACCAGGAAATCATGAGATGGTTTTACAAGTGAAATCCATCCTATAATCAATACCGTTAGTTACTAGAGTAACCAGTTATATTCGAACTGTTCATAAATGAGAAAACTAATCCCATATTTCCTTCTCCGTTACTGACACATTAACATATGCTTCTACAATTAACTTTGCTTGAGTAGAATTCCAGATACCTTAGTATACGGTTAAGCATCTAACTGGTACATAAATTCACAGAAGTCTTATGTTTTTAAATCACAGATAAGATCGTAATCGAGTGTCAGAGTTTGTGATCATTTAAATTGCAATTCTACGACTTTGCATCTTCGCGTTTTAATTTATGATCTCTTACGAAAAATATATGATATTTAAAAAAAATAGAAATGACCTATAAATCTGTCGAAGTCCTTTATCCACAAAAGAATTATTACTAAAATATAATGGTCTTCTCGTACAACTTTCGTAAATGAAGTTTACCAACTTATCGAAGTCATTGCCCACCCTATACATTAAGGCTCTGAAATTATTCTCACTAAATTAGAACTATGTATAAGAAAAGCTGCACAAAGACACTAGGAGGTCTCCTACAATAAAAGAAGAGAGAACACTATATGAATACTGAGAAAAAGATTTTTGCAATAAGAAGATAACAGTAGGAATACCAGCAATAGTACCAGCAAGCAATATCATAAAAAGAAAGGAGAAAACGAGCGGAATACAAGAAGAAGTGAAGTTACTTTAAGTGAAAATTTCAAGTTATGTTCTCGAACAGAAACAATCCTCGTATTCTTAAGATATTCTATGATTGGAAAATGTGTGAACGCCTATTTTAGATGTAACAATGTTGAACTACAAATATATTGATATCCAAACACAACACGATATACGTATCTTTAAGAAAACATATTTTATCTATGCTCAGGGTCGGCTTATCTTCAACAAGGGATGAAAAATAAGGGAAGCACGAAGCTACTAGTATACACATGACAACCGATAAGCCCGTCAGCCAGCACTTAGGCTTACGAGATTCTTACTTATACATCCATTACGTACCAGCACAACGCGTGTCTTGTTCGAGTCTTACAGCCCAACAGAATTAGATGATCCCGGATAAGAACGTTCATCAGCTGTACGTATTGCCACTGCTACTGCATATGTACTGTCTGAGCTGGTTATTTTCATTACTGAGGATATAAAATATTTGAAAATCCACGGAGAATATGAGTGGTTTGTATAGATTCCCTTCGCAGAAATTTCTTATGAAGGCTTCAGAAGTTGGTGAATTTCTAATTTTTAATGAGAAAAAAGCGCGATACATGTACCTTAACGATTATTCGATGATTCTAAGGAAAGAAGATGAATAATTAGTGTACAGTTTCTCAAACGAAGATAAGGGAAACTATGAATCGCTACTGTAGATTTTGAGAGTAACACGTGATAATTGAAGAAAGAAACTTAGTTATCTCAATAAAAAACGAATATAGGAACTATACATGAAAATAATGTAAACTGCGAGTCCTTTTTTATCGAAAATAATAGCGAGATAATTCTGACAAAATAATCTGAGTATTAAAAAGCGACTAATATTTAAAAATTCACGATCGAAGTTAAATCGTTTTGATTATTGATTCACTTTGGAAATTCACTGGCGAGCTAAGCGAGAATAATATTTTATGCGTGGAAATACATACTGCACACGTTCGGAATAATAGCACGAGACAGCGAGCAGTTAACTGCTATTCGAACACCACTACGGAAAATGCAATAAAATGAAAATTAATGATGTCATAATTCAGGCCATTTAAATTACAAAACTGTCTTACGTCAGCAACAATTAACTTAAACCTAACCGATGTCGGATATATTCGCTACATGATGGAAGATTAAAGATTTGCTTTTGAATGATACAGAGCGAGCGTTGACATCTGTTCAATAGCACAAAAAGGAAACGTTACAACCATCGAGGGAAATGAAAGATATCCTTGTTAGTGTTCATAGATTGTGGAAACCAGATGATGTAAAATAGAAATGCTTATCGTACTAACTTTGTATGTGTGGATGGAATGTCTGACGTTTCGATTACTCGAGAAACTAGCGTATCTTACATCGTTCGGAATATATCGTAGAAATGGGACCAATTTTAACAAAACACTTATACATGTACAAAACATATCGTATAGAATTTTTAAAGGCACTACTTAAAGTCTTGGATACGTGACAGTATAATATATACACATGTCATTTAAATGTGTATATATTACTTTTTCCCTCGTGTATAATTCGTGCATTATTAAGAATACGCTCGCGTGCCGATACTGTTAGTTGGCAACCACTGATTTGTAGTATGCAAAGTGCTCGATGTAAAATGAAGTTTAGTGTAGAAAGAAAGCAACTTGAGCATGAAGAGAAAAAGTTACAAGAAATCAATTAGCGAGTTAAACTTATGAAATACTAGTATCGTAATTTTTGTCAGAAAGTAATACTACTAATTATGTACAAGTAGATAAGCGAATGACTCAAAGAAAAAGGCGTTAGCTAAATGTTTAACTTTAAGATCCTTCTTATCTCGTGACCATATATTTAAAACACGGTACATAAGAAACCTTTGATATCACGTACGGAAGAACGTATTCTTTATTTCTAGAAAAACAGCTCGCGGCAAAAGTGCTACGACTAAATCTCGATGTTTCGGACGAAAGATCATACGTGCAGTCCTGACATGCTAAGATTAAACGACACTGTACCAGCTGACGAAACAAGAGTTTTATCTCTTCATCCAAACCACTCCCAAATCGATACATTTCGCAAGTCACGCTATGGAGCAATGTTATATGAATTTCATCTATCACCACAGCTATGCATACATACATATCTCCCTTTCAAATTGGCTCTTTCATCACGACATTTCGCGTAGCGGAAAGAAGAAAAGAGGAAACATGGACTAACAAAACGTGACGTTGAAAACGTAAACCGAAACGATGTCACAAGAGTCATTGACCTCCCTTTATGTTAACAAATACGCTGCGCTAACAAGCTAGCTGTCGCGGAGAGGCCCGCAAGCAGTCACCTATGTCGCTGGAAATAAATTAGACGCCCCTTTCGACCTAGTTGCGTAATTAAGGCCCCCTTTAGCAGCTTTCAAACGAACGAGGAAGAGCCAAAGAGGGACAAGGACAGCCAGCCATCAGTCAGCTGACCGATCGACTCCCTCTTCTTCCTGTTCTTCTGTCCTCGTCCGCCTCGGATAGCCCGTCTCACGATGGCCTCGTGCTGTACCCTTTCCAGCCCAACGGCGTACCATTTAGCCCTTTTCATTCACCAACCCGTCGTACCAAAAGAAACGCGATCGCATCTTCGTCATTCGCTCAACCTTTAAGGTTATCGCTCTTCCTTCTTCTGCCATTCTTTCAAACAATTTAGCAACGTAACTGAATTAAAGAATCGTCTCAATCGATCAAAAACTCAACGCCGGAAAGAAGTCGTATTTCGAATATAGCATCCATGGTACGTTGTTTTGACGTCGTGATTCGGCAATGCAATTCCAAGGCAATTCCCCGTTTCCAATCGAGATACCACCATTGCATCCGAATTAATAGCGATAGACATGCGCAGAGATGAAGGAGCGCACCGTGGAATATTAGTTCGCGAGCTAGATGACACGACGGGTACGCGCGAGCTGCTTTCTACGTATCTTTAATCGCGGATTTCGACGACCTCGACGATCCAAAATTGAAGCGACCACGAAGTCTCCATTACTTCCGTTCTAATATGTACTCGGCGAAATTAAATTGGCCCCGTGACAACCGACACAACGTATTTTATGGGTTTCTGTTGTATTTTGAATCGCGTTTTGATATCGCGTACACAGTCCAGGGAGAATCACGGAATTAGAATCGAATCTCATGACGGCTGGTGTGAAACATGACGCCCTCCGCCACTTCTTACCCCTGTCGTCACCGCCTCACGGCACTGTAACCCCGCTTCGGTGCGCACACGCTGCGTCATTAGCGGCCCGTTAATACGCAACTTAACGCTTACCCAATTCAACCCAGACCTACCTAACGGCCTATTTATAGTGTACTCCGCGGTGTACCGCGCTACTAATTGGCGTTAGTTTAAGAGTGGCTGCATGAACGACGATCGACCATCCTGTACCAACCAACCAGCTTACCTTCTCGTCTCGTTCGTCGGGTTAACTATCGTTCGTAGCACGATTCCGCTTTCTTTCCTCCCAGTTCAAACATTATATGAAAAGAGAAAGAACTAAATCATCGATGATGAGACGACATTTACACCGTGACAAAACACGAGATCACATATAATATACGCGGGTAAAAAGAAGAGTGGATTTGACCTTACAACTCGTATTCTCATTTTGTTTATCGTGTACGACGATAACCAGCGAGCAACATCTCTCATACAAAATCACCGGCACTCTCTGTAAAACGTTTCCGTAAACAGTGCACGAACGCGCACCAAAAATAGAACTGCAACGAGCGAAAAAGCTGCATGAAAATCTCCGCGATACGAAATCGCTCGTTAACGCCGCAACATCCCGAAAAGACGCTGACAAATTTTCATCGTTTCTCTAGCCACGCATCTCCTTTTCCCTTCCGTCGCCAGCTGTACACCCGTTTGCCCATTAAAACGGCCGGCTGCAATTACGTTTAAAAATAGCGAGAGAGTCGAGGAGAGTCTGTTGCGCTCGATTGCATCAGACACCGTGACGACCAAGACGACTACGACGACAACGAAGCCGAGAAAACGTCACAAAAGTTTTTGCTACGCTTCGTTTGGAATCGGAGTGTTTCTCTTTAAATCACAGCTGATAACGTTCTCGTCCTCGCTTCGGAGCTCGTTTCCGTCTCGACTGAACAATTATCAAACGAGACAGTTGCAGTTTATTATTTCGAATATTTGAAGCACCGACGTGACACATGAAAAAATTGCAAGAAAAGGCGATAAATATATTTTAATCCGAAGAGACTTATCGGTGATAATCGTGTCTATATATGTATAATACATTGCCAGTCATAAATCATCAGACGCTTCGTACATTTGGGAGAAATTCACATCGTAGTTACATGAATGAAGTTGGCAATTATTAATCACACGTGTTATCAAGAAAACTAAATTATACTGTATTTTGAAGATCGTATTATAAACCTAGTTTAATAAATATTATGTTTAAAGTTAACAAAAACCCGATGACCTATGAACAGGACTTTATAAGAATTGAAATGACCGCACTTGGATTAGAAAAAATAGATAATTATAAACTAACTCCTAAATCTCGCCTAGTACATTTAACATCTTAACCTACGTTCGAGAATTTTGGGCTGAAAACGTAAACAAGCTATTATATATTATATTATATATTATATTTGGCCCGATCATCGTACCACGGGCAATGCCCATAGTTGTAGGTTAAGGGGTTAACATAATTACATATAATATCTATGATAATATGCAAAAGTGATGTAAGTAATAATTTTCGATCATTGAACGAGACGACTGTTCGAATTACTAAGTCTAATCCGTGGTTGTAGTCATTCTACTTAAGGCAATTCACGAAACGAAAAGAACTGCAATCAAAATGGCTGTTAAAAGCCAGTAAGCGAAAAAACGTTTTACCTACGTATATATCGTTGCATCGAAAAATATTGTTTGATAAAGTTCGATTAAAAACGAAATATTCCAGAATAAGACGATTTACATCGCTTCCATCGCAATCCGTTGCTTATACACGAAACAATAAATTATTACGTACGCTGGAAATTGTAAAAACAGTACGTGGTAGCTGGGACTATGACAGAAAGCAATTTGAATTGGACGCTTTCATCTCGGTGTACTCGTTTTTCGCCAGCACAACACGGTATTGCTGCTAACCGACGCGACGTGACGCAGAAAGCGATGAAAGTTAGGTGCAAACTGATGCATGTTTGTAAGCTTGAACCGTTGTCCCACAATGTTTTGACAATACCTGGAACCGACCCAAAGTGCCAAGTAACCATTTGAATGACTTGAAATTTCGCCGGACAATCAAGACCACGTGCGTACAAGAAACACAACCTACTCGACAAATCCCATTGTACATTGCTACAATGTAGAACGTACAATGTACGTTTCGTACGTTTAAGTACGTTAAAACATATTTGTCATTGTAAAAATATTAATAACTAATACAAACGACTTCATAAGAATTGTTTACGAAACATAATATAATAGATCTTTGTGGCAGTTCATCCAAATATCGGAAAGGAGATGATTCTAGTTAATATATTTAATATTATTTCAAATATTACAATTCGTTTTCCAAGATAGCCATAGCTACCAATTGTAATAACGAAATGAGTAAAATCATCGATGTCAAGAGAGATAACGGACTTGCTGGACACTTGTATATCCAGTGGATCGAGGCGCTTCAACACAAACCAGGGTAATTTTCATCGGAGCGGGTTCGACGCTCGAAATCGTGTCAAGCTGAAGGGCCATTGGTGTCGAACACCATCGCACTCGATATCTCTACAAACTATTTTTACGTAACCACGAACGTAACCAAGAAAAACTTTATTGAACATATAGCCACACGTATATACGGGAGCATACGCTTTTACGTTTACGAAACATCAATTAAAAGGCCTTGTGCAAAGTATGTATACGTGAAACGGCGTAGGATTTCCTGGAATCATGGGGAACACAATGGATAAGGTAACACGGCTCGTAGTGTCCGCGAATTATGGCAAACAAAAGGGTAAACGTAAAACACGGCACAAAAAATACCACAACAAAAAATACATCTTGGGTATCCTTCTACGATCGAGCACGTGCTCGCGTTAAACTGCGACGCGTACACGTATGCAACTGCAAGCGATAAAATCATAAAAGGCGAGATTATGGCTCGGGCCACGATAACTCTGGATACGACGCAAACAACCAGCCACTGAAAAATGTAATTGCTCGAAAGCGTGACTACCGTAGATCTGAGACCTTAAATGGCGCACTGAAGACAATCGTACTGGGATGCAGATGGCGACCAGATCCTGGAAAGCGATATTTTGAGGAAATATTGCGGAGAAATAGTATACGGTAAGATAAAGCACGCAAGAAGCAGAATCTTCGTTGAAGAGCCAAAAAACAGACGTTTGACAAAATAACTCTGAGTCTGGTTCTTTGTCAGTCAGTTAAACGTTGCAGCAAAACAAGGAAAATTGTTATTAGTTAAAAAAACAGCAAAGACCGCTGCTATCTTTCTTAGTTCTGGCTATATAGCTTCCGTTACGCATAATATGTCGTTACTTTGCCATCGCACGGCACAGTCGTAAACGCATAATCGCTGATGAGCATTATTCACGTAAAGTCGCGTAAAGTGAAACAAACAAAGCCAAATGAGTAATGCGTATTAAACAAAATGCCATAAACCAACGATTTTATTTCCTAGGTGTCATGATGATGATACAGTATTCTAACTAGAAGACATACATCAATGTCGATCATTGATTGGGAAAAGTCTCGCCAACTATCCACACTCTTCATTCATCAAGCTCCGTACAATTTCTCCGACAAATTACACGTTACGCCTTGTTTCACTGGCAGATTCGTCGATGCCGATGATTAATACGTAATCACTCTTTGTACAGAGAACCGCATTTTGAAATCACATTATGTATAATATGTACATTGATATACGTAGTGCGAATAACCGATTGAATTGGCAAACACCGGCGCGCAGTTAGGAACGTCTGTCGTCACAATAGGCTGAAACCCTCTGCGGGAATCAAACATAAACGAACGTGCGGTCCCGACGATTGGATTTTGAACGGAACACCGTTCTCGATCTCTTGCATGCGAGACGAGAATATGACTTGACGAAGGAAGGTCTTTCGAGAGATACAAGGACTAGAAATCAATCACTATGCTAGGCTCAAGTTCCAGATTCGACGTTGAAACGTGCAAAAGAGTGAAATCGGGCAGGTTCGTAAGAAAAGAATTTATAAAATAAAATGGTAAATGAAGTAAATTACATTGAAAATATTATTTCTAATTTTGTTCATATTAGGATTCGAATTGATACTTGTTATAGCTCTTATAAATATTAATATTCACGAAATAAATAAAAACTTGATAAAATAATTCAACGATTTCACTAAAAATACACTATGCACCTATATATTTATGTATAGCCTCTTTTTATAGAAAGTTTCCCAATTCATTTTTACAAAAATTACTGTGCTCATTCGAGTCCCGGTTTTAAAACAGAAGAAATCTGAATGAAAGAAGAGGAACTATTTTTCCACGAAGTCAGTCGATGAAACGAAATCATGAACATTTTTCGCAGAAGGTAAACTGTAATTCGAAGTTTATAGAAGAAAAGAAAAGAATCGTTAGAGCTAACGAAAGGATTTCATTGGTAGGCGGGAGTTTGCGTAACACACCGCCAACTCGGTAACGGAACCAGCGTTTCCGTATTACGTTCCAACATGCAGGATTATGCGGCTCGTAATGCGACACTGTCTCGTAAACCTCGCGAAACTTCGAGCGCCACGATGATCGGTGAAACGAACTCGAGCTCCATGGACTCGCGAGGACTGCGAGTCGCACGCTCGTCGTGCCTCGAACGGTCGCACCGCGACGCACAACGAAATCTTCCGTGCACGACCGGCTCCACATGGACACGCTAACGCGGAAAGATGAACAACAGAGTTTTTCTTCCATACCCTCTGTTTTTTCTTTTTTCTGCGACAACCAGCTAGCCCGCTTTGCCAACGGCAAACGCTTTTTCAATGGGAAAAGTGAATAAGAAAAGGAAAGAAAGAGAAGAGTACTGGCTGCGATAGTTAATGGAATTTATCGCGGGCTATCTTGAATTTTGATGTTCGATAAATGGAGGGTTTCTCAGAAGTAGATAGTTGAAGTTTGCAAACGTGTTCCATGTGTTTAATTGAGGATTAAATATTTTATTTCATGAACATAGATATTAGAAATTTCCGAAGAACGTGTGTGTAGGATTTTTAAATAATAGATGAAATGAGAACACAAAAATTCACAAGGAGTCTTACGAGAAAGATATGGACCGCGCTAGGATATAAGTATCATTCGTTTTACTATCCATCTTTATTTTTATTTCCATTCTATTTTTATCTTTATTCTATTTTCATCTTTACTTTTATCTTTATTCTATTTCTATCTTTATTTTTATCCTATGATGCTATCACAAATTTTACAAATTCCTATACATGTTTCAAATTCTATCGCATTTTTTCTTCAACGATAATGCAAGGTATTTATAACCCTGCACTTGTCGGACATCTCAGAAAGGAAGCACTTCCGAACTCATATTTACGTAATATCTTTTTATCCTAAAGCTGAATCAAATACTGGTCCTCAAACTTTGTCTGTTTATACTTGAAATTTTCTGTTCAGTTATAATATTTGATCAAAGTCACACACTTTTATTCCTCGATAAAATAAATCTATATCAACCCGAAACGTTTCTATTAACCAACGTGAATGAACCTATAAAAATATCGCTGGAAAAAGGGCAAAGAACTTCTTGACCCGACCCAATCATTTTCCGCGAATACAATTATTGCTATTACACACATACTGTTTCAGAAGTAACTCGTTTCATGCTCGCGAACCGCGATAAACCGTAGAAGCAACATACTGCGACGCTCGTAGGCGCTTTCCCACGGTTACAGCGCGGTGCACATCGCATCTTTGTACCTATGAACTTTTGCGGAACACAGTACAGCGACGCAAAACACGGTTTACGACAGTGCGCCGTGAAACGGCCGGACGACTGCTCCGCTTTTTCTACCTCAGACACGCTTTCTCATAGCGCCACTGATGAAAGGAAGGCTAAACCGGTGGAAATGGAGCGCGAACATGGCATCGATCGATCATTGTTCGTCGATAATTCGCCGGCAAATTCGTCCTCATCCAACGTCCGAAGCGCTTCCACGAATTTATTTTCAACTTTGCGCGTAAATTTAATCTACGAGCTGATGACCCTAATGGGAAAAGATACACGTGGCGAGGAACTATGCAACGAACGGTTAACTTTTCTTGGACGTCATCTTCATTTTTCCTTTTCGTGTTTTTTTCTTTCATTTTTCGTCGCACAGAATGGACTTGCAGGAAGACAGTCTGACTAAGCAAACTACGACATAACGAGGAAAGGACAAAGTGAGATGGTGATACGCTACTTACGTAACTGCGGCAAATAACGCTAATGAGCCTACTCCAACTTCGTTCCTTTTATTCTTTTTCCAGGAGAATCGCTAACGCGAAGTTACGAAAACTATTTCAGCGGTGCGTAATTAAGGAAGAACGAAACCGACTCGTTTGCCAAAATATTAGCCCGGCGAATGAACAACCGCGACATAACCCGGAACAATACCTGCCGACCAGATTATATAACGACTGAGAATTTGCTTCGGCGCGGCGGTTTGAACATTATCATGGTATGTTAATGATCGGAAGAATCAGCAAACGTAAAAGTCACGTAACTCTATCGTGTATTAGTTAATGAAACGGTAGCTGCGGCTAATAATCTACCGCCACCGAGGAGGTATTAAGAGTACGCCTTCGAATTAATTTTATCGTTTTTGGAACGTTTATCGGACAGTCTTCGTTTTCTTCCATACGGTAGTAATTGGATAATACACTCAATTACTTTAATCGCGCAGTTACCGGTGTAGCGAGTTTTCACTTTCTATACATGAATAAGATACATATTAATACTGCTTTTTCAAATCTAGCACACGTGCGTACAACCAGCAGTTTCTAACAATAATCACGATCCAAAAGTTTTATTTTCAAGTTTATTTTCAATCTCTTTTCAATTTCGTATAAAGTTAATAGTTTTATTAACTAACAATAGGATACAATAGAATATCCAAATAATTCTATACACGATATTGAAAAGAGTATCTTACAAAATGTGGAACAATGGAATAGATTCAAACTCGAAACTCGTAAGTATATCAGAAAATACCTATCACATGCTCAAGCTGATAAGATATCGCGGAAACGCCATTGTAAATACGTAACGTACGCGTTCCCGCCATAAAAATTTCGCGGAAGTAGTTGGCGGTTTCTAAGTAGCCGCGATCGTTTCACAATACAATTGCTCGCGGCCGCGTGGCATGATTATATTAATTCGCGCAAGAACGGTTCTGTTCCTTCGCCTGATGCACGCCTTTCCTACGAAGCAACGTTTCCTCCTCGAGGTTAGTCGCCGCACGCCGCGAAATTAGCGCTGATTTTAGATCAAGACAGGTAAACCTCCTAGGTTTCCTATGAATTCCTCGCGAAAAGTGACAAAAGGCACGAAAATAGAAAAAGCAAAGAGAAACAAAAAAGGGACGGATTTTTTTCAACTGTATTTGAAAGGTTAATTAAATGTCACGTATTTAACATGTATTTTGCCGCGAATTCTGTACGGTAATGGACGAACATTCTTTTGTGTAATTGAATAATTCAGCAGAGAGAAAGAGAAAGATCCTTTAATTGGAGCCGACCAGGAGAAAAACCGTGTAGAGCGTCCTAACGTTGCATTACTAATTATGTCACGAACCTATCTGACCGTAGTCAGAAATAATTGCTACACGGTCGTCAAAGAATTTAATTCCTAGTCTTATTCTGGCATAGTATATTGCGTCTCGTACCACCGTCAGCGATTATCTCTTTGAAATTATTTCACGAAATTGAAGGTTCATTCGCCCCAAAAAGCAAAAAAGAAAAAGAACGATCTCCATTGCAAATGGAAAGCTTATGGCGTAAAAATTCTTCTATTCTCTCGACAAAAAATTTACGTTTCTATTCTATGAAAAACAATTTTATTTCTAAAAGATTCTAGGAGATGCTCATTGTCTCATTTATCGGTCTACATTCTTGTCGTCTATATAAAACGTCTACTTTATCAGCCATTTAACTTAACGACAGAAAAACTTTCAATGCTAGAAGATCGAACGTGATTTCTCCGATGGTTTCACATGACGAATGTTCGTATGGTTACAAGTTACAACACACGAGAGCGTGTCGCGTTTTTCACGATTCCGTCGTTGCCGTGGCAATTTCTCAAAATCACGCGTCACGCACGGCTCGTGTTATCAATTATTCTCGTGAATCTTATCGCGGTCCATTCGAGAACAGTTTACATAGAGCCATTTTTTTCGTCGACAGTCGAAAGGCGCGCGTGACGACTCGTGGCCATTTGGTCGCGGCACGATTATCGTTCCGCGTTCCAGCCTCTCGTTGAGGCAATTCTTTTTCTCGCTCTACCCTTCCCTCTCCTTCTGTCCTACGCCCAACTGGCACGAGTCTCTTAACGAAGATAAAAGGACTGCTAACTCGAACCTCGAACACTCGAACACGCGAGCAAGCGGCCAAGCGAGCCCCGTCAAAAGGAACGCCTCGAATTTGCACGTGCTCCTCGTCATTACCTCATCGACCATGCACGCTCCCTTCGTTCCTATAGAGCAACTTCTTTTCATACAAAAGGACCACTTATTCATTCGTCCTGAATATTTTATCCTAATTTTTCAAATCTACTCTTCTTTTTCCTTTTAATCTTTCCATAACGGGTAAGTTTTAGACAATGCAATTGTTTGCAAAAGTTTGGGTTACTATACAATATAACTTTGAGATTATACGATCTGCATGAATAACTGTACTCTGCTCTTTATGGGAACAATTGTCATAGCCTTTATCATGAACTTGCATCGATGATTGGCCATTCAAATAATCGCGAGTAGCCTATATGCTACATTAATCACGATTTTTAAACGATTACCGAGTTGCCTTTATATCAATTATTTTCCTAGTTTATATAGTTGCACCAGAATGATTATGTTATGTAAGATATTTTTATAGTTGCTTCAGAATAATTAATTATGTGAAAATGTCGAATTACGTTTCATTATTCAATTCTCAAATTAACTACAACTTAATTATTTATAACCCTTTACTCCAATAATGATAGTAGTTTCACATTAAAGATACTAAAAGAGCTATTTTACTAATATTAACTTTACTCCAAATCATATTGATATAAAAGTCACGGTCTATCGTAGCATCTAACCGTCACACCATCTTTTTTATTGCCTAATACAATACTGATATAACATATCCCTGTTCCATTCAGAATATACATCTCTAGGATCGATATGAGAAACGTATTTGTATCTCACTTGTTCCTTTCTTTTAACATAAGCGTTCGAAGCACAACGTATGTTACGTAATACTTGAATAATAGATTACTCACTAAACTTATCGCCAAACTAACCTTTCAACACACGTTCGAATATATACGAAATATACAACATATGAATGACAGGTATTTCCTCTATACAGTATCGCTCTAAAGATCAATAAAAAAAAACCTTATTCGATCGTACCTTATTTTCGCTCATCCTCGATCACCCCGAAGCATCAAACACAACACAAAATGAATTAAAACCATTCACTACCGTACAAAAGGGAACGTATGGGCGACGACGTTTAAAACAATAGGGCACGCAAGTGAACTGTCGAAACGTATCGATGCGCGCGCACATTCGAACGATATGAATAGGTAGAACGCGCGATCTCGAGGATCAAAAATCGATATTTTGTTTTCAAACAAAAATATTGACTACATACCTGGACTGGTCTGCCAAGATAGACCACCGATGAACATTTTCCTAGAAAAAGAAAGATGATTCCGTCAGCATCGGCATCAGGTTGCATCTTCTGCAGATGACGAAGGGAGACAGGGGAAACTGCCGACAGAGGGTAACTTCCGGTATCGTGACCCCCTGCGCAGTCTCCGTTTGTCGACGGCAGGTGTCACCACACATCAACCAACAACTGAACAACTCGCGGATTATTTTCTTTCTCATTGCATTAATCATAACCTCATTAAAACACGTCGTTTAATTTACAAAACATCGCATTCATTTAAAACAGAAACCAAACGATTCACGCGCGAAACACAACAAACACGTGTTCCCCTCGTACCTGGGCGCCTTCTTTGTTCTATATCGATTTATATCAATCCTACAAGCTTCGATATTCTAACAGAATTCGTCGAACTTGTCGGCGTTACAGCGTGTTCATTCGAATCTATATTTGACTCTGGTTACTGAGAACTATACAAAAAAACTTTTGTCCCTTGTTTATAACAGTCCCAAATAGTTCAGGGAAATAAAATATTCCCTTCCCTTGCCCAAACAATGAATCAAATTCGGACTTATGTTACACAAAATCGTAATTATTAATCGATTTATAAGAAACGTTATCGTTGGTGATATTGCAAAAACATTTGTACACCAATCAGAATTGAGCGGGTTCGCAAGAATATAGCAAACTCGTGGTCGTAATGCAAATACATTTTAGATACGGATAATTTAAATATACCGCGTTTAAGTTAGAGTAATGGAAGACGCATAGGAGGATTTCTCTTCCCCGTTATTAAGCATATATCAAATGAAACAAGAGCCATTTTATGGCACGATAAGATTTCTAATCCGGGTACGAATATTAAGAAATAAATACTACTCGGAGAATTTTGAAACCGGATACGACTACTTTGATTACTCATTCGATAATTACTCTAATCACCGTCACGTACTTCCGTAGATCGATACGCATTGTTACATGTCACAACGCCAGCAATTATCTCGATTACCACCACCCGTCAAAACACTTCCGTTGGGACGATCTTGCTATTTTTACGATACATCGAGTATTCACGAATAAATAACAGCGTCTCATTAGGACCTTACGTCGTGCGCGAATATCATTGTAGTAAATGTGTTCTTATCAATAAACGCATCAATTACGGATAGCAATCGCGACACGAATATAAATCTTTATACAAAATAAACCTGTCTACCGTGTATTAGCGTCAAAGCCTATACCGTTTTTCTAGTAATCCACTAACGAATGGATAAGGAAATTCATGCAATTTTTTGCCTCCTATACTTCCGCGTTTGTTTCTTCTTTTTTTTTACTTTACGTTTTAAAGAAGGCCATAGTACGAGCAACATAATGCATTGGCATTACTGGAAGGCAAAGATTATCGTGGTAAGCAGTATATCCACGAAGATAACATTCTCGCGTTGTGGACGTAATCACGTGGTGGCGCATTTGAACATCGATTTTCCGTGGCACGATATAACCTATTCCCCTCGCCCACGCATTCCTCCCTCCTTGTCGTCTGCCTCCCTCCCTGCATAACCCCCTTCAGTTCTCTCTTTAGGTCTTCGTGATACGAAGAACTGGAGTAGGCTACCGCACTATACCCCGTTGATAGGTTCAGGAGAATTAATAGGACAAACCATTGACCATATGTCGTCGGAATCGATCGCGGAAGATACACCGAGCGATGTTAGCAACCCGTCTAACTTTCCACTGGAATTGCTAAACTTTGTCACCCCCGTGAAACCATTTCAACGTACCGCGTGCTCGTTTCTCGACGTGCGGCACGTATACACACGCGACACGCGATTATGTCCATAAAAAACGAAATGTTTCGAGGAGTTTGAACAGGTAACTGATAAACGAGTCGGTCTTTCTTTCTGTATTTATTCACGAGTCACGTGGTGAACGCGAAACACTGTGGCCTCAAAGCCGGAAAACTTTCAGCACCACGTGACACACGTTCCCTTTTAGCCCTTCAAAATACACTGGTTTGTTGCGTTTCTCTCAACACTTCTTCTCAAACGATTCACCCGTCATATTGCTACGTATTTATATTTGAGGGGAAATCATTTGTCACTGTTCTTCGATATCGAGCAGGTTTTTTTCGGAAAACAATGGTTGGCGGCAAATTCAAAGGTGTTAAATCATTTCTCTTTCCCTCCCTGTCTCACCCCTTCCTTTACGACCCCTGCTGCTTCTCCTTCCCATTCATCTAATCTTTCCCCTTCGTTCCCCTCCTTTCCTTTCACCGAGTTTGAGGGGATGTTGAACACGCTGAAAGAAGGCGCCACCGGTCCGAGGAGAGCGCCGTGGCACGCATATTCACGCGCCCGGCAAACATAAACACTATACGTTTCACGAATCCGACTGCCCGTTATCGTATAACCACGACGTCGAGACGTAACCCGCGAAAACGACAACTACGGCGGCAATGACGACACAATGTCGAGGATGAATTACGGATGATAATATCGAAACGAACCGAAGCGTGTAACGAGCAACACGAGAACGAGCCGTATTACGACGAACGATCCGTATCGAAACCGTATAAGAAGCATCAACATAACAAACACTCGCGCGGAGCAGGGCAACAGAAACACAAAGTAACGAGAACAACACGACGCGCGTTAAATCGTTCGGGCAACGCGCGGCATCAAAACACACTTTTGAACGTTATTACTGGTCGCTCTTTCGTTCCGTTTTCACGCACGCTCGATCTCGTTGGTGGTGGATGTAGTGGAGGTCTGTTTTGGGATCAGGATATCCTGGTTTCTCCTACCCTGGATCGTTCGGCACCTCGGCTGGCGAGCCGCTCGCAACGATTTCCTGGTTCTGGGGCTCCATAGCGACGCGCGGCGCACGGCTTGTCGTTATGACAACGCTCTCGCGTGTCCGGGGTTGCAGTGGCTATGGTAACACTAGTACCAGTGGCAATGGCAGCCGGTCTCGCCGATAGCCGCCTCTCGCTCGCTTCTCGTTCTTTCGACTTTGACACACCACGTCGTCAGCTGAACGATGCGCCGTGTGTGTTTGCCTTGTCGATGGCAAAACACCGACTCGACTCGATCCTTCGCGTGTCAACGCTTCCGATGTCACGGCACGACACGCACTTTCACGCGACTTCTATTACTCTCTCGTTGATCCTCGTCCCTCGATTGTTACGTCTACTCGCGTCTCTTTAATCTTCGCGCTCGCTCCTTCGCCTCTATGTTGTTCACCTGTCTCTCTCTGTTTTCCTGGTAGACCGAGTGCGCGGTGCTCCGTCGTTTTCGGAGGCTGCGCGACGGTTTTACGTTGCTTTATCGCGATAAATTATCGACGGTAGGACGGTGGAACGTGGAATGAAACGTACGCGCGGTACGTTTCACGGATCGCACTTTGTTTTGCTGTTGTATTCGTTTTTTTTTATTGTTTCGTCCTTTCTTTCTTTCGATTGTGAACAATGAGTCGACGGAGTGTTGTATATCCGCGTTGGTCGCGTCGAGCCGGATCACGACGACGGCGACGAACACGACAACGAGGATGACGACGGCGGCAGCGGTAGCGGAGACAACGACAACGACGACGTGGACGTAGACAAGGAAGATGACGATGACGACGACGGCGAAGAGTGCGTCGAAAACGACGACGATAACGACAGCAACGAGGAGTACAGATCACGACGACGAAAAAACGGGCTGTCGACCTCTCGTTTCTCGGTTTTTCTCACAGTCGGCTTCTTGCTATTTCGCGTTCTTCTTCCCGTTCTTTTCTTCTTTCACTTTCTCTCCCTTTCTCTCGCGCTCTCTCTCTCTCTCTCCTCTTTCTCTCCACACTCTCCCCTACTACTGACTACTAAAAACTAAGGAGAAGGTGAGAGGTTACGTGGCTGCGCGGTACGGCGACTACTGATGACGGGCGGCGGCCGGTACTCGGACGTGCGACGCGCTCTGCGAGAGGTTCGACGTGACACTGCGCTCTCGGGGCGCGGGGCGGGGGGAGGGGGTGCCGCGGGGAAGAGGGGAGGACTAAACGGCGGAGAAGAGCGGCGGTGGCGGCGGTGGTGGCGACGGCGGCGGTATCGGCGGCAGTAGCGGGGCATACACCGCTTCTCTTTCTTCCTTTCTGCTTCGCGTGCCCCTCTCTTTTCTTCCAACTCTACGTCTATCCTGTTTTAATCCGTTCCTTTGCTCTCTGTTCTTATCCGTCGATTGGGGGTGGGGGAGAATCTCGCGCTTGCGCCGTCCCTACCCGCCGGGCCAGCCAAACCGGGAAGGGGAAGATCGCGACCGCGTACCCGCCTCCGACCGCGGCCTGTTCGCCTGCTCGCCTGTTCGCTTACTCGCTCGCTTCTTGCTTCGCGAAAAAGTCCGACCACCCGCTCGCCTGCACTACTTGCCCGATTTCTCTTACTTGCCTCTTGTCTCTTTCAAAACGCGTGAGAGAATCTCTTCGTCTATGGACCAGACCCGACTCAACTCGCATCGCGATTACCATCACGCGAGTTACGTGAAGAGCGCCAAGCAGCAGCGTGCGGCGCCTGGTCAGCCGAGCGAGCGAGAGAACACGAGCGTGCCAATAACGTGGAAATGTTCGTCTCTCCTGCAACTCGACTTTTCACCAACGACCGATGCACGCGTCAGCGATTTTCATGGACGTAATTCTCGCGTATTACAGCCCGCGCGTCGTTTCCAGTTAAACGCTTGACCTTTTATCCTATTACGCTCTTTTCGGTCATGGTATTTGGAGAGCATCGTTCAAGTGGCGAGTCCTTGGTGGATTTTTCTACCTGGAACACGTACCTGCGCCACGATAGCATACGATATATTTTTGTTGAGGCCAATTGAGACGTTGGAATGGTTTGCAGGGGTTATAACTGTTTACGCTCACCACGAGGATATCCGAGTGGTTCGTTACATCCAGTTATCGTATTTTCGCGCTACAGTTTGTTCTGATTGCTCGAACAGTCACCAGTCGCCACCCTGCTTCACCTCCTTTGATCTCTTGCTGCTCTATGCTACGTTAATTTATGCTTGTCGCTGATACTTCGAGTGATTTTGACGGATATATATATATTTTTTTACATTTTCATTTCGTATATATATATGACGAATTGAATATTTTCTTTCATTGAATATTTTATTATATGTATTATATATATATGTGTACATATAATATACTGTATATAATATACATATATATGTATATATATATATATATATATTTATATATATATATATATATATATATATATATATATATATATATATATATGTATATTAAACGCAAAACTCGCAGAAATTCGAAAGAAAATATTCAATTCGTTGATTTATGAACATCGTAGAAAGTATAATAAACGAGCTCTTTCTGACCTAAATTCTCTTTTGTTTTTACCGAACTGCTTTAATATTAAAAGCGCTGCAACGAGAGTGCCGTAAAGCAAAAGGAGAATACCAAAAATTGAATAAACGATCGTACTTGTGTCTCAAAGTTTTTCCAAGTTGTAATTATATGCACATTTTGAAAGCAACGAAATCGAACTCCAGGACACACGAAGATATGAAAGGTTGTTCAGAAGTCGCAGTAGCTTAAAATCTATCGTATATCAGCACGGGGGCTAAGAGTAAAATTCCATTAACACCACTTTATATGCATCTCAAAGTGGATGATACTTAAACCAAGACATAATACCGCGGTATCGCTATGCGATGAAATTTGTTTTTCATGTTTTTTTTCTTGTCTTTGCATATAAGTCATGCCATACCTTGAAATCATTTGCTGTAAATAAATCGTGCATGTGACTTTGTGAACAATGGGATGCGAATCGCGGTATAGTTCCCTTCTGCTTTTATTGTTCGAGCAAAGTATCCATAGCTTACAGCCGAACCTTATTAAACCTCGTGTTAGAAAGTAATTCGCTTCATACAGATATGCTATGGGTTGAACTTCGATCTTTTGATTTTGCTCATACTCGAGAATATAACAAATAACAATTTGTATTCAATCATAAAATTATAATTAAGTATGTACAACACGTTTAACTGTCATAATGTGAAATGATGTATCAACTGTTTAATTTGATTTTGTAACATTTTCCATTTGTGCGAACTAAAGTTCAGAAAGTAGGATTAAAAGTTGGATCAACATGGATATTAAATGCCGTTTTATTAAAAGAAAAAAATCAATAACCAGTGACGCTTTGCTATCAGTCCACTTCGAAGTAGTATCCATGTTTTATAGAAAAAGGAGAAAGTTCCTATAACCTTTCGACTACAAGCACGCGAGATCACAGCTTTAGAGTTGGTATCATTTCTTTAACCTAGTCAAGGTAATGTCCTTTCGTGCAATTACAAAATCAACTGAGATAATCGTGTTACTGCTAAAACTAGTCATTATCGACCGATTTTCAAATGCACTAAATTGATATACATACATTTTTCGTGTCGCTAATTGATTAAACCTCGGAGATCTTAATTTTCTATTTTTCGGTTCGCGTCGTTATCGTAAAATTATTAGACAAGACCCCATTCTATCTCTAATAAGTTACTACATCCAACGAAACTGATATTAAAATTGTAAGAAATCAATAAAATTTCTTATTATAAAATATTTAGTTACTAATGTAAATCACGATTCTTTCCTCTTTGAAGTTGTTGAATCTTTTGAATATTGCTTCTGGCCCCCGTGTTCTACGAAAGGAGCTCCAACGCTTTCAACTTATGTTACATATTTTAGAAGGGATACATCGCTATAAAGCGTATAAAAGAGAATAACATTCCACTAGCTTTGTGCATGAAATGTAAAACAATTGGTATTGAAACCTCCCGCAGCTCACGGAACCAACATTTTTCTCAGACTCACCACATAGCATCACAGTAAATTTCATATCAGAATCCTTTCTTAGACCGTCAGAAAAATCTAAAAAAGAACCAAACTGTCCATTCCGTCGAATCAAGATGCCTCTACCAATCATCGACGAAGATCAATCGAAGAGATCTTTGCACGCAACTATCTCTCAAATAGAAGTAATCAATTGCGATGGTAAACGGTTGGCGTAGGAGCCAACAGGCTGAATCAAATCGAATCGAATCGAATCGACATTCATGGGAGGTAAGAAGTGATTCCCTTGGTCCAAATCTGTCGCAGTCACGCCCGCACAGTTCTGATGACAGACCCAGAGGACTGTCGGGGACCTGCCAATCACTATCCAGGGATCTTAGCCTGGAGGAGCTGGGGACGAGGTTGCAGAGTGGCACGTAGCCCTGGACGTTTCCTAGCTAGGCCAACGTCCAGGCTATCGCCATTAGTTTACCCTCAAGTCGAGTCCAGCGTCGGATCATACGACCGGTGGCTGCAACGAATTTGCATAATTCGAAAGGGACTCTGCACGCATACTGCGCGAACACGAACGAGCAACGTATGCGGCCAGTATCATGTGGGCGGACACGTATGCACGTAGTACGTGTGGTCAGATCGTTCAAGGTCCGCCTGATAAGGCATCCGCGGGAAATTAGATTCTATCGTTTCTCTGTGACTGCAATGCATAGCATGATTTATCTGGTTTCCTTCGCGGGAAAGGAAAAACTTCTGTGGTGAGTCGAGTTAGGAGCATGCGGATCGCGAAACTTTGAAATCGATACATCGAAACGAAGAAAACACGTATTACGATCTCACAATGAAACAGAGTAACCATATACCAAGAAGATTGACGGTTCCTCGTTTAAGATCGTTAGAACAATAGAGAACGGTCGGCATCCATTGGTGTTGGTATTAGTTTCGTAACGAGATAGCGCATTACATAACACAGATAGAATTACGGGGAACGTTCTAGGATGGGATAAAAATTCAACGACTTGCTGTAAAGATTTAGTGTTTCGAGTAGAATAGTTTATGTAATCGGGCGACTGATTTGTAGACGATAATAAGAGCAATTTGCCTAACCAGAATGTGATCTATACGCGTGGCGTCTTAACTCGCAAAGATTCTCATAGAAGATCCACATTATGCAACAATTATGTGAGATTTCCATTCTTTATTAATCGTTCGAACAGAGATTCCTATAAAGTATAGCTGCTGGCTATGATTGTTACATCTCCGCTCAAACACGAGACTGCTATGGTTTATCTACGACTCTGATCGCTTCCCGGTACAGAACTTGAAGTTCGATGGTTGTTTTCTCAGTTTCTCTGGCCGACTGTAATCTTAGCAGCAGCTGATCACGTGTTAACTCGATTCAAAGGCCATCGATACGTAAACCCAGTGACCAATAAACGTGCCCGACCCATCGGTCAAGTGGATCATTTCGAGAGCTCTCTGAAATCGTCCAGTGGCGGCCACGCGAACACGTTGAATGAACACGGAAAATATAACGAATAGAACGCGGAACCGTAGTTTCCGGTGAAAGCTCGGTTCGTTTGACACCAGCACCCTCGTCGCCGGTTCCTCGCCCCGACGAGGAATCGATGCGCGCGAGAAGGAAAGTGACGATAGGCAGAGAGAGTAGTGGCGAATTACCGAGGGGGAACAATTAGTTAATTGAGTTGATCGATGAATTTCGTTGACGCGACGCGCGCGTTCCAATTCGACATCTGATTGAGAGGCTCCATTCACCCTCTGTATGTACGCACAAACTAGCTGGCCCGCGGCATTTCGCACCAAATAAAAGCCCTCGCCTGAGCCAGAGGAGTAGATAGACACATATGTGTGTGTATGTGTGTATGTTTTAGTATTCTCCGGACTGCAGCCGTTCGTGTTAATATGAAAATCAATGTCACGTGCTGTCTACCGAAATTTTGATAACGTCAACTACGACACGATTTCATTTAGAAAATTTGCCTCGTTCTACTTTCTTCTCTCTTTTTCCTTTTTTTGTCATTGATATATTTCATTACACATTTATATATTCGAGATTTCAGTATAGAATAAACACCAAAAATTAAATAGTTATATTATTTAACCATGAAGCAGTTACTTGCTACGACTTGTTATTAACCTAGTTTCACTGGAGAAACGAATGTTCATATCGTGAGGGAAGAATCAAGATACAAGTCCGACGTCCCTAACGACTTCCGTGCGTTGCCTGTTCTCTCTTTTCTTGACACGCTTCGAGCTCGTCGTGCGCGACTGACACGCGTCGTACCGGACCTAAATGGGACGGCAAACGACGTTGATTCCGATCCGATCCTTGCAATACCGTTTTCGTCTCAGGTTTTCACCTACTTGATGAAACGTTGGTTAAACGATAAATAGATTTCAAGATTCTATCGTAACAAACGGATACAAACCTTACAACTGCGGACAAGCCGAGTAAACACGTGTTATCAGGCGACCAATCTGAAAAGTATTCCCATTCGATTTGTCCATATCTCTCGAATCAGGTACAAGGGATTACAGAAATCCCGACCGCTTCGTCTCGACGCGACTCTGCTGAATTTGAATAGTCGATTCGGTAAATCTCATATTCAAACTCGGATAGTTTCTATTAGTACCCTCATCACCTCCGCTCCTCGCTGGCTTCATCCTGCTCACGCTTCGCGTAGACGAAGATAAATTTGACGATGAAATTACGGAAGGTCGTTGAAGAGAATCGATCGCATCAGAAGGGGGTACACGACGTGCGCACACGAGCACATCGAGCCACCTATGGTCGGCACGTCCGGTTAATCCAGTTTTAAAATGCGCTGCAGACACACTAATAAGTTGAAACCAGTCAATTAGGACGCTCGCGCCGACTGTCCTAAGCAAACACTGGCAGGTGTTTGAACGAACGAAGACGGGAATGCGGATGGCGTCGATACCGGCATGCGCTTCAGGAGTGAGAAACGAGATTTTCGTCGAAAGGGTGCTAGCCTCCGACTGGGTACCCCCGACTGACAAAGAATCGTAGATGAAGCTCCGACTAGAAAGAGAGAGAGGTCAAGGAGTTAAGGTCAGGGATCAATGTCCTGACTGCGTACTCGAGGAACGAATTAGGGAAATTGAAACTCTGAATAATTATTTTCTGTCAAATTTTTTGAAGTAAACCTGATGAAACCTAGATGACACTGTGATAAAATTGATCATATTTAGTAACTGAAAAACTTATTCAAAATAATTAGCGGTTTATACTTTTTTATACCATATTTAACATTTAAAAAAAAACGCTAGAATTACTGAATTCATCGAAGTGGCATTTATTTTTTTAATGTCATTTACATATAGTATACTAAACGTTGGTATTCCTAGCTTAATACTATTTATGTATAATATCATGATTTCCAAACTCTTCAAGCGTCATCAGTATCTTTTCGTTAATAAATTCCAATTTCACAAACGAGTAAATTTGCTATCACAGATTCAATCCAGCGATATATCTCACACGTCCAATATATTTCAGCGTTACAAGATACCGGATTGTCCGATTTAGAAGGTCATTCCTCTTTTCTTGTACGTAGCAAAATAATTCACGACGGGGTTCCTCCGATCTTAAAGGAAGCCAAACATTGATTTCTTACGCACATCTCATGCCACGCTGACTTTGATCAGAAACTTTCCTACGAGGCACAGCAAACCGAACAGAAGATACGGGCGAACCGCTTGACGAAAGTAACGAAGGGCTGTCGCGGCAAACACAAAGGCAACGTTTCCCAACGATATGGAAAGCCCGGCGGAGACACCGCGGTTTCACCGTCACGTTATCGGTCGACCGACGGATGGTTTAGACCCTGTTCTCAAGAGAGGCATCCTCTACTACCCCATTCTAAGGATCAAAGGGATTTTGAAGATCACCGGCTAAGCACGTTTGACTTTACGACCTGCTTTCCGGGGAATATATCAATTAGTTCTGTCATTAAGGCCGAAACCCCGTCTATCAGACTCTCGAAACCTTCAGGCGTCACGAATGCATCTCAAAACCAAACGGTAATCCAATTACATCGCCGCAGAAAGGCGTTTCCAGCTGGGACAAAAGCGTGAAAAGTAGATTATAAACGGTTATCGCGTTGAATGACGCCGCATCTACAATGGTAATCGACGCGATTACCTCGTGTCTGTAGTTAAAGGGGTCTAATTTCCTTGAAATGGTTTGACTGGCTCTCGGGGAATTAGGGAATGCCGCTTTGTCGCTCGAATGTTGGAAAATGTTGCGAAAAATTTGTTAAAAATATCGATGTGACTATGGACAAGTAAAATACTTTTAATTGTAATATTTACTTGTATCGTTCCTATGTTTACTATTATTAGAATTTTTAAATTCACATATGCAAATTTAAAGTTACAAAATTCGAAATTCGAAACTATATGCAGAATTTAATCAAATTGTTATTTATTAAATTATATAATTCTTCGTCCATCAATCACACCAATGTTGCAGTTAAATGAGCAAATAAAATTATTCAATTAGTAGAAATAAAACTCATTGCGTTGTTATAATAACAAGAACGTTCCACCAGCGGACATCCGATTCAATCCGCGGAGCACAACAAAGTGGCCTAAAATTCGACTAAGTCGGGCTTTAAGTAAACGGTGGAAATCACTGAAGCGGGGCAATCTATTATTCCCGCAACCCTCGAGGGGACTTTAAAGAACAGCACCTCGTACAGCTAATGGCGTCGATCCCTTAAAGGAAGACATTCTCGAATCTGCTGTTCGGAACGACCTAACGACTTTCTCGCGCTCCGTGAAAGGTTGAGGTCATCGATAATACCGGCCGCGACAGAATCTAGTACCACGACACCAGCAGACGTCGTTCGTCGCTACAGCAGAGTATCATTAATCAGAGCAAACCGTGTCCATCACTGTCATCGTGGCATTGGTGATTCGACCACGTGCGGGAACCCATTAAGAGGCTAAGGAGAAGTATCGGGGCAAAAATGGCTCGTTAGAAACACGACGCTCGGTGGCTATCGTTCGTTCGATGAGAGAATGCTCGTGAAGCTTTAATCGTTCTCCATCGCGTCGCCCGTTCGTATGCTGAATTTTGAAACCCGTTCAGGGAAATGCCGCAAGTGCGCCACGTGATGAATTCTGTAACACGTGCTGTGTATGTAAAATGAAAACATAAACTAGTTCGCCTCGGCCTTTTTTTATCTCGTGCGAGATAAATTGAATTTTAAGATAAGCAGTGTATAAAAAGATTACAATCTGGTATGTCATGACCGAGTGCAGGATTAGATATAGAAAAATGAAGTTAAAAATGAGATTCTAGTACTGGAGATATTAAGGCTGGAAGAGTTTGCGTACGGAACTGGATGAAACTTTTTAGAGCAAGTTGCATGCAAAGAAATTATGAGGCATAGCAAAAAGTAGGGCATGTAGGAAAGTGTAGCAGACTAGTAAAGCAAAATAACGTATCGTCATCAAGACGTGTTGTTTTAAAATAAAGATGACATAAACGTTACAGATCGCCTTTATTCCATAGTATAAGAACGTCTATACAACATTCGCGTTCGTTTCAGTACACCTATTGCTTCAAAAGAAAAGGAAATCCGCACCATAGAGGTGCGTTCATAGTGCAAGTGGCGCCATCTTTGCACAAGATATGCTACTATAGCCCGACTTTACCTCAAGTACCTATAGCAATTCACAAATCGGGATCAAGTACATGCTTTTCATGTATGACATTATTTCACTGCATTGAGCTAACAGGCTCTAGTTGCTACTTCATAATTTACTGTAGCAGTTCTATGTCGAGCGGAGTCTCAATTATTCGCGCACCCTTTGGAGGAAATTTCTGGCTTCTTCAATTGGCTTCTTTGAACCGCTACCCCTACATTGCTTTCGGATCCCTTAAAATTACAATAATGATGTTGGCGTCGTGCAAAGCGAATATCTTCGAATAATTGAATAGTTTGATTTTTCAAACTAGTTTGAAATAAGGCGGGAATCGATAATAAACAAGAACGTGTTCGACATCTATTGACGGAATTAAAAATTGCTTTGAATTAATATCAACTATTCCCAAGTTTTTGGGAATTAACAATAATTCGATCATACAATTGATAACAAAATGAAACCAGAAGCTGGTACATAATACTTTTCGATATGTATCCACAAACGAATAGTTATTATCAATTTTTATTATGAACGTAATTCAATAACCACACTATGGTCTCCTATTCATAAATTCCAATTATTAGCATAATCAAAACTGAAACAAAGAGATGAAACATACACATTCTATCGAATCTCTAGAACCGTGTTACCAATTTTCACTTCGTCGAGTATAGTTGAATATAATTTATAAAACAAATCTTGTAAACTCTTGTATCTCGTTTAAATTCCAATATCTGCAGCCGCGTTACGTTCCTTCGATAAGACGCGAAAAGGGTGGAAAAATGGGATCGGGCTCCTTTTACACGTTGAAAAATAGAAGAAACGAGCACACGCCAAGGAGGATAAGTGGTATCAGCGACAGGAAAACAAGGATGGTTACAGGATGGACGGCTTGCCGTCGTCGATGGCAACCGCAAAGCGGCGGTTACGGAGACGAAAGCCTTCGGGACATAAGCGGTAATGGCCGGGAATACGTAAGGGTCGTGGCGAAGCGAAATAAAATAAAGGGACGTAACGAAGTAAGGCGGATAATAGGTCTCGTCTCTTCCAGCAGCTTCTCGCCACCGTTACAGCTTCTCAGCCGTTGGCGCAAGCGACGTCGGGATAAAGAAACGACGGGATAGCCGTTCTAGCGAATTAATCTTCGAAATGATGCAAGGCATCGCAGCTCCGTGCCGAGGCGGAAAGAAAAAAGGAGAAGCGCGCAGCTTGCGGCTTTAAGGAAAGATTTTTAAAGGAGCTGGAAAACCGAAGAAGGGAAATTGAAATTTGCGGGAGAAGGATGGAGAACCGAGTATCTAGGAGAAAGAAACTCGGAGAGACCCGGCCTCCACTACTTGTATGTTTATCTATAAATCAATCTCCAACGATGAAAATGATTTGAAGGCCAAGATTTTCTGGTTAAAATCTTGGATGAGCGATCGTTTGAACTTATTGATTTCTGCATTGATGCTAACATGAATCTTGTTTTACTACTACTGCTTAAAGAATTTCACCAAAGCTTTAAGTAGTAAAATTCGAATATTCAAACTTAAAGATTCAAATTTAAACATTCAGATTTGACAATTCAAATTCGAGACGTGATAATTCTTAATCGCGTTCATTCTCGAACTTGTTATCCAATTTTCAATTACCAACGCATACGTTGTAGTAAGCACTACACCGACAAACCGACAACCACAAATATCGATGGATTCCCTTGACAAGGTATCAAGGAAACGGTCGGAATTAAACCGCAGATAAGCCAAGGAGGACCTAATGATATTCATCCGTTCACACTTCGTCTCCTTCCTCCGATATACTTATCCTTTGAGCTGCCAGACGGTCTTCGCCTCATCCCTTCGAGTCTGCCGTCCTTTAGGATGCTCGTTCCACCACGGAAGCGGCGAAATCCCAATTGACGCGAATGAGCGATCGAGGATTCCGCGGCATATTTGGGGATTGTAGTGTGGGGCAGAACATCGAGCGAGCCTCTCGATGCCTACTGTCGTTGAAATATGTTCGACGAGGGTGAAAAAGAGCTGACGATATTCATAGCCGGCTGTGCCAGGGCGGCAAAGGGAACAAGGGGGATGGGAAAGAGTCGGATGCAGTCGTAAGGGGATGTCGGGCGTTTCCCGGAATCGTCAACGATGAAAAAAAGAGAGAGAAGGGTGACGGAAAAAGTAAGAGGCAAAGGGTGCATATCCTGTACTTCACGCCATGGCAAATTTGCGAGGCGGCTGCAACGTCAGGCATTTCATCGACTTTGATGGTGCTCGAACCTTCGATGAAAAACAGTCGCTACTCCTTCACACGAGTTTTTAATCGTTTCGCGGATGTTGCTCAATTTCCAATGATTAGATGCCATTTTTCTTGCTACCTGAATTGATCATTTTAATACTTTGATGATCTTCTGACTCTTCGGTTTCATGTAATTTCGTATAAATTATAATTTTTGTCCTCTTGTGATGCATATGCTTAATGCAATCAGCTCGAAGTACAAAGTCTAGAACGTGTGATTAATCGTATTCAAATCGTGCACTAGCGCACACGAGGGTATTTTAAAAACGCGATGAATATGGAAACGTTCAGGTGCAGTAAAGAAACGCGGTTTTATCATCTCGCAAATATCGATCGACCTTCCCTTTAAAAACTGGCCAACCTATCTTTCACCAAAGTAATATTAGAGTTAATATCAAGCAGAATCTACGTGCGCTACAACTAATCCCACGAAAACATATTCCACTTGTATTCCTTTATTTCATAAGTTCTTCCTTTCATAACACGTTACAACATATGTATTTCGATCATCTCTTCGAAATCTCTTCGACCTTGCGTTCAACGTCAAAATATCATTTCCTAAAGAAACATCTTTCGACAGTGCCAATATCGTTTCTCCCATCTCGTAATACTCGATCAACGCTCCTATTTATATTCCGGGCACAAGCATTAGGGTTAATTGAAACGTCCGATTCTCCTTATCCGGATCAGTCGGGTAATCCGACAAGCGTGGATGTCTCGGTGTTAATTCGTACGAAGCGAAAGATTATGGAAATCTCGAGTTCGCCTCTTCTATCGTCCACAGACCACGGTCCACGAACGTTCAACGAACGACAGTACCTTTCCTGTCTATCCCGGTCGCGTCTTCGACGTCGTTCGAGACCTAGAGGGAATTCGATCGCGCACGTTTCACAGTCCCATTACACGTAAGATCGATGCCGACCACGTGCCCATAATATTTTCCGGATAAGACACACCCAGACCTAACCCTGTCTTCTTCTCGGTCGCGAGGGACCCGGCTCCGTAGGCCCGCCTTATCTTAGCGTTTCCGGTCCAACGAGCCGGAAATGCGTAATAGAGGAAGACGTAGAAGAGGGGAGACTTCGCGCGAAAGAATACGAGGAATACGAGCCGACTCCGATGCCGAGGCGCGGAACGGAAAACAGTCACCCATGCTGTGGCTAGCGATGATGGCTCGATTTCCTTTGGAAACTAATTTGAACTATCGCCGATGAAATTGTTTATCGTGTCAAAAGCGTGCCGCAGACATAGACTTTCCGAAATTTTTGCACGGATGAAGAAAGGCGGAAGAGAGGACGAATGTTAGACGCGTTCTTGTTCTTTGAAATCTTTCTTGCTCGATGCATCTCTCTCCGCCCATGCTGTTTCTTCGCCTTTGTCTACTTCCTTCGTCTTTTATTTCTGTTATCGGTCCATTGTTCTTTCTTGCTTTGCCTTTTTGTCCACAATGGATTTAATAGCTATTGATTCTTTTTCAGTAACTATTTCCGTAGAAACTTGATCCTGTATTTCTCTTGGCAGCACAATAAAGATACATCATCGTGTATATTTTTTATTAAACGATATAGATAAATATACATGAACGTATATTCATTATATACATATTTTTAAAGTTCACCAGGTTTAAGGAAAAACCAAGCCACTATAAATCACGAATAAGATTGTTACATTTAAAAGGTAAGCAGACGATGATAAGTAGAGAAAGGGGTAGAACGTCGACTACGTATACAAAGTAAAAGTCAGAAGGGAGAAAAGGCCACAGTCGACTTCGACATCGATAAATAGTCGGTTTTCCTCTTGCTTACGCCACTTCCGCATTCACCGCCGTGTACAATATTAAAAGCGCGCATTTTGCGTTTACGAGTTGCGCAACGAGTTAATGCGTTTGCTTTGCAAAGTTTGTTACTGCCGGTTGATATGCGTTTACGATTATAGCGCTCGAACGCCGTGCTACGCATACAGTTAATAAAGTTTCTGACCTCGTTACCACGTACTCCACGCGAACACCCGGTTCCCTCTTTTCATCCGCGACTTTATCTCTATATAACTTCAGGGAAAGTATCGCTTCGTCGACATACAACATAGATGGAGGTTTAACCAACGAAGAGAAATGTTATCGAATTTTGCGGTCATCGATACATATTGCGTAAATGCACATTGTAACCGATTATTGGAGATACTGATTAAACTGTATCTGCCTGGAACTGATACGCGACTCATATTAATATCGATGAGTTAGTTAACGTTATTAAATTAAGTAAAGCTGTAATCGTTATTAATGTCATTCGTTACCGATTGACGAATCGTAAAAGCGCAACCTTTAACTATAGATATTCGTAATTTTGTTATTAGCAAATGCATAGATTGTCAGATTATTTAGAAATTTTATTTATCTGGAGAACTATTGCGACTAAAATACTCAACTGTCAAGGCTTGTAAAATTCACCTAGACTACAATAACGAAATAAATATTCAGACTTCCCTCGAGAGACAAGTCGTCCGTAGTTATGAGTTAAGCGAAATTTTGCTCTACAAAATGATCTCTCGAATAATATACCAAAATATCTTGTTAAAGAAGCCTGTACAATGTCGGGCGTTAAAAGTAATTGATTAAAACACAATTTAAAGGGAACACCTGGCGTTCCCTTTCTCTAAAAATTACCGTGGTAGAGAGGCAGGACAAGAATGACCGAGGCGACGTCGTTATACCTCATCCAAGGGAAATCCATGAGAGAATAACCGTGGCGCAACGTAAAAATTTCAAACGACGTTTTCCTCCACCTCTATTTCGGTCTGTGCCCTTCCCTCGTTCCCCCCGCCCATCCCACCCCTTCATTCCCTCGGCAAAACGCCGCGCGACCCATCGTGCCTGGTGCTACGGATGAAAGGAAGTGTCTACCCAGCGTTACGGCATTCCCACAAAGGGAAGATACAGTCCCTTCTTGGACGTGACCCCTCGCTCCCAAACCCCGAACCGGGTTCTGCCTCCAACCCTCTTCCCATCCTCTTCGCGGTTCTCTCCATCCGCTCATCAACCAATCCCCCAACCCCTTCTCAGCCTCTTCTGTCTTCTCGCTTCAACTTTTACACGTCATCTCTATCCATCTCCCTTTTTCCGCATTCTCCGCCTCTCCTCCGCTCTACTGTACACCTTCGTCTCCCCAGCCATCCAGCTTGTGTGTTCTCGTCCGTCTTTCTTAAGCCTGTCCGCCTCTCTCGTCTTCTACTACCTCCTCCCATACACTCTCGCCAAAAGCGACGCCCTCTTACAAGATGTAGGAAGCCGCGGAATTTCGTTGCCATTGTCTCGCAACATGCCTGATCGCGTCCTATGCACCTTTCGTTTGGCAGCACTTGCCAAGAGCTGACTAACAGAACCGTGCCGCGAATTTTATTCGCACCTGACCCATTACCAAGCGCATAACACCATTACCAAACCAAGGGGAAAAGGACTACGTCGCGGGAATAACGAGTCGAATTTCTCGTCGTTAGTTAATTCGTTGTCACGGTTCCTCGGTTTCAAACGAATGAATAGGACCATCTAGTTTGTCCCTGTTGGAGAGGCAGAATTGCCTGTTACTATGCCGTGATTGCGAGGATACTAGTAACGTGTTACGGACGATTGAGACAGCGCGTACCGCCTGTAACGATTACAAACAAGCGAAAAACGGAAGGGAACGCGAACGGGACGTTCCGATAGGTACACGTAGACGCGTGGTAGACGTTCGAACGAAAGCATCCGAAAGAGAGAAGCGCGATGTCGTCTGGAAGACGTCGACGAAGATATTGGGTCGAGCTTAGCTTCAACATAGTTGGAGAGTGCTGCATAAGCTTATTAAGGTTGGGTGCTTTGCCACGGTTCCACGTCACCGAGCACGCTGCTAGTGCCGCTCTTTCTACCCCCCTCCCCTTATTTCTCGTCGGAGAAGAACCTGGAAAGCGGTGTAGCCAGTGGGAGGAGAGTTAGATTGTTGGGTAGCAAGACAAGAAAAGAAGAAGCACAGCGAGAGAGGAAGGGTAGTGGAAAAAGGAGAAGAGTGTTGCAGGGGGACAAGTGAGAGGGATGGCAGGAACCTGCTGTACCGACCAACGTGTCGCCGATGCAACTTCAACGGTGGCAGTGGGGTAAGCTGGCGGATTGTTAGATCGAGGGGGCGATGTCACCAAAGGGGGTACCGGGAATAGAGGTGCCGAGGCAAGGGAACGCCGATGCAGACACGACCGAAAGGGGACGTAAGGGAGGGGAAAATCGGAGCGAAGGGGGTGTTAGCTGGGTTTGAAGGGGAAAGGGCGAAGCTGGAGAAGCGAGGAGCCTCTTGAGAGACAATGAGGCCGCTCACGAGTGTCGCAACGAGTGGATGCTCTCCACTATTGCCAACTCAGGCCCTTCAAGCCTTCCAGGCTTGCACCACCACTACCCTCGGCCTCGTCGTTCCCGCTATCCTGCTGCCGGCTGTTACACCACTGTCACGTTGCACTATAACCACGCGGGTCGACGAGCATGACGACGACGACGACGACAACGATGTCGCTGGCAACAGCGTTAGTGCGGTCGACGGGGGTGCAAGTAAACCCCAAGTGCCGCCTCCAGGCCCGTCAACTAGACAACGACACGCCCATGGTGTATCGTAGTTTTTAATTTACTTCCCTTGAACGATCTCTCCTCCGTTCGGCCAGTTTTCAATCGCTCCGCCAGGATGTAGGGAAACTTTTATCGCAAGTCAAATAATTTCTAGTTGTAGGTAGGTCGTTGGTTACTACATAATTTATTCCTTCATTTTGAAATATTATGTTTATCAGATAGTTTATGTGATTTGTAATTAAGTCCGATTCGTTCGTATGTAACGAAGCGTAGCTGATGATTATAAAATGTACTTAAATTTAAGGGACTGCTTTATAATATTTGAATAATTTTTATTAGTTTTAAGGTTGAAACACATTCGCAATCGAGAAAATATCATATATCAGGGATGTTTTGTCTAATGTGGACAAAATACTCTGTAAAATTTCCACTATTCGTAGGTTTATAGAAAGTTGAAAACGATGTAGGTTGAAATTTCCTGCACCGATATAAGGTAACGCAGCAATCTGCCGTTAAATTTGCCTTTTTTTGTTTTCATCGTGCTCGAGAGTGAAAAGAGACGTCCGACCTGTTTTCAGAAAATACTTCGACGATCCTCGCTACATGGAACACTATTATGCTTGCGTCTACAAAATGCTAGATCTACTCATAATGTAAAATACGATGTGTATGTTCCTTAAAGAAAATAAACAAGAACAAAATTGCTTTATCCTTATTTTATTGCTGCAGCAAAGAAAATACATTTACATTACACTTTTATTTGGTTGCGAGATTATCGAAACGTGAAAATTTAAAAAATTCAAGATCTACGTGCGCTTGTCAAGAGAATATAGACATATAACCTTAGATTCAGCCGAGTGCACAATATTCTATATTTTTAATATTTAACAACTCGATACCGTGCTGTCATAAAAATATAAAAAGTGAAGATAAACATAGAAAGTTGTCGCAATGTTACCGTACTGCTACTTTGTAATATCGTTACTTCAATTTTAACATGCATTCTTTAAGCATTCTTCTGCTTCTTCGTCTCACTCTCAGTGTATCATTCCATATGCACAAAAAATACGGAGCACATTTTTCCTCTCACTACAATTCTTTTGTTGTTCCGAAAACAACTTACCTTACGATATATTAAATTCTCCTAATAAAGTAATTTTCAAAAACCACCTAAAAACTGTGTAAAACCTCGAAGATAGAGAAATATACGAAAGAACAATGATAATTAGTTCTTCAAGCTATACAAAACTAATGTACAAAGGGAAGAAGCCTTATACTCGTTTTTATCTTTACCGATTCCTCTTCTTTCTCGTCAAAACCTTATTCTCCCCTTAATTTAGCACCAGCCGCCATTGCTGCACGACGCAATTGGATAATGCATCTTCATCCCGCCTGTACTTAACTTATACGAAAGTTTATCGTCAACTCCGTGCAAGATGCAGCCACGAGGCAAGCTTCGACGCACAGACCTTCCTGCCTCATGAATCAGACAAAGACACGACCGTGTCTTTCACCGTTGGATCGAGGCTCTTGTATCGGCCATAAAACAACCTCAATGCCTGGCGTCGTCGATACACATTTGCAACGCCGTGCTTTGCTCCACCGCTAGCGAGAAAAGTTGTTGCGTCGTTGCTCCGGAAGTGTTGCGAATTGAAGCACAACTATGAAGCTGACATTGTCGAAACCCGTATAAATTCCCCACGACGAAAGAAAGTTCGAGAAAGGACTTTCGCGAAACGGAGTTACATTCCCGGCCAACCTTCTTTCTCCCTTTCTCTTTGAACACTGACGAAAAGCAACTGGCAAATTTTTATCCTCCTTTCTCTCTGTAACTATCCTCGATGGTTTTTATAATGTTTCGCTACTGGCCAACATTTTTGTCTTTCTATTTCTTCTGGTCGTCGGAAAAGTTCGCTTTCTTTATTGTTAGAAAGATTGAAAGTGAAAAGTTAATGTAGAATCGCAATGAGTGGTTTGATTTTTCGTCTATTGAATAAGTAGACTGTACTCTGAAGTGAATGAAGTTAATGGAAGCTTCACAAGACCGTTTATAAATTACGTTTAATTGGTATTTATCTAGCGTAATGATATACGTATAATGTAGAGCTCCTAGTTTCATATAGAGTCGATATCGATGTTATTTAAACGCTAACAACAGTTCTGATAACGATTAAACGAATTGGCAGGGCGTATTAAGTAGACGGTTTTTATTGCACGGGGTAACGAAAGCACCGGAGCCGTAACCATTCCCGGGAACGAAAATACCCGATTGAGGAGAAACAGCGGGAGAAGCACGCTAGACAAGCGATACGGTAATCCGTCGAATAATTGGGGGATCCCCGTTAATCCACTATCAGAAACGTTCAAACTTTCCCTATCATTCTGCGTGCTCGTCCGTACGCTTTTATCGAAATATGTACATACGTAACAACGATCGTACCTATGTATATTTTTTACCGTTATGTATATTTTAAAGCTTACAATTTTCAAAACAATTTGTTTCACGGACTAAAGTTTCCGCCGATCAGAATCGCTCTATTTTTTAATTGTTGTTCAAAACAATCTTGTTATTCAATTAAAAATACTGATAGATAGAAGGGGCAGAAATTCAATAAAGTACGTAAAAACCTAAAAGTATTATTGCATTCTACAATATTTTTGTAAAATAGTCATTTTAAACTATTCATAACCATTCTTCTAAAATAAAACTAAGTATATATATTTATAACACGTTCGAATCTATATCTGTCTCAACGCTGTCAATTCAGTTTACGTGAATACGGGTAAACAATATCAAAATATCAATCGATCAAAAAGCCCGCGGTAGTTCGAGCAGGATCGAATCTCTTGAAAGTATCTGGGAAAGTTCGTAGGAACAAAACTAGTTACGCTGCTAGTGGCGACAAACTGACAGTCTCAGGGAGGAAATAGAAACAACTAACGTGCAACGTTCCAGTCGAGAGTTCCATTATAAAATCAGAACTGAGAAAGGGAAAGAGGCCAGTTATTCTGTTTAGTAAACATCGAAAAAAGCACGGTAAAAAGAAACGATCCTAAAGGCCGATTCGGACATCCCGGACGGAAACGAGCGACGACCACTGTCGTCTATTTAACTTTAGCTCGATTTTGCATCGCACACGATCCAACTACCTTTTTCCATCACCGAATCGCCCAACTTTAGTCCTGCGGACCTCCATCGGATCCTCATCCTCCTGCGTTTCCGCATTCTCCTGCTTCTTCCTCTTTTCTTCCTATTCCGCCGGCATATCCCCTTCCTTGCCTTGTCCTCGAAAACAAACAACGCGCAGACCCACACTCGAACGCCCAGGAATGGCATCGACGTACACCGTTGAACTTCGTCTTTGGATACACTAAGCCGGCAACCGTTGGAACTTAACGGAACCGCTGCAAACTTTTAAACGCAAATTCCAAACCGCGCCCATCCACCACCTTCCTCTGGCGCACAATGCCGCTCGTGTGCGGTTGTGACGCGATTCTAAGCTTGCAACGTGTATCAAACATTTGAAAACATTCCAGAGAATATGATCAAACTTCGATTATCGTAAAGCTACTACCGTTGATCCTCCTGCATAATTGTAAACGGATCCGTTTGACAACACTGTATTCACCCTCTTCATATTTTGATGCGAATTTTGCGATATTTTTCAGTACATGAGATTGATATTGTGAATGTTGTAAAGAAATATAAACGTTACCGGCAATGAAAGTATATTCTTCTGATGACTAAAGATTTCATTACGGATGAGTATAAAATTTCCATTTCTCGCGTGACTGTAAAATTAAAGCACGATCCTGTTACATAAGTAGAAAACGTTGAAATCGATGGAGGTTGGTAGCATCCCCGAGATACAAGGAATTATTTTCGCGTTGTCGGACAACTTTTTAATCTCGATGGCGCCGTTCGATGGCGCAGGCACCGCAGGAAAAATAAAAATGGCCAATCTCGTCTGTGCGATCTTGACGAAAACGCTAGGGCATACCAGTCCTCTAGCTACCGGTTAAACTCTGAGAGATCGCGCCGCGTTATTTATGGGGACAACCGATAGTGATAAGGATAGCAAATCGAGCGAACTTACAATCGGTCCAAGCTGTATTCAATTCCGGCTCATAATTGTTAAAGTGGAAAAGTTTCAAAGCCTCGTATCGTTCTTTCCTTTTTACCGGTAGCGACGCGGCCTGTCCACCCCCGCCTCCATTCCTCCACCCTTCTCTTTCCGCCGGCAATCTCCCCTCATTCATTCCTACGAGTTTCTACGGTCGCGCGATCCTTTCGCCAGTTCACGACTTCCGTCTATATATAACACAAAGGTAAGTTTCTTCGCTTCTGATTCGACGACTGAAAGAGCTGGACAAGACCAAAAAGGGCCAGAAATAGAGGGGAAAAGAACAACGTCACGATGATTCTCAGTAATCTTGGGAATCGATAAATAAACACTCGAAAGGAAGATATGAAAAAACTTCGTTTTTCCTTCCTAGGCTTGGTACGTTTTTTCCCCGTTGTTTAACGCGTTTACGTGCACATACCACGTGTCGGGATTCAAAGCTAGTATTCCATTTCGCTCGGAGTCGATCGAACGTTGAATTTCCTCCCTCCGGTTCCATTGAACGAATAACGAAAGAAATGCGCCAAGAGGATCGCTCGACAGATGCTTCTATCCAGGAACTTACATATATCTTATGACACAACCGCGCTCGTATATCACGAATAGCGCCACGCCACTTCTTACCTTGCCCTCCGAGTTTCTTTCTTAAACAGATACTATAACTTAACCGTTTGTCTCGTTATTGACAGGAATTTGCCGGATAAGCGAGCACGATCGGTATCGATAGTTGTGCGACTATGATTTATGCGCGCCCTATGCACAGTTTCATCGATATAATTCGTTGAACTATCGTCCAAATAACGCGGTACCGTCGAATTCAACCGATAGTTATCACACGGTTCGCTCTTTCGACTTTCTCGCTATGAAACTGTTTTACTTAACGCTAGAACTTGGAGAATAGTCAAACTAATTTAAATTCGTAAGTTTCATATTAATTTTATCGATCCATGTATTTTTAGAGATTTGCATAATCTTTGTAAAATATATAAATAAATAGAACTTGCTTCTCATTTATTATGTATTTGTCCATATACTTTTCATTTAAATTCCTTTGCTACAAGTTTCATAATTTAGTCAATTGTGGTTTTAATGTTAATATTTTATGTTCATGGATGGATTAAAAAACTATGATTTCTTGATCTTTAAACGCGTCTGAGGAATGGACAACGGGGATCGCTTGTAAATATTACGTACTTCAAGAGGATTACGTTGAATAAATGTTTGAGAGAGAAACCGGAAGACAAGTTTCGTCGGATGATTTTACAAACCAGCGAGATTAACAATTTTTGAAATTGGAGACTGTATATAAAATGTTGAAATAGAGGAAACGATAATAGTTGTACGTTTTTTGTATCCACGATCAATCTCTCGATGGAATTCCACGTTTTCCACAGATTTTACTTATTTCCATTTTTTAGATTGAAACGTTTCCCCCGTTGTATTTCTAGCTGATACACTTGAAACAATTTTTTCAGTTTCTCGTACGCGTCTTCTGTGTATTTCGTATAAGCTATAAATTAGAAAAGCAAATGTATATCTTTACAATTAGTCATTATAAACTTCTTCGCCTACCTTATAATGCAACTTTAATTTAACTATGACAGATAAATAAATCCTGAATACAATTTGTGGATAGAATTCTTCACTTTTCTTTGAATCTAGCTCTATTTATTCCGAAAACACATTTCCTACAGTCTCCCGCGTAAACACTAGCGGAGAAACGCAAAATTTAGAGAGAAACAACGCAAACAAGCCGCCGCAAAGTAAAAAAGAACCTTTGATCGTACCACAAACATTTGATCCTTCCAAACCAGATCGCCGGCTAGATTAAAAGTTACGATATTTCCTGCATAGATGTACAAGTATCGCTACCTACGTGAAAGCATCGAACACATTGTTTTAATAAATGCCAAAAAAAAAAGAAAAAAATAGATTACATCTCGTCGATCGATGATAATGCGTGGTTGGTTTCTTATGGTTTCCATTTTCGAAATCGCGCGACCAGTCCAATTTGCACAAAGAAGTATGAACGAGAGAAAGCGCGAACGAATATTTGGAAAAGCGATTTCGTCTTTTCACGAACCAACCCTTCTCATCGATGAATCGAGACCATCCACGCGAGCGAAACAGCGTCGACGCGAAAAAAGATATCAATTTCAATTGCGGCCAGAGTCGATCATCTCTGTTAGAGGAATACTTGCGCATTTTGGTGTTCGAGCGACCCTACAACGAGTCTCCACATCCATTTCGGTGACTATAGAAAAATGTTGGTGCGCACGGGGTTATTGACCCGTAGCTCCCATCGGGCCGACGCTCGCGTATCCTCTATCGGGTGATTCGAATCAACACGCGTGGATTTACGATCTTATAGTGGCTTCTATTCGCGGTCCGCGACGCCTCTATGTCCTTCCTCTTCTTCTCTCTTCCTCTATCTTCATTCATTTCTCCTCTTTCCTACCACGGAAAACAATACCAGCCTCGAGATACTTTTCATGAAATCTACACGCACGTCCGCCCATTCACGCGTAATAGCAATTCCGGAAACGTCGCGAAAACAGCAGCTTGCGCTAAACGGATAACTGAAGATAAAGTGAGAAGTGGAGTAAGAGAATAAAACGATGGAATGATAGAACGATAGAATGAGGAAACAGACATAAACCCCATTTGCGTTCGCACACGTGACGAGTTGCGGTTAAAACTGATCTCGATGACCACTGGTTATACAATCGGTTTTTTTGCAGAAACTCGAAGAAGTGTACTCGACCAGAGTATACTTGGGGATGGAACTCGTACGTCCTACCTGAAGAACATTTTCGCAACTCATCGCCCGCACGTATGCCTTTCTAATTAAATAAACCGTAACCATCGAAGCCTGGCACCCGCCCAAGATGCGGCCATTCCCCCTTTTTTGCATAAATCTGTCCGGCCCATTCCGTTCCAATTACGTCTTCTAATTAATCCGAGGCGATGGACACTGGGCTAGTGCGACGTTTAGCTCGTCATTTGCAATTAAGTGTGCCGATAGGACGCACTCGAGGATGGTACCAAGTTACAAACTCGAGTGTGAAGGCCGAGCTTGCACAAACAACAAGATGGCCGCCGACTGCAGCCCTACATACCTCCATCCCCCCTGTGTGCCAAACCATTCCCCTGTTTCCCTATCCTGCTCTAGTACCTATCTGCCAGCAAACCTACGTCCCACGACGCCAGCCTTGTTTTGCAGGAGCGCGTACCTCGTCAATTCTTTCCGAATGTCTGGCCGTTTGAAATATTGGCCAGCCTGACCTGAAAAGCGTATTCGGTCCTTCCCTTTCGATGCATGTGATCGTTAAAAATAACGAATATCCACGATCAGGCATCGATCGTTTCTTTTTTACTTCCTTCCTTCCTCCTTTCTTTTTTTTTCTTTTTTTGCTTTTTACTTCGATCTTTTTCGCCACTGTTGCTTTCGGCATCAATTGAACGATTGTTTCGATTGGTATATCCCTGGCCTAGCGTCGAGATTGCTATCGACTAACACTTAATTGGTTGTTGTTTTGGTGAAAACGTATTACCTTATGAACTTCGAATAAGTGTGGGAATTTTTCGGACAAACATATCCAGACGAAAGTATCCTCGCGTTTTTCTAATTACGACATTTAAAAGTTATCCAGTTAGCTATCCAGTTGGATTTATTATCAAACTAAGTAAAATATAAAATTATATAAAAGAAAAATTAGACAGAATTAGAGTTGCTAGAAACTTTTATACGGTACTCGTATTCCTTAAAATTGAAGCAAATATACAAATTTCAAAGTTTAAATAATATTCGCGAGTAAATAGTCGACCATATTCGAAAAAGATGGGTTATTAGAAGAGGTTATTAGCGTCAACACGGATCTTCGACGTGTTGTTCGTTCGATTCCGTGGTATCCTTATCTCCCGTAGCTATACGTGGGACGCATTAGTTATTTGCGATATTTATCGCCCGACACGGTAGCAAGGCGTGTCTTATCTTCATCTGAGGTTATTCTATTGATTGGAGAAATCTTTTTAGCGGTCGTGCGACCGAGCATTAAGTTCCCAATTACGATCCATACGCTGGTGGATGAAGCAAAGAGGACTCTACGAAGGTCCTTTCTGCTCTATCTGTGATTTATGCTGAGACCAGAACCGTTTTAACAGTAAGAATCGTGAACATTGGTTACATTGGTGACATGCGACTTGAAAATTAAAACTTGACAATTATATACTGCCTGTTCATTTTAAGTATTGTTTTTCAGAATACATATTATTGTGGTATTTATATCATCTCATCGTAATCTCTTTGATTAATTCATATTTATTCTATATTTTGAATTATTATATTTTATTACTATATTATATTCTATATTTTTATTATTGTGTAATGGAAGGCTGTTCTTCTCAAGGGCATAGAAAAGATACCAAGGATTAAGCTCGTAGACTATTATGTCATTATCGTTGATTTTGTTCTTCGAATTGTATTTCCTATTTATAGATATAATTTCAATCAAGAAGGATTGATCATTTTGACAATTGGAAGCAGGAGGATAATATTTACTTTTCTGCCATATGTAGCTATTATTATTCTGTTATGATCGTTGAAATTGCTCAAACATTGCTACTAATAATCGTAAATTTCATAGAGTAGTTTTTGAAATTAATTACAAGAAGTGGAATTGTTTTGATGGTACCATTTGGCAACTGAAACTTGGCACTCAGTTTTCCCCAAATAACTCAGCAAAAAGAAATACAAAACAAAACCGTATCTTACAAACGCTTTCTTCTATTTCATTCAACTTGCTAATGAATAAAAAAAAATGAATTAACTTGATCTCCTAAAAGATTTTTGTATCGTTTTATAAATCGTGAAGCTCGATGAAACGTGTTCAATTAGAAATTAATCGGACAGAGACTCGTTTAAATAGCTAATAAATTTTATATGCATGGTAACACACGAGTTACCGAGACGTAATCAAAATTCACGACTGGCCGAACTATCGAAATTCGCGTTATGACAGCAGATTTCACGACAATCGCACCATATGCATATGAATAGCAAAACCGCGCGGGTGTTGAACGAAAACTGTTTCCGAAGTCTTCGCCAGAGTCAACCAACTCGTTTGTCTGTGTGATTTTAACAGATTGCCGGAAGCGGGAACTACCAGGATCCACGAACAAATTTCACGACGGTGCTCGTGAACGAGGAAGGGTTGCGTTTCAAATTACAACTCGAACTAGAAGAACCGCTTATTGTCGCTGATGTACAGATATGCAAACATACCCAAATTTCAAAATTGGAAGACATTCATAGCTCATGATTCATTTTTTGAGACTTAAAGCTCCGCTTGTGATTATTCGAATGATTTTATTAAGAATCGAATATAACGAATGAAATTATTTTAAAGTTATGAAATTTAATAGAAATTTAAAATTTACTCTAATTCACATACAATCACGTTTGCTTGTACTTACTCCTTTTACTTGCCTCACTTTTAATCAGTGATTGACGCTCATCGTTTTTGTTTATACTCATCTTTCTTACTTGCCTTACATTTTTTTACATCTTCTTTCACTTTATTCAGAAATATGACCGATTCGACAAAAAATCTACAGTTCCTTTTGATCACCGTTAACTTTAATAAAAAATTTATTCTATGATAAGACATAAACTACCTCTAAATTTTATATCGGACTATACCACATCCCGTTCTTTGCGAACCTCATTGAAATTCATTTCCCACCCTTGTTTCGTCGTCAACTCGGCTTTTTGTCGATTATCACGTATCCAAGTGGCAGATACCACGTGGCCGGTACCAATTAGTGTACAATCGGAAGAGGAAGAGACAACGAATGCCGATAGATCTCTACAATTAGCCACGTCGGCCAATCACCGTCTCTTGTGCTTTGCTGCGAGGACACAAAAGAAAGCGAGACGAAAGAGGTCGGGAGGGATGCAGCGCGGTTCGGGTGCCTTTTAAAAAAATCTTGGCAACACGGCCGCCTTTCATTAGTCCTGCCGGTACGGCCAGTGTCTCTTGAGAAACTTAAGAAGAGGGTTGGCCTGGCGTCACTACTTTGCTTGGGTCAGTGACGGCATTAAGATTTAGAAGAACCCTGTACATGGACTAGATTTGCCCTCCTATGCGAGATCCGACAGTTATGATACTTTATCTTTGATTTTTGGATTTAACGATGTGTTATTTTTTTTAAATAATTTTAATGATTCGTGTAAATTAAATATAGTATCCACGAAATTAATACCGCGCGTATGCGTATGTAGATATATATATATACAACAGTTTTATTATTTTTAAATTTCTTTGCGAATCATGTACAAAATATTTGTTCCATAACACATTTAATCAAACAAGATTCCGCGATAATTTATGGTACAATATAAATAAATTATAAAACGGTTTTCATTCCACGAAATGTTTAATTAATGGAGGAAATTGCGGGAAATCTTTAGTTGCAATTGCTATCAATCTTCAAATACCTCACATCGTTTATAATATTTAGACCTGAAGAGTCGGGAAGGAAAAACAACATTAAAAGATGTACTCAATTCATGGAAACCCATCGAAGACCAAATAAATATATTCATCCTGCAAAGGATGTTGCTAATTAAAATCAAATGGATCCAATTTCCATTTCTGCTTCCAATTATCAATCACCCATGCGGTTCTTTATTATAGATAATTAAAATGTACGAGCAGTCTGATATCTGCCACATTTATTCTGTAGAAGAAATTAAATTTGAATTTTGTAATTTCCGCTTAAAATCTCATCCATTACACCGCAACAGTTACATTAACACTTTCAGCACCTGAAGTCGATATTATTACACATCGATTAAGATTAACTGCGAAAATTGATTAAACATAAATATAACATATCTTGCTGCATCCATCACATTTACCTCATTTTTATTCTACTAATTTAATACAAGCGAGTACCTATATTTTTATAACAATAAAATCAAAGCATTTTGTACCAAAATTCTCAGCTGATCATTTTCGATTCAATCGTATTTTTCACTCGTAAACAAACTTTCCAAATTTCAGAAAAGGTATGAAACAGTCGTTATATATATACGTAAATTGTTCTAATTTTATGCTAAAAATTTTCGTAAAATTCCAAGGATTTTGTTTGCTAAAGGAAGAACTACATTGAGACACAAAAGTTCGAGGACTGTAGCAGAGTTATCCAAGTTCAATTAACACGACATTTTCTGATTCATCTAAAAATTGTCACAAATCATCCAAACACCACTCAAAAAAGACCAAAATATTTTTACACCTTTTACCTTTTTTTAAGAATGTTCTAAACGTCGTCCGTTAAACACTAATTAAGATATAAGATTGAAGTAAATAGGTACAAGGAAGGAGAACGAGCAATGATGTACAGCAAGTTTCAGCTTCAGCAATGTAAAGAAAATGAAGTAATGAGGAGAAAAAAGGCAAGCGGATAGGAGGGTTTGACCGAGAAGAAAAGAACGGTCAGGAATAATTTATCGTGCATTAACAAGAAGTTCCACCCTCGACGAGATGACAATGAACAGGCGGAGGGGTGGTTGCACCTTCGCGTTCCTGACATGACTGCGTCCCTGACGTCATTCAGCTAGCAACGTCAGCAAAGGTACCAGGGAAAGGAGAGAAAGAAACAAAGCGACAGACGGTGGATCCGCTTGTTTCAAGCGCGTCACTCGTTCCGTTTCTAGCGTCTCATCCAACAGAGCTTTAGCTCTTTTTTTTCTTCCCCGAGTAATCAGCAAATCGTCGAAGCAACCTGGCAAGCGATCATGAAGAGCGGAACAGAGAAAGCTAGAGAAAAAAAGAGAAAATTTGCGGAGGAGGATGTTGGAAGCTTCGTGAACGCGAGAGAGGTCGTCGGTAACGTAAAGAGAAGGGAAGAGAGAGAGAGAGAGAGAGAAAGAGAGAGAGAGAGAGAGAGAAAAGTGAAGGAGAAGGAGAGAGGAAGAACCGATAAGACGTCGAATAACTCGATTACTCAACGAGGGAGTGTCACTTTGCCAGGCCGTGCATCCAAGTGCGAGCAAAATTTCGTTAAGGCGCTTCTCGCGACTCGCGCCGTCTTTTACTTGTCCCTCGCTGTTCATCCACGCCTTTCTACCCATAGTCTACGGAAAATTCGAAGGATTTTCGATGAAGTTTCAAGGGATCGTAATACTCGCTACTTCCGTGGTATTCAGTCGTCTGGATTATGTCATGAATCTAAGAATCATTTTGACACAATTCCCCCTTTCTTAACGAAGACAGTGAAATAGGCGTTTCTTTAATTCGTTGTTAAGCTCGAAGTTAGTGATAAAAAATTATAAGCCTGGAGATTCAGAATATGTTCGAGCTTTGCGACAATGTTACGAATATTAATAACATTCGTATCGTTGTTTTAAACATTGAAATAGTCGTGCAGCGATTAAAAGCGACAGTACACGAACACGAACCTTTTCACAATGTTGCTCAGCTTCTAAGCTTAAATAGTGTTGAACTTTGAACTGATGTTGGGATGCTTCCAAGCAGTTCCTTGGCTCCGTCAATTATTTTAGACAGCGCAACAATGTTGAAAAGTGTTCTGGAATAACTCCAAATCCGTTAAAATTAATTACGCAATCAATAGTATTACGATTATTTGTCTCTTACTATAACCCGCGATAAAATATAATGAGACATCATTACATACGTGTAGATTAACTTCAGAGATGGAAACATACGAACCAATTAGAGCAATAATACATCTACTGCATACATTTAATGTCAGATATTACGATGACAACGAACTATTTGTAACGGCACTCGACAGCAAACTTTCCAACGGTTTCTGTCCCGTGGCTCGCTACACAAACACCCTATCCTTCGGACAAGATGATTGCCAGATGTCGATACATTCTTTCAGAATATTTTCAGCTAACCTAAGGACCCGCTATAAACCATAGGATTTATTTAGCTAAGGTCCTCCAAAGGAACAAATAGTCTTTGTCTTGACAGTCTCTATACCTACCACCCACTACGGGAAGATACTGGAAATCTGCTTTCCCCACGTATGACGCTTCCTGCTAGCAACTTTCTCTCAAGGGTGGTTAGCATCCTTTTCCAACCAACGACTCAAAATTTAGCCAATTCGCAAGACAGCGACGCCCATTTCCCTCACTTTCCAAACCAACGTTTTCCTCAACGAATCCGATGATCTCGTATCCTTAGACACACCCCATCATAGTTTTTTCCTATGCAGCATTATCGTGATGGAAAGTCAGTCGCGAGACGCCTGTCCGAATTGATAGTTGGTAGTTGACAGCAATCACTAATCCGAGTTGCTCGACATCTCAGGCAATCATCGTCCGAACTCGTAGCGCATATCGAATCGTATTAACCAAGTTCGAACTTGTAATCGCGAACCGAAATTAATAACTGCGAGTTTTACGCCAAGTGTACTCATCGAATATAGTTGTTAATAAATATTTATTGTTAAACAAATTCGAGTGTTCCTTCAATACGTATCACGCCCTTCACCTCATATTTTATGTCATTTTTGCTCAATTTCGCATATCGCTTAATTCACATCGCATGAGTAGAGTGTGCTGCTACGTTGCTTGGATCTTAGACAGTTGTGGTAGATAGAAATAACTTTTAAAGCAAATACATTTATTTAGTTTACTTCCAATACAAAGCCTTCGGGAATTTTGGTTGTATCATTTCCGAATAATGTGAAAACTCCTTCCTAAAACAGTTTCAATTTCAAACAAAGTTATAATTAGATATATTACAAATAGTTTTAAGCCATAGAGTACTCGACAACGAAACAACGTAAAACGACTCAAACTAAACTCGAAGACAATTGCAATATATTTTAAGCTCCATAATATCGCATTATTGCACCACATCTCAAGCACAAATCTCAGTGCCGAAGCGTAATTAATTTTTCTCCTTCCTTCTATTTATTACACCACACACTACGGATTGTCCAAACAGACTCACAATTCCTAATTTATGAAAAAAATTGTAGTTCTCCATCAGTTATACCGAACCCATATCTCCATACTTTCCAATTCGTTCTTCACGTGCTATTGTTCTACTACTGAAAAATTTCTCCTTGGAAATTGCAACCGCATCCCGTGGTAGAATAATAACTAACTCGTGCATACACGGAATCGTTGATTCGTGGATTTCTTCCGATAGAAAAATATAGACAAACGAAGCGGAACATTTACTGCCCGGCCAAATATCAGGTTTGCTCGCATCGAACCTGGCCAGAGCGGACGGGACTTCGCAAGTTATAACCACTTCTTTGATGAAACAACACTCGCAGGAATTTCTCGCGAGGTAATCGCGTGGATCCGATGAAGAAGCGCGAGAAAGGCTGCGGTGACGCAATTCGCGAAAACGTGGGGGCTGAAAACGGGGTTGAAACAGCTGCGGGGGCCATCTAGCTTGTTGCATGACAGATTATAACAGGTGACCCAATTAAATGTCGCCGTTCATTCTACATCCAACAGCGGTGCAATACGTAATTCTATAGCTAAGTTGACAGTGCATCGTCTTGGAACATCTCTCATGGCCCTGAAAACTGTTTACTCGAGCCCTCGTGCTGGATATCGTCGTAGAAATCTGAGACAACCGCGATAGATATGTTACGGATGAAAATTAATAAATCCTCTGAGAACTTGATTGCACAATCTTGATATTATTAGAACGTGAACTCAATTCTCGATGCGTAAATATTGATTATTTTCAACGTTGCCATTATACATATCATAAAGAATAATACTCTTTATGATATTAACGATTGACGATTTCAATTGGCGTATGTATTTTATTAAATTTTCATTCGATTAATGTATAATTAACGATTAAACCGAGTATTTAATGGATAATTGAATTTACACACAGATCTATCAAAGATTCATTATATCCAGATTTTTTATTCTAGCAATGACAGAATTAGAGATAGATAATAAATCTAATTTCATCAAATGATTAAATCACTCATAATTTACAACGATTAGCGTCAATGAAATTAAGAGTTTGAATGTTCAACGTTGTTAAACAGATTCCATGTTTAAATATGTCAGGTTTAGTTGAAGCGAAATATTATCTTAATCAAAATTCAATATCAACATGTTTAAATGTACGTCGATAAAAATATTAGGTAATTTATTAATGGAGAGATTATACGAGTAGACCGACGGAATCCTTTGCGCCGAACATACCGGTTTCCCTAAGAGATTAAATTTCAGCCGTATATTCGATCAAGCGCGGAAAGTAGTATTCCATTTGCATTAGGCTATCCGATAATCCGGAATTTTATTTTTTGGTTCGCCGTACGGTGCTTTAGATGAAGATTGGCATTCGTCGAGTCTACGATCGAAAACCGAATGGATATACTCCGCTTTAGTATAATATTGTAGAATCGAGAAAACAATGCGCGGCAGGGAAAACAGCCGTTCTCTATCAGACAATTGAATTAAGTAAGTCAAATAGCATCAAACGCTCGATGTTGTTACGATGTAGTTACTAGTTACTAAGAATCTTCCTTGTATTTCATTTAATTTCGAATTTATTAAAGAGATACGTCCATTTAAAATTCATGCGGATCTTGAAAAATATTTCAATTAAATTGTTAAGTACGAAATGAGCAATTTTATACATTTAATGTATACTCTTGTAATATATGAAATGCATTTTATAGAAAAAAATTACATTAACGTATGCCATTGGAATTTTGAAAAGTGCGTTGATTAAATTTATTAAAATTTTTCTCCTTTTGTACATTAGTTTTTCCAATAATTTAAAAGTTATGCTTTTATTTCTTTATATCAGGAATTACAATTTTACGACTCAAACGCAAATTAACTTTGCTAGATCTCATAAATAATTCATAGGGTAGAACGAAATTCTAAATAACCTGAACGAGTAATAATAATAATTAAAGTATCGATAAAAGTATGGTTCGATTCCACTCATATACATACTTCATGCTAGGTATTATGACACATTTAATATCATTATATCAGTGTTGCATGATTCTACATATATATCGTGGCTATATATAAGTCACGAATTCCAATTTCATAAATAATATTCTTTAGTCTATACTGTGTGTACAATTTTCAGAATATTCGAAACTACAAATCGAACCTGTCGCGAGTTACTTCAATCTGATGCCACCTAACTTAGCTGGCATCGGGAAGCAATAACATTTGCCCAAATTGTGGCTAAAGTTGTTTGCAGCGATTGGGCATTGTTTCTCGTCCATAGCAATTCGCATATCGAGCAGTCGAAAGTTTATTATAAATCGGGAAAAAATTATTTGTTTGGATGTTAAAGAAAACGTGAATTCTATCAATCCTCATAATATTATTCTGTATTTTGCATTGTAATTGCTGGTGGAAATTTTTTATGAAGCATTTTATGAAGCAAACATTAATACATTTTTTAATTAACTTGATTTTTCTTCAATTTCTTGTCCTAAAGAGCCATAATGCGACAAAACTTGTTTGCTAAGCGTAACAAAATTTTCGAAGAATTAGGGAGAAATTGTATTTTCTCTTCCCGAAACTTGTTAATAAATTTTCTTACGTTTTTGCATTTCTGTAAAACAATTTCCATAGTTTTAACACATGTAAAAAACTTAATTTCTCTCTGAAACTTTCAAAAGGTCAAACTTCCTCCATCTGAAGCCGATAACTCGAATCTCTAAAGATCGTAACGAGGTTGATAATAACGTCGATGATGCAGATTCCTTCTACTGGAAACGCACACGATGAAGTTTTGTCGCCAAAGCGGAAATTCATAAAGGTAAGCAATTGCTTCGGAAGAAAAAGGCTTACAATCGCGAGACAATGGAGCGATAGTAACGAAAGCACATTATATTTTTAACGGGCCGCGCAATACTAATGCATTTCACGGAGAATTGCTTTGTCGGATATCTCGCGGGGCTACGCTTCTGCTTGCTTTGCTCTTTGCAGTACAATCGCTCTAGCCAAAGCTCGTTGGAACCGCGCCACACCGCTTCGTTTACCAACGAAATGCAGCAATATGAAATACATTACGGTTACCAGGTAAAAAAGCTGTTCGATTTGGAGGAACCGAAACGAATGAACGTATACATGAGTCTTGAACGAGTGTGCGCCTGTCTACTTCTTCATGCTACACGTTTACGTATGCATTTTCCTCCCGTCTTTCCAAAAACCACTCGACGTGAAAAATAGACGAAACGTAGCATAGACCTAATATCTTGTGAAACTTTGTGTTACATAAAAGGAAATACCAATCTCGAAAGAGAATACCGAATGTTTTATAATACATTTACAATTTGAAGTGCTGAATGTGGAACTATTAAAAATGGATAGAAAATTTGGAATTATATTTCTCATAAAGAAATTATGTTCACAGTAGTAAGTTACCAAGCAGTGCAACTAAACCATATTAGCGATGTAAAGATACTACAAACCATCTATTCAAGTCCTAAAATTGATAGCCTTCTTCGTTTCAATTATCTATGTATAATATATTTAAGTACATATTACGTGTTATTGGTTTTGACATAAGACACCACTAGTACCTTTAAGCAAAATATAGAAAACTAAAAATTATTACAGAATATCATAGTAAACAAATAAAGCTCTCGCAATTAAGTTTTCTAGTTCTATACATTAGTCTGTATTAAACGACATGCATGATTTCTTAAATATTAATTACGGCGATTAATTGAACCTCTTAAAAGAGGAAATTTTCCTATGCTTCTACGTATGTACCAAGTAAGGGAAGGAATTGAATAAAATGGATTCGACAACAGAAAAGATGGTTGCTTTGTGCGTCGCTTTTGTCACGATCGAACGATGACAGGGACACGCGTAAATGAACGCGTAGTCGATAAAACGCGATAATTAAAATTTAATTCAGCCGGCCGATCGCGCGCCATCAAACGCGACGCCAGCCAGACGTAATTGAGGCATTACTTTTCGATTAAACGCAAGGGAATGGGAAGGAATGTCGACAGGTAAACGAACAAGAGGGGCAGAGAAGCAGAAAGAGGACGGCGAACAGGAGGACAGGGTGTCGGAAAGAAGCGGCGGGGATGGTTGCTGTCGACGATGGAAAGCGATGGTGGCCATGTGATGGGATTTAAATTAGCGGCGTGGCCCTATGCGACAGATGTCGCAGACTTCCATTAAATATCGCTCGCTCGACGACCAGCTACGATCGCAAAAGGAGAAGCTGCGTGCAATGAAGGGTGGCAAGGTAACGGAAGCATAGAAAGATGGAAGGAGAAATCGGTTGGGATGAAAGGAGAACGTCGCGGATGAACGAAATTAGTAATACTCGATAAGAAGCCCTTTAACAGGGCTAATCTATAGCCTAGAGCCACCCATCGCGGCTCAATGAAAACGACATTAAGAATTAATGATACAGATGCCGCATTGTGGATTGGATCGATCACGGGATTTTTCCTTTCCGTCGCTTGAATTAATGAGATACTTATTGCGTTCGACTTAAGAGCGCGAATAAAAAGATTTAATACTAGTTCAGGAGAAGTTTGATAAGAGTATGCACTATGAATTTTGTAGTTTATTGAAATATCCTTGATAAATATAATTTTGAAGAATATTAATTTAAATATTTGTAATATTTAAAATATGAAATGTAACAATAGAACACTATATTCTCCAAATATTTTCATTTCAGTTATTTGTGAAAAATTGTAGCTCTTTGTTATTGAGATTTTCTAGTAATTTTTGACCTGCAAAGATCAGATTGTTCGGTAGGTACAAATTCTGAATTTATTGGAAATAACTTTTATGTTAATCAAAAAACATTTTTCAACTATGTGAATTCTAGTTTCATTTATTTTCACGATTATTGTAATATTCAGTTTCCCAGTATATTATCATCAACGTGATACAGCAAACTTACGAAATATGAAGTATCATCGTTAGAATCACTTTGCCATAATAAAGAATCGACGTAGTTCACAATAGACCGTGGGTGGTCAAAGAAAGGAGGTTCGAGCAGCAGAGAAAGAGCTAATCGAAAAACTGACCGTCGATACTTTACGATATCGGGACTTGAGCCACGACGACTCGTCGAGAAAATTGAAGTCCGGTATCGATTGCGTTTATACGTGGAAAGAAAACTATTATTAAATTGGATACGACAATTCAGAACTCGAGACTCGCTGACGACGCTTCCTTTGTGCTCGAGAAATTGCGCCAAAAGAAACGTAGTCGAGCAAGAGAAATGTATTTTTCAAGGTGGTCCGGCCAAAACCGAACCAGCTTGATCCATTTGTTCGTTTTCACACAGGCTTGTTCTAACATCTCTACTGCCATCTCCTGAGGTAATCACCCATGTCGCTGATCTACCGTTTTGTTTCGTTTCAAAGGGTTTCGAGACCTTGCAGTCATCTTAAATAAGAAACAAATAAGTCTGAACTTTACGGGCAGGTAGATATCGCGTCTATGATCGAATTACACTGAATACTAAGAAAGTATTTCATTAATGATTACTCTACACTTTCAAAGACCATGACAATTTATTTTTTACGCACATAATCGTAACTAACCACATGAAACGTATGAAATATTATTGTTTCTTTTTGGCAGATGTTTTGCATGCTTGTACCAATAAATCGCGGAAAAATGTGTTCACGGGGAGGATCAGTGCTCACGCGGATAGTCGCGTACGTGCGATTGACAAATTTCGCAGTCGTTTCTCGCGTCAACTCGTTCAAATCATTAAAATTACCCGGTTGACTTGGTGCCTTCAAAAGCGGCCAGCATACCGACGATCGAACACAATGACGGTATAAATGTTGAAATGCGTTTGCATTTCGTCACGGTCCAGTGGCCATGGTTCTTTCAACATAGAGCGCGTGTTATTAATGTCCCGCCGAATATTCGACATGTTCCTCTATGGCGTAATTTCATTTTCGGATTAAACGCGCTAGCGAGGATTTCCTCTGACTATCGTAAAAGCAATCACATATTAAAAGTAATCGACCGCTCGTTGCATTTCTATTTAACGCTTCAACGCATAAATCAAAATATTTTTAACACTTTTCTAGTGATTTATGTCTGCTAATACTCCCTTTAGAGAGTCATACAGTTCTTGAACTAAGAACTCGAAAAAACGATATCCACTGTCGTTGAAAACAAGAAATTCGATTGGTTTTCTCTTAGCGACTTCCGTTTCGACGTTTCGCGTTTCCTGCGTAACGGAACGGCCATGGTCGAAACGTGGAACATCGGAGGAGCGAGGATTAACGATTTCCGTTCGGAAGGACGTCGGTTTTTCGTGGCGTCCGAAACGCGGATAACTAATTCTCGATTCTAGAAGGAAAATACGACAAGAGGGAAGAAAGAGGATGTGTATATGTACACCAGTTGCAATGAATTTCATCTTGAGGATCAAAAATAGCATCGAGCCAGGCTTTTTCTCTATTCGGCGACCATGGCGTCGTCCAGCTCGCGATATCGGCGCATGCATGGAACATTAACTTCCTTCCTAATGAATGCGCGTTGCAATATTTTTCAGACCGCATGTCCGCGCGATAAGAAAAGTTGCGCATTCTTGGCCGACACGATGCCACATGATTTGTTTTTCCTCCTTTCCCACACAGGTCCGTCCGCTTCGACGTTCCTTGCAACTTGTTCCATACTTATTTACATTTTCTTTTTTAACATCTTTATAGAAATGACTAGTGATTAACGTACGACATTTATGTTTTCCGTGCTTAAATACAGATAGATTCTCATAGACGTGCAAAATCAAAATACATCGAATTTGTTTAAGCTTCTCGCCTAGATATTGTAAGACGAGCAACTTCATACAGAACGTATCTATATCGGTATTGTATATTTTGAACAATAAAAAACATCTCGCACAATTGAACACACTAAACTCGTCTTTATCTCCCTTTACCCTCTGTTACATTTTGTAACCACATTCCCTTATTTGCCCCTGGATCCATATCGGATCAAGAAGTCGAAAACTTATTTTTCCATTTTCATCCTTTCTTCTTTTTCATCCTTTTCATACCTTTTCTCGCCTTCTTTTTTATTGCGCCCGATTTTAACCTCCAAAGGAGATTAGTTTGCAAAAACTTTCATATTTATTGCAAACCTGTTGATACACAATATTTATAATAGTACGATATTTCCTTAAACCATTAGGTTGTATTCTTTGCTACTGCTACTTTGAACTTGTAGAGTAGCCCATTACACGACAATGGAATCAAAGAACCTCGTATTCGCAGTTCACACAATTAGTTTGGATCTTTGTTCGTCGGATAAAGGACATTGCCATAGCACATGATCGATATTTTGTCTCTCCTAACGTATAGCACGTACGGCTAGTATCGTTTACCAGACCTGTTTTAGCGACTGAGAAGGCAAGGCTGTGGTATCCGAATCATCCGGACATCTATTTATTGATACATGAATTTCACGTTGCAAATTTTTACCAACATAGCATAACTTTTTCCTTTCATCGCTGAAGCGTTCTAAATATTGTAGTTGATGCCCCTGATCAAGGCTTCTCTGACTATCCTGTCATCTTCCTCGTTCTCGAGATTTCGCTTCTTCTCTCCCGCACTGCACCTTTTCACGCTATTCGTTATCACAACGAAACCGGCCAAGTAATGAAATATACACGAAACAGTTGCGTCGAATGTAACGGAGCACGTCGACAGTGATTCATAACGCGATCCTATTCCACGTAGAAAATATTGCGATTCCACGCCACCGCCTTAACAACGCAACGCGCTGCTCGCCTCTTTTCCAATTCCACCCTTCTCATACCGCTTTCATCCTCTCTATCTCTTTTTGTGTTTCTGTCTCACCCTTTCTCTCCCTCTTGGTCCTCACCCAAACATCCGACCAGCTCGAATTGGATCCGAACTTCGTGTTTACGCGGTTTTTGCGGCCCTCCGCGTCTCGGACGGTTTTTCGCATTCCCTGGAACAAAGTGAATTCGAGTTTCTTCGCCGCGCTGAGTACGCCACTTTTTCTGCTCGCCTCGCCTCTACGTCCCGCTACCGAATTTCAACAGAGACTTTCCGGTGGATAAGCTTCGACCACGAATATACTGTTTAGTATGTTCAAGCGAAATTCGGAAAGAGGACGTTATTAGGATGCATGGATTTGATATATATATATATGTTCGCTGGATTTCATCGGGTTGGAGATTCGCATTATTGAATATTCTCCTAAAATTTTCTTCCATTACAAATTACTTCGTGATATTTATGATTCGTAAAATTAGATGCTTTAATTACGAACTTTCGTGATTGAAAATTTGTTATCACGGGTGTATTAGTACGATTATTCGATAGTAATATCTCACTCGTATATTTAAAAAATGTTATAATTTAAAATAATTCAGTTTTGTGTCAGAAGAATATTGGAATTGTCGAAGGGAGATTTCTAGAGCTAAGAATGGAAAACTAGTATTTAGCCATCGTTCGACTATCCTTTTCGCCAGCCTTATATCGTTACTAAACAAATTTTTATAAACTGTCGAATAGTTTTTTTTTAAATACTTTGAATTGCGTATATGCAAATTGTGAAACGCTAAAGTAAATATGTCGAAAAATATTTTATAAGAAGCTACCCAATTTTTATTACGAACTAAAGTCATCAACTTATTTAATTTTCAATCCACCATCATCATCGTTCAAAATAAAGTAATGTTGTGTATAGAAAATCATGACTGCGACGTCGTCATGGCAGAACTTTCGCAATGACACGCTTGAGCAGCGTTCATTCGGAAAATTATGAATCCGGACGATCACGGTGAAATTAGTTGGTAGCGAACGAACGAGAGAAATTTTCAGGGAAACGACGCAGGAAATAATACGTGACGAGAGGACAGTTGAAGTCTGAGGCAGTGGGAACGCGTCGTAAATCAGCGAGAACACAATTTCACGGGAGGCTGCGACGGCAACGTGGTCCGTCGCACGCTCGATCGACCAGTGTCTAATTAATGGAGACGTCGATTCTTCTGGCCACGGAAGAATGTTTGCCGTCCGAACAGTTCTATCCCGCAACCTGTTTCTATCTTGACACTGATGCCATCGAAATACAGTTAAATTTATGAATTAAACTCGCGATCGGTTACGTTCTACTAATTTTTCTCAAATGCATAATTCTCGTAAAATGTCGCTGACACTACGTACAACGATTTAATATACAAAGTTTCATTTGAGGAGAGAATGAAGTAAATTAAATCGTATAAAAGATGACATTTTCCCCTTACTTTTCGAGTTCCAATTTTACGTTAAGATCTTTTTATAACTAAAATATTGAATGTGCACAGAGAATGATCACATTTATGTTACTTGCCTTTTCGGTTTTGTATATTAGATAAGAAAATGTACAAAAAGGAACATCGATCTACGTATGAGAAAGAAAGGAGCGAGGATGACGGAGGAAGAAAGTTCCTCGGAGCAATGTATTGCTTCTGAATTGAGAACGAAGAGTACCTCCCCGATAGACGGTGCTTCGTTGGCGTCTTTCTTAAAAATATCGAGTAGTTGTCCGTACAGTCGGCGCTTCACGGCCTACAATACGATCGCTTAAGGTGTTAAATGTTACTTAAGGATTTCGTTGGAATTTCGTACATGAACTGAATATCGTAAAAGATTTTACCGTACTAAATAACTTTTTCTAGGTATTTGAAAGAAAAGAATTTAATAATGAAATTGCACAAAGAATTTAATAACGAAAAAATTATAGGATAGGAACTGTCGAGTGCCTGATGATTTTATCTTATGTCACGCGTAATCAGCACATCTACCCTTAGCTCGCAACTGCAAGGGGCTGACAAGTAGAATAAATTGCGCCGTCGCCGTTTAATCAGTTCATTAACACGCTCGCTATCACGTGTCTTGTATAATGCGATGCACTTGTTTTGCATGAAAAACCTATGCGCATTCATTTTTTGAAACGTTCGTTTCTTCCTCTATATTTTTTCCCAAACTACGTTACTAAATGTCTTGTAAGAGAAATGAGAAAATACTAAAAAGAAAACACGTTTGGTATTAATATACCCCTTCAATGTATAAAAATACTTAAAAGGGGAAGAGCGTGCGACATAGTTCAGAAAATTTCAGTTTCGTGTTACAATAATGTATCACATTGTGCAAACTTAGTGTAATCTAAACAAGGTTGAAGGAACAACAAAATTCCGAATACCTTTAGTGCCTCTACTCGTAGGAGGTCCAACACCAACCTTCGTCAAACGTAATTATCCGAAGGCAAACTGTGAGATAATCAAAAAATGCACACGGGAATCGTGTTCATATCTCGGCGACAATTTAAGAGCTTTTGCCACGCCAAGATCCCCTAAAAGAATAAAAGCGGAAAGAACTAAAAATCCTGACGAGGCTAACGAACCCCTTATCGCCGATAAATCACGCGGGATTACGGGAGCCGCCTAATTACCCCTACGCGAAAGACTCTCGTAAATCAGCGCAGCTGGCCCGTGTCACGAATACGATATTCACGCGACACCTTCGCTTGCCGGCAAACAGGAATCTTGCTGCGGTGGCACTTGACCCTCGCGCAACCGCCGATATACTTGGCGATATATCTGGCGACGTAACCCACAAAGAGCCTGTCGGGGATTGTTGTATAGAGGACAACTGGTATGTGTATTAAAGAGTAGAAATGATCAGATACCAGAAGGTGATATCGGAAATCGTAGAAATCTTTCAAGCCATAGGCGTTGAAGAGGGAAACGAAGAAGCGTGAAAAAGAAAAGAAAAGTGTACAGTGAAGTGGGTAAAAGAAGCGAAACGGTGTGTAAAAGAGAAAAAGGCGGCATGTAAAAGGAAGAGGGTGAGCGTTAGCGAGGGAAAAAAAGAAATAGATACCGTCTGGAGATAGAGGATGCTGACTGGTGGGATCCTGCGGCGGCATTTTTCGAAGAGCACTCGGGGTCAATCAAATAAAACCGAAGCAAAGGAGGAAAGCGAACGGAGGAGAGCCAGACTGCGAAATATTGAGAGCAGAAAAAAGAAGGAAGGGAAGGGGCATAATGTTTGGAGATTGCGATAACCTTTCATAGAAGTTTTGCAAAATATCCGGGCTGCTATCCAAAGGTTCTTGCCTGATTCCTCGACAAGCCGAACAGGGATGATGAATATTTGGTCGCGTTTCAGCTGCGTGCGATACGTTTGGATTGAGAACTAGGGTGGCAGGATGGAAATTGTATCGACAAATTAGATTAAATATTGTAAAAAGCGGAATATCAATTTCGGTCATTCTATAATATTGATTTTAATGAAAATTAGTAATTAGGTTTTTATAACATTTCATTATAGATTTTACTATTTATATTTATGATCTATTATTACATAATAGTTTGTCAATATGGTTACAATTATTAAAATTGTAGTTTGTATCGCGTCTTTATAATGGTACTATTCATTACACAATTTTTTTTAAATCATAAAATATTATTATCAGATTACAGTAATTTATATATTTAAAGTTTATTCTAACTTCTTATCATTGTACAAATAATTCATTTACATGTTGAAAAAAGAATTAAAATCTCAGAAATGTTGGGAGGAGAAAGAATGTTATAGATAAAAAATGTATAATGTTACCTACATAAGATAATTATACTTCTATATCATTATTTGGTACGTGCATTATTATAGATACCTACTTTTTCTAATAAGCAAAGTCACCTTCTTTTCTTCTAAACATAATTACTGTGTTTGTCGTAGAGGGCATAAGAAACACTCTGATTTTTTTTTAAACGTCGGCATTTTAGAACATATGTCACGAAATAGCGTATAAGACGCAAAATCTACTCGATATTTTATCTATAACACAGGCATTGTACTTCCACTATATGGAAAATACAAAATAAATTTCTCACCCGTTCCTCCAATTATTCTTTATTAAAAAAAAAAAAAAAACGGATATCGTTGTTTCCAAATATCCCATATATCCAAAAGTTTGACCATTATTACTCTACCCATGCATCAACAAAATTAGGACCCTTTTCTTTAAACAGCAGTGCAAATACAAAATTACAATACCTTGCGCATCTGATAAAAACGCAGATAAAAAATAATATTTTGCCCGCCAAAATATTTCAGAAAGAAAAATGGTCATTACTATGTAATTTGTATTTTAAATAATTGAGAAAGTTACATAAAAAACTTAAAGAGCTAGGATATTCGTATCAAAAAATTTTCCAGCATATAAATCAATTTTGATGTACTATAAGCTTTGTAAGCTATTTTTACAGAAATTTTTAAGAAAGGAATAAGGTGGATATTTTTATTTCCTTTTACAATGTCTATAATTTATAACATTTAATATTCAAGGGCATTAAAATCCTATTTAACATGCATGCAAATTAAAATAGGTATCATTAGACATGTTAGTTTAATTTAATGCAACAAGTTGCTGCAATATCATATTGTTTCTCATTTTTTATTTGCTATTCAATGTAAACGCAATGCATTTATAATGTAGCATATATTTCCAAATATAACAGAATTTCATTTAAAATCAAGTATATATGAACTCTGTCTCGTCTTCTTCATACGAAAATGGATACACTATCTTATAACAATACCCTGAAAAATAAGTTTATTCGACTTCCTTTTTCCAGTAATGGTAAACGTAAATCAGCTGCACTCGATACGAAGAAACATACGCAAGTAGCTACACAATATCCTAATGAAGCGTTATATGTCTTGATTACAACGGAACATCAATTTCTGACGATGTCTCGGCTACTGTTAAAAATATTTCCACACGTATTTATTCAATAGCGAATGAAACGGAAATCTACATTTAAAAACAAGTACAAACAAATCGAAATACACCCGTACATAATAAATGCATTATATCACAAAAAATTACTACATTCTGATTAAAAATAATAAATACTTTCTGCATGAGCACTAATTTGTATACACGATTACTTCTCAGCATAAATTCTTCTAGTCTCAGCATTGCCAATATTAGGAATAATATACTGGCATAGAGTTATGTTCTAATACAATATAACGTAATACAGTATAACGTAATACATTACAATGTAGAACCATAGAACATGATACTACATAACGCAATTAGTTATAACGTAATACTGTATAGCATAATATTATTTAACGTAAAGCGACGTAACGTAATTCAATATAACGTAATAATATATATCAATACGTTAAACGGTAATGCGATACAAGCTAATACTGCATAAAGTAACACGTTATACGGTAGTACCTTAAAAGGAGATACTATATATCGTAACACTATATACCGTAATGCGTTATAACGCAATCCAATATACCCCTATAAGTTATAACGTAACACTACATTCTGTAATACGTAATACAGTAATACGTTATAACATAATACTACATATAGTAATACGTTATAACAAAATAATGTATACGGTAAAACGTAATACGGTAATAATACATACCGTAATAAGATATACGGTAATATGTTATAAGGTTACATTACATAGATCATTACGTTATAATGTTATATCATATAACGTTATACGTTATAACGTTATACTACATAACGTAATACGATATAACATTATACCATATAACGTACAACGTTATAACGTTATACCATATAACGTATTACGCTATAACGTTAAACCATATATCGTTACACCATATAACGTTAGACTGCACAACGTAATACGTTATAACGTTATACTATATAACGTTATGTTATGTAACGTAATACGTTATAACGATATACCATAGTAACGTAATACGTTACAACGTTATACCATATATCCTTATGTTATATAACGTTATATTATTTACCGTAATACCTTATAACGTTATGTTATATAACGTAATACGATATCAAGTTATACCATATAACGTATTACGGTATAATGTTATACCATATAGCGTTATAATATATGACGTTATACGTTATAACGTTATAGCATATAGCGTAATACGGTATAACGTTATACCATAGAACGTAATACGGTATATCGTTATACCATATAACGTTATATTATATAACGAAAAGCGTCCTAACGTTATACCATCTAACGTAATACGTTATAACGTTACACCATATAACATATTACGCTATAACGTCATACCATATAACGTACTACGTTATAACGTTATAAAATATAACAAATTACGCGATAACGTTATACCATATAACGTTAGAATATACAACGTAATACGTTATAACGTTATACCATACAACGTATTACGTCATAACGTTATACCATATAACGTATTACGTTATAACGTTATACCATATGACGTTATACCATATAACGTAATACGTTATAACGTTATACCATTTAACGTAATACATTATAATGTTATAACGTTATACCATATGCCGCTTTACCATATAACGTAATACGTTATAACGTTATACCATATGACGTTATACCATACAACGTAATACGTTATAACGTAATACCATATAACGTAATACGTTATAACGTAATACCATGAAACGTAATACCATATATCGTAATACGTTATAACGTTATACGCTATGACGTTATACCACATAACGTAATACGTTATAACGTTATACCATTTAACGTAATACGTTATAACGTAATACTATATAACGTAATACGTTATAACGTTATACCATATGACGTTCTACCATATAACGTAATACGTTATAACGTAATAACATATAACGTAATACCATATATCGTAATACGTTATAACGTTATACGCCATGACGTTATACCATATAACGTAATACGTTATAACGTTATACCATTTAACGTAATACGTAATACGTTATAACGTTATAACGTTATACCATATGCCGCTTTACCATATAAGGTAATACGTTATAACGTAATACCATATAACGTTATGCCATATAACGTAATACGTTATAACGTTATACCATATGACGTTATACCATATAACGTAATACGTTATAACGTTATACCATATGACGTTATCCCATACAACGTAATACGTTATAACGTTATACCATATGACGTTATACCATATACCGTAATACGTTATAACGTTATACTATATGACGTTATACCATATAACGTAATACGTTATAACGTTATACCATATACCGTAATACGTTATAACGTTATACCATATAACGTAATACGTTATAACGTAATACGTTATAACGTTATACCATATAACGTAATACGTTATAACGTTAGACCATATAACGTAATACGTTATAACGTTAGACCATATAACGTAATACGTTATAACGTTAGACCAGATGCTAACGTAATACGTGTTATAAACGCGTAATACCATATAACGCTAACAGCGTTATAACGTTATACTTATATGATGCTGGCAATATGGTACGGGTCATTATATCGTTATACCATACAACGGGCTACGTTATATCGTTATACTATATAACGTGGCCATGTTATATCGTTATACTATATTATGTAATACCATATGGGTCGGTTACAAAACAGTGGTCGTTATGCCTATACATGTTATACTATATAACGTAATACGTTATAATGTTATGACGTTAAGGGCTCATATGACGCAATACGTTATAACGTTAGTACCATATAACGTAATAACGTTATCATATGACGTTATACCATATAGCGTAGTACGTTATGACGTAATACCATATAGCGTAATACGTTATAGCGTTATACCATATAACGTAATACGTTATGACGTTATACCATATAGCGTAATGCGTTATAACGTTATACCATATAGCGTAATGCGTTATAACGTTATACCATATAACGTAATACCTTATGACGTAATACCAAATAACGTAATACGTTATAGCGTTATACCATATAACGTAATACGTTAAGACGTAATACCATATAACGTAATACGTTATAACGTTATACCATATGACGCTATTCCATATAATGTAATACGTTATAACGTTATACCATATAACGTAATACGTTATGACATTATACCATTTAACG